>NC_057801.1:509389726-509989726 GCF_018294505.1 Triticum aestivum | reverse complement strand
TGGGTTTCATCTATTTACTATGGCAATGACAGGTCATGCAGAGGAAAAGGGGTTCAACTACCGCAACAAGTAGCAGATGAATCGTTGTTGTCCTAATGCAGTAAAAGAGAGCAGGAGCGAGAGAGTGGGATTGTATCGGAATGAACAAGGGGCTTTTTCTTGCCTGGCACTTCTGAAGATGATATAGCTCTTCATCAGTGTCATCGAACTCGTCGCTGGAATATACGTCTATCAAGGGGAACACACACCGGCAACAGAGAAAGGACACAATCAATGCAATGCAGCAATATGATGCATGATCATGACATGGCGATATGTTGTTGATTGAGCTAATGCAACTAGCAACGAGTTAAATGAAGTTGCTTTGAACTCAAGGTTCAAAATCAAACTCCATATGTGGCATTTTCAAATGCCATTTAACCAAATTGTCATATTCAGCAACCTTAAGTTGTCCGAACATGCATGAAAATGTCATAAACAGATTCTTCATATTTTTCTGATAATTTTTCATATATAAATTATTTAATTTGGAGTTACGGTTGAATTTCTATGAATTTTTTGAAGTTTTAACTATTTCCTGGAATTTTCTGAATTATTCTTAATCCAGACAATGAATTACTGCGTCAGCCTGACGTTAGCATGACATCAGGAGGTCAACGGTGATGACTAGGTCAAACCTGACCAGTGGGGCCCACTGGTCAGTGTCACACTGGGCAAACCCGGTCAAATCCAGCGCTGACTGGGTTTGACCGGCGGTGGGGCCCGTTGTCAGTGGCAATGAGGTGGCTAAGGGTGGGGGGGTTAGTCCTAATGACGATTGCACGTCGGCTAACCGCGATTAAATGACGGCGACCACGGCTCGCGGCAGCGACGCTCGGGGTCGAGCTGTAGGACACGTTTTCGAGCGCGGTTTGGTCCTGTGAGACGCTGGTGCTCGTCCCCATCCAACGGAGCCATCAGCTCGTGCTGGGGTGGACCGTAGTGACGGCGATAACGGCAAGCGCAGCAGCCGGAGCTTGGGCAAGCTCGTTAACGATGCTGCAGTGCACGGGGGAACTAGCTGACGGTGGTATTGGGTTTCTGGGAACATGTTGAGCACGTAGCGGTGCTTGGACGCGACAGAAACGGCCTCTAGCCACGGCGGCTTGAAGTCCAGCGGCGGTGAGCTCATAGCTACGGCGACTAGCGCGGTAGAGGGAGGAAACGATGGTAGGCTAGGGGGGAAGAGCAGGAGCTCACAGCGCGTCGGGCGAGGGTCTCAGCGAGCTTGGGGAAGGCCTGATGGTGGCAAATCAAGCGGTAGGGATCGCTGGCACCGAGGTTGAAGAAGACATCCGGGACGACGACGCGGTGCTTCCCCGGTTGCTTGGCTCGGCATGGATAAAGAGGGAGAGAATGCGGAGCTCGGGGACGCGGAGACGGAGCGAGGGAGTGGTTGTGGCCGCGGTGGCAACGGACGGCAGCGATGGCGCCCTGGTGGCTGCGCGCAAGAGAGAGACAGGGGATAGGAAAGAGCACGGGGAGAGTGGGAAGAGATGCAAGGGGGGTTCCTGGCGTCGTCCAGAAGATCGTGGATACCAGGCAGGCAGGGAGGAGCTGGCGCGGCTCGCTTGCGCACCAGGCACGCAGCTGCTTCTCCTCCTGGAAAGAGGAAGAAGACATTGTTTCCCCTGGTGGGCCGGGCTGGCTTTGCCCAGCTGGGCTGCTACAGTGGTGGGTTGGCTCGGCTGCTAGGTAAGTCCTTCCCTCTCTTTCTTTTTTTATTTCTGTTTTCTATTTCTTCTGTAACTTTAGGGCTTTAATTAAAATACTAAATAAACCCCAAAAATCATTAAACTTCTCATGACCACTGTTGGGAATATATCTTACAGTAAACATGCAAGTTTAAGATTATTTGAGCATTTAAAATATTTTATAGCATTTAAATGCCCAAATGCAAATACTATATGATTTAATTCAGCGACCCTCTGTTGTCCTAGAAAAGTGCGCACCATTTTTGTCAGAGGTTTAAGACCAAGGCAAAGATGATGAACATTTTAGAAGGGCATTTTGGGTTCAGTGAAAATGATTTTATTTGGACCCTAGTTGAATTTCATTTGCTTCTAGGGTTTATCAGCTCCCATTTCAAAGTTTCATAAAGTTTAGACATGATGCATGGAGGCTAATGCAAGAACAAGCAAGGCCTAAACTGGGGCTGTGACAATCCGGCTTCCGAGGGACGGCGCATTATGCTCCGGATCTGGAGGCGCCGTATACTGTGACAAACACATTGTGGCACGCGTCCGTCTCAGAGGAACATCATACCTTGATGGGTATGGTGGTTGAAAGGGTTCGGCCCGCAAAAAGCGGATTGAATGAAGCCTTTATGAGCCTTCTTAGAGGCTTTGAGGTATGTAATGGAATTTTTTTGTGTTATAAATGCAAAATGCACCTGTGTATAGATAGTAGCCCCTGAGACTCTGGACGTCCAAAGGGAGGCGATCAGAGGATCAAGAAAATATATGCCCAGGAAATGATCTGACTAAATGAAACACAGGACATTACATCCGTGGCAACTGCCCAAGCTACAGAGGTAGCACATCTAAAGCAGAAAGTGATGTAGTAGATGAGGACATCATGCTTATTAACAGGCGGCTCGACGAGGCGCAAGGTATGTCTTTGGGGCCCTCAGTACATGCTAGTATTATGAAATCAGTGTGACACTGAGAATTTTATATGCATAACTGCAGATAGTGCCGCCGCGGTTGAGACCCTTTGGGCTGAACTTGCCCGGGCCAAGGAGCAAGCCAGGATGAGTAATGCGGCTGCCGAAAAGGCGGCTGCTGAATTGAAGGCCGAACAGGCTGCCCGGCGCCAGTGCAAGGAGAGTATATCCACTATGGTGCTGGAGCTAAAGGATGCCGCTGGCCGATACGAATTGCTTGAAAAAGATAACCAAAACAAAGTGGCTAATCTTGACAAGGCCTTACAAGAGGCGAGAGAAGCATGGTCTGAGTCAAGAGTGGCTCGGGAGGAGATCCGACAAGCTGGGGAGATTGCGGATGGTAAGCCCTTCTTATTGCAAACTAAATTCGGTGATCCAAAGTATGCCCCGCTTAATCAGGTGTGGAGTTCTCCAGATGCATGTTTGGACTTGTCGAAGAGTGTCTTCGATGCGACGCAGTTTTTCCAAGCGCAAGAAGGACACCCGACGGAAAAGCTTTTCTGGTCACAATTTAGCATGCCAAAGCGTCCATTGTTGTTGAACGAACAAATGACCCTATGGGCCGAGCTCCACAAGCTATCTGGATCTGCCATGAGGGACGTCGTAGTCCGGCTGTGGCCGACTGAGCCAATTCCGAATAGTTATTTCAGTTTGGTGCGGCGACTTGTTGATGCGTTACCGCGTATCGACGCTGTAAAGCGGTCAATGTGCATAGAAGGTGCACGGATGGCCCTTGCCCGTGTCAAGATATACCGGGCGAAGATGAAGGCCACCGATATTGCAGCAAAAAGTCCACCCGAGGGCAATGACTATCACGCGCCAGAACATTATTTTGAAGATGTCCTAGAGGGTGCCCGCTTAATAGAGGGTTAGTGCTCGAAAGATATTATGTTCGAGTGAAGTTGTATTGAAATTGTAAAAACATTATTATGATATATTTAAGGCTATATTTTGTACTTTTGCCTAAAAAAATTGGTGCCTCCTGTGCGGCCGTTTTTATATAATCTGAAAGATTACCAGTCGTCGGCTTCAGCCCCTCTTGCGTATAACACTGGGGTGTTCGAAAAAGCATTTGATCACTCTTGACCCAACGTCTTGGTCTATTAAGGAGGTGTCAATGTGGTGAACCAGGCAATCAGACTATAGGGCTTTAACACTTTCACTTAGCCATAGGAGTTTGATGGTGGGTCTACGATATAGCCCCTGGTATGTACACAGTTATCCGAATACAGTGCATTTACATACGTGACCGGAAAAACGGTCCTTCGTTAATGCCGAAGGAATCGTGAAGATTCCACTGAGTTATCGAGTGGTTGACTAGCTCTCGCCACATCATGACAGTCAGTTTTTGGCTTTCTCTACTGAGGTGTTCATCCGGATAAACCAGGACACAATCGCAGTAGTTCTCCCTTTACCACCCTAGCCGATAGAGCGGAACGTAAGGTAGTAAGCACAGGAGCCGGGCAACCCAACTATTGACCAAAGACATGATTTGGAGCTGATGCATATAAGGCCAGACTCGCGACGCCAAACACTCCCTATAGGTGTTCGGACATTTCAATATATACCGGGCTGAATACAGCCCCTGGTAATAGACCCTGGTATCAAGGCACGTGTGGCAATCTAACGTGGGGTAAGAACACAGGTGGTGAGAGAATAAATCTCAAAACACAATACGAACCAAACTGCTTCTATAATATCCACTTTTAGTACGGCGAGCCGTATACTTATAGATAATGCCGATATCTTCCTTGGACACTTTACATGCCAGGGAAGTATAAAACAAAAGGAGATAAAAAGGTTTGCACAGGGTCTTAATCTTAAAAATGAAACCTTAATGCGGGCTGTGCTGCACGTCTGCGCCGTTTTCTCTGTTGTGAAGTGTCCTTGAAGGGTATAGTGTGATGGCCCACTGTAAAAAATGGGAAAAGACTAGGTAAAAGAGTCTGGTATGGCCGTAAGTAAAGATGGTTTGTTTTAATGAACCATGAAAGATAACTTCTAGAGTCCGAATAGGGTCGAGCCGAACTATGGACTTTTTGTGTGCAGTGTGCCCCCGTCGCCGCCCAAGGAATTTTGAGTGTATATTTGTGTACACGTGGCATGTGTGCTATCTCCTTATGGGGCAGTCGATGAGGGCATAACTGCTAATCGAGCTTGGGTTTATCTAAGCTACCGCACTGAGGCGTGCGTCGAACATGTTTAGCTGTGTCTGCGGTCTTGACGACCGATGAGCTGTTCGGCTTAAATAGGCCGTTTTGGGCTTCGGCTGCTAGAGCAGCAGTGTACTCTTCTGTGCAAAGAGAGCGCTCCATATTTCCACTGACCGTAATGAGGCCACACGGTCCAGGCATTTTGAGCTTTAGATGGGCATAATGCGGGACTGCATTGAAGCGGGAGAAGGCCGTTCTTTCGAGTAGTGCATGATAGCCACTTCGGAACGGAGCTATGTCGAAGATTAGTTCTTCGCTTCGAAAGTTATCAGGAGAGCCGAATATGACCTCCAATGTTAAAGAGCCTATGCAACGGGCCTCTATGCTCGGTATAACTCCTTTAAAGGTTGTGCTACTTGGCTTGATTCTTGACGGGTCTATCCCCATTTTGCGGACAGTGTCCTGATATATCAAACTGAGACTGCTGCCGCCGTCCATAAGGACTCGAGTGAGATGGTGTCCGTCGATTATTGGATCGAGCACTAGGGCAGCCGAACCCCCGTGATGGATACTAGTCGGATGATCCCTGCGATCAAAGGTGATCGGACAGGCCGACCATGGGTTGAATTTGGGGGCAACAGGCTCAATGGCATAGAAATCTCGGAGTGCGCGCTTGCGCTCTCTCTTTGGGATGTGAGTCACATAGATCATGCTCATTGTTTTAATCTCCGGTGGAAATTTCTTCTGTCCCCCCATGTTAGGCTGGTGAGATTCGTCCTCATCTTCGCTTTGAGGTCCCTTCCCCTTGTTCTCGACATTGAGTTTGCCGGCCTGCTTGAAGACCCAACAACTACAGTTGGTATGGTTCGCAGGTTTAGCGGGGTTGCCGTGGATCTGGCAGGGCCTGTCTCGAATTTTGTCCAGGCTGGATGGATCGTCTTTATTGCCTTTAAATGGCTTCTTCCGTTGACTGGGTCTGGGGCCACTGAATCCGGCGTTTACCATTGTATTGTCTGGGCTTTCTTCATAGTTTTGACATTTGTTTTTGTTGCGTCGTGGCTTTCATTGCCATCCCTGACCTCAGATGTGCCAGGATCACTGGTGCTGCTACGGGCTAAACAGTTGTCCTCACCTGCACAAAAATGGGTCATGAGTGTAGATAAGGCTGCCATTGTCCTTGGCTTTTCCTGGCCGAGGTGTCTGGCTAGCCATTCGTCCCGGACACTGTGTTTGAAGGCCGCTAAGGCTTTGGTGTCCGGACAATCGACGATTTGGTTCTTCTTAGTGAGAAACCAGTTCCAAAGCTTACGGGCCAATTCTCCAGGTTGTTCGATTATGTGACTTAGATCGTCTGCATCTAGGGGCCGGACATAGGTCCCTTGGAAATTGGCCCGAAAAGCATCCTCAAGTTCTTCCCAGCTTCCAATGGAGTTTTCAGGGAGGCTTTTCAGCCAGTGCCCGGCTAGTCCTTTCAGCTTGAGGGGTAAGTATTTGATGGCGTGGAGATCATCTCCGCGAGCCATGTGGATGTGAAGAATAAAGTCTTCTATCCAAACCGCAGGGTCTGTCGTTCCGTCATATGCCTCGATGTTTATGGGTCTAAACCCTTCTGGAAATTCGTGTTCCAACACCTCATCGGTGAAACACAGGGGGTGTGCGGCACCCCTGTATTTGGTTGTGTCGTGGCATGGGTCCGACGGTTGTAATGTTCGGTATTGGTTCCGAACTAGTAAATGACTGACATATTTGGTTTGATAACCATGGTCACGTGCAGGAGCACGTTCCCTGGATCCATAGATGGACCTTGTTTTGCCAGCCTTTTTGTCCAGGTCCTCACGTAGATCGTGTTCCTGGTCCTGAGCCGCGACCTCCTTTCCTTTGCGGGGAGGGGGTGTGGGCTTGTGTACACCATTATTGGCCACTCTGTCTCATCCGCGAGTTGATCTGTTCGGCTTGTCGGCAATATTGTTTTTTGGCGGTATAGGCGAAATAGCCTCATCGTCGAATTCAGGCAGTAATTTATGCTTAGGATAGCCCTTTGTTTGGCGATTGCAGACATATTTTTCCTCAGTGTCTAGCACTTCGTTCCATCTATCATTGAGTGTATCCTGTGCGGCTTTTAGCCGCTGCTTCTGCTTCTTCAGGCTCCTCGCTGTGGCGATAAGCCTCCGGTGGAGGCGCTTTTTTTCTAAGGGTTCTTCTGGGACGATGAATTCATCGTCGCCTAGACTGACCTCCTCTTCGGAGATAAGTTGGTAATTGGTATCTTCGGCGTCGCTGTGGTCAGACAGCGGTCCCAGACTTTGTTCACCGTCCTCTCGCTTGTCCAGCTCCATCGCTGGGTCTGCAGAGTCCTCGGCTTGGTCTGGATTATCACCATCGTTAGTGACAATGTTGCTATATTTTCCTTTGCTAGATCGAGATCGGCGCTTCTGACGCTGATGCTTGGGAGGTTCATCGATAGGCTTATCATTATTTTCGTCGGTCTCCTTTTCTTTAAGTGCGTCCACCATATATACCTTGTATGAGGACGTAACCGTCCACCGCCCTGTGAGTGGTTGTTTTTGTGCCTGCTCCTCTCCGGCATCATCGTCCATATCGTCGATGTCTTCGGAGCCATAATCGAGCTTGTCGGTTAAGTCTTTGACAGTGGTTATGAAGTGGGTGGTGGGTGGGGAGAAAAATTCTCCGTTATCGGCTTCCAATTTGAGCCGGACATAGTTCGGCCGGGAGTCCCCCGACAAGGAGAGGGATTTCAATGAGTTTAACACATCGCCTAGAGGTGAGTGCTGGAAGATGTCCGCGGAGCTGAAATTGAAGATCGGAGCCCAATCAAGTTCGATGGACGCGGATGCACGCGGTACGGAACCTATGGCCGGAGACGAATCCGAGGTTCCAGTGGCACAAGCCCAGGTCGATGTTGGGTCTGTGTGCGGCTCAAATGCCGCTGAGTCTGCGGCTTCCGTGGCGGGGTTGAGCTTCCCGTCCTCAGATGGCGCGGTCTGCTCCGGATCTAGGGCCAGAGCGGTTACGGCGCTATCTCCTGAGCACGGTCCGATGACAGATTTAGTTCATGTTCATCGTGGTGGCAGGGAACAACCATCATGGGTTAAGGGTTTCAAGAACAGCCGGACTATTAGCATGGGCCGGACTGTTGGGCTATGAAGATACAAGATAGAAGACTTCTTCCCATGTCCGGACGGGGCTCTCCTTTGCGTGGATGGCAAGCTTGGTGATTCTGATATGTAGATTCCTTTCTCTATAACCGACTTTGTGTAACCCTAGCCCCCTCTGGTGTCTATATAAACCAAAGGGTTTAGTCCGTAGAGGCAACTACAATCATAATCATAGGCTAGACTTCTAGGGTTTCAGCCACTACGATCTCATGGTAGATCAACTCTTGTAATACTCATATTCATCAAGATCAATCAAGAAGGAAATATGGTATTACCTCCATAGAGAGGGCCTGAACCTGGGTAACATCGTGTCCCCCACCTCCTGTTACCATCAGCCTTAGACGCACAATTCGGGACCCCCTACCCGAGATCTGCCAGTTTTGACACCGACAGCTGCCAAGAACAAAAAGGCATTTAGACTTGACTTCAACCCCGCTCCGTCTACTCCAAGGCAGGATGGCACACGTGACGCCAATCCTAATATCATCGGTCCCTTCAATAGCTTCGATGGGCTCCTCTCCCATATTGTTGCTTAGAGGGCCATGGTGGAACAATATGCTGATGATGCAGAGTCTGAAGATGCACCTGCACCACCGAAGCAGCAGAAGAAGAAGAAGTCAAAAGCTTCAAAACCCTTTGCTGCACCAAAAGCTTCGACTGTGAAGCCATTGAAGGATGCACCTCATGAACCCAGTGTGCAGTCTGAAGACTTGTCTCATGTCTCCAAGAAGATTAAGGAGACCAAGAAGCCCAAGAAGATTTCAGGGCATGACCTGACTCCTGCTGCCGTTCTGCGCAATGAGGAGAACACCATTGATCTATCCAGTGATGAAGATCTAGGAGATGAAGCTCTGGGGATGTTGATCAAGAGCACGCAAGAGGTAGAGATATTCCATGATCTGTCTCTCTTTGATGCTGATATATTGAACAACTTCACTGATGTATGGTTTGAGGACCAAAGCATCAACATTGACGATCTGCAGCTGCCTATGGACATCAGTGTCACATTTCACGAAGGCATTGCAAATGAACTTGCTCTGGCTTAGGAAATCATCGATCTCAAGAACAAGATTGATTATGAGAAGGCACACTTCAAGAAGCACATGGCCAAGCTCAGTGTGGCTGATGTGTAAATCTTCAAGAAGATGATGACTGACCTCAAGGCCGAATTCAACAAGAAGCGTGAAGAAGCCAAAGGCTCACGTGAGCGCATGAAGTACTATGCACAAAAATGCGTGCAAGCACACAATGAAGCTGAGAAGAGAAAAGCACTTGGGCGTCCTGGCATCGACCCCAAGATGGCTGCCAAGAAAACCAAGATGTCTCCTGAAGCTGAACCAAAATCTTCAAGGCAGGGCCAACCAAGGTCTTCCCTGCCAGCATGTCTGGCTCAAAGCCAAAGGTTCCCTCAGCAGCTTCTGAGCAAAAGAAGACAAAGCTAGCCGAAATCGAAGCCAGGAAGAGGAAGTATGAAGACTCCTCTGAGGCTGCTCCCTCCACAAACAAATTGAAGACTAAGGCTTCAAAGTCTTCAACAAAAGAGCGTGCCTCTGCCCAAGTACCGCTGAATGTTAAGTCAATTTTTGTTGCACCACCTGACAACCGCGAGCGTCGTCTAGTGATTCATGAGCCTGCTTCCACAGAGGCTCTAGATAATGAAGAGATTCCAGCTGTTGACCCCAACGTAGCTGAAGACATTGGTCATGAAGACAATGTGAATGATGATGAAGTCCTTCCTCAGCTTGAACCCAAGTCGGTATCATCGCCTGCTCTCATGAGTAGTGAACTCATTAGCATTGGCCGTCCCCTGGCGCCAGTTGCTCAAGATGACTCATGAGTTGAGCAACAACAACAAGACACCCCTATGCAAGATGATATCCCACGTACTCCACCAGCTCAAGTCACCACTCTGGTGCCTGATGATGACAATTACATGGAACAGACCACTCCCTCTCCAAAGGCGTCACCAACATTTCGCAGGCTTCGCAAAGGCCTTAGACCACAGGTTATTCGAACACAACATCCTTCGAGCATTGCATCTCTATTAAACGAGCGCCCTGAAGAACTTCCTCAAAGTAGTGCTTGGCGGGTACTCGGCTTTCGTCCGAATCCCGGGATGCAACAACACTGGCCTTCATATCCGCCCAGTATGTCTTGACACGGGCAAGAGCCATCTGAGCACCCTCTATGCACGCTGACCTCTTCATTGCATCAACATGCGGCACCGAACCAAGGAACTGCTGCACCAAGCTAAAATAACTCTTCGGCTCTGGCTCTTCCGGCCACAGACGACTCGCGCCTGCCACTCGATGTGTAGTGGGTTTGTTCAGTAGAGATGGGTAGAGCGCACAAGTATTGGAAGGAAAGTTTCACCCTTCTTAAAAGAGAAAAAGTACCTCATAGCGAGTCCGGACAACCTGTTCAGCTCCACTCAAGCGGCCAAACGATCGGACACCGAAAGTGGGCGCTCTGGATTATGGAACTGCGACCAAAATAGTTCTTCCAATTTATGGTCATCTAGACCCCGGAAGTGTTCGGTCGCGTCCGCGGCACTTACCGCCAAATCCAGATAAGTGTTCGCCGCACTCCACTTCCGGTCCAACGGAGCATACTTAGGATCCCCGAACTTCATCCGCAGCATATAGGGCTTTCCAGCCGCGATATCTCCGGCCTGATGTAGCTCCTCCTTCATAGCTCTCATTGCAGAGCGAGTGTCCTTGGCCTCGACAATGACCTTTTCTAGGTCCTTCTGTGCCACCCTATCTTCTTCTTCACGAAGCTTACACTGGTCGGAAGCATCCTTCAATTTTATAGCCATCTCGGCCATTTCTTTCTTGCTCTGGCAGTGAGCAGCCTGTTCGGCTTTTAGCTCTTCAGCCGCTTTAACGGCAGCCGCATCACTCTTCCTCGCTTGCTCCTTGGCTCGGGCAAGTTCCATCCGAAGGTTCTCCACGGCAGCGGCACCATCTGCATTAAGCACATATGTTATAAGGCACGAGCATCAAGCTCCTCTTATCAGATGTCTTTGGAGACATTACATACCTTGTGCCTCGTCTAGCCGCTCATTTACAAGCGCGATGTCGGCATCTGCTACGTCAAGTTGCCGCTTTAGCTCGGCAGATTCATCAGTCCGGCTAGCCACCGAACGCCTCGCCACCTACATAGGAAAGGCGACATATTATACCTGGGATTATGACCCTCTGTGCGCCGTCATTTTTGACAACACACAGAGTGTCATGGGCTACTATTTATACAGGGCGCATTTTATATATGCGGCTCTGTCAAAAGGTACATCTTTTCGCGTACCTCAAAACCTGTCAGTAAACTCCTGGCGGCCTCGTACAATCCGCTTTCCGCGGATGAAATTGTTCTAATCACCGTGTTCATCAACACAAGGTGTTCTTCTAAGATAGACGCTCGCCCGAGCAGATCCTGCAGCCCCTCCGACCATGCACCTAAAGGTGCCGGACTAGTCCGACGACCTTTTTTAAAGTCCGGATTTGGAGAAATCCTCCGAGATGACACCTCGGGGTCGCCAGCCTCGCAAGATGGTACAGCTGGGGGAGGCATTTTGCTCTCCATCATCTCTGGACAGAGATCCCCGGAAGATGAGCTCTGCTTAGAAGGGTTGAGATCCGAACTGCAAGGTAAAATTTTGGTTATCTTCCTCAGAAAGAAAATAGGGATATCGCTCATTTTAAAAACCCCCCTCTTTACTTACGGCTCGTTGGAGAGCTGATCCCCTTGGGGGCACAATGCGGCTGGAGCACTCTCCGGTGCCGGACCCTCTGACGAAGATTTCTTCCCCCGCTTTGAGGCGATCGCCTCCGGGTTTTCAGAGGCATTCCTCTTCTTTCCCTGGATAGAGGAGTTCTCGATTCCTCCCTTCCTGACAGCCTCCTTCACAGAGGTGGTAGCTTTCTTGTTCCCCTCTTCGCCTTCTTCAAAAGGCGCAATCTCCCGCATCCTGGTTAACACGGGATCCGGCGTGGTCTCAGGGAGGGGGGCGGACACCTGATAAGCCTTGCTTCCGCTATCCATTCCTGTTTAAAGGATAGCTCTTTTAAGGGCAGTTTTATGATAAATGTACGGATGGCATGTCCGGGTGCGGGGCTACTTACTTGAGTATCCGGGCGATTGCAGCTCAGGCCTGCGTCCTCGGACAAGTCCGGACACCTTGCTTGTGATCCGAAGAACAATTTGTACATATCCACGGGCGTCGTGCCCATAAAGTGTTGGAGAGCTCGTGGCCCTTCCGGATTAAATTCCCATAGGCGGAGGGGGCGGCGTTTGCAGGGCAGTATGCGGCGAATCAACATAACCTGCGCCGCTACGGCCAAATTGATGTCTCTCTCTCGGAGATCTCGAATACGGCCCTGCAGCAAGGGCACGTCCTTGGACGGCCCCCAGTTAAGTCCTTTATTGACCCATGACGCTAGCCATGGTGGGGGACCCGAGAGAAAAGCAGGCGGCGTCACCCATGTGGTGCCCTTGGGGGCTGTGATGTAGAACCACTCCCGTTGCCATAATCCGAACTCCTCTTGAAAAGAGCCCTCGGGCCATGGGGCAACGACAATCTTGCTTATAGTTGCACCTCCGCACTCAGCGTGCTGCCCCTCGATCATCTTCGGTTCTACCTTGAAGGTTTTAAGCCACATCCCAAAGTGAGGAGTAACGTGGAGGAAGGCCTCACACACGATAATAAACGATGAGATTTGGAGGATGGACTCCGGAGCTAAGTCGTGAAATTCCAGCCCGTAATAAAACATGAGCCCCCTCACGAAGGGATCAGTCGGGAAGCCTAGCCCCCGAAGGAAGTGAGATGTGAACACCACACTCTCACTGGGCTGGGGAGTGGGAATAGCCTGCCCTTGAGCAGGCAGTCTATGTGAGATTTCGCCGGTCAGATACCTGGCATCTCTCAGCTTTCGCACGTCTTCTTCCGTAATGGAGGAAGGCATCCACCGGCCTTGGAGGTCGGAGCCGGACATCATCGAAGGTTTGAAGCGCCTGAATCTGAAGCTTTGGGTGTTGGAACTCGAGGCCAGAGGCGGATTTGATTGGATTGAAAGAAAGGAGTCGAGCCTTGGTCCCTTTATAAAGGGGTTGAATACCAAGAGCCCTCCCCGTGACCGTTTGGGACTCACTTTCAATTATGAAGCCATACCAATGGTGCGGTTGGGTTACCCACACCCGTATTAATGAGAATCCCGGAATAAGGGGACACGATCTCTACTTTGACAAGACGCGCCAAGGAAACCGCCTCGCTAAATGCGCTGAGGTGGGACAGTAAAACGATTCGAATAAAGGTGTGGCTGTGGCATGACATCACGCTACGGAGTACATCAGCAGATTAGATTTGTGCAGATATTATTCTCTCTACGGTGGTATGTGGAACTTATTTTGCAGAGCCAGACACTATCCTTGTGTTCAACATCTTCTATGAAGTATTCGGAGGAGGAACCCGCCTTGCAATGCCGAAGACAATTTGCGCGTCGGACTCGTCGTCATTGAAGCTTGGTTCAGGGGCTACTGAGGGAGTCCTGGATTAGGGGGTGTCCGGATGGCCGGACTATGACCTTTGGTCGGACTCCCGGACTATGAAGATACAAGATTGAAGACTTCGTCCCGTGTCTGGATGGGACTTTCCTTAGCGTGGAAGGCAAGCTTGGTGATACGATATGTAGATCTCCTCCCATTGTAACCGACTCTGTGTAACCCTAGCCCTCTCCGGTGTCTATATAAACCGGAGAGTTTTAGTCCGTAGGACGAACAACAATCATACCATAGGCTAGCTTCTAGGGTTTAGCCTCTCTGATCTCATGGTAGATCAACTCTTGTACTACCCATATCATCAATATTAATCAAGCAGGAGTAGGGTTTTACCTCCATCGAGAGGGCCCGAACCTGGGTAAAAACATCCTGTCCCTTGTCTCCTGTTACCCTCCGCCTAGATGCACAGTTCGGGACCCCCTACCCGAGATCCGCCAGTTTTGACACCGACACCGGGCATGAGCTTGGAAAACCATTTTCAGCTCTTGGAACATCTCATATGCTCTGTGTTGCTCAAAACGCTTTTGGATCCCCGGTTCTAAGCTGTAAAGCATGCCGCACTGAACTAGGGAGTAATCATCACTACGCGACTGCCAGGCGTTCTAACGTCTTGAGTTGCTGGGAAAACGGGTGCTTCACCTAGCGGTGCATCTAGGACATATGCTCTTTTGGCAGCTATGAGGATGATCCTCAAGTTCCGGACCCAGTCCATGTAGTTGTTGCCATCGTCTTTCAGCTTGGTTTTCTCTAGGAACACGTTGAAGTTGAGGGCAACATTAGCATGGGCCATTTGATCTACAAGACATATTGCGAATGTTTTAGACTAAGTTCATGATAATTAAGTTCATCTAACCAAATTATTTAATGAACTCCCACTCAGATAGACATCCCTCTAGTCATCTAAGTGATCCATGATCCGAGTCAACTAGGCTGTGTCCGATCATCATGTGAGACAGGCTAGTCATCATCGGGGAACATCTTCATGTTGATCGTATCTTCTATACGACTCATGTTCGACCTTTCGGTCTCTTGTGTCCCGAGGCCATGTATGTACATGCTAGGCTCGTCAAGTCAACCTAAGTGTTTTTGCATGTGTAAATCTGTCTTACACCTGTTGTATGTGAACGTTAGAATCTATCACACCCGATCATCACGTGGTGCTTCGAAACAACGAACTTTCGCAACGGCGCACAATTAGGGGGAACACTTTCTTGAAATTATTATGAGGGATCATCTTATTTACTACCGTTGTTATAAGCAAATAAGATGTAGAAACATGGTAAACATCACATGCAATCAAATAGTGACATGATATGGCCAATATCATTTTGCTCCTTTTGATCTCCATCTTCGGGGCGCCATGATCATCATCGTCACCGGCATGACACCATGATCTCCATCATCGTGTCTTCATGAAGTTGTCACGCCAATGATTACTTCTACTAATATGGCTAACAGTTTAGCAATAAAGTAAAGTAATTACATGACGTTATTCAATGACACGCAGGTCATACAATAATTAAGACAACTCCTATGGCTCCTGCCGGTTGTCATACTCATCGACATGCAAGTTGTGATTCCTATTACAAGAACATGATCAATCTCATACATCACATATATATATATATCATTCATCACATCCTTTTGGCCATATCACATCACAAGGCATATGCTGCAAAAACAAGTTAGACGTCCTCTAATTGTTGTTGCATGTTTTTACGTGGTTGCAATAGGGTTATAGCAAGAACGTTTCTTACCAATGTCAAAACCACAACGTGATATGCCAATTTCTATTTACCCTTCATAAGGACCCTTTTCATCGAATCCGATCCGACTAAAGTGGGAGAGATAGACACCCGCTAGCCACCTTATGCAACTAGTGCATGTCAGTCGGTGGAACCTGTCTCACGTAAGCGTACGTGTAAGGTCGGTCCGGGCCGCTTCATCCCACGATGCCGCCGAAACAAGATAAGACTAGTAGTGGCAAGTAAATTGACAAAATCTATGCCCACAACAAAATTGTGTTCTACTCGTGCATAGGAACTACGCATAGACCTATCTCATGATACCATTGTTGAAGATCGTTGCAGAAAATAAAAAAAATTCTACGCATCACCAAGATCAATCTATGGAGTCATCTAGCAACGAGAGAGATAGGAGTGCATCTACATACCCTTGTAGATCGCGAGCGGAAGCGTTCAAGAGAAGGGGGTTGATGGAGTCGTACTCGTCGTGATCCAAATCACCGAAGATCCTAGCGCCGAACGGACGGCACCTCCGCGTTCAACACACGTACGGAGCGGAGACGTCTCCCATGCCTTGATCCAGCAAGGAGGAGGGAGAGGTTGAGGAAGAGATCTCCAGCAGCAGCAGCACGACGGCGTGGTGGTGATGGAGAGGCAGTACTCCGGCAGGGCTTTGCCAAGCTTCTGCGGAGGAGGAGAGGTGTTGGGGAGGGGAGGGGCTGCGCCTTGGAGGTGTGTTTGAAGCCCTCCCCTCACCCCTCTATTTATAGGGGGAGGAGGAAGGGGGCCGTCCCCCTCTAGATGAGATCTAGAGGGGGGGCGGCGGCCAAGGGGGGGAACTTGCCCCCCAAGCAAGGGGGGTGCCCCTTTAGGGTTCCCCCCCCCCCAACCCTAGGCGCATGGGCCCAAGGGGGGATGTGCCCAGCCCTCTAAGTGCTGGTTCCCTTCCCTCTACGGCCCATGAGGCCCTCCGGGAGAGGTGGCCCCTCCCGGTGGACCCCCGGAACCCTTCCGGTGGCCCCGGTACAATACCGGTATGCCCCCGAACTTTTCCGGTGACCGTATTACAACTTCCCATATATAAATCTTCACCTCCGGACCATTCCTGAACTCCTCGTGACGTCTGGGATCTCATTCGGGACTCCGAACAACATTCGGTAATCACATACAAGTCTTCCTAATAACCCTAGCGTCACCGAACCTTAAGTGTGTAGACCCTACGGGTTCGGGAATCATGCAGACATGACCGAGACAACTCTCCGGCCAATAACCAACAGCGGGATCTGGATACCCATGTTGACTCTCACATGTTCCACGATGATCTCATCAGATGAACCACGATGTCGAGGATTCAAGTAATCTCGCATACAATTCCCTTTGTCACACAGTATGTTACTTGCTCGAGATTCGATCGTCGGTATCCCAATACCTCGTTCAATCTCGTTTCCGGCAAGTTACTTTACTCATTCCGTAATGCATGATCCCTTGACCAACCACTTGGTCACATTGAGCTCATTATGATGATGCATTACCGAGTGGGCCCAGAGATACCTCTCCGTCATACGGAGCGACAAATCCCAGTCTCGATTCGTGCCAACCCAATAGACACTTTCGGAGATACCTGTAGTGCACCTTTATAGTCACCCAGTTACGTTGTGACGTTTGGTACACCCAAAGCACTCCTACGGTATCCAGGAGTTACATGATCTCATGGTCTAAGGAAATGATACTTGACATTAGAAAAGCTCTAGCAAACGAACTACACGATCTTGTGCTATGCTTGGGATTGGGTCTTGTCCATCACATCATTCTCCTAATGATGTGATCCCGTTATCAATGACATCCAATGTCCATAGTCAGGAAAACATGACTATATGTTGATCAACGAGCTAGTCAACTAGAGGCTCACTAGGGACATGTTGTGGTCTATGTATTCACACATGTATTATGATTTCCGGATAACACAATTATAGCATGAACAATAGACAATTATCATGAACAAGGAAATATAATAATAACCATTTTATTATTGCCTCTAGGGCATATTTTCAACAGCTAGGGTTACACAGAGTCGGTTACACAGAAGGGAATCTACATATCTGAATTGCCAAGCTTGCCTTCCACGCAAAGGAGAGTCCCACCCGGACACGGGACGAAGTCTTCAATCTTGTATCTTCATAGTCCAACAGTCCGGCATAAGCATATAGTCCGGCTGTCCGAGGACCCCCTAATCCAGGACTCCCTCAACGGCCACTTGTGTGAGATCTGATAGAGATAATATGATAAGATAAATATTTTTGGTATTTTCATGATATAGATTGGAAAGTAAAAGATGCAAATAAAAGTAGATGGAAAACTTATATGATAAAAGATAGACCCGGGGACCATAGGTTTCACTAGTGGCTTCTCTCAAGATAGCATAAGTATTACGGTGGGTGAACAAATTACTATCGAGCAATTGGTAGACAAGTGCATAGTTATGAGATTATCTAGGCATGATGATGTATATAGGCATCACATCCGCAACAAGTAGATTGAAACGATTCTGCATCTACTACTATTACTCCACACATTGACTGACTCCTGCCTGCATCTAGAGTATTAAGTTCATAAGAACAGAGTAACGCATTAAGCAAGATGACATGATGTAGAGGGATAAACTTATGCAGTATGATATAAACCCCATCTTTTTATCCTCGATGGCAACAATACAATACGTGACTTGGTGCCCCTGCTATTACTGGGAAAGGACACCGCAAGATTGAGCCCAAAGCTAAAAACTTCTCCCATTGCAAGAAAGATCAATCTAGTAGGCCAAACCAAACTGATAATTCAAAGAGACTTGCAAAGATAACTTAATCACACATAAAAGAATTCAGAGGAGATTCAAATATTTCTCATAGATAAACTTGATCATAAACCCACAATTCATCGGATCTCGACAAACACACCGCAAAAAAGAGTTACATCGAATAGATCTCCAAGAAGATCGAGGAGAACTTTGTATTAAGATTCAAAGAGAGAGAAGAAGCCATCTAGCTAATAACTATGGACCCGAAGGTCTGTGGTAAACTACTCACAACTCATCGGAAAGGCCTTAGAGATGATGTAGAGGCCCTCCATGGTCGATTCCCCCTCAGGCGGAGCGCCGGCGAAGGCTCCAAGATGGGATCTCGCGGATACAGAAGGTTGCGGCGGTGGAAAGAGTTTTTCATGGTGCTCATGGATGTTTTCGGGGTCCGTGGATATATATAGGAGGAAGAAGTATGTCGGTTGACGCTCGAGGATGCCTCGTTCGCTTCTTGACGTCCACTCCAAGTCTCCCGGATTGCGTTTGTTCCAAAAAGATCACTTCCGAAGGTTTCATTCCGTTTGGACTCCGTTTGATATTCCTTTCCTTCGAAACACTGAAATTGGCAAAAAAACAGCTATTTGGGCTGGGCCTCCAGTTAGTAGGTTAGTCCCAAAAATGATATAAAAGTGTAGAGTAAAGCCCATAAACATCCAAAACATGTAATATAATAGCATGGGACAATAAAAATTATAGATACGTTGGAGACATATCATTGTGCTCCTCTTTTACTGTTGTTTGTGATGCCAATATACTGTTGTTGTGCACTTGTGCTCCTCTTTTACTGATGTCAATATATTGTTGTTGTGTACTTGTGCTCCTCTATTACTGTTGTTTTGCTGTTGTTGGTATCCATGGAGATCCCCATGGGGATCGGGTACCCGTTGTTAGCGGGCATGGGGACTGTCCCCCCCCCCCCTTGCGAAGGTGGGCGGGGCTAGCAGGGATCAGGGCAGGGATGGTGGCGGGCCCCCCAGTGATCCCCGTCCCCGTTGCCATCTTGAAACCCGTAGGGTCCGCACGCTTAACGTTCGATGACGATTTTGTATTATATGGGTTTTGTGATTTGGTGACCGAATGTTGTTCGGAGTCCCGGATGAGATCACACACATGAGAGGAGTCTCTAAATGGCCGAGAGGTAAAGATTCATATATTGGACGATGATATTCGGACACCAGAAGTGTTCTGGGGGTACCGGGTACATATCGGGTCACCGGAAGGGGTTCCGGGCATCCCCCCGACAACTACATGGGCCTAATGGGCCAAGAACAGACCAGCCCCTGGGGGACTGGTGCACCACATGTAGGCCAAAATAAGGGGGAAGGAAAGAGGGGAAGAGAGAAAGGAAGGGGAGCAATTCGGCCTTCCCCTTCCTTCTTCCTCCCTCCTCCTTCCTTCCCCCTCCGGACGAATATGGAAGGGGGGAGGCCGAATTGGGAGGCGCCCAAGTAGGATTCCACCTACTTGGGGCGCCCCTTGGCCGCCTCTCTGATACGTCTCCAACGTATCTAATTTTCCAAACACTTTTGCCCTTGTTTTGGACTCTAACTTGCATGATTTGAATGAAACTAACCCGGACTGACGTTGTTTTCAGCAGAACTACCTTGATGTTGTTTTATGTGTAGAAAAGAAAAGTTCTCGGAATGACCTACAAATCCACGGAGGGACTTTTCAGAATTAATAAGAATTTTTGGCGAAAGAATCAGGGCCCAGGGCCTGTCCACGAGACAGGGGGCGCCCCCCTAGGGCGCACCCCCCTATCTCGTGGGGCCCCCGGACCTCCTCCGACCTCAACTCCAACTCCATATATACCGCCTCGTGGAGAAAAAATCAGAGGAGAAAGTTTTATCGCGTTTTACGACACGGAGCCACCGCCAAGCCCTAATCTCTCTCGGGAGGGCTGATCTGGAGTCCGTTTGGGGCTCCGGGGAGGGGGATTTGTCGCCGTCGTCATCATCAACCATCCTCCATCACCAATTTCATGATGCTCACCGCCGTGTGTGAGTAATTCCATCGTAGGCTTGCTGGACAGTGATGGGTTGGATGAGATTTACCATGTAATCAAGTTAGTTTTGTTAGGGTTTGATCCCTAGTATCCACTATGTTCTGAGATTGATGTTGCTATGACTTTGCTATGCTTAATGCTTGTCACTAGGGCCCGAGTGCCATGATTTCAGATCTGAACCTATTATGTTTTTATGAATATATGTGTGTTCTTGATCCTATCTTGCAAGTCTATAGTCACCTATTATGTGTTATGATCCGACAACCCCGAAGTGACAATAATAAAGATACTTCTCGGTGATGACCGTAGTTTGAGGAGTTCATGTATTCACTATGTGTTAATGCTTTGGTTCGGTTCTCTATTAAAAGGAGGCCTTAATATCCCTTAGTTTCCACTAGGACCCCGCTGCCACGGGAGGGTAGGACAAAAGATGTCATGCAAGTTCTTTTCCATAAGCACGTATGACTATTTACGGAATACATGCCTACATTACATTGATGAATTGGAGCTAGTTCTATATCACCCTATGTTATAACTATTGCATGAGGAATCGCATCCGACATAATTATCCATCACTGATCCATTGCCTACGAGCTTTTCATATATTGTTCTTCGCTTATTTACTTTTCCGTTGCTACTGTTACAACTACTACAAAAATCCAAAACATTTATCTTTACTGTTGATACTGTTACCATTACTATCATACCACTTTTGCTACTAAATACTTTGCTGCAGATACTAAGTTATCCAGGTGTGGTTGAATTGACAACTCAACTGCTAATACTCAAGAATATTCTTTGGCTCCCCTTGTGTCGAATCAATAAATTTGGGTTGAATACTCTACCCTCGAAAGCTGTTGCGATCCCCTATACTTGTGGGTTATCAAGACTAATTTCTGGCGCCGTTGCCGGGGAGCATAGCTCTATTCTCTGAGTCACTTGGAATTTATATCTGTTGATCACTATGAAGAACTTGAAAGACGCTAAGACCAAGATTTTGCCCTCAACTACGAGGGGAGGTAAGGAACTGCCATCTAGCTCTGCACTAGATTCTCCTTCCGTTATTAGTAGGCTTGCGACACCTAAACCTGCTACTGCTATGAATTCTGATATGTCGCATGTTATTGATGATGCCACTTCTGCTATGCATGATGAAACTACTTCTGTGCGTGATACTACTTTGCCATTAGGTGAATTTCTTGATGAACAACTTGCTAGAGTTAGGGGGAATGAAAATATTGAAGACTGCTATTGATGATAGTGATGATGAACGTTCCCCCAATGATTATGTATTACCTGTTGTTCCTAAGGGTTATGTTATGAACAAAGAAGCTGCTGAAGCTATTCTTGCTTGCAATGATAGAAATGATCTTAAGAAATTATTAGCTAAATGGAAGCAGCAGTCTCTTAATGCTAGAATGAAACCCGATCCTACTTTTGCTACTTCACCTATCTGTGTTACTGATAAGGATTATGAATTCTCTGTTGATCCTGATATTATTACTTTAGTTGAATCTGATCCTTTTTATGGCCTTGAATCTGAAACTGTTGTGGCACATCTTACCAAGTTGAATGATATAGCCACCCTATTTACTCATGATGAGAAGTCTCGCTATTTATATATCCTTAAGATATTTCCGTTCTCATTAAAGGGTGATGCTAAGACTTGGTATAATTCTCTTGCTCCTGGTTGTGTGCGTAGTCCCCAGGATATGATTTATTACTTCTCTGCTAAATATTTCCCTGCTCATAAGAAACAAGCTGCCTTGCGGGAAATATATAATTTTGTGCAAATCAAAGAAGAGAGTCTCCCACAAGCTTGGGGGAGGCTTCTCCGGTTGCTTTATGCTTTGCCTGATCATCATCTTAAGAAAAATGAAATACTTGATATCTTTTATAATGGACTAACCGATGCTTCCAAGGACCACTTGGATAGTTGTGCTGGTTGTGTTTTCAGGGAAAGAACAGTCGACGAAGCTGAAATATTATTGAATAATATGTTGACTAATGAAAATAATTGGACTCTTCCCGAGCCAGTTCCTGAAGTAATTCCTGAACCAATTGAGCCAACTCCTGAGCCTATTCCTAAACCCACTCCGAAGAAGAGAGGTGTTTTATTTCTCAGTCCTGAAGATATGCAAGAGGCAAAGAAATCAATGAAAGAAAAAGGTATTAAAGCTGAAGATGTTAAGAATTTACCACCTATTGAAGAAATACATGGTCTTAATTTACCGCCTGAAGAACCACATTGTCTTGATAACCCGACACAGGTAGTAAAGGTAAATTCTCTCTATAGATATGATAAAGTTGAAATACCCTCTACTAAATTTCATAGCCCATGCTTAGATGAATTTGATGACTTTATGGCTAGACAAGAAAGTTTTAATGCTTATGTTGGTAGAGAGTTAAAGAATAATGCTTTCGAGATAGGACGCGTAGGTGATAATCTGGCTAGAGTTAAAGATGAACTTCACCACGTTAGGAAATATGCTTCTATGGTTGCTACTCAAGCTGAGCAAGTGCTCAAGGCTCAAAATGATTTGCTTGATGAATTGAATAATAAAAATGACTTTGCCGTTAGAGTGGCTACTAGAACTGGTAGAATGACTCAGGAACCTTTGTATCCTGAAGGCCACCCTAAAAGAATTGAACAAGATTCTCAGAATAATAATCTAGATGTTCCTAGTTCTTCTAAGAAGAAGAAAAAGAAGAATGATAGGACTTTGCAAACTTCTAGTGAACCTAATGTAGAAACACTTGAGAATCCCAATGATACTTCTATCTCTGATGCTGAAACACAATCTGGAGATGAACATGAACCTGATGATAATGCTAATAATGATGTTCGTGTAGATGCTCAACCTAGTAATAACAATGATGTAGAGATTGAACCTGCCGTTGATCTTGATAACCCACAATCAAGAAACCAACGTTATGATAAGAGAGATTTTGTTGCTAGGAAGCACGGTAAAGAAAGAGAACCATGGGTTCAAAAACCCATGCCCTTTCCTCCTAAACCATCCAAGTCAAAGGATTTTGAGCGCTTTGCTGAAATGATTAGACCTATTTTCTTACGTATGCGCTTAACTGATATACTTAAAGTAAATCCTTATGCTAAGTATATGAAGGATATCATCACAAATAAAAGGAAGATACCGGAAGCTGAAATTTCTACCATGCTTGCTAATTACACTTTTAAGGGTGGAATACCAAAGAAACTTGGAGATCCGGGTGTTCCAACTATACCATGCTCCATTAAAAGAAATTATGTTAGAACTGCTTTATGTGATCTTGGAGCCGGTGTTAGTGTTATGCCTCTCTCTTTATATCGTAGACTTGAATTGAATAAGTTGACACCTACTGAAATATCTTTGCAAATGGCTGATAAATCAACTGCTATACCTGTCGGTATTTGTGAGGATGTGCCTGTTGTGGTTGCAAATGTCACTATCTTAACGGACTTTGTTATTCTTGATATTCCCGAGGACGATAGTATGTCTATTATCCTTGGTAGACCTTTTCTTAATACTGCAGGGGCTGTTATTGATTGCAACAAAGGCAATGTCACTTTTCATGTTAATGGCAATGAGCATACGGTACACTTTCCGAGGAAACAATCTCAAGTTCATAGCATCAATTCTATTGAAAAAGTTCCAACTATCATTTTTGGAGGTTTTGAATTTCCTCTCCCTACTGTCAAGAAAAAGTATGATATTCTTATTGTTGGGGATTTTCATATCCCCGTTGAGGTAACTTAGTGTTATTCGAAATTTCTCCGGTTCCGTGTTATTCGGAATGAGTTTGTTAACAAGACTTGATCAACCTTGTTAGCGGGTTCATTTTGATGATCACGAGATGGATGAAACTAGAAGGCACAACCTTCTGTACCCTCTTTTTACTTTCTGTTATTTAGATAAATAAAGCAAAAATAGTATTATCCGTCTGTTTTCTGAATTATCCGTGCAATAAAAAATAGTCCGAAAATAAAAGTGCTCCAAATGCCCTGCAAATTTAGTATGATTTTTTCTGGAATATTTGAGGATTTTAGGCACTGAAAACACTGCAGGAGGGCCAAGCACCAGGCCACGAGAGAGGAGGGCGCCCCCCCTGTAGGGCGCGCCCCCTGTCTCGTGGGCCCCTGGTGGCTCCCCTCCACTTATGCCAGCACCCACACACTCATCTTCTACCCAAAAAAATCCCCATCCAGCTCAAGCACGAGTTCTAGCTCGTTTTGCTGCGATTTTCGATCTCTTAGCTCAAAGCTCCATTCACAAAACTGCTTTGGGAGATTGTTGCTTGGTATGTGACTCCTCTGTTGGTCCAATTAGTTTTTGTTCTAGTGCTTTATTCATTGCAAATCCTTGCTGTCTTGGTGACCCTGTTCTTGAGCTTGCATGTTAAATTTTTGAGGTCCCAAGCAATTCCAATGCATGATATGGGTTCTAGGCACTTGTAGGAGTAGTTGCTATCAATCTTGTTTAGTTTTATGCACTTTTATTTTGAAGTTACTAAAATTTCAGAAAATGTTGAGGGAACTTTTGAGGGGCTCTTCTAGCCAAAGCTCCCAGGAAAAACAAGCTAAGGAGAAGGAAAAAGCCAAGTATAATCTTCCTCGCTTAGCGGAAGTACGACCATGTGAATGGCCATGTGATGATTTCTTGAAAGAGGCTGGAATTCATGAAGACTTTTATGCTTTAATCGAGACTGCAGGCCTCACCGGTTTCATCAACGACCGAATCAATCAGTATCTCTTACTCACCAATACTTTCATGCAAAACTTTTATGTTTATCCTAAGAAGTCACCGCCTGAAGTATCATTTTATTTATATGACGAGTTCAAAGAAATGTCTCTACGTCATTTTTGCACAGTATGTAGGATACCTTATGAGGGAGAACTAGAGGAACCTCATCGTGAAGATGTGGCTGGCTTTGTTAATATTATTGATGTAGAAGAGCCAAAGAAGGGTTCCGAAGCAAAAGTCTCTAGCATACACTTTCCAGTTTTACACTACTTTGCCATATTTGCTAGTAGATGCTTGATCGGTCGTGGGAATAGAGGAAACCTGAGTGTTCCTGATATTATCATTCTTCAACATGCTTTGCTTTGAGACAATAGTTTTAATATGGGTGCCATCGTTGCTAAACGGCTAGCCCTTAATCGTACAAAAGGCCCCATATTTGGAGGTATCTATGCTGCACGTCTTGCTAGACATTTTCAGATACCCATTAGGCACCATGAGGAAAAGGAGACAATATTACCTCCTCACATTCTAGATTACAAGAGCATGGTAGCACATAAGTTTATTGTTGACAACGAAGATAGGATGCTCCTGTATAAACTTAGATTCAATAAGAAACACTTTGAGGTTATTATCTTGCCTGCACCTCTGTTGTTTGATTTGCTTGCAGAAAAATTCCTTGTCACACCGGAGGCGGTAAACATTCGTCGAGCTCAAGCTTTTACTCCAGAACCTGAGCTGGACCCCTATCGTGCATCATCTGTCCAGTGGGATCCGGAGATGACCAACCAGTGGTATCCTGATTACACCTCTCATTACACCGGAGAGAGTAGCGGCGGTCCTTGGTATTAAACCAACTTAGGCCAAAAGCCTAAGCTTGGGGGAGTACGTATTTCTCACTCACTTTACATTCATGTTCACACACTAGTCGTCGGTGCTCATACTCTTTCATTGTATTGTCCATGCTAGTTTAAATTCCTTTTTCTAGTTTTCTTCTTGTGTGTTTGATAAACCTTGAGAAAAACCAAAAAAAATTAGTTAGTTTAATTTCCTTGCTTGTAGTAGAAATTAAAATGAAAACCCAAAAAGATTTCTCGTTCTTCTTTTACTTGTTGGGAGATTTCCCGTGTAAATAGTTTTATTTTCTTTCTTTTGGGGGTCGAGAAGACCATATTGAAAATGCTTAGTGGCTCTCATATGCATGATTGTTTATTATTTAGAGCCCATATTACTTGTCTTCTCTCTTGAGTTGAATGCTTGCAGATTCCAGCTTAGTCCAATGCACGTACACTCTTATTATTATACACATCGTTCGGTCGTGCGAGTGAAAGGCAATAATGATGATATATGATGGACTTATTGGGATGATAAAAGCTGGTATGAACTCGACCTCTCTTGTTTTTGTAAATATGATGATTCATCGTTCCTGAGTCAGCTATTATGAAGTAAACATATTTGCAATGACATTTAGAGATTATAGTTACTTGTGCCATGCTTGATTAGCTATGAGTTATAATGGTTTACCTTGCGTGCCAACATGCTATTAGAATGATTATGATGTGGTATGATGGGATGGTATCCTCCTTTAAATGAATTGAGTGACTCGACTTGGCACATGTTCACGCATGTAGTTGAATCAAATCAACATAGCCTTCACGATATTTATGTTCATGGTGGATTATATCCTACTCATGCTTGTATTCGGTGTGAATTAATTTTAATGCATGCTTACGACTGTTGTCGCTCTCTCAGTTGGTCGCTTCCCAGTCTTTTGCTAGCCTTCACCTGTACTAAGCGGGAATACTGCTTGTGCATCCAAACTCCTTAAACCCCAAAGTTGTTCCATATGAGTCCACTATACCTTCCTATATGCGGTATCTACCTGCCGTTCCAAGTAAATTTGTATGTGCCAAACTCCAAACCTTCAAATGAAATTCTGTTTTGTATGCTCGAGCAGCTCATGTAACAACTAGGGCTGCCTATATCTTCCATGCTAGGTGTGTTATTCTCAGAGGAGTGGACTCCGCTCCTCATTCACGAGAAAGGGCCGGTAACCGGGATGCCCAGACCCATGATCCAAAAAGATCAAAGCAAATCAAAATAATTAAACAAAACTCCCCCAGGGCTGTTGTATGTTGGAGGCACTCGTTGTTTCGAGCAAGCCATGGATTGATGCTTGTTGGTGGTTGGGGAGTATAAACCTTTACCATTCTGATTGGGAACTGCCCATAATGCATTTAGTACGGAAGATACAGCCATCTCATAGGTGTTGTGTTGACAGCAAAAGTATGCCGCTCAAAATGTTATTCAATCTCTATTTTAAAATCGAGCTCTAGCACCTCTACAAATCCATGCTTCCCTCTGCGAAGGGCCCATCTATTTACTTTTATGTTGAGTCATCACCCTTCTTATTAAAAGCACCAGCTAGAGAGCGCACTGTCATTTGCATTCATTATTACTGGTTTATATTGGGTATGACTTGACTGGATCTCTTTTACCATGAATTACAATGTTTAGTCAGTCCTTGATCTTTAAAGGTGCTCTGCATTTATATTTTGCGGTCTCAGAAAGGGCTAGCGAGATACCATTTTATTATATCACGTTATGATTGTTTTGAGAAAGTGTTGTCATCCGAGTTTTATTATTATGGCTCGCTTGCTGATTATGCTATTGATATGAGTAATTGTGAGACCTATGTGTTATTGTGAGTATGGTTAGTTCGTAATATTTGCTAAAACTTGAATGCTGGCTTTTCATGTTTACAACAACAAGAGCAAACAGAGTTTGTAAGTTTTTCTTTATCACTTTCAGTTTATCAACTGAATTGCTTGAGGACAAGCAAGGGTTTAAGCTTGGGGGAGTTGATACGTCTCCAACGTATCTACTTTTCCAAACACTTTTGCCCTTGTTTTGGACTCTAACTTGCATGATTTGAATGAAACTAACCCGGACTGACGCTGTTTGCAGCAGAACTACCATGATGTTGTTTTATGTGTAGAAAATAAAAGTTCTCGGAATGACCTGCAAATCCACGGAGGGACTTTTCAGAATTAATAAGAATTTTTGGCGAAAGAATCAGGGCCAGGGGGCCCAGGGCCTGTCCATGAGACAGGGGGGTGCCCCCCTAGGGCGCGCCTCCCTATCTCGTGGGCCCCCCAGACCTCCTCCGACCTCAACTCCAACTCCATATATACCGTCTTGGGGAGAACAAAATCAGAGGAGAAAGTTTCATCACGTTTTACGACACGGAGCCGCCGCCAAGCCCTAATCTCTCTCGGGAGGGCTGATCTGGAGTCCGTTCGGGGCTCCGGAGAGGGGGATTCGTCGCCGTCGTCATCATCAACCATCCTCCATCACCAATTTCATGATGCTCACCGCCGTGTGTGAGTAATTCCATCGTAGGCTTGCTGGACGGTGATGGGTTGGATGAGATTTACCATGTAATCAAGTTAGTTTTGTTAGGGATTGATCCCTAGTATCCACTATGTTCTGAGATTGATGTTGCTATGACTTTGCTATGCTTAATGCTTGTCACTAGGGCCCGAGTGCCATGATTTCAGATCTGAACCTATTATGTTTTCATGAATATATGTGTGTTCTTGATCCTATCTTGCAAGTCTATAGTCACCTATTATGTGTTATGATCCGACAACCCCGAAGTGACAATAATCGGGGTACTTCTCGGTGATTACCGTAGTTTGAGGAGTTCATGTATTCACTATGTGTTAATGCTTTGGTCTGGTTCTCTATTAAAAGGAGGCCTTAATATCCCTTAGTTTCCACTAGGACCCCGCTGCCACGGGAGGGTAGGACAAAAGATGTCATGCAAGTTCTTTTCCATAAGCACGTGTGACTATCTACGGAATACATGCCTACATTACATTAATGAATTGGAGCTAGTTCTATATCACCCTATGTTATAACTATTGCATGAGGAATCGCATCCGGCATAATTATCCATCACTGATCCATTGCCTACGAGCTTTTCATATATTGTTCTTCGCTTATTTACTTTTCCGTTGCTACTGTTACAACTACTACGAAAACCCAAAAACCTTTACCTTTTCTGTTGCTACTGTTACCATTATTATAATACCACTTTTGCTACTAAATACTTTGCTGCAGATACTAAGTTATCCAGGTGTGGTTGAATTGACAACTCAACTGCTAATACTCAAGAATATTCTTTGGCTCCCCTTGTGTCGAATCAATAAATTTGGGTTGAATACTCTATCCCCGAAAGTTGTTGCGATCCCCTATACTTGTGGGTTATCACTCTCCTCCCCTCCAACCTATATATATGGGGGGCACCGCTAGAACACACAACAACAATTGTTAGCCGTGTGCGGCGCCCCCTCCACAGTTTACGCCTCCAGTCATATTGTCGTAGTGCTTAGGCAAAGCCCTGCGCGAATCACTTCACCATCACCGTCACCATGCCATTGTGTTTACGAAACTCTCCCTCAACACTTTGCTGGATCAAGAGTTCGAGGGACTTCATCGAGCTGAACGTGTGCAAAACTCGAAGGCGTCGTACGTTCGGTGCCTGATCGGTCGGAACAAGAAGAAGTTTGACTACATCAACCGCATTGTCAAACGCTTCCGCTTTCGGTCTACGAGGGTACGTGGACACACTCTCCCCCTCTCATTGCTATGCATCTCCTAGATAGATCTTGCGTGAGCATAGGAATTTTTTTGAAATTGCATGCTATGTTTCCCAACAAGCCAAAGTTTTGCTTCTCACTGTAAGCTCCACATACATTAGACCTTTGGCTTCAGTTTTCTCTTTCCCTTCAAATCCATTAAGCACCATGTTGGTCTTTATTAACTCTTCGTCGTGCAACCCCAATTTTTTGAAGACCGAGTATGGCATAAGATTCACCACAGCACCACCATCAACAAGCATTCTAGGAACCGGCGATCCATTAATATGACCTTTAAGAAACAATGGCTGCAAGTGTGTCACCGGTTCTCTTGGCTTCTCGAATATAGCATTTTAGGACAAAAATCCAGATGAGCTACTTCCCCTTCTTCATCTACAACAAGAAACTCGGCAGGTAAGTAATACATCATATTGATATCCATACCTTCATGGACTGGTCTAGGCTCATAATCCACCATCTCATATCCTTCTTCAGGTGTATCTACCAATTCTGAAATCTGTCCAAGTGAAAGGCAAGTGATAGGTGTTGCGGACGATGTAATATTGTTCACATCCTCCTCCTTTGGTGGTGTAGGTGCCGCTGTGATAGATGTAGAAGCCATGTCCCAGAGGTACCATGTCCCGGAGGTAATTAAAACTTTTGTCCCTTTGTTCCTCGGCCTCTTATTCTGCCATCTCTATACTCCTTAACCTCTGTAGCTTCCTCTTTTGTGTCTTTGTTAGCCCTCGAGGACACCACTTTGGCTGAATGTATTTAGGGTCCCTTTGCTTTGCTTGGCTGGTGCTTGCTTCATAATCATTAGCCGAGTGCTTTGGCGTGATAGCAAGTACCGGCTCAGTCGGGTTGTTATGCACAGTTGGCTGCCGTATTGTGAATGTTTTGGTGCCCAAGATGAGTGAGTCGGCATCGACTTTTTCCTTACCTTTTCCTGACTCAACAGCTGCAACACTTGGTGACTTAGGATGCCACACTTGATTGCTGGCCCATTTTTGATTATCTTGCATTGGCCGATTGACACCATTGCTTAAACGGCCTCGAATGGGGTAAGAAAGCCTCTCATGAACGGGCCTTCTTGGTTTTGGCCGCCCCAGATGAAATGCATATGGGACCATTGGGGGCTGTCCCCATCCTCCATTTAAGTCTCTCATGTAGTATGGCACATAGGGGGGTGGCACCAGCCATGGTCATGTGCCCATGACCCATATGGCCTTGTGTGATGCTAAAATTCTTGCCTCCGGGGCAATCTTGAGCGCTTAAAATTTGATGACCATTTAGAGCTAGAACTGGTCGCTTGATTGGCATATTTGGACAACAACACATCAAAAGTTGACTTGATTCTCTTGCGCTACACTTTAGCTTCATTTGTCTTCCACTTGCCAACCTCTGGACTCTTGGGCTTAACAAATTTGATATGAGTGTTCTCTTGCACTTGTGGTTTCCCCTTGGGTGTAGGATTCTTTATGGTGATCTCAATTACCTCCTTTCCACCGGGTTGCTTGTCAAGCACATCTTGCCTCCCCAAGACCTTGTCGCCTTCCTTTATTTTCCTGGGCTCACCAATGACAACATTGTTTTTATTAGCTGATTCGGTTATGTTGGGACGAATTAACATCTTCTTCCCCTCCAAATCCATGGTGTTAATTGGGAAGGGCCGCCTACCAACTTGCATCTCAGAAAAAATCAATTGTCCGTCATTAATGGCCAATTGTATCTGTCGTCAAAAAACATCACAATCATTAGTAGCATGAGAAAAGGAATTATGATACTTGCAATAAGCATGCCATTTTAGCTCTTCAAACGGCAACGACGGTAAAGTATGAGATATTCTAATAATCTTATCTTGTAGCAAAGCATCAAATGTTTTATAACATTTAGCAATGTTAATAGTAAACTTCATCTCTTCATCGCGATTCTTATGAATCGGTTTCAGATCATTGCACATAAATGGTTTGGCCTTAGACGGCCAAATAAATTCAGTAGCATAAATATCACCCTCATCGTTCGAGTGCTCACTATCATACTCAACCATATTCATCTTAGGACGATCAGTTTTATACCTATGCACCTCTTTAAGATCTTTGCTTCGACTTTCTTGAGGCAAAGCCCTTTGTAAGACTTGGTTGATACTTGAGAACTCATGGCCTTCCAACCTTTCTCTAATGTTAGTTCTCAAAAAACTTAGCACGAGATCAACCAAGTCTCTTTCACTTATCACCAAACTATAGCACCGGTTTTTTATATCTCTAAATCTTTTGACATAATCAGAAACTGATTCATCATGCTTTGCTTAACCGATGTAAGATGGGATAGTTTAAGCTCATTGTCACCACTGTAGAAGTGGTCATGAAACTTTTGCTCTAGGTGAAACCATGTACTAATAGAACCGGGTGGTAACGCAGAAAACCACGAGCAAGCAGTATCGGTTAAAGATAAAGGAAAATAACGTACTTTCCACTCGTCTCATGAACTTGCCTCACCTAATTGTGCCAAGTACTGACTAACATGCTCCCATGTAGTCTTTGTTCCCTCGCCGCTAAATTTAACAAAATCTAAAACTTTACATCCGGGAGGACATGGCACGACATAAATTTTTTCTAGATATGGTATCCTGGAAATTCGTGGTTTTGGTAGTTCAATCCCACAATGCTCTCGGAACACCCTAGGCATCTCCTCTTTGACATTAGCCAAAATATCACTCGTATTGAGCGGCGTTGCGTGTGGTTGTGGCGCATGGTGAATATGATTTCTAATAGCTGGTATAGTGCTAGTCGAAAGAGATGGTGGTGTGTATGTTACCATAGTTCGGCAGCAATCCACTTGGACTTGTCGAACCGTAACCTAGCCACATAGTTGGATTCATCGAACTTGGTATGTTCATGGAAGGACTAAAGGGTGGAGCAACAAGTTGGTTCGTCTGACTGGGATAAGAATTCAATGGCATAGGCGGCGCCGATGAAATAGGTAAAGTTGGACTAAAGTTTTCTACGTCAGCAGACATACTACCACTACCATTAGATGATTGAGGAGTATTTTTTCGAGCAGTATTATTGTCTATGATAGCTTGTTAAATAAGATCATTATTCTGAGCAATAAGAGTAGTAATTTCAGTCGACTGTTCAGGGAGAAGATTTTGCTTACAGCCGGTTCTACCCGCTCATTGTGAAGAGGAGGAAACTTGATTTCTTCAATTGAAGTGATATTGCCTTGGCGATCCCTTTTGAACTTAGCAAGGAAATCCTACATCTCCTTCTCTTCACGCTCCTTCTTGTACTCCTCATAAGCTTGGCGATGGTCTGCTGATAATTCCTCAAAACTGGGCTTGATGATGTTATCGACATCCACTTCAGATGGCTTGGGAAGATTGACCATGAGTGGATGATGATGATTGCTCTTTGATCCCCAGCGGAGTCGCCAAAAAGTGTGTTCGCACACAAACATGTCACCGTGTACCCTCGGCGTCGAGCGCGATTCGCAAGACACGTCGGCGAAAAAGGCTCACCGGAAGCGCGATATGCAAGACAATCCGGCAAGCGCTTTTGAAGACCCGAAACCCCACGCGGCCGGGAGAGACCCTGTCTGGACGCACGGCGGTGATGGGCTGCCCTAGGTCCGTTCACCTGCCCCTAGGACTTTGTAGATTGAAGCTCTCCGAAGCGATGAACACCGACGAACGAGAAGCAGAAAACTAGGGTAGGAGATAAAAGTTTGTAGATGGGTTTTGCGATTGTGTGTTGTGTTTTCAATCGGCCGTCGGCGCTCATGTATATAAGAGGCAGATGGACTTCCCGTGCAAGGAATGGTTAGAATTCACGTTCAAAACCCTAGTTTTGGTCCAAATCGGAATCCAAACTTTCCAAAACTGCTCGGTTTATAACCTGGCTGACACGTTGCGGGCCACTTTTGAGGCAGTAAACGACCTCCGATGAAAATGCATCTAAGGCATGTTTATTCGTTCCGAGGAGACAAACAATTTTCGTGTTGAACGTTTTCTGATTAGAGGCCATCTTCAGGGCTAAATTGCTCGCGCGAAATAGGTAATTATTCACGCAGCTCATTAGACATACTCACATGTGTGTTTGGTCCCGTGCGTCATGTTTTGCTCACTGCAGGTCGGGCTGTGCGGGCTCTAACTTTTGCATACGACCTCGGATTGAGACGATATTTATATCAAAATCAACCGTTTCGACGAGGCGAATACAATTCATGTAGATCAGTTTTCCATTTGAGGCCATCTTGAGAGCGTAATCAGCCGAACAGTGTTCTAGATAGAAAATCCCAGTACTTCGAATACAACTTCGGTCTTAGAGACGAGATATTGGATGGCTATAGCCCAAATATCAAAGTTTCTCCTTTTTTATCATACATAACTTTCTCACTTTGAACACTTTTTCATTTAAGGCTTTATTAATTATGTTTTTGACCATGCCAAAATCTGATGTCAACAGTGACTGCGTTGGATGACAAACTGCATTCAGATAGCGCGGTCCAGACGGGTTAGCTTTGAAGATGCCCTAACGGTTCCTCTTCATCGATCGTGATGGAACGGAAGGCATGGAAGCACGTCACAGACCTTGGCGGAAACCAGGAGAAGTGTGTGTTGCTAGGCGTGAGGCTTTACAGTTACGTGCAGAGCCTTTTTCTTCCCCGAAGCAAAGGAAGCGTACCTACGTACGTGTTGTTTCCTCTGCTGTCGTGTAGAGGACACTCTGGAAACATCCTTTATTTTCTTTGTCGAAAAGTGAGGGAATGAGTCGAGCAGAGCTCATCCTCGCGAGTACCGACACTACTACCTTTGCTTACAGAAAGGTCGACCAAGGGTTCTTGCACTGCTGGCCGTATACCACCACCTGAATAAGATCGATCGTACGCGGTTGCAATCCTGTGAACTGTCTCGAGTTTTGACCGCTCAGTGCGATTGGGGCCGTATTCAAATTGTACTGGAGAGTGCAGAAACCAAATTTACCGGTATGCTACTACGTATACTAGCAGTAGTGGAGTACTCAAAACAAAAGCAGGCAGGCAGGCCGCAACTCGACTGAAGAGGATGGAAGCAATTACAGCAATCAAGGTGAAGGTGGCGATGCATAGCTTGTTCTCGCCTGCCTGCGGTGCGGGGCAAGGCAACCGTCCGCATCTGCCTTGGCACCGCCGCGGCCCCACCCAAAAGCCGCCCCCGCCGGGGGGTGCAAGCGGGCAGAGTGGGTGCTCTCTCGCACGCGCACGTGGCCGCACGTGCCCGGAGTCGTGAGCCGCACTGTTCTGCTCACCTCACCTCACTCGCCGGCGACCAAGGCGGGCAACAAGAGGTGAGCTAGCTGCACGGGGGGGCAGCACAGCAAAAGCCCGCGGCAACGCTTGCTACCCCGGCCGGCCACGGCGCATGCATGCATGTGAGCCGGGTCGACTCGAGTCGACACCCCCCACTACGCTCGCCCGCTTCGCACGCCCCTTCCCGCTTAATTAACTCGCAGCGAATCTGTGCTCCTTGATCCCTCCATCCATCCATCTCGCCCCGACGCACCTCCCTCTCTCATTAGTTTGGCTAGTGATTTGTTTGTATATCGAGTCTAGAGGAGAGGGGCCGTGGCATTGACCGCACAAGCTGCCAGCGTGTACGTCAGTACGTACGTGCGTGCAGAAGATGCGCGCGTGAGCCAGCTTTGATCTGTGCAATCCTGTCTTCCAATGTACTCCCTGTGACAAAGTGAGTATAAGCCGAGGAGCAGACAGAAGCATTGTGACGATGTGCAATGCTGGTGGTTTGCTAGCAAAATTACCGTGCACCGTCGTTGCTGCTGGTGGCCAAGGCGCAGGCGTTGGTGCTACCGAGGCCGGGGGCACATTCATGCTCCGGCGCCAGGGGAATATTCAGAGGTGGTGATAATTTTTTGTCAAACCGGATGAATGAATTGACGCGGCAGTAGCGTAAGCCCAGCACCCGATGGCAGGATAAATAAACGTTCGTTCCAGCATCTGGATCGCCAACGCCTGCCTGCGTGTCTGGGATCACGAGGACGCAAATATTGTACTCCGCGCTGGGGCGCTCCCGTCAGAGTTTCAGAGGCTCTCTCTGTCCCGCTCGTAGCAGCTCCAGTATTCTACTCTATCTATCTCGGGTTTCTCTATTGCCACCCCCATGTGAGCCACCGCGCGTCGCCGGGCGCCCTGCCGCCCCGATCGCCCGTTTTATATGCCCCTCCACTTGTCGCCGGCTGGTGGCACTGAGCGGTGAGCGCCAACATGCCCTCGCACTTCCACTGCTGCCGAATTACCTCTCCCGCTCGCCAACGGCGCTGCACTTATTCAATGTTCATCCATTACGTACATGTACATGCGTACGGGCCTGGTAAAACGCACGCGGTAACTTTCGTTTTCCAGGGCCGGTGGGCGGTGGTGACCGTGCTCTCTATAAGTAGAGACAAATGAGTGCATACGCCAGCCAGCGTCGTTGGAGTACGGTGGCCTGCTTAGTTTCTGGCATTGTGCTGCCCTTCTGACCTCTGACGACGGTCAGTGTTGGTTACGGCGAGGTAAAACGAAGCTTCACTTGGCCACTTGGGAGTGGCAAATCCAGGCGAGGGGCTGTGAATGACCCTACTTATCCGGAAACCCTCTCCACGGAGAGGTGGTACCCCGCGCTAGGTGCAGCCTGCAGCAGCGCAATGATGAACCCTAGTTACCCCCAACACCACCACCACCACCAGGCAACACCTACAGGCCAGGACCAAAGGAGGACGCTCTGATTGGATCCAACGAGTGAGATGGCATCTTTTTTTCACGCGAGATTCTACTAATGATCACGTGTGAGTGAGTTCCGACGGACGGACTGATGGAGTGATGGTGGGTGGGCAATGGCACTCTCGCCGCCTCCTCCTTGAGGTAACTTTGCATGTTCGGTTGCGCACACAACATCTGTGACATGAGTGCACGCATGGCTGCTGCAACTGCAATTGCATGCCAGAGCGGAGGGAGGAGCCATGAGATTCATCCTTGCGCATCATACTCATACCATGCCAAAGCTATCTAGAGATTGCATGAACGGGAGTTATCTCGATCGAACAATTGGCCAAAAAGCTTGTTTTCATATTCTAGCTAGGCGCAGAAAAAGAAGCAAAAGTCGAAATGAAAAGTATTTGTATTACAAAATGCTAAGAGATAAAAGGACTCAACTCCCTAGAATTAGTTTCTGAGGGGTAATTAGGAGTGAACTAATCAAGCGGGAAACTGGGCAGGATCACAAACTAAATCGACACGAAAATTTCGAGCTCAACAAAAAGCACACAGGCTAACCAAACGGGGTAGAGAAAACTGGGAAAATATAACTCCTAATAAGCAAACATTTGCAGTTCTTCCGATATTCCCGGCTCTTGGGGTTTTAGCTGCTTTTAATTATTATTCCTGGGCTAAACTGATCAGTTCTAATAGACTGACGACTCGTCTAGATGAGTTGCTGCCGGTAGTCCGTCCCTAGGTGGTGGTGGATCAAGAAGTCATCGCCACCGCCGAGGATGGGCGGCGCCGCCGGCCCGTCGAACAGCAGGTGGCTCTCCATGTGCATTATCCTTCCGACGCCGCCGGCGACCGCGTGCTGCTGGAGCTGCGATGGCTGGTGGTAGTGGTGCATCTCCCTCTGGCGGCGGAGCTCCAGCACCTTGCGGTGGGAGTTGGAGTGCCTCGACGTCACGAACGTCGGGCTCGCGGCAGGGCGGTACTCCGGCACCAGCCGGCCCGACTTGTAGCGCACCCCGCACGCGTTGCACAGCGTCTTGGGGCCCATGGGCCCCGTCCTCCACTGCGGCGTCTTGTCCGTCTCGCAGTGCAGGCACCGCCGTCCGTCGTTGGCCGCCGCCGTGACGCCCGACGGCGCTGTGGGCGAGCTCACCGACTGAGCCTGAGCCTGCGCCTGCACCTGCGGCGGCACCTCCTTCTTCTTTGCCGGCTTGGAGGGCTTCTTGACATGGAATGCCTGGGCTGAGACGCCGGACTCTGCCGGCGAGATGGCCATGGACGCCGGGGACGGCGGGGAGGCCGGGGCCGGCGGGAGAACGAGCAGGCGGGACGACCAGTTGCCCGGCGCAACGCGGGAGCGCTTGCTACGGGCCTTGGCGGGGACGGGGCCCTCCGGCAGGAACATGCCGGGCTGCGCCGTGGCAGCGGTGGCCGCCGGAGCAGGTGGTCCGTTCGCCGAGGGGAAGCCCCCGGAGGGGATGCCGGAGATGAGCTGCAGCTTGTGTAGGTCCTCGGTGGCGAAGCTCTCCTCGCCCTCGCCCATGTAGTTGGACAGCCATTCCAGCTCCGCCAGCTGATCGTACTGCGCACAATTCACATCAAGTTTAGTTAGCAACAGCTCATGCATGCGTGTGAGTTTGCTTCGTTTTGAGAACTCTATAATTATTAAGCTAAAAACTTGGAAAGCCACTCGAATTCTTGTGCGTATATGGAAGCGTCCAGCTAGCGCTGAACGCGAAAGCTGCTATTTTTGGTAGTGTGCAGTGCCACTTACGCGTGGCAGCTGTTTCCTATTTCGGTTACTCTCTGTGCGAGACAAAACTGCATTCATGCGTAATTGTGGAGGATAATTTTTGGAGTGGTTTAATTGCGGAATATATATTGTGAAATCAGTCTTAAATATCCGTAGTATATGCAATTTTCCATGGAATTCCCTCGTGTAAATGGAACATATTAATAAGGACGGAAAAAACGTAAAGTCGTTCAGTTAATTAGCGCAGAAGAATTCCGCGAACAATTGATGATGCCAAAAGGAGTACAACAGAAGGATGGATGGAGAATTTACCGGCTCGCAGAGGCCGCCGGAGAAGTCGCCATCGGCGAGGCCGGAGAAGGAGTTGCTGCAGCTGTCGAGGGCCGTGACCGTGGACGAGTCGGCCGACGCGTTCCCGAACCCGGCCTCCTGCTTGACGACGACGGCGGCGGCGGAGGCGGAGTTGGCCGGCAGGAACGGCGCCTCGCCAACCCCTTCCTCCTCCTCCTCGTCGTCGTCGCACGGCAGCGCGAGGAGGTCGTCGACGACGAAGAGGTCGGAGCCCTTCTTGTCGCGGCCGTAGTAGTCGGGCACCGTCGCCTCCATGGCCGCCGCGAGAGCGGTAGGCACCGCAATTCTCTATCTGCGGCGGGGCAGTGCGTTACTCGGCGCTTTTTTGTTTCGTTTTGTACGTGGGCTGCGCGAGGGGAGCGGAGATAACGCGAGGGGCGAGAGGGGGAGTGCTGGTAGTAGTAGTAGGGTTTAATTGGCGTGGAGCTGGAGGAGGGGGAGGTCAGCTGTAGGGAACGATTCTTAAGGAGTAAATAAAGCCAAGAGCAGCGAGAGCCACTGAGGCATGCACCACCAACAGTGCCCCGCGCGCCCCACCCTCCGGCCCCGGCCCCGGCCTACCCAGCAGTAAAAGCCACAGCCGGTTGTTATCAGCAGCAGTAAAACTTATCGGATTCGAAGGTTACTTGGTAATCCCAGCAGCCTGTTTTACGGTTTATCCTCGCCTCCGCCAAGTATATTCTTTGCTGCCTGCGCTGCGCGCGCCGTGCGAGGCACCTACTGCTAGGTACAACCGCGGCTGGACTGGAGTTTCACGTCGCGTCTGGCGACGCAGGTGGATTTTGTGGGGTGCCGTCAGGTCACGTGGTGGTAACTCTCTCTCTCTCTCTCTCTCTCTCTCTCTCTCTCTCTCTCTCTCTCTCTCTCTCTCTCTCTCTCTCTCTCTCTCTCTCTCTCTCTGCTTCAGGGTTGATCGGGATTGCCGTTCGCTCCGCGCCCGTTTCCTTGGAACCTGCTGCGAAGCTTCCTTTTTTCACCGTACGGGGAAGGTTTGCAGTCCAGAAAGAGGACTTCAAATCGTAAACTACTCCAGCTCGGAGGGTATTCGCGTCGCAAACTGCCCCGGTAGACCAGCGTCGGTTTTACTTGCCAACTCAACTGAACTGAACTTTGGGAAACGGTGAGCAAGAGGAAATAACAGGGGAGACGCTTGTCTTCAGCCGTCCGATCGCATGCGAGGGATCTGCCGCCTCCTCTGTGTGACACTTTCCCTTTGCGTGTCTCTTTCTATAACTTTTTCTGCAATGTCACGTGTTGCAAAATTTGCTTCCACAAAAACACCCGTGTTGCAAAAGAAATAAAGACGAAGAAGAACTGTAAATATTTTCTGCAACATCATTCGTGTTTTAATTTTTTTTTCCACAACGACACCCATGTTGCGAAAATAGTGAAGAAAAAAAAATCTGCAACATCACCTATGTTGCAAAAAGTTTCTGCAACATAAATTTTGTTTCAAGAGGGATTCTGCAACACTACCGCCATTGCAATGATGAGGACATTGTTAGATGACGATAGCTCTAGATCTAATGGTTGCTGAGGCGACAGATCTTTTAAAAAGATTCGCCGGCCAACGCATATCGCTAAATAGATGAAAAGTGAAAGTATGTTATAGGCTAAGGTGGATACAAAATCTTGCTCTTTCAAGACCTTTTCATTAATGAAATGCAGATAACTCGGCAAATTAAGGGCATCTCCACTCTCTAGGGCTCTTGGGTACCTGGATGACCTACTCCTTCCACAAGTTGATCTTGACTCTGACCCTGACGATAAGGAAGTAGGGTTTCTGTGTCCGTCATCAAACCCTAAGGCGGGAAACTATGGCCGGAAACTATGGTGGCTTTCGTGGTGATGGGCGATTTAACGAAGAGGAAGATAATTATTAGTATAGGGGAAGGGACTTGGATGATGATAGATCTAGGAACCCTAAATTTTCATAGATGAAGGCTTTGAGCAGAGGAATAGAGATGGTGGAGTTAATCCGAATAAGGGGTCCCAGGATCGTCGAGTGTCTGCTTTTGTTCAGGGGCTTGCACAATATGTCAATTAGATATCTTAGGATCAGCGAGCTGTTGGGGACACATGTAATTCTTCTCAGGCGACCGTTGCTCGTGATTCAGAATCAAACAATAAGATGATAGGTCCGATGCAACAACAACAGTGGTTTGGAGCCCTGCTAGCACAACTTACTCAAAGCAGTCAACATGCAACTTCATCCTGTTGGAAATATGCCCTATAGCCAATAATATTGTATTATTATATTTCCATTGTTAGGGCATTTCCCGCCTTAGTGTTTTGGTGATGGTGACAACTCACCTTGTGGTCTAATCGTGTGCCAAGTTCTTTATGTACACTTTGTTTGGTACAAGACGATTAGGCATTCCCTCCGGACGAAAAAAAACGAAGACGGTGTTTTCTACGTGTTTATTTCTTTGGTCGTAGGAAACCCGTACTATTAAGAGGGAATCCACATCGGAAGGTATTGAGTGAATCAATGCACGTACGCATTCCTTTTCCACCCACCGCATATCCTTCCATTCGAGGAGAGAGAGGTCCTCAATCTCTTAACAAGCAGTGTTTTTTACTCCCCCAGCAGTTGTACCGCTGGGCCGAGCGGTTGTACCGTTTGGCCGGTACGCCCGGTGCAACTATCGCCCCAAGGGTCATACCCTGGGGTTGCTACTCCCAGGATGTTTTCCAGCGGTTGTACCATTGCCTCCGGGTGGTTGTACCACCTATGGTCTGGCCAACCCTGGGAATGGCTTCATGCGGTTGTATCGGCTTAGTACCGTCCTCCTACCACCGGACTGGGCTCTGTTGTGGGTGGTTCTTGGGCGGTGGTGGCCCGGATGTGCCGGTCAATTTGTTTTGATTGGTACTACCGGTGGTCCGGGGTGGTTGTACCGCTCCGGACGTAGCCACCACCCGTGCTTGGTCCTGGCGGTTGCATCGATGCAACCATCACCTCAACTACCGCTATGGGGTGTCTCTTCTCTGTTGTGGAGCGGTTGTTGGGCAGTGGTGGAGCGATTGTTCGGTTGATCTTGTCAACCGGTACTAGTGGCCACTCCACCAGTTGTACTGTTGGGTAGGGTTTCTGCAGGGCACTAAGTGTTTTCCGGTTGTACTGGTACTTATAGCGGTTGTACCACTGCAGTGTAAAAACTGTTGTAACGGTTGGATGGAGGACACTATATAAGGGGGTGGTTCTTCCACCTTCCATCTTACCTCTTGCCTCTCTCTCTCCTCCATTAATGTCCTTCAAGCTTTCTTGCCCGATCTCTCTCTCTCTCTAGCCACTCAAACTTGTTGATTTGCTAGGGACAGGAGGAGACCTAGATCTACACTTCCACCAAAGGAAATTTGATTCCCCCATACTTCATTGTGTGGATTTTGTTACTCATGGGTGTTTAGGCACCCTAGATGGAAGAGGTCACCTCGAAGCCACATTCCATTATGGTGAAGCTCCGTGGTGTTGTTGGGAGCCTCCAATTCGGTTGTGGAGAGTGCCCCAACCTTGTTTGTAAAGGTTCGGTCGCCGCCTTCAAGAACACCACTAGTGGAATCACATCATCTTTTATTGTGCGAGGGCGTGAGGAGAATACAGTGGCCCTAGTGTCTTCTTGGGGAGCATTGTGCCTCCACACCGCTCCAACAGAGATGTACTTCACCTAAAAAGGAAGGAACTTTGGTAACACATTCTCGTCTTCGCTGACTCCACTTGTGGTTACTTCTTATCTTTACTTTGTGCAAGCTTTACTTGTGTTGTATCTCTTGCTTTCTTGTGTTGTTGTTGTTGCTAGCACCATATAGGTTGTTCACCTAGTTGCATACCTAGACAATCTATTTGTTGCTAAACCTAATTTGTTAAGAAAAACTAAAAATTGGTAGTTGCCTATTCACCCCCTTCTAGTCAATCATATCGATCCTTTCAATTGGCATCAGAACCTCCTCTTTTCTCTACGGGTTTCACCACCCGAAGAGTATGATTGACGAAGGGGATAGGGTTGATGAAGTACCTGATAACCCACAAGTATAGGGGATCGTTTCTAGCCTTCTTCGATAAATAAGAGTGTTGAACCCAACGAGGAGCTAAAGGCAGAACAAATATTCCCTCAAGTTCTATCGACCACCGATACAACTCTACGCACACTTGACGTTTGCTTTACCTCAAACAAGCATGAAACTAATTTGCAAGAATAAAACTAAGAGTACTCTGTGAGAATAAAACTATGAATAAAATGCAAAGTAATAAAAGTGGATAGCTTTTGTCAACAAAAAGTCATTTGTCCCTAGGCAATCGATAACAAGTACCGGTAATCATTCTTGTAATTCTATATGAGGGAGAGGCATGCGCTAACATACTTTCGCTACTTGGATCATATGCACTTATGGTTGGAACTCTAGCAAGCATCCACAACTACTAAAGATCATTAAGGTCATGAAACCCAACCATAGCATTAAGTATCAGGTCCTATTTACTCCCATACGCCATGACCCACATATCCGCGTTTAGGTTGCTATCATCCCCCTCAACACTGACAATAAGCAAACCATGAACATATTGCAACACCCTACAGCGGGGACCCCTCACGTTTGCGCGAGATGGAGGGCACCGTAGGACAGCGCCATAAATAAAATATACAATCATACCAACCAAGATCACGATTAACCCATAGGACAAAACGGATCTACTCAAACATCATAGGATAACCATAGATCATTGGGAAATAATATATGGAGTTGAGCACTGATACGTCTCCAACGTATCTATAATTTTTGATTGTTCCATGCTATTATATTACCCGTTTTGGATGTTTATGGGCTTTACTTTACACTTTTATGTCATTTTTGGGACTAACCTACCAACCGGAGGCCCAACCCGAATTGCTATTTTTTTTGCCTATTTCAGTGTTTCGAAGAAAAGGAATATCAAACGGAGTCCAAACAGAATGAAACCTTCGGGGGCGATCTTTTTGGAACAAACGCAATCCAGGGGACTTGGAGTGGAAGTCAAGCAAGAGACGAGGCGGCCATGAGGGTGCCCGGCGCGCCCCCTAGGGGTGGGCGCCCCCCACCCTCATGGGCCCCTCGAGCGTCCACCGACCTACTTCTTCCTCCTATATATACCCACATACCCCAAAAATATCCAGGAGCACCACGAAAAACTATTTCCACCGCCGCAACCTTCTGTATCCGCGAGATCCCATCTTGGAGCCATCACCGGCGCTCCGCCGAAGGAGGAATCGACTGTCGGTGTCAAAACCAGCGGATCTCGGGTAGGGGGTCCCGAACTGTGCGTCTAAGGCTAATGGTAACAGTAGGCGGGGGACACAATGTTTACCCAGGTTCGGGCCCTCTCGATGGAGGTAATACCCTACTTCCTGCTTGATTGATCTTGATGATATGAGTATTACAAGAGTTGATCTACCACGAGATCGTAGAGGCTAAACCCTAGAAGCTAGCCTATGATTATGATTGTTGTTGTCCTACGGACTAAACCCTCCGATTTATATAGACACCAGAGGGGGCTAGGGTTACACAGAGTCGGTTATCGGGGTTGTGCATATATTGTGTGAAGATTGAAAAAGTTTTGTGTTGTGAAGTTTTCAAGTTTTAGTTAAAGATTTGATGGACTATTGAATAAGGAGTGGCAAGAGCCTAAGCTTGGGGATGCCCATGGCACCCCAAGATATTCAAGAATAGCCAAAAGCCTAAGCTTGGGGATGCCCCCGGAAGGCATTCCCTCTTTCGTCTTCGTTTATCGGTAACTTTACTTGGAGCTATATTTTTATTTGCCACATGATATGTGTTTTGCTTGGAGCGTCTTGTATGACATTAGTCTTTGCTTTTTAGTTTTCCACAATCATCCTTGTTGTACACACCTTTTGGGAGAAGCCCACTTGATTAGAATTTATTAGAATACTCTATGTGCTTCACTTATATCTTTTGAGCTTGATAGTTTTTTCTCTAGTACTTCACTTATATCTTTTAGAGCACGGCGGTGGCTTAATTTTGAAGAAATTGTTGATCTCTCATGCTTCACTTATATTATTTTGATACTCTTTTAGAACATCATGGTATTTGCTATGGTTATGAAATTGGTCCTAGAATGATGAGCATCCAAGTTGGGTATAATAAAAACTATCATAGAAAGTGCATTAAACACTAGGATCAATTTGATGCTTGATAATTGTTTTGAGATATAAAGGTGGTAATATTAGAGTCATGCTAGTTGGGTAATTATGAAATTGAGAAATACTTTTGTTGAAGTTGGCAAGTCCTGTAGCATGCTGATACGTCTCCAACGTATCTATAATTTTTGATTGCTCCATGCTACTTTATCTATTGTTTTGGACTATAATGGGCTTTATTTTCCACTTATATATTATTTTTGGGACTAACCTATTAACTGGAGGCCCAGCCCAGAATTGCTATTTTTTTGCCTATTTCAGTATTTCGAAGAAACAGAATATCAAACGGAGTCCAAACGGAATGAAACCTTCGGGAACGTGATCTTCTCACCGAACGTGATCCAGGAGACTTGGACCATACTCCAAGAAGCACCAGAGGTGGTCATGAGGGTGGAGGGCGCGCCCCCCTGGGCACGCCCCCTACCTCGTGGGCCCCCTGACACTCCACCGACGTACTCCTTCCTCCTATATATACCTACGTACCCCCAATAGACCAGAAGGAGAGCCAAAAACCTAATTCCACCATCGTACCTTTCTGTATCCACGAGATCCCATCTTGGGGCCTGTTCCGGAGCTCCGCCGGAGGGGGCATCTACCACGGAGGGCTTCTACATCAACACCATAGCCCCTCAGATGAAGTGTGAGTAGTTTACTTTAGACCTTCGGGTCCATAGCTAGTAGCTCGATGGCTTCTTCTCTCTTTTTGGATCTCAATACAATGTTCTCCCCCTCTCTCGTGGAGATCTATTCGATGTAATCTTCTTTTTGCGGTGTGTTTGTTGAGACCGATGAATTGTGGGTTTATGATCCAGCTTATCTATGAATAATATTTGAATCTTTTCTGAATTCTTTTATGTATGATTGAGTTATCTTTGCAAGTCTCTTCGAATTATCCGTTTGGTTTGGCCAACTAGATTGGTAGTTCTTGCAATGGGAGAAGTGCATGGCTTTGGGTTCAATCTTGCGGTGTCCTTACCCAGTGATAGAAGGGGCAGCAAGGCATGTATTGTATTGTTGCCATCGAGGATAACAAGATGGGGTATTTATCATATTGCATGAATTTATTCCTCTACATCATGTCATCTTGCTTAAGGCGTTACTCTGTTTTTAACTTAATACTCTAGATGCATGCTAGATAGCGGTCGATGAGTGGAGTAATAGTAGTAGATGCAGAATCGTTTCGGTCTACTTGTCTCGGACGTGATGCCTTTATACATGATCATACCTAGATAACCTCATAACTATGCTCAATTCTATCAATTGCTCAACAGTAATTTGTTCACCCACCGTAGAATACTTATGCTCTTGAGAGAAGCCACTAGTGAAACCTATGGCCCCCGGGTCTATTCTCATCATATCAATCTCCATCACTTTATTTACTTGCTTTGCTTTTACTTTTTACTTTGCATATTTATACCAAAAATACCAAAAATATTATCTCTATCAGATCTCACTCTCGTAAGTGACCGTGAAGGGATTGACAACCCCTAATCGCGTTGGTTGCGAGTAGCTATCGTTTTGTGCAGGTACGAGGGACTTGCGCGTGACCTCCTACTGGATTGATACCTTGGTTCTCAAAAACTGAGGGAAATACTTACGCTACTATGCTGCATCATCCTCTCCTCTTCGGGGAAAACCAACGCAAGCTCAAGACATAGCACATGCACGTATGGTAAAAGTTGTGTGACAAATTTGTTGCATGAGGTGCTCTTTTGATTGTCTTCCTTATGAGTGGAGGTCGGGATCGCGCGATGGTTAACTCCTACCAACCCTTCCCCTAGGAGCATGCATAGTAGTACTTTGCTTCGAGGGCAAGTAAACTTTTGCAATAAGTATATGAGTTCTTTATGACTAATGTGAGTCCATGGATACACACACACTCACCCTTCCACTTTGCTAGCCTCTATTATACCGCGCAACTTTCGCCGGTATCATGCACCCATTATTTACCTTCCTCAAAACAACCACCATACCTACCTATTACGGCATTTCCATAGCCATTCTGAGATATATTGCCATGCAACTTTCCATCGTTCCGTTATTATGACACGCTCCATCATTGTCATATTTCTCTTTGCATGATCATGTAGTTGACATTGTATTTGTGGCAAGGCCACCTTCATAATTTTCATACACGTCACTCTTGATTCATTGCATATCCCGGTACACCGCGAGAGGCATTCATATAGAGTCATATTTTGTTCTAAGTGTTGAGTTGTAATTCGAGTTGTAAATTAATAAAAGTGTGATGATCTTCATTATTAGAGCATTGTCCCAAGTGAGGAAAGGATGACGAAGACTATGATTCCCCCACAAGTTGGGATGAGACTTTGGACTTTAAATAAAAAAAAGAGGCCAAAGAGCCCATCAAATAAAAAAAGAAAGGCCAAAAAAAAGAAAGGCCAAATAAAAAAATGAGATAAAAAGAGAGAAGGGACAATGCTACTATCTCTTTTCCACACTTGTGCTTCAAAGTAGCACCATGATCTTCATGATAGAGAGTCTCTTGTGTTGTCAGTTTCATATACTAGTGGGAATTTTTCATTATAGAACTTGGCTTGTATATTCCAATGATGGGCTTCCTCAAAATGCCCTAGGTCTTCGTGAGCAAGCAAGTTGGATGCACACCCACTTAGTTTCTTTTGTTGAGCTTTCATACATTTATAGCTCTAGTGCATCCGTTGCATGGAAATCCCTACTCACTCACATTGATATCTATTGATCGACATCTCCATAGCCCGTTGATACGCCTAGTTGATGTGAGACTATCTTCTCCCTTTTTGTCCTCACAACCACCAACATATACCACCATAGTGCTATGTCCATGGCTTGCGCTCATGTATTGCGTAAGAGTTGAAAAAGCTGAAGCGCGTTAAAAAGTATGAACCAATTGCTTGGTTGAAACTGGGGTTGTGCATGATGGGAGTATTTTGTGTAATGAAAATGAAGCATGGCCTAACTATATGATGGTGTAGAGATAAGCTTTCTTTGGCTATGCTATTTTGATAAGACATGATTATTTGTTAGTATGCTTCGAAGTATTATTATTTTTATGTTTTATAAGCTCTTATCTTGAATCATTTGGATATGAACAATCATGCCACAATTTGAGAATTATGCTAGGTAGCATTCCACATCAAAAATTCTGTTTTTATCATTTACCTACTCGAGGACGAGCAGGAATTAAGCTTGGGGATGCTTGATACGTCTCCAACGTATCTATAATTTTTGATTGTTCCATGCTATTATATTACCCGTTTTGGATGTTTATGAGCTTTACTTTACACTTTTATATCATTTTTGGCACTAACCTACTAACCGGAGGCCCATCCCGTATTGCTGTTTTTTTGCCTATTTCAGTGTTTCGAAGAAAAGGAATATCAAACAGAGTCCAAACGGAATGAAACCTTCGAGGGCGATCTTTTTGGAACAAACGTGATCCAGAGGACTTGGAGTGCAAGTCAAGAAGCAATCGAGGAAGCCACGAGGGTGGAGGCACCCCAACCTACTGGGCGTGCCCCCTATCTCGTGGGCCCCTCGGGCGTCCACCGACCTACTTCTTCCTCCTATATATACCCACGTACCCCGAGAACATCAGAGGCGACCACGAAAAACTATTTCCACCACCGTAACCTTTTGTATCCGCGAGATCCCATCTTAGGGCCTTCGCCGGCGCTCCGTCGGAGGGGGAATCAATCACGGAGGGCTTCTACATCAACACCATAGCCTCTCCGATGAGTTGTGAGTAGTTTACCACATACCTTCGGGTATTAGCTAGATGGCTTCTTCTCTCTCTTTGAATCTCAATACCATGTTCTCCTTGATCTTCTTGGAGATCTATTCGATGTAACTCTTTTTGCGGTCTGTTTGTCGAGATCCGATGAATTATGGGTTTATGATCAAGTTTACCTATGAGAAATATTTGAATCTCCTCTGAATTCTTTTATGTGTGATTAAGTTATCTTTGCAAGTCTCTTCGAATTATCAGTTTGGTTTGGCCTACTAGATTGATCTTTCTTGCAATGGGAGAAGTGCTTAGCTTTGGGTTCAATCTTGCGGCGTCCTTTCCCAGTGACAGCAGGGGCAGCAAGGCATGTATTGTATTGTTGCCATCGAGGATAAAATGATGGGATTTATATCATATTGCATGAGTTTATCCCTCTACATCATGTCATCTTTCTTAATGCGTTACTCTGTTCTTTATGAACTTAGTACTCTAGATGCATGCTGTATAGCGGTCGACGTGTGGAGTAATAGTAGTAGATGCAGGCAGGAGTCGGTCTACTTGTCACAGAAGTGATGCCTATATACATGATCATGCCTAGATAATCTCATAATTATTCGCTTTTCTATCAATTGCTCGACAATAATTTGTTCACCCACCGTAATACTTATGCTATCTTGAGAGAAGCCACTAGTGAAACCTATGGCCCATGGGTCTATCTCTTATCATGTAAGCTTTCAATCTACTTTTATTTGCATCTTTACTTTTCCTATCTATATTATAAAATACCAAAAATATATTTATCTTATCATATTATCTCTATCAGATCTCACTTTCGCAAGTGGTCGTGAAGGGTTGACAACCCCTTTATCGTGTTGGTTGCGACTTCTTGTTTGTTTGTGTAGGTGCATGGGACTTTTGAGGAGCCTCCTACTGGATTGATACCTTGGTTCTAAAAAACGGAGGGAAATACTTATGCTACTATTGCTACATCACCCTTTCCTCTTCAAGGAAAACCAACGCAAGCTCAACACATAGCAGCAGCGCTGAAGAGCGCCTCCATCATTGAAGAACACCGTGCCCTTATGGGTGCGGCGATTGAGAATATTCAACCCCGCTGTGAGTGGGCTCAATGAAGCCTGCATCAGCCTTATAATGGGCTTTGAGATATGTTTTGTGAGGTTTCAAAGAGTGTTGTAGTATAGGTAGTAGCCCCTGATACACTGTTCGGCGAAAGAAAGAACCAGACAGAGGATCAAATATATGTTCGCAGGAGACTCACCTTATGGCCTCTCTTCCTCTTTTTTGTGATAAGCATGTGTCAGTAGCGACTGCCGCCTCTCATACTGCGGAAGTCTCCAGACTGAAGCAGAGTCTGGAGTGGGCCGAAGAAGAAATCAATCGAGTGAAGAAGCAGTTGGAGGATAACCAGGGTATGCAAAAACCTTGTTTGCATTCAGCGTGAATGAATAATTTAGTATGATGAAACTATTTTTATGGTGTGCTCTAGGGGCAACAGCCGAAGTTGAGGCTCTTAAGAAGTCCGTGGCCAAAGCCGAGAAGAAGGCAACCGCAGAGCAGGCTCTTCGCGAAAAGCACGAGGCCAGGGTTATTGAAGCTGAGCGAGAGCTTCAAGAGGTCGTGAAGAAATGTGAGACCGTGGAGCAGAGTTTAACGGAGAAAGAATCCGAACTCACCAAGGCTTATCAAGCCACACGCGATGCCCGGGGGGAAGCCCAAGGCGCCCTGCAGGAAATCCAAGAGGCGAGGAAGATCGCGGCAGTAAGGCTTTTGATATGCAAAGCAAGTATTTGGGGAGAAAATCACGTTGTTAACTTGAATTCCGATTTCTCCAGGGGTGTTTGCGGAGCTGCCATGCAGCATATCTGATGCTGCACAATTCTATCGAGCCAAAGAAAGGAGCACTACGGAGAAGCTCTTCTGGTCGCAGTATCTGGCACCGGTGTATCCAGTGCCCTTTCCCGATCAGTTGAAGCAGCTAATTGAACCGCATAAGGCAGCCAAACTAGCCATGAAAGATTTAATTATCCGGCTATGGCCTGCTGAGCCGATTCCCAGTAGTTACTTCGGGCTCGTAAAGCGGCTTGTGAGTGCCTGCCCTCGACTTGAAGTCATCAAGCGGTCGGTCTGTATGGAGGGTGCATGAATGGCCTTCGCCTGCGCGAAGGTGCACTGGGCGAAGATGGATGCTGAAAAACTGATGACCGAAGGACTGCCAAAGGGGAAGGAGCACCGCAAGCCCGAGTTATATTATGATAGTGTCCAGAAAGGATCCCGCCTTGTGGCGGAGGAATGCGCCAAGGACATTATCTTCCCATGAATACATTCATGTTGTCCTATGTAATGTTAAACAAGGTCATTTCTATTATTTACTGCCTGTTATTTGAAATTTTTTCCTCCTGTGTGGCCGTTTCATATGTTAATCCTGAGAGTTGGCCAGCCGTCGGCTTCTGCCCCCACATAGGAAGTACGGGGGTGTTCGGGATAAATCTGAGCACTCTTTACCCCAGTTGTGGGTCCTTGAAGGAGGTGTTCAGCGCAATGAACCAGTCAATCAGACTATAGGGCTTTATCACTCTCACTTAGCCATATGAGTTTGATAAAAAGAAGGTAGGTGCAACCCCTGGTGTTCGAAAGACCACACTAGGGGCTCTATAAGCACCTCATCAGAAGAAAAAGCTGATCCCTCGCACGCTGCATTAGTTATCGCATTATGCGGAAGAAATCCTTAAAGATTTTGGAACCTCTCGAACAGCTGACCAGCTCTCGCCGTATCATGACAGTCAGTTTTCAGCTTTCTCTACCGAGGAACTTGTCCGGAAGAACCATGACACAATCGCAGTAGTTCTCCCTGTGCCACCTTAGCCGATATAGCGGAACGTAAGGCGGCAAAGCATGGGAGCTGGGCAAACCCAACTATTGACCCAGGACATGATTCGGAGCCGATGCATATAATGTTATAAGTTCGGGGTGCTGAACGACCGTGAAGGTGTTCGGACTTTATTGCCGTATTATGGGTACAACGAGGCACCTGGCGTATTAAGGCATATCGTAGTGTACGGATGCCATTTGAAAAATGATATCAATAAGAAAGAGCAGCAAGTAAACGTCATATAAAACCACATTTTGCAATTGAATAATACGTTGAAGCGTACGAGCACAAATAGTGTGATAAAGGGAAATATGACTTCAGAACCTGTTGTGACCGGGGGAGGGAAGCCGTGTGCGGATCCGGGTAATAACCGGATGATCATCAAGGGGAATATCTAATGATTCCCATACGCAATCGAGCTATTTCCTTCCTTGGTATGTTCGTGCTCTCACAGGCTGGTCGCCATGTCGCCAGTGATGGCCTACAAAAGTGGACCTGCAAAGAAAATGCAAAACTTTTGTGTGCCATGGAGTGGTTAAGCCGCAGTGTGTGGCCTATCCTAGCTTTGCCTCCGTTTACTGCCGAAGTGTTTCAATTGAGATCCTGACGAGCCGGGCTATCCTGCCACAAAGTAGTTCGGACTCCTTTGACGGTGTTCGGGAGCTTGGTCGCCGACTCAAGGTTCGATTGAAAGATGCCACTTGTTGCTTCTACTATTAAGGCGGCGGTATACTCTTCGGCATGGAGGGAGTGTTCGGCCTTGCCATTAACTGTTATGATGCCGTGCGGACCGGGCATCTTGAGCTTAATGTAGGCATAATGTGGCACCGTGTTGAATCGAGCAAACGCAGTTTGTCCAAGAAGTGCATGGTAGTTACTGCGAAAAGGGACGATGTCGAAGATTAACTCTTCGGTACGGTAATTATTCGGTGGTCCAAAGACTACCTTCAGAGTGACAGAGCCTATACAACATGCCTCCTCATCTGGTATACCACCTTTAAAGGTGGTTTTAGTGGGTTTAATTATTGAAGGACCGATACCCACCTTACGCACTGTGTCCTGATACAGCAGGTTCAGACTGCTACCTCCGTCCATAATGACTTGTGTGAGGTGGAATCCGTCAATTATTGGGTCCAGGACTAGTGCGGCCGAATTGCCCTAACTGGTATTGGCCGGGCGATCCGTACGGTCAAAGGTGATTGGTCCGGACGACCATAGGTTATATTTTGGGACGGCTGGCTCCGTTGCGTCGTCCTTCCTGAGAGTGCACATCCGCTCCCGCTTGGGAATATGGGTGGCGTTTATCATGTTCACCGTTTTGATTTGCGGGGGAAATTCCTTTTGTCCTCCTATGTTCGGCAGCCGGGGCTCCTCGTCATCATCGCTATGCAACCCCTTTTCCTTGTTTTCGGCATTCAACTTGCCGGCCTGTTTAAATACCCAACATTCTCTGTTGGTGTGGTTGGCTGGTTTATCGGTGGTGCTGTGGATTTGACATGAGCGATCGAGTATACGGTCCAAACTGGATGGGCCCGGATTGTTTCTTTTAAATGGCTTCTTCCGCTGACTGGGTTTAGAGCCACTGAATCCGGCATTGATGTCCGTGTCTTCGGTGTTATCACCCTTATTGCGAAGCTTGTGTCTGTTGCGTCGGGGCTTGCCGTTGCTGTCTCTGGCGTCTGAGGTGCCAAGATTTCTTGATGTGTTGTTGCTACGAGCCAGCTAGCTATCCTCGCCCGCACAAAAGCGGGTCATGAGTGTCGTGAGGGCTGCCATACTTCGGCTTCTCTTGGCCAAGGTGTCGGGCAAGCCACTCATCACGGATGTTATGCTTAAATGCCGCTAGGGCTTCGGCATTCGGAAAGTCGACAATTTGGTTCTTTTTAGTTTAGAACCGAGTCCAGAATTTCCTGGCTGACTCTCCGGGCTGTCGGGTTATGTGACTTAAATCATCAACATCCGGTGGTTGCACATACGTGCCCTGGAAGTTATCCAAGAATGCGTCTTCCAGGTTCTCCCAACTTCCAATGGAGTTTGCCGGCAAACTATTCAGCCAATGCCGAGCCGGTCCCTTGAGTTTTAGTGGGAGGTACTTGATGGCATGCAGATCATCGCCGTGGGCCATATGAATGTGGAGAAGGAAGTCTTCGATCCATACCGCAGGGTCTATTGTTCCGTCATATGATTCTATGTTCACGGGTTTAAACCCTTCTGGGAACTCATGCTCCATTACTTCGTCACTGAAGCATAGGGGGTGTGCGGCGCCTCTATGCCGGGCTACATCACGACGCAGTTCGAATGAGTCTGGTCGGTTGTATTTGGCCCGGCTGGATTTGTATTTAGTGTATCCGGCGTGGCGGTCATCGTCACGCGTTGGGGAGCGCCCCCGTGATCCGTATATCGATCTTGACTGTTCTGCTTTGTTTTCTAACTCGTCTCACAGGTCATGCCTGTAGCCCCCGACCTTCATGTTTTTATTTGTTTGGCGACGGGGTGTGGGCTCGTGTTCGGGATGATACGCCGCTTTGTGTCGGCCACGAGGTGGCCGGTCAGCCGCATCATGCGTTGGTAGTTTAGTCTCTTGTGCCTCCTCCTTGAATTGAGGTAACAACCTGCGCTTTGGGTAACTTTTGGTTGGGCGCTCGAGTCCGTATTCCTTGGCTGCCAGGACCTCAGTCCATCTATCAGTTAGCAGATCTTGATCAGCTTGAAGCTGCTGCTACTTTTTCTTCAGGCTTTTTGCAATGGCTATAAGCCGACGCTTGAAGCGCTCCTGCTCGACGGGATCCTCAGGTACGATAAATTTGTCGTCGCCGAGGCTCACCTCGTCTTCGGAGAGGGGCATGTAATTGTCATCCTCCAAGTCTCCATCCATTTCCTATTCATTAGGGCTAGCTTGCCCATCCTCCCGTCCGGCTTGCTCGAAATCTGGCTGGGCGGGATTGTTTTCATCTTTGGCATCGTCCGGAGTGCTATTGTCTCTTGTGCCGGTATCGCTATTTTTGCTATGGCGGGGCTTAGAGCGGCGCCGCTGACGCTGATGCTTAGATTGCTTCTCCGGGGGCTTATCCTCCGTTGCCTCATCGCCATTACTTTCCTTGGGTGTGTCCACCATATATATATATCATATGATGAGGTGGCTGTCCAGCGCCCTGTGTGCGGTGGTTCCTATTCTTGTCCGGCATCGTCGTCCATACCGTCGATGTCTTTGGAGTCAAAATCAAGCATGTCGGTTAAGTCGTCGAAAGTGGCTATCAAGTGGGTGGTGGGTGGGTAACAAATTTTTTCGCCGTCCACTTCCCACTCAAGCCAGACATAGTTCGGCCAAGAGTCTCCTGACAGGGAGAGGGATTTCAATGAATTTAGCACGTCACCCAAGGGCAAGTGCTGGAAGATATCCGCGGAGGTAAACTCCATGATCGGTGCCCAATCAGGTTTGATAGGCACAGATCTGCGTGGTTCGGAGCCTATGGCCGGAGACGAGTCCGAGGGTCCGATGACGCAGACCTCATCGGAGGAGAAGTCTGTGTTCAGCTCTACCGCCGATAAGCGCGCAACCTCCATGGCGGGGTCTATCCACCCGTCCTCGGACGGCACAATCTGCTCCGGATCTAAGGCCAGGGCAGCTGCAGGTGCGTTCTCCTGAACACCGTCATGCTCATCGTGACTGTACGGCGCACCTGACATGGGCTCGAATCCAGCGAATATCAAGTCTCCATGGATGTCGGCAGTGTAGTTCAGGCTTCCAAACCTGACCTGATGGCTAGGGGCGTAGCTATCGATCTGCTCCAGATGGCCAAGCAAGTTGGCCCGCAGTGCGAAGCCGCCGAATACGAAGATCTGTCCAGGGAGGAAAACCTCACCCTGAAGCACATCGTTGTAGATGATTGAAGAAGCCATCAAGCCTTACCGTGATGACATAGTGGAACTCTCAATGAAAGCACCAATGTCGGTGTCAAAACCGGCGGATCTCGGGTAGGGGGTCCCGAACCGTGCGTCTAAGGCTAATGGTAACAGGAGGCGGGGGACACAATGTTTACCCAGGTTCGGGCCCTCTCGATGGAGGTAATACCCTACTTCCTGCTTGATTGACCTTGATGACATGAGTATTACAAGAGTTGATCTACCACGAGATCGTAGAGGCTAAACCCAAGAAGCTAGCCGATGATTATGATTGTTGTTGTCCTACGGACTAAACCCTCCGGTTTATATACACACCGGAGGGGGCTAGGGTTACATAGAGTCGGTTACCGAGAAGGAGATCTACATATCCGAATTGCTAAGCTTTCCTTCCATGCAAAGGAGAGTCCCACCCGGACACGGGATGAAGTCTTCAATCTAGTATCTTCATAGTCCAATAGTCCGGCATAACCATATAGTCTGGCTATCCGAGGACCCCCTAATCCAGGACTCCCTCATCGACCATGGAGGGCCTCTACATCATCTCCAAGGCCTCTCCGACGAGTTGTGAGTAGTTTACCACAGACCTTCGGGTCCATAGTTATTAGCTAGATGGCTTCTTCTCTCTCTTTTAATCTCAATACAAAGTTCTCCTCGATCTTCTTGGAGATCTATTCGATGTAACTCTTTTTGCAGTGTGTGAAGGAAATATGCCCTAGAGGCAATAATAAAGTTATTATTTATTTCCTCATATCATGATAAATGTTTATTATTCATGCTAGAATTGTATCAACCGGAAACATGATACATGTGTGAATACATAGACAAACATATAGTCACTAGTGTGCCTCTACTTGACTAGCTCATTAATCAAAGATGGTTATGTTTCCTAACCATAGACATGTGTTGTCATTTGATTAATGGGATCACATCATTAGGAGAATGATGTGATTGACATGACCCATTCCGTTAGCCTAGCACTTGATCGTTTAGTATATTGCTATTGCTTTCTTCATGACTTATACATGTTCCTGTAACTATGAGATTATGCAACTCCCGTTTACCGGAGGAACACTTTGGGTGCTACCAAACGTCACAACGTAACTGGGTGATTATAAAGGAGTACTACAGGTGTCTCCAAAGGTACATGTTGGGTTGGCGTATTTCGAGATTAGGTTTTGTCACTCCGATTGTCGGAGAGGTATCTCTGGGCCCTCTCGGTAATGCACATCACTATAAGCCTTGCAAGCAATGTAACTAATGATTTAGTTACGGAATGATGCATTACGTAACGAGTAAAGAGACTTGCCGGTAACGAGATTGAACTAGATATTGAGATACCGACGATCGAATCTTGGGCAAGTAACATACCGATGACAAAGGGAACAACATATGTTGTTATGCGGTTTGACCGATAAAGATCTTCGTAGAATATGTGGGAGCCAATATGAGCATCCAGGTTCCGCTATTGGTTATTGACCGAGAATAGTTCTAGGTCATGTCTACATTGTTCTCAAACCTGTAGGGTCCGCACGCTTAAGGTTTCGATGACAGTTATATTATGAGTTTATGAGTTTTGATGTACCGAAGGAGTTCGGAGTCCCGGATGAGATCGGGGACATGACGAGGAGTCTCGAAATGGTCGAGACGTAAAGATCGATATATTGGACGACTATATTCGGACTTCGGAAAGGTTTCGAGTGATTCGGGTATTTTTCGGAGTACCGGAGAGTTACGGGAATTCACCGGGGAGTATATGGGCCTTATTGGGCCATACGGGAATAGAGGAGAGAGGCCAAAAGGAAGGAGGCCTGCGCACCCCCTCTGGTCCGAATTGGACAAGGGGGGCAGCCCACTTTTCCTTCTCCCTCTCCTCCTCTTTCCTTCTCCAACAAGGAAAGGAGGAGTCCTACTCCTCCTCTTTCCTTCTCCAACAAGGAAAGGAGGAGTCCTACTCCTAGTGGGAGTTGGACTCCCCCTTGGTGCGCCTCCTCCATAGGCCGGCCGCCTCCCCCCTTGCTCATATATATATGGGGGCAGGGGGGCACCCCAAAGATACAACAACAATTGATCCTTGAGATCTATTAGCCGTGTGCGGTGCCCCCCTCCACCATAGTCCTCGATAATATTGAAGCGGTGCTTAGGCGAAGCCCTGCGACGGTAGAACATCAAGATCGTCACCACGCCGTCATGCTGACGGAACTCTCCCTCGACACTCGGCTGGATCGGAGTTCGAGGGACGTCATCGAGCTGAACGTGTGCTAGAACTCGGAGGTGTCGTAGTTTCGGTGCTTGATTGGTCGGGCTGTGAAGACATACGACTACATCAACCGCGTTGTTCTAACGCTTCCGCTTTCGGTCTACAAGGGTATGTAGATTACACTCTACCCTCTCATTGCTATGCATCACCATGATCTTGCATGTGCGTAGGAAATTTTTGAAATTACTATGTTCCCCAACAGTGGTATCCGAGCCTAGGTTTTATGCGTTGATGTTATTTGCACGAGTAGAACACAAGTGAGTTGTGGGCAATACAAGTCATACTTGTTACCAGCATGTCATACTTTGGTTCGGTGGTATTGTTGGATGAAGCGGCCCGGACCGACATTACGCGTACGCTTACGCGAGACTGATTTTACCGACGTGCTTTGCACACAGGTGACTAGCGGGTGTCTGTTTTTCCAACTTTAGTTGAACCGAGTGTGGCTACGCCCGGTCCTTGCGAAGGTTAAAACAGCACTAACTTGACGAACTATCGTTGTGGTTTTGATGCGTTGGTAAGAACGGTTGTTGCTCAGCCCGTAGCAGCCACGTAAAATTTGCAACAACAAAGTAGAGGACGTCTAACTTGTTTTTGCAGGGCATGTTGTGATGTGATATGGTCAAGACGTGATGCTATATTTTATTGTATGAGATGATCATGTTTTGTAACCGAAGTTATCGGCAACTAGCAGGAGCCATATGGTTGCCGCTTTATTATATGAAATGCAAACGCCCTGTAATTGCTTTACCTTATCACTAAGCGGTAGCGATAGTCGTAAAAGCAATAGATGGCATAACGACAACGATGCTACGATGGAGATCAAGGTGTCGCGCCAGTGACGATGGTGATCACGACGGTGCTTCGAAGATGGAGATCACAAGCACAAGATGATAATGGCCATATCATATCGCTTATATTGATTGCATGTGATGTTTATCCTTTATGCATCTTATCTTGCTTTGATTGATGGTAGCATTTTAATATGATCTCTCACTAAAATTTTCAAGAAGTGTTCTCCCTGAGTATGCACCGTTGTGAAAGTTCTTCATGCTGAGACACCACGTGATGATCGGGTGTGATAGGCTCTACGTTCAAATACAACGGGTGCAAAACAGTTGCACACGCGAAATACTCAGGTTAAAACTTGATGAGCCTAGCATATACAGATATGGCCTCGGAACACGGAGACCGAAAGGTCAAACGTGAATCATATAGTAGATATGATCAACATAGTGATGTTCACCATTGAAAACTACTCCATCTCACGTGATGATCGGACATGGTTTAGTTGATTTGGATCACGTGATCACTTAGATGACTAGAGAGATGTCTGTCTAAGTGGGAGTTCTTAAGTAATATGATTAATTGAACTTAAATTTATCATGAACTTAGTACCTGATAGTATTTTACTTGTCTATGTTTGTTGTAGATAGATGGCTCGTGCTGTTGTTCCGTTGAATTTTAATGCGTTCCTTGAGAAAGCTAAGTTGAAAGATGATGGTAGCAATTACACGGACTGGGTCCGTAACCTGAGGATTATCCTCATTGCTGCACAGAAGAATTACGTCCTGGAAGCACCGCTGGGTGCCAGGCCTGCTGCAGATGCAACTGACGACGTTAAGAACGTCTGGCAGAGCAAAGCTGATGACTACTCGATAGTTCAGTGTGCCATGCTTTACGGCTTGGAACCGGGTCTTCAACGACGTTTTGAACGTCATGGAGCATATGAGATGTTCCAGGAGTTGAAGTTAATATTTCAAGCAAATGCCCGGATTGAGAGATATGAAGTCTCCAATAAGTTCTATAGCTGTAAGATGGAGGAGAATAGTTCTGTCAGTGAACACATACTCAGAATGTCTGGGTATAATAATCACTTGATTCAACTGGGAGTTAATCTTCCTGATGATAGTGTCATTGACAGAATTCTTCAATCACTGCCACCAAGCTACAAGAGCTTCGTGATGAACTATAATATGCAAGGGATGGACAAGACTATACCCGAGCTCTTCGCAATGCTAAAAGCTGCGGAGGTAGAAATCAAGAAGGAGCATCAAGTGTTGATGGTCAATAAGACCACCAGTTTCAAGAAAAAGGGCAAAGGGAAGAAGAAGGGGAACTTCAAGAAGAACAGCAAACAAGTTGCTGCTCAAGAGAAGAAACCCAAGTCTGGACCTAAGCCTGAGACTGAGTGCTTCTACTGCAAGCAGACTGGACACTGGAAGCGGAACTGCCCCAAGTATTTGGCGGATAAGAAGGATGGCAAAGTGAACAAAGGTATATGTGATATACATATTATTGATGTGTACCTTACTAATGCTCGCAGTAGCACCTGGGTATTTGATACTGGTTCTGTTGCTAATATTTGCAACTCGAAACAGGGACTACGGAATAGGCGAAGATTGGCTAAGGACGAGGTGACGATGCGCGTGGGAAATGGTTCCAAAGTCAATGTGATCGCGGTCGGCACGCTACCTCTACATCTACCATCGGGATTAGTTTTAGACCTAAATAATTGTTATTTTGTGCCAGCGTTGAGCATGAACATTATATCTGGATCTTGTTTGATGCGAGACGGTTATTCATTTAAATCAGAGAATAATGGTTGTTCTATTTATATGAGTAATATCTTTTATGGTCATGCACACTTACAGAGTGGTCTATTTTTATTAAATCTCGATAGTAGTGATACACATATTCATAATGTTGAAGCCAAAAGATGCAGAGTTAATAATGATAGTGCAACTTATTTATGGCACTGCCGTTTAGGTCATATCGGTGTAAAGCGCATGAAGAAACTCCATACTGATGGACTTTTGGAATCACTTGATTATGAATCACTTGGTACTTGCGAACCGTGCCTCATGGGCAAGATGACTAAAACGCCGTTCTCCGGAACTATGGAGCGAGCAACTGATTTGTTAGAAATCATACATACCGATGTATGCGGTCCAATGAATGTCGAAGCTCGCGGCGGGTATCGTTATTTTCTCACCTTCACGGATGATTTGAGCAGATATGGGTATATCTACTTGATGAAACACAAGTCTGAAACATTTGAAAAGTTCAAAGAGTTTCAGAGTGAAGTAGAAAATCATCGTAACAAGAAAATAAAATTTCTACGATCTGATCGTGGAGGAGAATATTTGAGTTACGAGTTTGGTTTACATTTGAAACAATGCGGAATAGTTTCGCAACTCACGCCACCTGGAACACCACAACGAAATGGTGTGTCCGAACGTCGTAATCGTACTTTACTAGATATGGTGCGATCTATGATGTCTCTTACTGATTTACCGCTATCGTTTTGGGGTTATGCTTTAGAGACGGCCGCATTCACGTTAAATAGGGCACCATCAAAATCCGTTGAGACGACGCCTTATGAACTGTGGTTTGGAAAGAAACCAAAGTTGTCGTTTCTTAAAGTTTGGGGCTGCGATGCTTATGTGAAGAAACTTCAACCAGATAAGCTCGAACCCAAATCGGAGAAATGTGTCTTCATAGGATACCCAAAAGAGACAATTGGGTACACCTTCTATCACAGATCTGAGGGCAAGATTTTCGTTGCTAAATTCGGATCCTTTCTAGAGAAGGAGTTTCTCTCGAAAGAAGTGAGTGGGAGGAAAGTAGAACTTGATGAGGTAACTGTACCTGCTCCCTTATTGGAAAGTAGTTCATCACATGAACCGGTTCCTGTGACAACTACACCAATTAGTGATGAAGCTAATGATATTGATCATGAATCTTCAGATCAAGTTTCTACTGAACCTCGTAGGTCTACCAGAGTAAGATCCGCACCAGAGTGGTACGGTAATCCTATTCTGAAAGTCATGTTACTTGACCATGGCGAACCTACGAACTATGAGGAAGCGATGATGAGCCCAGATTCCGCAAAATGGCTAGAGGCCATGAAATCTGAGATGGGATCCATGTATGAGAACAAAGTATGGACTTTGGTTGACTTGCCCGATGATCGGCAAGCCATTGAGAATAAATGGATTTTTAAGAAGAAGACTGACGCTGATGGTAATATAACTGTCTATAAAGCTCGACTTGTTGCAAAAGGTTTTCGACAAGTTCAAGGGGTTGACTACGATGAGACTTTCTCACCCGTAGCGATGCTTAAGTCTGTCCGAATCATGTTAGCAATTGCTGCATTTTATGATTATGAAATTTGGCAAATGGATGTCAAAACTGCATTCTTGAATGGATTTCTGGAAGAAGAGTTGTATATGATGCAGCCAGAAGGTTTTGTTGATCCAAAAGGTGCTAACAAAGTGTGCAAGCTCCAGCGATCCATTTATGGACTGGTGCAAGCATCTCGGAGTTGGAATAAACGCTTTGATAGTGTGATCAAAGCATATGGTTTTATACAGACTTTTGGAGAAGCCTGTATTTACAAGAAAGTGAGTGGGAGCTCTGTAGCATTTCTGATATTATATGTAGATGACATATTATTAATTGGAAATGATATAGAATTTCTGGATAGCATAAAGGGATACTTAAATAAAAGTTTTTCTATGAAAGACCTCGGTGAAGCTGCTTATATATTGGGCATCAAGATTTATAGAGATAGATCAAGACGCTTAATTGGACTTTCACAAAGCACATACCTTGATAAAGTTTTGAAAAAGTTCAAAATGGATCAGGCAAAGAAAGGGTTCTTGCCCGTACTACAAGGTGTGAAGTTGAGTCAAACTCAATGCCCGACCACAGCAGAAGATAGAGAGAAAATGAAAGATGTTCCCTATGCTTCAGCCATAGGCTCTATCATGTATGCAATGCTGTGTACCAGACCTGACGTGTGCTTAGCAATAAGCTTGGCAGGAAGGTACCAAAGTAATCCAGGAGTGGATCACTGGACAGCGGTCAAGAACATCCTGAAATACCTGAAAAGGACTAAGGATATGTTTCTCGTATATGGAGGTGACAAAGAGCTAGTCGTAAATGGTTACGTCGATGCAAGCTTTGACACTGATCCGGACGATTCTAAATCGCAAACCGGATACGTGTTTTTATTAAACGGTGGAGCTGTAAGTTGGTGCAGTTCTAAACAAAGCGTCGTGGCGGGATCTACATGTGAAGCGGAATACATAGCTGCTTCGGAAGCAGCAAATGAAGGAGTCTGGATGAAGGAGTTCATTTCCGATCTAGGTGTCATACCTAGTGCATCGGGACCAATGAAGATCTTCTGTGACAATACTGGTGCAATTGCCTTGGCAAAGGAATCCAGATTTCACAAGAGGACCAAGCACATCAAGAGACGCTTCAATTCCATCCGGGACCAAGTCCAGGTGGGAGACATAGAGATTTGCAAGATACATACGGATCTGAATGTTGCAGACCCATTGACTAAGCCTCTTCCACGAGCAAAACATGATCAGCACCAAGACTCCATGGGTGTTAGAATCATTACTGTGTAATCTAGATTATTGACTCTAGTGCAAGTGGGAGACTGAAGGAAATATGCCCTAGAGGCAATAATAAAGTTATTATTTATTTCCTCATATCATGATAAATGTTTATTATTCATGCTAGAATTGTATTAACCGGAAACATGATACATGTGTGAATACATAGACAAACATATAGTCACTAGTATGCCTCTACTTGACTAGCTCATTAATCAAAGATGGTTATGTTTCCTAACCATAGACATGTGTTGTCATTTGATTAATGGGATCACATCATTAGGAGAATGATGTGATTGACATGACCCATTCCGTTAGCCTAGCACTTGATCGTTTAGTATATTGCTATTGCTTTCTTCATGACTTATACATGTTCCTGTAACTATGAGATTATGCAACTCCCATTTACCGGAGGAACACTTTGGGTGCTACCAAACGTCACAACGTAACTGGGTGATTATAAAGGAGTACTACAGGTGTCTCCAAAGGTACATGTTGGGTTGGCGTATTTCGAGATTAGGTTTTGTCACTCTGATTGTCGGAGAGGTATCTCTGGGCCCTCTCGGTAATGCACATCACTATAAGCCTTGCAAGCAATGTAACTAATGAGTTAGTTACGGAATGATGCATTACGTAACGAGTAAAGAGACTTGCCGGTAACGAGATTGAACTAGGTATTGAGATACCGACGATCGAATCTCGGGCAAGTAACATACCGATGACAAAGGGAACAACGTATGTTGTTATGCGGTTTGACCGATAAAGATCTTCGTAGAATATGTGGGAGCCAATATGAGCATCCAGATTCCGTTATTGGTTATTGACCGAGAATAGTTCTAGGTCATGTCTACATTGTTCTCGAACCCGTAGGGTCCGCACGCTTAAGGTTTTGATGACAGTTATATTTTGAATTTATGAGTTTTGATGTACCGAAGGAGTTTGGAGTCCCGGATGAGTTCGGGGACATGACGAGGAGTCTCGAAATGGTCGAGACATAAAGATCGATATATTGGACGACTATATTCGGACTTCGGAAAGGTTCCGAGTGATTCAGGTATTTTTCAGAGTACCGGAGAGTTACGGGAATTCACCGGGGAGTATATGGGCCTTATTGGGCCATACGGGAATAGAGGAGAGAGGCCAAAAGGAAGGAGGCCTGCGCACCCCCTCTGGTCCGAATTGGACAAGGGGGGCAGCCCACTGGGAGTAGGACTCCTCCAGTGGGAGTAGGACTCCCCCCTTGGTGCGCCTCCTCCATAGGCCGGCCGCCTCCCCCCTTGCTCCTATATATATGGGGGCAGGGGGGCACCCCAAAGATACAACAACAATTGATCCTTGAGATCTATTAGCCGTGTGCGGTGCCCCCCTCCACCATAGTCCTCCTCGATAATATTGTAGCGGTGCTTAGGCGAAGCCCTGCGACGGTAGAACATCAAGATCGTCACCACGCCGTCGTGCTGACGGAACTGTCCCTCGACACTCGGCTAGATCGGAGTTCGAGGGACGTCATCGAGCTGAATGTGTGCTAGAACTCGGAGGTGCCGTAGTTTCGGTGCTTGATCGGTCGGGCCGTGAAGACGTACGACTACGTCAACCGCGTTGTTCTAACACTTCCGCTTTCGGTCTACAAGGGTATGTAGATTACACTCTCCCCTCTCATTGCTATGCATCACCATGATCTTGCGTGTGCGTAGGAAAATTTTGAAATTACTACGTTCCCCAACAGTGTGTTTGTCGAGATCCGATGAATTGTGGGTTTATGATCAAGTTTATCTATGATAAATATTTGAATCTCCTCTGAATTCTTTTATGTGTGATTAAGTTATCTTTGCAAGTCTCTTCGAATTATCAGTTTGGTTTGGCCTACTAGATTGATCTTTCTTGCAATGGGAGAATTGCTTAGCTTTGGGTTCAATCTTGCGGTGTCCTTTCCCAGTGACAGCAGGGGCAGCAAGGCACGTATTGTATTGTTGCCATCGAGGATAAAAAGATGGGGTTTATATCATATTGCATGAGTTTATCCCTCTACATCATGTCATCTTTCTTAATGCGTTACTCTGTTCTTATGAACTTAATACTCTGGATGCAGGCAGGAGTGGGTCGATGTGTGGAGTAATAGTAGTAGATGCAGGCAGGAGTCGGTCTACTTGTCACGGACGTGATGCCTATATACATGATCATGCCTAGATAATCTCATAACTATGCACGTTTCTATCAATTGCTCGACAGTAATTTGTTCACCCACCGTATTACTTATGCTATCTTGAGAGAAGCCACTAGTGAAACCTATGACCCCCGGGTCTATCTTTTATCATATAAGTTTTCCATCTACTTTTATTTGCATCTTTTACTTTCCAATCTATATTATAAAATACCAAAAATATATTTATCTTAACATATTATCTCTATCAGATCTCACTTTCGCAAGTGGCCGTGAAGGGATTTACAACCCCTTTATTGCGTTGGTTGCGAGGTTCTTGTTTGTTTGTGTAGGTGCGTGCGACTTTTGAGGAGCCTCCTACTGGATTGATACCTTGGTTCTCAAAAACCGAGGGAAATACTTACGCTACTTTGCTGCGTCACCCTTTCCTCTTCAAGGAAAACCAATGCAAGCTCAAGACGTAGCAAGAAGGATTTCTGGTGCCGTTGCCGGGGAGGTCTTCGCTCAAGTCAAGACATACCAAGTACCCATCACAAACTCATCTCCCTCGCACTACATTATTTGCCATTTGCCTCTCGGTTTCCTCTCCCCCACTTCACCCTTGCCGTTTTATTCGCCCTCTCTTTCCCAATCTCCTCTCTCTTTCGCTTGCCTTTTTGTTTGCTTGTGTGTTGGATTGCTTGTCACGATGGCGCAAGATAATACCAAATTGTGTGACTTTTCCAATACCAATAATAATGATTTCCTTAGCACTCCGATTGCTCCTCTTAATGATGTTGAGTCTTGTGAAATCAATGCTGCTTTGTTGAATCTTGTTATGAAAGATCAATTCTCCGGCCTTCCTAGTGAAGATGTCGCTACCCATCTAAACAACTTTGTTGATTTGTGTGAGATGCAAAAGAAGAAAGATACGGATAATGATATTGTTAAATTGAAGTTATTTCCGTTTTCACTTAGAGATCGTGCTAAAATTTGGTTTTCGTCTTTACCTAAGAATAGTATTGATTCATGGAATAAGTGCAAAGATGCTTTTATCTCTAAGTATTTTCCTCCCGCTAAGATCATCTCTCTTAGGAACTATATTATGAATTTTAAACAACTTGATCATGAGCATGTTGCCCAATCTTGGGAAAGAATGAAATTGATGATTCGCAATTGCCCTACTCATGGTTTGAATTTATGGATGATCATACAAATTTTTTATGCCGGATTGAATTTTGCTTCTAGAAATCTTTTAGATTCGGCCGCGGGAGGCACTTTTATGGAAATCACCTTAGGAGAAGCTACTAAACTCCTTGATAATGTTATGGCTAATTCTTCTCAATGGCACACCAAAAGACCTACTAGTAATAAAGTGCATGCTATTGAAGAAATCAATGTTTTGAGTGGAAAGATGGATGAACTTATGAAATTGTTTTCTACTAAGAGTGCTCCTATTGATCCTAATGATATGCCTTTGTCTACTTTGATTGAGAATAATAACGAATCTATGGATGTGAATTTTATTGGTAGGAATAATTTTGGTAACAATGCTTATAGAGGAAGCTTTAATCCTAGACCGTTCCCTAGTAATTCCTCTAATAATTATGGAAATTCCTACAATGATTCTTATGGAAATTTTAATAAGATGCCCTCTGATTTTGAGAATAGTGTGAAAGAATTTATGATCTCTCAAAAGAATTTTAATGCTTTGCTTGAAGAAAAATTGCTTAAAGTTGATGATTTGGCTAGGAATGTTGATAGGCTTTCGCTTGATGTTGATTGTTTGAAACTTAGATCTACTCCTCCTAAGCATGATATCAATGAGTCTCTCAAAGCCATGAGAATTTCCATTGATGAGTGCAAAGAAAGAACCGCTAGGTTGTGTGCTAAAAAAGATTGCTTTGTAAAAGCGTGTTCTTCTAGCTTCCATGAAAACAATGATGAAGATCTAAAAGTTATTGATGTGTCCCCTATTAAATCCTTGTTTTGCAATATGAATCTTAATAATGATGGGACTGGAGATGAGTCTACTTTAGTTAAAAGGCGTCCCAATGATTCAGAGTTTTTAGATCTTGATGCTAAATTTGGTAAAAGTGGGATTGGAGAGGTCAAGACTTATGGGAAGGATCAATGATGTTATTATTGTTGCGAATAGGAATTATGTGCCCGTAGATTTTATCGTTCTTGATATAGATTGCAGTCTTTCATCTCCTATTATTCTTGGTAGACCTTTCCTTAGAACGATTGGTGCAATTATTGATATGAAGGAAGGGAATATTAGATTCCAATTTCCATTAAGGAAAGGCATGGAGCACTTTCAAAGAAATAAAGTCAAATTACCTTATGAATCTATCATGCGAGCTACTTATGAATTGGTGCCAAAGATGGCACTACTTAGATCTATCCTTGTTTTATACCTAGTTAGGGCATTAAACGATAGCGCTAGTTGGGAGGCAACCCAATTTTATTTTAGTTTCTTGATGTTTGCTTCTGTTTAGTAATAAATTTTTCATCTAGCTTCTATTTAGATGTGTTTTCATGTTTTAATTAGTGTTTGTGCCAAGTAGAACCTATAGGATAACCTATGGTGATAGTTAATTTGATTCTGCTGAAAAACAGAAACTTCTGCGCACGAAAATAATTGTAGTAATTCACAGAAACGTGCTTTTGCGTTGATTCTTTTTGATGTAGATCAATAGATAAATTGCCCAGGACTTCCTATTTTGGTAGGATTTTTAGAGTTCTAGAAGTATTCGAGAGTTACAGATTGCTACAGACTGTTCTGTTTTTGGCAGATTCTGTTTTTCGTGTGTTGTTTGCTTATTTGGTTGCATCTATGGCTAGTATCAAGGGGTATGAACCATAAAGAAGTTGGATCACAGTAGGTTTAACAGAAATATAAATAAAGAATGAGTTCATTACAGTACCTTATGTGGTGTTTTTTTTCTTGCACTAACGAAGCTTATGAGATTTCCTGTTGAGTTTTGTGTTGTGAAGTTTTCAAGTTTTGGGTAAAGATTTGATGGACTATGGAATAAGGAGTGGCAAGAGACTAAGGTTGGGGATGCCCATAGAACCCCAAGATATTCAAGGATAACCAAAAGCCTAAGCTTGGGGATGCCCCGGAAGACATCCCCTCTTTCGTCTTCGTCTATCGGTAATTTTACTTGGAGCTATATTTTTATTCGCCACATGATATGTGTTTTGCTTGGAGCGTCTTGTATGATGTTAGTATTTTCTTTTTAGATTACCACTATCGTACTTGCTGTACACATATTTTGGAAGAAACCCACATGATTTGGAATTTATTAGAATACTCTATGTGCTTCACTTATATCTTTTGAGCTAGATAGTTTTGCCCTAGTGCTTCACTTATACCTTTTAGAGCACGGCGGTGGCTTGATTTTGTAGAAATTGTTGATCTCTCATGCTTCACTTATATTATTTTGAGAGTCTTTTAGAACAGAATGGTATTTTCTATGGTTATAAAATTGGTCCTAGAATGATGGGCATCCAAGTTGGGTATAATAAAAACTATCATAGGAAGTGAATTGGATGCTATGATCAATTTGATACTTGATAATTGTTTTGAGATATGGAGGTGGTGATATTAGAGTCATGCTAGTTGGGTAATTGTGAATTTAAAGAATGCTTGTGTTGAAATTGGCAAGTCCCGTAGCATGCACGTATGCTAACCGTTGTGTAACAAATTTGAAACATGAGGTGTTCTTAGATTGTCATCCTTATGAGTGGCGGTCGGGGACGAGCGATGGTCTTTTCCTACCAATCTATCCCCCTAGGAGCATGCGCGCAGTGCTTGGTTTTTGATGACTTGTAGATTTTTGCAATAAGTATATGAGTTCTTTATGACTAATGTCGAGTCCATGGATTATACGCACTCTTACCTTTCCATCATTGCTAGCCTCTTCGGTACCATGCATTGCCCTTTCTCACCTTGAGAGTTGGTGCAAACTTTGCCGGTGCATCCAAGCCCCGTGATACAGTACGCTCTATCACACATAAATCTCCTTATATCTTACTCAAAACAGCCACCATACCTACCTATTATGGCATTTCCATAGCCATTCCGAAATATATTGCCATGCAACTTTCCACCGCCCCGTTCATCATCATGACACACATCATCATTGTCATATTGCCTTGCATGATCATGTAGTTGACATCGTATTTGTGGCAAAGCCACCTTCATAATTTTCATACATGTCACTCTTGATTCATTGCCCATCCCAGTACACCACCGGAGGCATGCATATAGAGTCATATCTTGTTCTAGTTTTGAGTTGTAAATAAATAGAAGTGTGATGATCATCATTATTAGAGCATTGTCCCCCCCCCCCCCCCCAAAAGAAAGGCCAAAAAAAAAGAAAGGCCAAATAAAAAAAGGAAGGCCCAAAAAAAAGAAAAAGAAAATAAAAAAGGGGGCAATGCTACTATCCTTTTTACCACACTTGTGCTTCAAAGTAGCACCATGATCTTCATGATAGAGAGTCTCATTTGTTGTCACTTTCATATACTAGTGGGAATTTTTCATTATAGAACTTGGCTTGTATATTCCAACGATGGGCTTCCTCAAAATGCCGTAGGTCTTCGTGAGCAAGCAAGTTGGATGCACACCCACTAGTTTCTTTTGTTGAGCTTTCATACATTTATAGCTCTAGTGCATCCGTTGCATGGCAATCCCTACTCCTCATGTTGACATCAATTTATGGGCATCTCATAGCTCGTTGATTAGCCTCGTTAACATGAGACTTTCTTCCTTTTTTGTCTTCTCCACACAACCTCCATCATCATATTCTATTCCACCCATAGTGCTATCTCCATGGCTCACGCTCATGTATTGCGTGAAAGTTGAAAAAAGTTTGAGATTGCTAAAGTATGAAACAATTGCTTGGCTTGTCATCGGGGGTGTGCAAGATGAGAGCATTCTTGTGTGACGAAAATGGAGCATACCAAACTATATGATTTTGTAGGGATGAACTTTCTTTAGGCATGTTATTTTGAGAAGACATGATTGCTTTGATTAGTATGCTTGAAGTATTACTATTTCTTATGTCAATATGAACGTTTATTTTGAATCATTTGGATCTGAACATTCATGCCACAATAAAGAAAATTCAATTGAGGATTATGCTAGGTAGCATTCCACATCAAAAATTCTGTTTTTATCATTTACCTACTCGAGGACGAGCAGGAATTAAGCTTGGGGATGCTTGACACGTCTCCAACTTATCTATAATTTTTGATTGTTCCATGCTATTATATTACACGTTTTGGATGTTTATGGGCTTTACTTTACACTTTTATGTCATTTTTGGGACTAACCTACTAACCGGAGGCCCAACCCGAATTGCTGTTTTTTTGCCTATTTCAGTGTTTCGAAGAAAAGGAATATCAAACGGAGTCCAAATGGAATGAAACCTTCGGGAGCGATCTATTTGGAACAAACGCAATCCAGGGGACTTGGAGTGGAAGTCAAGCAACAGACAAGGCAGCCACGAGGGTGCCCGGCACGCCCCCTAGGGGTGGGCGCCCCCCTCCCTCGTGGGCCCCTCGAGCGTCCACCGACCTACTTCTTCCTCCTATATATACCCTCGTACCCCAAAAACATCCAGGAGCACCACGAAAAACTATTTCCACCACCGCAACCTTCTGTATCCGCGAGATCCTATCATGGAGCCATCGCTGCCGCTCCGCTAGAGGGGGAATCGACCATGGAGGGCCTCTACATCATCTCCAAGGCCTTTCTGATGAGTTGTGAGTAGTTTACCATAGACCTTCGGGTCCATAGTTATTAGCTAGATGGCTTCTTCTCTCTCTTTGAATCTCAATACAAAGTTCTCCTCGATCTTCTTGGAGATCTATTCGATGTAACTCTTTTTGCGGTGTGTTTGTCGAGATCCGATGAATTGTGGGTTTATGATCAAGTTTATCTATGAGAAATATTTGAATATCCTCTGAATTCTTTTATGTGTGATTAAGTTATCTTTGCAAGTCTCTTTGAATTATCAGTTTGGTTTGGCCTACTAGATTGATCTTTCTTGTAATGGGAGAAGTGCTTAGCTTTGGGTTCAATCTTGCGGTGTCCTTTCCCAGTGACAGCAGGGGCAGCAAGGCACGTATTGTATTGTTGCCATCGAGGATAAAAAGATGGGGTTTATATCATATTGCATGAGTTTATCCCTCTACATCATGTCATCTTTCTTAATGCGTTACTCTATTCTTATGAACTTAATACTCTAGATGTAGGCAGGAGTCGGTCCATGTGTGGAGTAATAGTAGTAGATGCAGGCAGGAGTCGGTCTACTTGTCATGGACGTGATGCCTATATACATGATCATGCCTAGATAATCTCATAACTATGCGCTTTTCTATCGATTGCTCGACAGTAATTTGTTCACCTACCGTAATACTTATGCTATCTTAAGAGAAGCCACTAGTGAAACCTATGACCCCCGGGTCTATCTTTTATCATATAAGTTCTGCATCTACTTTTATTTGCATCTTTTACTTTCCAATCTATATCATAAAAATACCAAAAATATTTATCTTATCATATTATCTCTATCAGATCTCACTTTCGCAAGTGGCCATGAAGGGATTGACAACCCCTTTATTGCGTTGGTTGCGAGGTTCTTGTTTGTTTGTGTAGGTGCGTGGAACTTTTGAGGAGCCTCCTACCGGATTGATACCTTGGTTCTCAAAAACTGTGGGAAATACTTATGCTACTTTGCTGCATCACCCTTTCCTCTTCAAGGAAAACCAACGCAAGCTCAAGATGTAGCAAGCACCATGTTTAAGTAGAGATTACAGTGGGGAGAAGAGGTGTTACACCACTACATAGAGGGGGAGAGAGTTGGTGTTGACGGTAGCAAGATTGTTGGTGTAGATTGCCGTCACGATCCTAGCCCCGGCGGCACCTCGCAACCACCGAGAGAGAGAGCCCCCCTCCTCCTTCTTCCTCCTTGGCCTCCCCCTAGATGGTAGGAGGGTTCCCCCTATGTTACATGGCCTCCATGGCGGTGGAGGGGCAGGAGCCCCTCCGAGATTGGATCTTCCTCTCTGTTCTCTTCTATTTCATGTTCTCCAGATCTGTCCCTTCACCGTTTTTTAAATTCCCGGAGATCCGTAACTCCGATTGCGCTGAAATTTTTACACGAGTTTTTTCCACAAATTATCTTGCTTGCGCCAGAAGAAGGGCTCCAACCAATGTTCGAGGAGGGCATGATACACCAGGGCACGCCTAGGCCCCCAGTAGCGCCCCGGCGGGTTGTGCTCACTGTGGGCCTCCATTTGCGTTGATTCCACCTCCCAAAAATCACATAAATTCCAAAGTAATTCTCTGTATATTTTTATCGCGTTTGGACTTTGTTTGATATGGATTTTCTGCGATACAAAAAACATGCAAAAAACAGGAACTGGCACTAGGCACTGGATCAATAGGTTAGTCCAATAAATCATATAAAAAGTTGCTAAAAGTATGTGAAAGTTGTATAATATTGGCATGAAACAATCAAAAATTTATAGATAAGGCGGAGATGTATCAGCATCCCCAAGCTTAATTCCTGCTCGTCCTCGAGTAGGTAAATGATAAAATAGATAATTTTTGATGTGGAATGCTACCTAGCATAAACTTGATCATTTATCTAGTCATGACATGAATATTAAGACATAAGTGATTCAAATCAATAGTCTATAAGTTGACATAAAGACATCAATACTCAGGCATTCCAATAAACGATCATGTCTTTCAAAATATCAACACTAAAGAAAGCTATCCCTACAATAGCATATAATCTTGTCATGCTTTGTCTTCTTAACACAAAGTATTTATCATGCACAACCCCGATGACAAGCCGAGCAATTGGTTCATACTTTTTAACGCGCTTCAGCTTTTTAAACCCTCACGCAATACATGAGTGCAAGCCATGGATATATCACTATGGGTGGAATAGAGTATGATGATAGGGGAAATATAAAGAAGATAAAAAGTAAGAAAGTATCACATCAACGCGGCTAACCAACAGGCTATGGAGATGCCCATCAATTGATATCAACGTGAGGAGTAGGGGTTGCCATGCAACGAATGCACTAAGATCTATAAGTGTATGAAAGCTCAATATGAAAAACTAAGCGGGTGTGCATCTAATCCTATAATGAAAAATCCCCACTAGTATATGAAAGTGACAACATAGGAGACTCTTCATATGAAAAACATGGTGCTACTTTGAAGCACAAGTGTGGTAAAGGATACTAACAATGCCCCTTCTCTCTTTGCTTATTTTGTCTTTTTCTTTTTTTCTTTTTTTCTTTTTTCTCATTTATTTTTTTCTTTTCTTTTTTTCTTTTTTTTCTCTCATTGTCTGAAGTCTCATCCCGACTTGTGGGGGAATCACAGTCTCCATAATCCTTTCCTCCCTGTGGCACTGCTCTAAAAATGATGATCATCACACTTCTATTTACTTATAACTCAAAAGGAATAAAAATTACAACTCGATACCCTATAATATGACTCTATATGAATGCCTCTGGCAGTGTACCAGGATGTGCAATGATCTAGCATAACATGTATAAAAAATGATGCACGGTGGCTGAGCCACAACTACTATGTCAGCTATATGATCATGCAAAGCAATATGACAATGAATGCTCAAGTCATCAAAACAGAAGCGGTGGAAGTTGGATGGCAATATATCTCAGAATGGCTATGGAAAGGCCATAATAGGTTGGTATGGTGGCTGTTTTGAGGAAGATATAATAAGGCTTATGTGTGATAGAGCATATCATATCACGGGGTTTGGATGCACCTGCGAAGTTTGCACCGAGTCTCGAGGTGAGAAAGGGCAATGCACGGTACCGTAGAGGCTAGCAAATTGCGGAAAGGTAAGAGTGTGTATAATCCATTGACTCACAATAGTCATAAAGAACTCATATACTTATGCAAAATTTTATTAGCCCTCAAAGCAAAGTACTACTACGCATGCCCCTAGGGAGATAGATTGGTAGGAAAAGACCATCGCTCGTCCCCGACCACCACCCATAAGGAAGAGAATCAATTATAAATCACGCTCCAACTTCATAGCATAATGAGAGACTATACGTGCATGCTTCGGGAATCACAAACCTTAACATCAATATTCTTACTAACCACAACCACTTACTAGTACCTCCCACATATTCCATCTCTATATCGCAAAAGAGTTATATCATCTTCAGAAGTGCCAGGCAAGAAAAACCCCCTTGTTCATTCTGATACAATCCCACTCTCTCGCTCCTGCTCTCTTTTACTGCATTAGGACAACAATGATTCATGTGTTACTTGCTGCGGTAGTTGAACCCCTTATCCTCTACATGACCTGTCATTGCCACAGTAAATAGGTGAAACCCACTAGCATGAGTAGGAGTTGTTTGAGCCCTGATGTGCCTACTCATTCATGCTTGTTTGTCATGCCCGCTACTACTTAGAGTTGAGTCAGGTATTATTCATCGGGGATGAATTGGAATGGTGATGAACATGTCCTACTGTGTGTGAACATGATTTGGTAAAGGTAGCGGTGAGAGGCCATGTAGGAGTACATGGTGGGTTGTCTCATTGAAGCCGTCCTCAGTGAGGGAAATATGCCCTAGAGGCAATAATAAAGTTATTATTTATTTCCTTATTTCATGATAAATGTTTATTATTCATGCTAGAATTGTATTAACCGGAAACATGATACATGTGTGAATACATAGACAAACATATGGTCACTAGTATGCCTCTACTTGACTAGCTCATTAATCAAAGATGGTTATGTTTCCTAACCATAGACATGTGTTGTCATTTGATTAATGGGATCACATCATTAGGAGAATGATGTGATTGACATGACCCATTCCGTTAGCCTAGCACTTGATCGTTTAGTATGTTGCTATTGTTTTCTTCATGACTTATACATGTTCATGTAACTATGAGATTATGCAACTCCCGTTTACCGGAGGAACACTTTGGGTGCTACCAAACGTCACAACGTAACTGGGTGATTATAAAGGAGTACTACAGGTGTCTCCAAAGGTACATGTTGGGTTGGCGTATTTCGAGATTAGGTTTTGTCACTCCGATTGTCGGAGAGGTATCTCTGGGCCCTCTCGGTAATGCACATCACTATAAGCCTTGCAAGCAATGTGACTAATGAGTTAGTTGCGGGATGATGCATTATGTAACGAGAAAAGAGACTTGCCGGTAACGAGATTGAACTAGGTATTGGATACGGACGATCGAATCTCGGGCAAGTAACATACCGATGACAAAGGGAACAACGTATGTTGTTATGCGGTTTGACCGATAAAAATCTTCGTAGAATATGTAGGAGCCAATATGAGCATCCAGGTTCCTCTATTAGTTATTGACCGAGAATAGTTCTAGGTCATGTCTACATAGTTCTCAAACCCGTAGGGTCCGCACGCTTAAGGTTTCAATGACAGTTATATTATGAGTTTATGAGTTTTGATGTACCGAAGGAGTTCGGAGTCCCGGATGAGATCGGGGACATGACGAGGTGTCTCGAAATGGTCGAGACGTAAAGATCGATATATTGGACGACTATATTCGGAGTTCGAAAAGGTTCCGAGTGATTCGGGTATTTTTCGGAGTACCAGAGAGTTACGAGAATTCGCTGGGGAGTATATGGGCCTTATTGGGCCATACGGGAATAGAGGAGGGAGGCCAAAAGGAAGGAGGCCTGCGCCCCCCCTCTGGTCCGAATTGGACAAGGGGCGCAGCCCCCCTTTCCTTCTTCCTCTCCCCCTCTTTCCCCTTCTCCTACTGCAACAAGGGAGGTGGAATCCTACTAGGACTAGGGAGTCCTAGTAGGACTCCACACTTAGCGCGCCTCCTCCTAGGGCCGGCCTCCTCCCCCCTTGCTCCTTTATATACGGGGGCAGGGGGGCACCCCATGACACACAAGTGGATCTACGGATCATTCCTTAGCCGTGTGCGGTGCCCCCCTCCACCATATTCCACCTCGATCATATCGTCGCGGAGTTTAGGCGAAGCCCTGCGCCGGTAGAGCATCATCATCGTCACCACGCCGTCGCGCTGATGGAACTCATCCCCGACACTTTGCTGGATCGGGGTCCGGGGATCATCATCGAGCTGAACGTGTGCTGAACTCGCAGGTGCCGTACGTTCGGTACTTGGATCGGTCGGATCGTGAAGACGTACGACTACATCAACTGCGTTGTCATAACGCTTCCGCTTACGGTCTACGAGGGTACGTGGACAACACTCTCCCCTCTCGTTGCTATGCCATCACCATGATCTTGCGTGTGCGTAGGATTTTTTTTTTGAAATTACTACGTTCCCCAACAGTGGCATCCGAGCCTAGGTTTTATGCGTTGATGTTATATGCACGAGTAGAACACAAGTGAGTTGTGGGCGATACAAGTCATACTGCTTACCAGCATGTCATACTTTGGTTCGGCGGTATTGTGAGATGAAGCGGCCCGGACCGACATTACGCGTACGCTTACGCGAGACTGGTTTCACCGTTACGAGCACTCGTGCTTAAAGGTGGCTGACGGGTGTCTGTCTCTCTCACTTTAGCTGAATCGAGTGTGGCTACGCCCGGTCCTTGCGAAGGTTAAAACAACACTAAATTGACGAACTATCGTTGTGGTTTTGATGCGTAGGTAAGAACGGTTCTTGCTAAGCCCGTAGCAGCCACGTAAAATTTGCAACAACAAAGTAGAGGACGTCTAACTTGTTTTTGCAGGGGCATGTTGTGATGTGATATGGTCAAGACGTGATGCTATATTTTATTGTATGAGATGATCATGTTTTGTAACCGAAGTTATCGGCAACTGGCTGGAGCCATATGGTTGTCGCTTTATTGTATGAAATGCAAACGCCTTGTAATTGCTTTACTTTATCTCTAAGCGGTAGCGATAGTCGTAGAAGCAATAGATGGCGTAAAGACAACGATGCTATGATGGAGATCAAGGTGTTGCGCCGGTGACGATGGTGATCACGACGGTGCTTCGAAGATGGAGATCACAAGCACAAGATGATGATGGCCATATCATATCACTTATATTGATTGCATGTGATGTTTATCCTTTATGCATCTTATCTTGCTTTGATTGATGGTAGCATTTTAAGATGATCTCTCACTAATAATCAAGAAGTGTTCTCCCTGAGTATGCACCGTTGCAAAAGTTCTTTGTGCTAAGACACCACATGATGATCGAGTGTGATAGGCTCTACGTTCAAATACAACGGGTGCAAAACAGTTGCACACGCGGAATACTCAGGTCATACTTGACGAGCCTAGCATATACAGATATGGCCTCGGAACACAGAGACCGAAAGGTCAAACGTGAATCATATAGTAGATATGATCAACATAGTGATGTTCACCATTGAAACTACTCCATCTCACGTGATGATCGGTCATGGTTTAGTTGATTTGGATCACGTGATCACTTAGATGACTAGAGAGATGTCTGTCTAAGTGGGAGTTCTTAAGTAATATGATTAATTGAACTTTAATTTATCATGAACTTAGTCCTGGTAGTATTTTGCAAATTATGGTGTAGATCAATAGCTTGCGTTGTTGCTTTCATATGTTTATTTTGATATGTTCCTAGAGAAAATTGTGTTCAAAGATGTTAGTAGCAATGACACGGATTGGATCCGTGATCTGAGGTTTATCCTCATTGCTGCACAGAAGAATTATGTCCTTAATGCACCGCTAGGTGACAGACCTATTGCAGGAGCAGACGCAGACGTTATGAACGTTTGGCTAGCTCAATATGATGACTACTTGATAGTTTAGTGCACCATGCTTAACGGCTTAGAATCGGGACTTCAAAGATGTTTTGAACGTCATGGACCATATGAGATGTTCCAGGAATTGAAGTTAATATTTCAAGCAAATACCCGAGTTGAGAGATATGAAGTCTCCAACAAGTTCTATAGCTAAAATATGGAGGAGAATCGCTCAACTAGTAAGCATGTGCTCAGATTGTCTGGGTACTTCAATCACTTGAATCAAGTGGGAGTTAATCTTCCAGATAAGATAGTGATTGACAGAATTCTCTAGTCACCATCACTAAGTTACTAGAACTTTGTGATGAACTATAGTATGCAAGGGATGACGAAAACAATTCCCGAGCTCTTCGTGATGTTGAAATCGACGAAGGTAGAAATCAAGAAAGAGCATCAAGTGTTGATGATTGACAAGACCACTAGTTTCAAGAAAAGGGCAAAGGGAAAGAAAGGGAAACTTCAAGCAGAATGGCAAGCAAGTTGTCACTCCCGCGAAGAAGCCCAAAACTGGACCAAAGCCTGAAACTGAGTGATTATACTGCAAAGGAAATGGTCACTAGAAGCGGAAATGCCTTGAATATTTGGTGGATAAGAAGGATGGCAAAGTGAACAAGGGTATATTTGATATAAATGTTGATGTGTACCTTACTAGTGTTTATAGTAACCCGTGAGTATTTGATACTTGTTCGGTTGCTAAGATTAGTCACTCGAAACAGGAGTTACAGAATAAACAGAAACTAGTTGAGGGTGAAGTGACGATGTGTGTTGGAAGTGGTTCCAAGATTGATATGATCATCATCGCACACTCCTTATACTTTCGGGATTAGTGTTGAACCTAAATAAATGTTATTTGGTGTTTGCGTTGAGCATGAATATGATTTGATCATGTTTATTGCAACACGGTTATTCATTTAAAATCAGAGAATAATTGTTGTTCTGTTTAAATGAATAAAACCTTTGATGGTCATACACCCAATGAAAATAGTTTGTTGGATCTCGATCGTAGTGATACACATATTCATAATATTGATGCCAAAAGATGCAAAGTTGATAATGACAGTGCAACTTATTTGTGGCACTGCCGTTTGGGTCATATCGGTGTAAAGCGCATGAAGAAACTCCATAAAGATGGATTTTCGGAATCACTTGGTTATGAATCATTTGATGCTTGCGAACCGTGCCTTTTGGGCAAGATGACTAAAACTCCGTTCTCCGGAACAATGGAACAAGCTACTGACTTATTGGAAATAATACATACCGATGTACGCGATTCAATGAGTGTTGATGCTCGTGGCAAGTATCATTATTTTCTGACCTTCACAAGATGATTTGAGCAGATATGGGTATATCTACTTGATGAAACATAAGTATGAAATAGTTGAAAGGTTCAAAGAATTTCAGAGTGAAGTGGAAAAATCATCGTAACAAGAAAATAAAGTTTCTGCGATCTGATCACGGAGAGGAATATTTGAGTTACGAGTTTGGTCTTCAATTAAAACAATGTGGAATAGTTTCACAGCTCACGCCACCTGGAACACCACAATGTTATGGTGTGTCCGAACGTCGTAACCGCACTTTATTGGATATGGTGCGATCTATGATGTCTCTTACTGATTTACCATTATCGTTTTGGGGTTATGCATTAGAGACAGCTGCATTCACGTTAAAAGGGCACCATCTAAATCCGTTGAGACGACATCGTATGAACTATGGTTTAGAAGTAAACCTAAGCTGTCGTTTCTTAAAGTTTGAGTTGCGATGCTTATATGAAAAAGGTTTTCAACCTGATAAGCTCGAACTCAAATCGGAGAAGTGCGTCTTCATAGAATACCCAAAGGAAACTGTTGGGTACTCCTTCTATCACAAATCCAAAGGCAAAACATTCGTTGCTAAGAATGGATCCTTTCTAGAGAAGGAGTTTCTCTCGAAAGAAGTGAGTGGGAGGAAAGTAGAACTTGATGAGGTAACTGTACCTGCTCCCTCATTCAAAAGTAGTTCATCACAGAAATCTGTTCCTGTGACTACTACACCAATTAGTGAGGAAGTTAATGATGATGATCATGAAACTTCAGATTAAGTTACTACAGAATCTTGTAGGTCTTATAGAGTAAGATACGCACCAGAGTGGTACGGTAATCCTATTCTGGAAGTCATGTTACTTGACCATGATGAACCTACGAACTATGAGGAAGCGATGATGAGCCCAGATTTCGCAAAATGGCTAGAGGCCATGAAATCTGAGATGGGATCCATGTATGAAAACAAAGTATGGACTTTGGTTGACTTGCCCGATGATTGGCAAGCCATTGAGAATAAATGGATCTTTAAGAAGAAGACTGACGCTGATGGTAATGTAACTGTCTATAAAGCTCGACTTGTTATGAAAGGTTTTCGACAAGTTCAAGGGGTTGACTACGATGAGACTTTCTCACCCGTAGCGATGCTTAAGTCTGTCCGAATCATGTTAGCTATTGCTGCATTTCATGATTATGAAATTTGGCAAATGGATGTCAAAACTGCGTTCTTGAATGGATTTCTGGAAGAAGAGTTGTATATGATGCAACCAGAAGGTTTTGTTGATCCAAAATGTGCTAACAAAGTGTGCAAGCTCCAGCGATCCATTTATGGACTGGTGCAAGCATCTCGGAGTTGGAATAAACGTTTTGATAGTGTGATCAAAGCATATGGTTTTATACAGACTTTTGGAGAAGCCTGTATTTACAAGAAAGTGAGTGGGAGCTCTGTAGCATTTCTGATTTTATATGTAGATGACATATTATTAATTGGAAATGATATAGAATTTCTGGATAGCATAAAGGGATACTTGAATAAAAGTTTTTCAATGAAAGACCTTGGTGAAGCTGCTTACACATTGAGCATCAAGATCTATATAGATAGATCAAGATGCTTGATAAGATTTTTCAATGAGTACATACCTTGATAAATTTTTGAAATAGTTCAAAATGGAACAGTCAAAGAAGGAGTTCTTGCCTGTGTTACAAGGTGTGAAGTTGAGTAAGACTCAAGACCCGACCATTGCAGAAAATAGAAAGAGAATGAAAAGTCATTCCCTATGCCTCAGTCATAGGTTCTATAAAGTATGCTATGCTGTGAACCAGACCTATTGTATACCTTGCTCTGTGTTTGGCAAAGGAATACAATTTTGATCTAACAAGTAGATCACAGGACATGGTTCAAGAATAACCTTAGTGAGGACTAAGGAGATGTTTCTCGATTATGGAGGTGATAAAAGAGCCCGTCGTAAAAGTTACAACGATGCAAGCTTTTACACCAATCCAGATGACTCTAAGTCTCAATCTGGATACATATTAAAAGTGGAAGCAATTAGCTAGAGTAGCTCCATGCAGAGCATTGTGGACATAGAATATTTACGAAATACATACAGCTCTAAATATGACAGACCCGTTGACTAAGCTTCTCTCACGAGCAAAACATGATCATACCTTAGTACTCTTTTGGGTGTTAATCACATAGCGATGTGAACTAGATTATTGACTCTAGTAAACCCTTTGGGTGTTGATCACATGATGATGTGAACTATGGGTATTAATCACATGCAGATGTGAATATTGGTGTTAAATCACATAGCTATGTGAACTAGATTATTGACTCTAGTGCAAGTGGGAGACTGAAGGAAATATGCCCTAGAGGCAATAATAAAGTTATTATTTATTTCCTTATTTCATGATAAATGTTTATTATTCATGCTAGAATTGTATTAACCGGAAACATGATACATGTGTGAATACATAGATAAACATATAGTCACTAGTATGCCTCTACTTGACTAGCTCATTAATCAAAGATGGTTATGTTTCCTAACCGTAGACATGTGTTGTCATTTGATTAATGGGATCACATCATTAGGAGAATGATGTGATTGACATGACCCATTCTGTTAGCCTAGCACTTGATCGTTTAGTATGTTGCTATTGCTTTCTTCATGACTTATACATGTTCCTGTAACTATGAGATTATGCAACTCCCGTTTACCGGAGGAACACTTTGGGTGCTACCAAACATCACAACATAACTGGGTGATTATAAAGGAGTACTACAGGTGTCTCCAAAGGTACATGTTGGGTTGGCGTATTTCGAGATTAGGTTTTGTCACTCCGATTGTCGGAGAGGTATCTCTGGGCCCTCTCGGTAATGCACATCACTATAAGCCTTGCAAGCAATGTGACTAATGAGTTAGTTGCGGATGATGCATTATGTAACGAGAAAAGAGACTTGCCGGTAACGAGATTGAACTAGGTATTGGATACCGACGATCGAATCTCGGGCAAGTAACATACCGATGACAAAGGGAACAACGTATGTTGTTATGCGGTTTGACCGATAAAAATCTTCGTAGAATATGCAGGAGCCAATATGAGCATTTAGGTTCCGCTATTGGTTATTGACCGAGAATAGTTCTAGGTCATGTCTACATAGTTCTCGAACCCGTAAGGTCCGCACGCTTAAGGTTTCGATGACAGTTATATTATGAGTTTATGAGTTTTGATGTACCGAAGGAGTTCGGAGTCCCGGATGAGATCGGGGACATGACGAGGAGTCTCGAAATGGTCGAGACATAAAGATCGATATATTGGACGACTATATTCGGAGTTCGGAAAGGTTCCGAGTGATTTGGGTATTTTTCGGAGTACCGGAGAGTTACGGGAATTCGCCGGGGAGTATATGAGCCTTATTGGGCCATACGGGAATAGAGGAGAGAGGCAAAAAGGAAGGAGGCCTGCCCCCCCCTCTGGTCCGAATTGGACAAGGGGCGCAGCCCCCCTTTCCTTCTTCCTCTCCCCCTCTTTCCCCTTCTCCTACTCCAACAAGGGAGGTGGAATCCTACTAGGACTAGGGAGTCCTAGTAGGACTCCACACTTGGCGCGCCTCCTCCTAGGGTCGGCCTCCTCCCCCCTTGCTCCTTTATATACGCGGGCAGGGGGGCACCCCATGACAGACAAGTTGATCTACGGATCGTTCCTTAGCCGTGTGCGGTGCCCCACTCCACCATATTCCACCTCGGTCATATCGTCGCGGAGTTTAGGCGAAGCCCTGCACCGGTAGAGCATCATCATCGTCACCACGCCGTCGTGCTGACGGAACTCATCCCCGACACTTTGCTGGATCGGAGTCCGGGGATCGTCATCGAGCTGAACGTGTGCTGAACTTGGAGGTGCCGTACGTTCGGTACTTGGATCGGTCGGATCGTGAAGACGTACGACTACATCAACCGCGTTGTCATAACGCTTTCGCTTACGGTCTACGAGGGTACGTGGACAACACTCTCCCCTCTCGTTGCTATGCCATCACCATGATCTTGCGTGTGCGTAGGATTTTTTTTGAAATTACTACGTTCCCCAACACTCAGGAACTGAGTTCTGTGTTTGTGATCCATGAAACAGCTACTACCATGCATTGGGCCCTGAAATATGACCCCGCTCGACTTCTTAATCACCCTTGTCCTCTGTCCAGGAGTTGCAAGTAGTTTGTGGTGTTTGTAGTATGCTCGAGGCCGTGGGCAGTGCTAACCCGAGGGGTGGGCTGTGATGCGGTAGGCACATGGCACGGTGTATCAGGCGCCTGTTTGGTGTCTCGGGAACCCTGCACACATCGTCCGGGGCCGTATATGGAAACCTCGGCCGGACTCCCTGCGGATGGAACCTGAATAGGTGATAAACCTGGACTAGAGACTTGAGTGTTTAGGTAGGTTGTGGTCTACACCCACGTCGGCTTTCGCTTGAAGTCTACCGAGCACATGTCATGTGAAGACGCTAAGTGGTGGAAACATGTATGAAGAAGTACACCCCTGCAGGGTTAACATCATCTATTTGAATATCGGCGTTCGCGGTAAAGGACTACTTGGTTGCCTATACAGTTCATAGACAAGTAAATGGATACTACAAAAAGCCTCAAGATAAGCATGAGCACTGAGGATGGCTCTTCTGTAGGATGACGGAGGTGGATCCTCGGTAGTGTATTGAAGTGGTGTGTAGTGGACTCGAGTGCGCAAAACAATTACAAGCTGGTGTCTTGTAAGATAGCTTACCAAGAGTCAAAGCTGGCTTGCTGCAATAACCCCACCATCCCTTCTTGATAATGTGCATGTATGTAGGTTCTGATGTAAGTCTTGCTGAGTACCTTTGAACTCATGTTTGCTCAATTTACCTTTTATAGAAGATGCTGCAACCCCTTCTAATGGGTGAGGGAGTCCTGGATTAGGGGGTATCCGGACAGTCAGACTATACACTTTGGCCGGACTGTTGGACCATGAAGATACAAGACTCAAGACTTCGTCCCGTGTCCGGAAGGGACTCTCCTTTGCGTGGAAGACAAGCTTGGCGATCCACTTATTATATTTCCTTCTTTGTAATCGACTCCATGTAAACCCTAGCCCCTTCCGGTATCTATATAAACCAGAGGGTTTAGTCCTTAGAGACAAAATCATATTCATCATAGGCTAGCTCCTAGGGTTTAGCCTCTACGATCTCGTGGTACATCAACTCTTGTAACACTCATATCATCAATATCAATCAAGCAGGAAGTAGGGTTTTACCTCCATCGAGAGGGCCCGAACCTAGGTAAAACATCATGTCCCTTGCCTCCTGTTACCATTTGCCTTAGACGCACAGATCGGGACCCCCTACCCGAGATCCACCGGTTTTGACACCGACATTGGTGCTTTCATTGAGAGTTCCTCTGTGTCGTCGCTGTAAGGCTCGATGGCTCCTTCAATCATCAACAACAACATGGTCCAGGGTTAGACTTTTCCCCCCGGACAGATCTTCATGTTCAGTGGCTTCACACTACGGGCCAATTCGCTTAGCCATCTGGAGCAGATCGATAGCTATGCCCCTGGCCATCAGGTCAGGTTCGGAAACCTAAACTACACGGCTGATATCCGTGGAGACTTGATCTTCATCGGATTCGGGCCTATGCCGGGAGAGCCGGACAGTCACGATGAGCACGGCTTAGACCTGCAATTGGACAATGCTCGAGATATCGCCCCTGCAGGAGCCCCGGACCTAAATCCGGAGCAGATTGCATCGCCCGAGGACGAGTGGATGGACCCCACCCCGGAGGCTGCACACCCATCGGCGGTAGGGCCGAACACAAACTTCACCCCCAAGGAAGCCTGTGACACCGGACCCCCAAACTCGTATCCGGTTGTAGGTTCCAGTCCGCACACTCCCGAGCCCACTGAACCTGGTTGGGCTCTGGTAATGGAGTTCACCGCTGTGGATATTTTCCAGCACTCGCCCTTTGGCGACATGCTAAACTCGTTAAAGTCTCTCTCTTTGTCAGGAGACTCTTGGCCGAACTATGTCCGGCTTGAGTGGGAAGCAGGCGATGAAGAAATTCGTTACCCACCCACCACCCACTTCATTTCCATGATCTATGATTTAACTGACGTGTTTGACTGCGATGCTGAAGACATCGACGGTATGGACGACGACGTAGAAGAAGAACAGGAACCACTGCCCACGGGGCGGTGGACAACCACCTCCTCATATGATATATATATGGTGGACACTCCAAAAGAAACCAATGGCAACGAGGTAATGGAGGATAACCCCTCAAGGAAGAAGGCAAAGTATGAACGTCATCGGCACCGCCCCAAGCCCCGCCACAACAATACCGGCACAGCAGTCAAAAACAATCTAGAAGGTGCCGAAGATGAATACAATCCCGATCGGCCTGCCTTCGAGCAGGCCGGACAGGCGACGGATGGATACTTGGATAGGGACAACTACACCCCCCCTCCGGAGACGAGGTGAGCCTCGGCGACGATGAATTCAGCGTGCCTGGGGATCCCGCGGAACAGATTCGCTTTAAGCAACGGCTTATAGCCACAGCGAAAAGCCTGCAAAAGAAGCAACATCAAAGCCGACCAAGATTTGCTCACAGATAGATGGACTAAGGTCCTGGCAACCAAGGAATACGGACTCGACCGCCCCATTAAAGGGCACACACGGGCACAATTCGCTACCTTAGCCTAAGAAGGAGAACCTAAAGCCCACACCCCGACGTCAATATACCATGGTCCGGGACAATACGCAGGAAACGCAAGGCAGCATCCGCAAACCTCGACGCAATCTTCAAAAGCGTCAGGTCAAGGAAATTGATACCGAATTCATCGGACCCCAGTCCGGTCAGCGGAAAAAGAGCAGCTCAAACCCCTCCGGCCCGAGCAGCATACTCGATCAACCATGTGAAACTCATGGTACCCCCAGAAGGGCGGCCAAGCATACCAACAGGGAATGCCGGATCCTCAAAACAAAATGGAAGGTCACATACCGGAAACAAGGAAAGGAGGTTTAGAACAACGAAATACCAATCAAACATGGCGAAGTCAAAAGAAGATCCTCCACAGTACGAAAATACGACCGATCATCTCTGACCACATCGACCGTGCGGACAACATCAACCATAGCAATTTTATTGCACTCACTATCAACCCAATAGTTTGGGGGCTCCATCTCACATGAACCCCCACGGGCATAAAACTATCAATAAACATCTCCTCAAAGATGCCAGGTGCAAAGACCAAGTTTTAATTGGCCCACCATACTAATGGTTGTCTTCGGATCACCAAACAAATACCACGCCGAAGAATAAGTCTTTGGCATTGTCCCCTTATATAGTAATTACCACATACTACCAGACGAACCACGTTGGCTAGATTCAACGGGGTACAACATTAGGCCAGTCCCGTGTGACATAGTCACAATTATGGGCAAGGCCGAACTCCACCCTCAGAGTAGAAATCATACTGCTGCTGGAATAGCGAGTCGTGCCTGTTTATCAATTTTTGATTCGACAGCCAACTACCCGGACACCAACCGAGGAGTCCGAGCTACTTTATGGCATGATAGCCTGGTTCAGCCAGGCTCCGATCAGGCACCCGCGGTTCAACCACAGGACACGCATCTGCCTTTAAGCATTTGTCTTTATAGACTAACTTTGGCGCAGAACAGGACTGGCAACGTGGAATCAACTCGGACGCACAAGGCAGGAGCACATAAGTAAAACCCCTCCCAAAGGAGGCAGTCCGGATACATTTCAGATCCACACATAGCCTCCTCCAGTTCGGCCACGACAGGTTCCACCAAAAACACCTCTTCTTATAATCATAAACCGTACTCATATGCATAGACATGTCACTCTACTACAATGCGTAGACTTAAATAACACTTACCGGCCGTCGTTCCTCATTGACGCCTTGCTATCATAAACGGCACCCACGCCTCGTGTTATGCCCCGCTATGCCAGGGGCTTCATAGTATTCATGATATGGCAACAAAGTCCGACCACCTTTTCGGCCGCTCGGCACCCCGAACTTATAGCACTATATGCATTAGCTCCAAATCATGTCTTGGGTCATTGGTTGGGTTTGCCCGGCTCCCATGTTTTGGTACCTTACGTTCCGTTCTATCGGCTAAGGTAGCGCTGGGAGAACTACTGCGATTGTGTCCCGGTTCTTCCGGACGAGCACCTCAGTAGAGAAAGCCGAAAACTGACTGTCATGATACAGCGAGAGTTGGTCAGCTGTTCGAGAGGTTGTAAAATCTTTAAAGATTTATTCCGCATAATGCCATTATAAATGCAAAGTGCGACGGATCGGTCTTCCGATCAGGCGCCGATAGAGCCCCTAGTATAGTCTTCCGAATACCAGCGGCTGCGCCCACCATACTCGAATTCCTATGACTAAGTGAGAGTGATAAAGCCCTATAGGCTGATTGCCTGGTTCGTGGTGAGGAACACCTCCTTAAAAGGATCCAACATTGGGATAAAGAGTGTTCAGGTATGTCCCAAACACCCCCATACTTTTTTACGTGGGGGCAGAAGCCGACGACTGGCCAACTCTCAGGATTTATATACACTAAACAGTCGCACAGGAAGAACAAAAGTTCACATAAACAGGCAATAAATAATAAAAGTGCCATTATCCCGCATTACAAAGAATGGCACGACTGCCTTCAGGGAAATATAGTGTCTTTGGTACATTGATCCGCCACAAGGCGGGCTCCTTTCAGGACACCCTCATAGTACAACTCGGGCTTGCGATGCTCCTTACCCTCCGGTGGTCCCTCAGTCATCAGCTTCTTAGCATCAAGCTTCCCCCAGTGCACCTTCGCACGGGCAAACGCCATGCATGCACCCTCTATGCAGACCGATTGCTTAATGACATCGAGCCGAGGTCAAGCACCAATAATCCGCTTCACGAGTCCAAAGTAACTGCTCGGAATTTGCTCCGCGGGCCACAGCCGGACAACCAAGTCCTTCATGGCCAGTTTGGCCGCCTGGTGCAGTTCGACCAGCTACTTCAGCTGATCGATAAAGGGCACTGGATAATTTGGCGCCAAATACTGCGACCAGAAATGCTTCTCCACAGACTTCTTCTCCTCAGTCCGGTAGAATTGGGCAACATCTGATATGCTGCGTGGCAGATCTGCAAACGCCCCTGGAGAAACAAGAATTCAACTTGTCGCTTAGAGTTCCTCCCATTACTATGCAAAAATGGCCTTGAGTACAAAAGGCCTTACCAGCTGCGACCTTCCGGGACTCCTGAATGTCCTTCAAAGCACCTCGGGCTTCTTCCCGAGCATCCGCTGCGCCTTGGAGAGCAAGGGCGAGTTTGTATTCTTTCCCTATGAGACTCTTCTCCAAGGCCTCGCTTTTCTTTACGGTCTCCTGGAGCTCTCGCTCAGCTTCAACGACCCTGGCCTCGTGCTTCTCACAAAGAGCCTGTTCGGCGGCGGCCTCATTGTCGGCTTCGGCTATAGCCTTCTTCTGTGCCTCAATTTCGGCACTCGCTCCTAGAGCATACAATACAAGTATTTTCATTAGGCACAACTTCTAACTCGTGCCCAACTTAGCACAAGGTTTCGACATACCTTGCTTGTCCTCCAACTACTTCTTCATGCGGCCAAGTTCCTCTTCGGCTCGTTCCAGATGCTGCTTTAGTCCGGACACCTCCGCATTATGAGCGGCGGTCGTCTCTGCAGACGCCTGTTTTCAAACAAAGGGATACACGTCAGTAACTGAGTCTCATGCAAAACGGAAAAAATTTGATCCCTTGTCCAACTTCTTCTCTTTTTCGCCAGACAGTGCATCAGGGGCTACTACTCATACTGTGACAATCTCTAAAAGGTTTCTAAAAACATACCTCAAAGCCCTTTATAAGGCTAAGGCAGGACTCATTCAATCCGCTCTCGACGGACTAAATCTTTTCAATCACCGCACCTATGAGGGTGCGATGCTCATCGACGATGGACGCACTCTTTAGCACCGTCGATAGGCCGCCCGGCGACTCTGCTGGTATAGAGGTTGCCAGCGGAGCGGGCAAGCCTCCCTCCATCAAAGGTATCTGCTCGCCCGATCTTGGAGCTTTAGAAGTCTCCAGGACCGTGTCCGGCAGCGGTCCGAACCTAAGATCGCCCCTGTCGTCGACACGCATGGGAGCCTCTGTTCCCGTGTATCCGGCCCTAGAGATATGCCCTCCCTGGTCCGTATCCCTCTGAGACGACACCTCGGTGTCGTGCTGAGGCTTTGGGAAAGGGGCCTCTGGAGGTGTCTCGCTCTCCAGGGCATCTGAGCTCAGGGAATCCTCCGATGAGGACTGTCCGGCGTGGGACCTCGCCGGGCTGCACAAAGTATGGCGACAGTTAAACTACTACATCCTAATGACCCCCGGGCACGAGGTGTGTGCGGGTTTCGTATACTCACGACTTCACCAGGGGCTGGGCCCTGGGATCCCACTCCGGGCTGCTATCGGCAGCCGTGGTGGACGCCTCGGGGAGGGAACTTTTCCCCCTCTTTGGCGATTCGGCCTCCATGGATGAGGGGGCCGTCCTTTTCTTCCCTCCCCCTGTGGGGGACTCGTCTTCTTCCTTCTCCTCTTCGTCTTTGGAGGAAAGATGGTCGTCGGAGTCCTCGGATTTTGCGTCCGACGCATCATGACGACAAAGGCCACTCCGGGTCTCCTTGACCTTCTTGGAGGCCTCTTTCTTCGGCGCCTTGTAAGGCCCTGGGACCAGCATCTTCGTCAGAAGAGGTCCGGTCGGTTCCTCCGGCAGTGGGGCTGGGCAATGTATCCGCTCCACCTTTTCCATCCATTCCTGGGATTATTATAGAAAGCATGATAAAAGCGCCTCCCTCGGGATAGGCTGGCTAAAAACATATGGACAGAGCATAACAATGACTTACCGAACCTGCAGAACGGGATACTTGATACCCGCGGTCCTCGGCGGAGTCCGGCCATGGTTTGCCGGACTTGAAAAGCACCTTCCAGATGTCCTTGTGGGAGGAGCCATAGAGCTCCCGTAGCGTCTGGTGTTCGGCCGGGTCGTATTCCCACAAATTGCAGGCTCGATGCTGGCAAGGGAGAACCAGGCGAACTAACATCACCTGCACTACGTTGACGAGTTTGACATCCTTGTCGACCACGCTCTGGACACGCGTTTGGAGCACTGACAACTCGTCGAATGAGGACCAGTTCAGGCCCTTCTCGGGCCAGGACGTGAGCCACAGTGGGGCTTCGGATCTGAATTCGGGAGCAGCGGCCCACTTTTTACCATGCGGTTTGGTGATATAGAACCACTACTGTTGCCACTCCTTGACGAAATCATTGAAGGTGCCCGTCGGCCATACGACCTTGGGCATCTTGCTCACCATGGCGCCGCCGCATTTGGCGTGCTCGCCATTCACCACCTTGGGCTTCACGTTGAAGATTTTCGGCCATAAGCCGAAGTGGGGAGAAATTCGGAGAAAAGCCTCACATACGACGATGAACGTCGAGATGTTAAGGAAAGAATTAGGGGACAGATCATGAAAATCAATCCTATAATAGTACATGATGCCACAAACAAATGGGTGAAGGGGAAACCCGAGCCCGCGGACGAAATGAGGAAGAAACATGACCCTCTTGTGGGGCTCCGGAGTGGGGATGAGCTGTCCTACCGGTGGAAGACGGTGGCCGATTTTCTTGGCCATGTACTCGGCCTCTCGGAGCTTTTTGATATCCCTCTCCCGGACGATAGAGGCCATCAATTTGCCTCCTGCTCCAGATCTGGACATCTTAGGAGGACCTCTCTTCGGTGGAGAAGAAGAGTGCTTGGGCGCTAGGGCTCGAGCAGATGGGAATGGACTAGCGGAAGGAAAAGGCGTGGGTAAAAGGGAAGAGACTTAATCTCTTTATAGAGGCGGTAAAAGCCTTTGCGCCTCCCCACTTGCCTGGTGGAACCCGCTCGTTCCCCAGTCACTGCGATTAGCGGTGTGGTTGGGTTACCCATATCCGTATTGTTGAGAATCCCGTAAATAAGGGAATATGATCTCTGCTTCGGCGAACGTGCAGAGGAAACCACTTCACAATATGCGCTGTGGCTTGTTGTGGGGAGATGGTTCGAATGATGGCCCGACCGTGGTGTCATGCCACGTTGTCTGAAGATGTCGGCGGATTATATTTGTGAAATATCATTCTCTCTACGGCGATATGTGAAGATCATCTTGCAGACCCGGACACGATTTAAGTGTTCAATAATTACTTTGGAGTATTCGGAGATGGAACCCGCCTTGCAATCCCGAAGACAAAACTGCATGCCAGACTCATTGTCATTGAAGCCTGGTTCAGGGGCTACTAAGGGAGTCCTGGATTAGGGGGTATCCGGACAGTCAGACTATACACTTTGGCCGGACTGTTGGACCATGAAGGTACAAGACTCAAGACTTCGTCCCGTGTCCGGATGGGACTCTCCTTTGCGTGGAAGACAAGCTTCGCGATCCGGATATTATATTTCCTTCTTTGTAACCGACTCCATGTAAACCCTAGCCCCCTCCGGTATCTATATAAACCGGAGGGTTTAGTCCTTAGAGACAGAATCATAATCATCATAGGCTAGCTCTTAGGGTTTAGCCTCTACAATCTCGTGGTAGATCAACTCTTGTAACACTCATATCATCAATATCAATCAAGCAGGAAGTAGGGTTTTACCTCCATCGAGAGGGCCTGGGTAAAACATCGTGTCCCTTGCCTCCTGTTACCATTAGCATTAGACGCACAGATCGGGACCCCCTACCCGAGATCCGCCGGTTTTGACACCGATAATGGGTTCCTCATAGACGTCAATGTCGACGAGTAGGCTGAAGCCCAGGGGGTGATCCCGAGCTCACGATGGACCGTGTAGGATAGCCAGGCTTCTTCGAGCCTCTTTTATTTTCTAGATGTCTATACTCAGACATGTTACTTCCGCTGTTGGCTTGTATGTTTGTATGACTTGAATGATGGGTCGTGTGACCCGTACTTGTGTGTATGATATGTATGGCTCTCTGAGCCTTTAAATAAAGTACTTGAGTTGTAGAGTCATGTTGTGATGCCATGTTGTATTTGCACATATCAAGCATATTGTGTGTATGTTATTGAAATGCTTAGTATGTGTGGGGTCTGACTATCTAGTTGTTTATCCTTGGTAGCTTCTCTTACCGGGAAATGTCTCCTAGTGCTTCCACTGAGCCTTGGTAGCTTGCTACTGCTCCGAAACACTTAGGCTAGCCGGCATGTGTCCCTCTTCGATCCTGTGTCTGTCCCTACGGGGAAATGTCACGCGGTGTCTACCGGAGTCCTGTTAGTCTGCTACATCCCGGTTTACCGGAGTCCTGCTAGCCCAATTGCTACAGCCTGGATTCACTCGCTGATGGCCGACATGTTCGTTGCTGGGTCATGTATGCCTGTCCCTGTAAGTTAGTGCCACTTTGTGTTCACGACTAGCCATGTCAGCCCGGGCTCCTTGTCATTTGGATGCTAGTGACACTATCATATACGTGTGCCAAAAGGCGCAAACGGTCCAGGGCGAGGTAAGGCGACACCCATGGGAATACCGTGCATGAGGCCACAAAGTGATATGAGGTGCTACTATCACTACAAAAAAATACACTTCCGTGATGATACATGTTTGTCACAGTAGGTCGCATTTTTGTCATGCATATACATCCATGACAAATTTATGACAGAATCAAGATAGTCATACCTGTGCTGTCGTAGAAGTGTTCCATGACATTACCAAAATTATCATCACAGAAGTGTCCACTTACATGACGATAAATCGCGCGTCACAGAAGTGCTTTCGTCAAGGGTGACCGACATGTGGCATCCACCATAACGGAACGCCGTTAAGCTACCGGGTCGGGTTTTGGATCCGATAACCCGTTAACAACCCCGACCAATGGGGATTTTGTTGAAAATATGCCCTAGAGGAAATAATAAAATGGTTATTATTGTATTTCCTTGTTCATGATAATTGTCTATTATTCATGCTATAATTGTATTGACCGGAAACCGCAATACATGTGTGAATACATAGACCACAACATGTCCCTAGTGAGCCTCTAATTAACTAGCTCGTTGATCAACAGATGGTCATGGTTTCCTGCCCATGGACATTGGATGTCATTTATAACAGGATCACATCATTAGGAGAATGATGTGATGGACAAGACCCAATCCTAAGCATAGCACAAGATCGTGTAGTTCGTTTGCTAAAGCTTTTCTAATGTCAAGTATCATTTCCTTAGACCATGAGAATGTGTAACTCCCTGATACCGTAGGAGTACTTTGGTTGTACCAAACATCACAACATAGATGGGTGGCTATAAAGGTGCACTACATGCATATCTGAAAGTGTCTGTTGGGTTGGCACGAATCGAGACTGGGATTTGTCACTCCGTATGATGGAGAGGTATCTCTGGGCCCACTCGGTAATGCATCATCATAATGAGCTCAATGTGACTAAGTAGTTAGTCACGGGATCATGCATTACGGAACGACTAAAGTGACTTGCCGGTAACGAGATTGAACGAGGTATTGGGATACCGACGATCGAATCTCGGGCAAGTAACATACCGATTGACAAAGGGAATTGTATACGGGATTGATTGAATCCCCGACATCCTGGTTCATCTGATGAGATCATCGTGGAACATGTGGGAGCCAATATGGGTATCCAGATCTCGCTATTGGTTATTGGCCAGAGAGGTGTCTCGGTCATGTCTGCATGGTTCCCGAACCCGTAGGGTCTACACACTTAAGGTTCGGTGACACTAGAGTTGTTATGGGAAATAGTATGTGGTTACCGAAGGTAGTTCGGAGTCCTGGATGTGATCCCGGATGTCACGAGGAGTTCCGGAATGGTCCGGCGGTGAAGATCGATATATTGGACGAAGGGTATTGGAGTCCGGAAGTGTTCTGGGGTACCAGGCTATGGCCAGCATGACCGAAAGGTGTTTCGAGAGCCCCGACAAGTGTTGGAGGGCCTCATGGGCCCAAGGGGAAGGGGCAAACCAGCCCACTAAGGGGTGGTGCGCCCCCACACCCATTCCGACGTTATTTGGGGAGGTGGGGCGCCTCCACCTGGCTTGGGAGGCAATCCTCCACCTGCTTGGCTTGGGGGGCAAGTCTCCCTAGGATTTTCCCTAGGGAGGTCCAATCTGCTTGGCCGCCGCCCCCTAGGGGAAACCCTAGGGCACCTCCCCTCTCCCCTTGACCCTATATATAGTGGAGGGGTGGGAGGGCAGGCGCACCTCTTCCCTGGCGCAACCCTCTCCCTCCTGCAACACCTCCTCCTCCTCCTTAGTGCTTGGCGAAGCCCTGCCAGAGAAGCACGAGCTCCATCACCACCATGCTGTCGTGCTGTCGGAGTTCTTCCTCAACTTCTCTTCTCCCCTTGCTGGATCGAGAAGGAGGAGACGTCTCTGGGCTGTACGTGTGTTCAACGCAGAGGCACCGTTGTCCGGTGCTTAGATCGGATTCGACCGCGATCTGAATCACTTCGTGAATGACTCCGCCGACCGCGTTCTTGTAACGCTTCCGCTTAGAAATCTTCAAGGGTTTGAAGATGCACTCCCTCTCTCTCTCTCGTTGCTAGTCTCTCCATAGATTGATCTTGGTGATGCGTAGAAAATTTTGAATTTCTGCTACGTTCCCCAACAGTGGCATCATGAGTCAAGTCTTTTGCGTAGATTCTATGCACGAGTAGAACACAAATTGTTGTGGGCGTTGATTTTGTTCAATATGCTTATCGTTACTAGTCCTATCTTGTTTCGACGGTATTGTGGGATGAAGCGGCCCGGACCGACCTTAAACGTACACTTACGTGAGACAGGTTCCACCTTACATGCACTTGTTGCATAAAGGTGGCTAGCGGGTGCCAGTCTCTCCCACTTTAGTCGGATCGGATTCGATGAAAAGGGTCCTTATGAAGGGTAAATAGCAATTGGCATATCATGTTGTGGCTTTTGCGTAGGTAAGAAACGTTCTTGCTAGAAACCCATAGCAGCCACGTAAAACATGCAAACAACAATTAGAGGACGTCTAACTTGTTTTTGTAGGGTATGCTATGTGATGTGATATGGCCAAAAAGAATGTGATGAATGATATGTGATGTATGAGATTGATCATGTTCTTGTAATAGGAATCACGACTTGCATGTCGATGAGTATGACAACCGTGAGGAGCCATAGGAGTTGTATTAATTTATTGTATGACCTGCGTGTCATTGAATAACACCATGTAATTACTTTACTTCATTGCTAAACCGTTAGCCATAGTAGTATAAGTAATAGTTGGCGAGACAAGTTCATGAAGACACGATGATGGAGATCATGATGATGGAGATCATGGTGTCATGCCGGTGACGAAGGTGATCATGCCGTGCCTCAAGATGGAGATCAAAGGCGTAAGATGATATTGGCCATATCATGTCACTTTATGATTTGCATGTGATGTTTTTCATGTTTACATCTTATTTGCTAAGAACGACGGTAGCATAAATAAGATGATCCCTCACTAAAATTTCAAGAAGGTGTTCCCCCTAACTGTGCACCGTTGCGAAAGTTCCTTGTTTCGAAGCACCACGTGATGATCGGGTGTGATAGATTCTAACGTTCACATACAATGGGTGTAAGCCAAATTTACACACGCAAAACACTTAGGTTGACTTGACGAGCCTAGCATGTACAGACATGGCCTCGGAACACAAGAGACCGAAAGTTCAAACATGAGTCGTATAGTAGATACGATCAACATGGAGATGTTCACCAATCATGACTAGTCTGTCTCACGTGATGATCGGACACGGCCTAGTTGACTCGGATCATGTATCACTTAGATGACTAGAGGGATGTCTATCTGAGTGGGAGTTCATTAGATGAACTTAATTATCATGAACATAGTCAAAAGGACTTTGCAAATTACTCCCTCCGTTTCATTATGTAAGGTGTATTATTTTCGGCATGGTGACCAAGGCACGGAATTACGGACATGTTAGGACTAAATTACCCTTGGCAAATTTGTTGATTAGTGGTAAGTAAATCAATTAGTTCAGGAAAGTAAGAGATGCATGCAATCAACAGAGAGATACTTTCCTTCTTTTGCTACAAGGAGAGATATAGACAATCAGAAGAAAGATACTTTCCATTTTTCTAGAGGGTTAACAAGGGAATTATTAGGAATTAGAAGAAATGCACCTTACATTTTGGAATTTTATCAAAAAACAAATACACCTTATATAGAGGAATGGAGGGAGTATGTCGTAGCTTGCACTTTAGTTCTACTGTTTTAGATATGTTCCTAGAGAAAATTTAGTTGAAAGTTGATAGTAGCAATTATGCGGACTGGGTCCATAAACTGAGGATTATCCTCATTGCTACACAGAAGGCTTATGTCCTTAATGCACCGCTCGGTGTGCTGAACCTCGAACGTCGTCTGTGGATGTTGCGAACATCTGACATACACGTTTTGATGACTACATGATAGTTTAGTAATGTTAAACGGTTTAGAATTGTGGCGCCGAAGACATTTTTTGAAACGTCGCGGAACATATAAGATGTTCCAAGGGATGAAATTGGGATTTTAGGCCCGTGCCCACATCAAGAGGTATGAGACCTCCATCGAGTTTCTTAGCCTACAAACTAAGGGAGAAAAGCTCAATCGTTGAGCTTGTACTCAGATTGTCTGGGTACAACAATCACTTGAATCGAGTGGGAGTTAATCTTCCAGATGAGATAGTGATGTTTCTCCAAAGTCATTGCCACGAAGCTACTAGAGCTTCGTGATGAACTATAACATATCAAGGATAGATATGATGATCCTTGAAATATTCGTGATGTTTGACACCGCGAAAGTAGAAATCAAGAAGGAGCATCAATTGTTGATGGTTAGTGAAACCACTAGTTTCAAGAAGGGCAAGGGCAAGAAGGGATACTTCATGAAATGGCAAATCAGTTGCTGCTCTAGTGAAGAAACCCAAGGTTGAACCCAAACCCGAGACTAAGTGCTTCTGTAATAAGGGGAATGGTAACTGGAGCAGAATTACCCTAGATAGTTGGTAGATAAGAAGGCAGGCAAGGTCGACAGAAGTATATTGGATATACATTATATTAATGTGTACTCTACTAGTACTCCTAGTAGCACCATGGTAATAGATGCTGGTTCGGTTGCTAAGTGTTAGTAACTCGAAATAAAAGGCTACGGAATAAACGGAGACTAGCTAAAGGCGAGGTGACGATATGTGTTGGAAGTATTTCCAAGGTTGATGTGATCAAACATCGCATGCTCCCTCTACCATCGGGATCGGTGTCAAACCTAAATAATTTTTATTTGGTGTTTCCGTTGAGCATAGACATGATTGGATTATGTTTATCGCAATACGGTTATTCATTTAAGGAGAATTATGGTTACTTTGTTTATTTGAATAATACCTTTAATGGTCTTGCACCTAAAATGAATGGTTTATTGAATCTCGATCGTAGTGATACACATGTTCATGCCAAAAGATATAAGATAGTAATGATAGTACCACATACTTGTGGCACTGCTGTTTGAGTCATATTGGTATAAAACGCATGAAGAAGCTCCATGTTGATGGATCTTTGGACTCACTCGGTTTTGGAAAAGATTGAGACATGCGAACCATGTCTATTGGTACAAATGCATGAGGAAAATCCATACAGATGGATCGTTTGGAATCACTTGATTTTGAATCACTTGAGACATGCAAGTCATACGACATGGGCAAGATGACTGAAAGGCCTCGTTTTCAGTAAGATGGAACAAGAAAGCAACTTGTTGGAAGTATTACATTTTGATGTGTGCAGTCCAATGAGTGCTAAGGCACGCAATGGACATCGTTATGTTCTTACTTCATAGATGATTTGAGTAGATGCTAAGTATATTTACTTGAGGAATCACAAGTCTGAATTATTGAAAGGTTCAAGTAATTTCAGGGTGAAGTTGAAGATCGTCGTGACAAGAGGATAAAATATCTACGATATGATCATAGAGATGAATATCTGAGTTACGAGTTTGGCACACAATTCAGACATTGTGGAAATTGTTTCACAACTAATACCGCCTGGAACACCATAGTGTGATGGTGTGTCCAAACATCATAACTGCACCCTATTGGACATGGTGCATACCATGATGTCTCTTATCAAATTACCACTATCGTTTATGGGTTCAGCATTAGAGACAGCCGCATTCACTTCAAATAGGGCACCACGTAATTCCGTTGAGATGACATTGTATGAACTATGGTTTAGAGAAACCTAAGCTGTCATTTCTTAAAAGTTTGGGGCTGCAATGGTTATGTGAAAAAGTTTTAGTCTGATAAGCTCGAACCCAAAGCAGATAAATGCATCTTCATAGGACACCCCAAACAGTTGGGTATACCTCCTATTTCAGATCCAAAGGCAAAAGTGATTGTTTCTAAAAATGGGTCCTTTCTCGAGGAAAAGTTTCTCTTGAAAGAATTGAGTGGGAGGATGATGGAGACTTGATGAGGTTATTGAACCATCACTTCAACCAGTGTGTAGCAAGGCACAGGAAGTTGTTCCTGTGGCGCCTACACTAGTTGAAGTGGAAGCTGATGATAGTGATCATGAAACTTCGGATCAAGTCACTGCCAAACCTCATAGGTCGACAAGGACGCGTACTGCTTCGGAGTGGTACAGTAATCCTGTCTTGGAGGTCATGTTGCTAGACAACAATGAACGTACGAGCTTTGGAGAAGCGATGGTGGGCCCGGATTCTGACGAATGGCTCGAGGCCATAAAATCCGATAGAGGATCCATGTATGAAAACAAAGTGTAGACTTTGGCAGAACTACTCGATGGTCGTAAGGCTGTTGAGTACATATGGATTTTAAAAGGAAGACGGACAATGATGGTAAGTGTCACCATTAAGAAAGCTCGACTTGTCGTTAAGATGTTTTCGACAAGTTCAAGGAGTTGACTACAATGAGGCTTTCTCACTTGTAGCGATGCTAAGAGTCTGTTGGAATTATATTAGCAATTACTGCATTATTTATGAAATCTTGCAGATAGAATGTCAAAACATTGTTTCCTCGACGATTTTCTTGAGGAAAGGTTGTATGTGATACAACCAGAAGGTTTTGACAATCCTGAAAGATGCTAACAAGTATGCAAAGCTCCAGCAATCCTTCTAAGGACTGGAGTAAGCATCTCGGAGTTGGAATGTACGCTTTGATGAGATGATCAAAGATTTTGGGTTTATACAAAGTTTATGAGAAACTTGTATTTCCAAAGAAGTGAGTGGGAGCACTATAGAATTTCTGATGAGTATATGTTGTTGACATATTGTTGATCAGAGATGATGTAGAGTTTCTGGAAAGCATATAGGGTTATTTGAAAAGTGTTTTTCAATGGAAAACCTGGATTAAGCTACTTGAACATTGAGCATCAAGATCTATAAGGATAGATCAAAAATGCTTAATAGTACTTTCAAATAAATACATACCGTGACAAGATTTTGAAGGAGTTCAAAATAGATCGGCAAAGAAGGAGTTCTTGGCTGTGTTATAGGGTGTGAATATTGAGTAAGACTCAAGACATGACCACGGCAGAAGAGAGAGAAAGGACGAAGGTCGTCCCCTATGCTTCAGACGTAGGCTCTATAGTATGCTATGCTGTGTACCGCACCTGAAGTGTGCCTTGCCATGAGTTAGTCAAGGGGTACTAGAGTGATCCTGTAATAGATCATAGGACATCGGTCAAACTTATCCTTAGTAACTAGTGGACTAAGGAATTTTCTTGGTTATGGAGGTGGTAAAAGAGTTCTTCATAAAGGGTTACGCCGATGCAAACTTTGACACTAATCCGGATTATTCTGAGTATTAAACCGGATTCGTATAGTAGAACAGTTATTTGCAATAGCTCCAAATAGAGCATGGTAGCTGCATCTAGGAGATGACATAGAGATTTGCAAAGCACACACAGATCTGAAAGGTTCAGATCCGTTGATTAATAACCTCTCTCACAAGCGAGGTATGATCAAACCCCATGGGTGTCGATTTATTACAATCACATAGTGATGTGAACTAGATTATTGACTCTAGTGCAAGTGGGAGACTATTGGAAATATGCCCTGGAGGCAATAATAAAATGGTTATTATTGTATTTCCTTGTTCATGATAATTGTCTATTATTCATGCTATAATTGTATTGACCGGAAACCGCAATACATGTGTGAATACATAGACCACAACATGTCCCTAGTGAGCCTCTAGTTGACTAGCTCGTTGATCAACAGATGGTCAAGGTTTCCTGACCATGGAAATTGGATGTCATTGATAACGGGATCACATCATTAGGAGAATGATGTGATGGACAAGACCCAATCCTAAGCATAGCACAAGATCATGTAGTTTGTTTGTTAAAGCTTTTCTAATGTCAAGTATCATTTCCTTAGACCATGAGAATGTGTAACTCCCTGATACCGTAGGAGTACTTTGGGTGTACTAAAAGTCACGACGTAGATGGGTGGCTATAAAGGTGCACTACAGGTATCTCTGAAAGTGTCTGTTGGGTTGGCACGAATCGAGACTGGGATTTGTCACTCCATATGACAGAGAGGTATCTCTGGGCCCACTCGGTAATGCATCATCATAATGAGCTCAATGTGACTAAGTACTTAGTCATGGGATCATGCATTACGGAACGAGTAAAGTGACTTGCTGGTAACGAGATTGAACGAGGTATTGGGATACCGATGATCGAATCTCGGGCAAGTAACATACCGATTGACAAAGGGAATTGTATACGTGATTGATTGAATCCCCGACATCCTGGTTCATCTGATGAGATCATCGTGGAACATGTGGGAGCCAATATGGGTATCCAGAACCCGCTATTGGTTATTGGCCGGAGAGGTGTCTCGGTCATGTCTGCATGGTTCCCGAACCCATAGGGTCTACACACTTAAGGTTCGGTGACGCTAGAGTTGTTATGGGAAATAGTATGTGGTTACCAAAGGTAGTTCGGAGTCTTGGATGTGATCCCGGATGTCACGAGGAGTTCCGGAATGGTCCGGCGGTGAAGATCGATATATTGGACGAAGTGTATTGGAGTCCGGAAGTGTTCTGGGGGTACCAGGCTATGGCCAGCATGACCGAAAGGTGTTTCCGGAGCCCCGACAAGTGTTGGAGGGCCTCATGGGCCAAAGGGGAATGGGCAAACCAGCCCACTAAGGGGTGGTGCGCCCCCCACACCCTTTCCCACGTTATTTGGGGAGGTGGGGCGCCTCCACCTGGCTTGGGAGGCAATCCTCCACCTGCTTGGCTTGGGGGGCAAGTCTCCCTAGGATTTTCCCTAGGCAGATCCAATCTGCTTGGCTGCCGCCCCCTAGGGGAAACCCTAGGGCGCCTCCCCTCTCCCCTTGCCCCTATATATAGTGGAGGGGTGGGAGGGCAGCCGCACCTCTTCCCTGGCGCAGCCCTCTCCCTCCTCCAACACCTCCTCCTCCTCCGTAGTGCTTGGTGAAGCCCTGCCAGAGAACCACGAGCTCCATCACCACCATGCCGTCGTGTTGTCGGAGTTCTCCCTTAACTTATCCTCTCCCCTTGCTGGATCAAGAAGGAGGAGATGTCCCCGGGTTGTATGTGTGTTGAACGCGGAGGCACCGTTGTTCGGTGCTTAGATCGGATTTGGCCGCGATCTGAATCGCTTCGTGAATGACTCCACCGACCGTGTTCTTGTAACGCTTCCGCTTAGCAATCTTCAAGGGTATGAAGATGCACTCCCTCTCTCTCGCTCGTTGCTAGTCTCTCCGTAGATTGATCTTGGTGATGCGTAGAAAATTTTGAATTTTTGCTACGTTCCCCAACAGATTTCCCACGTGTAAAATCATCATTGGCTAGAGAAAACACGTGTTGTCTCACCGTTGGGACAGATGTCATCCGCTCATTGGACCGAAGGTGCCTATGATACGGAGACACATGGCACGGCCCAACAGAGGCCCATTCCTGTGAAAAGGCCGGCCCGTTTGACTTGGTCAAAAGGTGGCGGGCCGGCCCACGTAAAGCCTGTTAACAGCCTGTTCGCATATAGCCCATTTACAGCTCGCTAATCCAGGGCCCGTTACGCCCTATCCGAATTAGGCCCAGTAACGTCATCTGGGCTGTCCAATATGATTGCAGCCCGTTTTAACTTCCGGCCCATGTGTGGCCCATGACTTCTTTCAGCCCATATGAGGCCCTTTGTAACTCTTGGCCCATTAACGACCCGTAGTGAAACTGGCCCTTAATGAACAGTGTATCACTTTATACCCATTAAGGGCCCGCTATTCTATTGGGCCGTTTCCAGCCCAAGTTATCTTTCGTCCTTCTCAGGGCCCATTGATTCTTGGGCTCATTTGCAGCATTCGGTTACATACGGCCTGTTACTGTCATTTTCTGCTTGTGGGCCAAATTCAGCCCGTCGTTACAGTCGGCCCGTTTGCGGACCGTTAATACATTGGGCCATTTTCATGTAAAAAAACCCGTTGGGCTGTTTTCATAGAGTTATCAAATACGGTCTATTAATGGCCCGTTATGGTCCACGAATAGTACGGCCCATGATTGGCGAAATGATGATACGCCCCGTAGAAGGCCCATGGATCTATAGCCCGTATGAGGCCCATGGATCTACGACCCATATGAGGCCCATGGATCATACGACCCATAGAAGTCCCATGGACCCTACGGCCCGTAGAAGGCCCATGGACCCTACGCCCCATAGAAGGCCCATGGACCCTAAGGCCCGTATAGAAGGCCAATGGATCCTACAGCCTGTATAGAAGGCCAATGGATCCTATGACCGAAAGAAAGCCCATGGGTCATACGGCTTGCAGGAGGCCCATGGTTACAACAGTCCGTGTGTTGCCATGATTATTTTGGCCTAGTTACCAAAAATAGGCTATTGTGGCCACTAGAAAAACACAGAAAAAGAACTACAGTGACTACAAGCAAACAACTAAACAAGACAATAAGGAAATAAATAAGCAAGCAATTAACGCTAGCCTATTACCGCTATTACACATATTACATCCACTGGGCATCAAAGTTTTCCACCAGTGCAAATATAGGGAACAAAGCAGCATATTACATACACTGGCCGTCAAAATTGGCCACCAGTGCAAATAAACACTGCAGCAAAACAAGAGCATTACTGAAACAACTTCAGAAGAGCTCAAGAAATGTTATCCTGGGTATCCACCATGCAGGCAATAAGCTTAGCAAGCTGATTAGCTTTGTCCTGTTTGGCGCTAAAATCCTCCAACGCTTGCTGTTGCACCAGAAAGTATGCATCTGAATGCTCCAGGGACTTCCGCAGTCCTTCTGCTTCTTGTCGCAACACAGCTGATCGATGTCTTTCAGCTTGTAGTTGAGACTCAAGAAACCAAACTGATTCAGACAGTGAGTTTGAATAGCTTGTGCAAGCGGTAGTGGCCAGTAACTCGAACACTAAACCAAGACAGGACTTTGGGGTCTGTCTTCAAGATAGTCTTCCTAGCTGTTTTATCAGCTTTGTTGGAGACCAACAAGGATGTGTCACTATCCTGAACCTTATTTGCATTACTTCCTTTACCATTGCTCAATAAGGCACTCTTCCCCAGTATTCTGTCAGCATTCTAAAAGAAGAAACAAGCAGACACATAACAAGTTTAGCATGTACTAGTATATGAAACTCATTTCGGTGAACCAGTTCATTAGTAAGGTGGACAGGATTAAACTACCAAGTCTTCTATTGCCAAGTACTAGTACATATATAAGCATCAAACAAACATATATCTATGTCCTATGGTCACTGCATTGTCTTGCCAAATCAAAATAGAGACGCAGTTCAAATCATATCAGTTCAAGACAAAGCAGAAGTGAAAGAATACAAAGTGTGGGAAACTACACGGCTCAACAAGATTTCAGATGGGTACCACGGGTCTACATGTACAACAACACTATTGGCTCTGTTGTGATGCTAGTAATGTGCATGATATGAAAGTCAACTGTATACACAATTGAAATTGAAATCAACAGAGCTATTGATAAGAGCAAACCTGTTAAAGAAACATGCGTGAACATACCTGATGTGCCATTGGAGTTTCCATTGGATCCTCCAATTTAAAAATAAGTTTGTATGATTAAATACAGTGATACAAGAGCAAAGCAATCATAGTTAAAAAAGGCACGCCTAAGCGAGCGCTTAAGCACGCCTAGGCTCTAGGCATTGGCAAAATGCAGTGCGCATAATTACGCATAATCTGTGCATAACTGCGCATAAGCATGCGCTTTGGTCAGTAAAGCGCAAGGCGGTGGCAAAACGCACAATTAAGGCCTAACGCTTTTTTGAACTATGATAGCAATGGAATCTTAAATTAGAACAGTTGTTCTTCAGGTTTAGGCACTTGTTCTACATGAACAGAGTACAATAAGACGCAAGAATATAATACTTAAAAATATAAAATGAGCCCATGGACCTTACCATATTCTTGGTTCGAGACTAGTACAGAACAAGGCGTTCCCAGTCATCGTCCAGTAAATGTGTCTCAGGAGAACATAAGGGAATTTGATGAGTTTCTTTGCCGGTGAAGTATGTTTTCTTCAGGTAATTCCGATACTGCCACCAAGCATTCTTGAAGATAGCAGAGGTATTAGCATAGGTTACCTCATCCCGAGTTTCCAAATCGGTCCTTCTCTATAGAGAAAAATGAGAAAATTTGTTGTATTATAACCATCATGGAGGTAGGATGTATGGGACGAAGCAAAGTAATTGCCATGAATAACATTACTTACAGATAACTCCTGGACAAACACCTGCAACTGGCATTTTCCTTCATCTTCAATATAATATTTCCAAGATGGGAAGATACGCACATACGATTTAACAACATCAAATGCGATAGATGCTAAACTACGACTAGCTGGTTGTGCTTCCTCCACAGGAATAGGTGTACTAACTGGTGGAGTTGGGGTTCGCCGTGATAGTCCTGGCCCTTTGGGCACTGGAGCTTCCTTACTAACTGCTCTTGTTTGGGAGCTCTGTGGTGGAGATGGTGCTGTGTCAACAGGAACTGGGTTACTATCGGCTGGGGTTTGGGTTAGATTGGGTGAAGCTGGTTCTCTGTCCATCACAGTAGGGGTACAATCTGCGAGAGTTTGGGTTATGTGTTGTAGGGCTGGTTCTTGTGCATGTACAACTAGGGTGCTATCTCCACCAAGAGGTAGCACTGTTTTTTTTGAAGACCGTGTTTTTAGTCCGCTAGATATTGGCATCACCCGCTCCAATTCAAATGGTTGATAAACAGGAAACATAGTTGAATGTGCAGACATTGTATGAGAGACAGATGCAATAGATAGTGTGGAAAAAGAGGGTATGAAATAATTGACACGTATATTGCTTAACTAAAACAGATAGCATGACATAATTTCACATATATGATGTCTATCTAAACTGGATAGCATAGCATAACATAATTCAAAGATATGATGAATAACTAAACATGATCGCATGACATAATTCACCTACATGTTATGTAAGTAATCAGGATCGCATCATTTAATTCACATATGTGATTTATATGCTAAACAGAGGGCATTCGATATGATGTCTGGACTAAGAACATGGTGTTGAATATTGTGTATATGATGTCTAAACTATGCAATGCAAGACACCGTATGCATGATATGCGTAGTATAACCGTGCCAAGTTAGAGCATACACCTTAGTGGGGGAATAGGACTGGCCATCTGTCTCTGAATCCATCTATGAGGAGCTATCAGGACCCAACAAGAGATCTGCTTCGACAGGTAGCACTGTCTGCTTTGAAGGCCTTGTTTTCACTCCAGATTTTTCGATCTCGCACCCAAATGGCTGATTCACAGAAAGAGTAGTTTAATGTACAAACATTGTCGACAAATGGAAATGTAATGAAGAAAAGGATGGGCAAGATATCATTCAAATATATGATGCCTGGTTAAACAGGATGGCATTGCACATTTCACATATAATATGGCTGGCTAAAAGACATGAGACTGCATAATTCCCATATATGATATAGAAACTAAACAGGTGGCATTACAGAACATGTCTAAACTAAGCAGATGACATATATGGTGTCAAAAGTAGGCACTGCAAGGCAACATATGCATGATATGACTAACATCATTATGCCAAGGTAGAGCAAACACCTTGGGGGGTAAATAGGAGTGGTCAGCGGCGTCTGAATCCGCCTCAGAATAGATATCTTCCTCTGGATTACAATCTGGAGAGGGGTGGGGAGGGTTTGCCATTGAACCCACCATGGAGCAATGTCTGCATGACATTGTATTGCCGCGCAAAACTCTTCTCTTTTTGTCTACATGTTCAGCATGACTGTGTACAATATCTGAGATGCATACGAAAAAATATTGTGAGATTATGTAAGGAGAGAATGCAGAAATTTAGAGTGATGGTAACAACCAGTGGATGGATCCAAAAATAATGATAGCAGGCTGATGATTGCTTTAAATTAATAAAAAGACTGATGATGATTGCTTTACTATTTGTTTCCCACCCAAGATGAACAACATAGGCATACCCTAGGTGAACCAGATATTAGATGGACATACTATTCATTGTTGCCTCGATATGTGCCCCACAACTTTTAGAACTCAAGGTTGAACATTAATTTGGACCCGACTTGGGAGTCCAAGAGCTGAATAGGACGATAAAGTAGCAGGTAAGTTTAAGCAATGCATAACATAAGCAGAAACAAAAGAGTGCGACCTCTCTTGTGGACCCATGTATTCCTCAGGTTCATCTGCTGAGTCGATGATGGTGATGCTGTTGCGGTGGGTGCCAGCGGCAGGGAAGGAGATCTGAGGCGGCAAAAGACAGTCAGGACTCGTGATATCTGGTTTGGTGGATGCTTCTATCGATGGAGCAGATCAGGTGAGGTGGACGACGTCGCGGCAGGAGCAGGACAAACCACACAAAGTTCCCTTCGACACGTACCTGTAACTGAAGTAATTCTATAAGGGCTCATTTGGCTTGCATGATTCTTAAAACGCAGGGATAGGAAAAACACCGGAATAGGATAGGAAAATGCACATGGTAAACAGAGCATTTGTAAACACAGGATTTCTGTCAACTTGGGTATTTGGTTTACAGGAATTGGAAGAGCAGAGGAATGCAAAGAAACATGGCCAAAATAAAGTGAAACCATATGAAAGCGTGTACAGTTAGAATGTTATTTTGGCACTAATGCACTTGGTCTTGTTTTCATGCATAGTATTTTGAAAAGTAGGTCTAGGTGGCTGTTTTGCTTCATTCCTTTCAACAAAATGCATGAATAATTGAATAGTAGAGTGCCTTCCCTATTGCTATGTTTTTCCGTTGAACCAAAATAGCCGTAATGGATCGACGTGAATGTATAGTAATAAGTGATGCAACAAGTGTACAACCTCTTTGCCGCAGCCGTGTCAACCTCAGCATTATTGGGTTGGTCGCTGAAGCAGTTGAGGCAGAGGTGGCTGTCGGAGGTGTGGAGGAAGATCTGAGGAATCTGTAGATGGCATCTGTCGGTGTTCTGGGAACGGGGGTACCCAGACTTGCCTGCCTGCGACCTATGACATGGCTCAAGGGGAGGCCCAGTAGGGCCCATATTCATCAACACAAGCTCAAGACCCTCGCGAGGGGCCAAGCCTCGCGGGACGGACGACAGGAAGCTTCCTCAAGCACGGCCTCATCAGGCTGGCTCGCGAGGAGGCGGAGAGATCAAGGCAGGGTACCTCACGAGGTGACCGTGACGCAAGCCATGACGATCAAAGCCAGGCAGGCGCCAGGCGGGCGCCGGCCTGCGCAGAGTCCTTGTTTCCTCGTTGGTGCAAAGGGAGAAAGCGCAGGCAAGAGTATCAAGCAAAGGCAACCATTTCGGTGCAACAAGACCAAGACCAGCAGAACGGCAGGATGGAGGTCATCGTGGAGCCCAAGCCGGCATCACCACCAAAGTCTTTGGCTGGCGAGGACCGACTTTAGTCAGGATAAGTCTACTAGATGTTCCCCTTCAAAATGGCCAATTGTTGGCGCCCTTCCCGCTCAATATTTGGGAAGAGGACCAGGGCCTTGCTCTATAAATAGGACTAGCCACTCTCCAGGCAAGGGCGATGAGAACCTTAGCCAACACCACCACCATAAGAACTCCTCCCCTCGGGAGGTAGTTCTTCCTTGTATGGTTCATCATCAGCCCCTGAGGCAATCCACCACGCCACAAACTAGAGTAGGGTATTACACCACAATGGTGGCCCGAACTAGTATAAACCTTGTGTCCCCTGTGTTGTTCCTTGTGTAGTTTAGATCCTTGCGAGGCGGCAAGACGTAGGTAGGTAGGAGGTGCAATCTCCACGTGCACCCCAGAGTTTGAACCTAGAGGGTCTGCCGGAACCCGAAATCTGATAGCATCCAGGGCACCGCTCTGTTGTGATGGATCGTTCTGTCATTGGAGCAGCTCCGGTGAGGCGTAAGACGTCAAGGCTGAAGCAGCACAAGACAGAGATCGTCAATATCAAGTGGGATTCTAATAGCATCTCCAATAGATGATGTAAAATGGATGTAAAATTAACATCACCGAAAACCACCTGACTATAACAGATGAGGTAAAAACTATTGACTCTGAACTTAACTGTTGAAACTGAAATTAATTGTGGAATCTGAATGCTACTGTCGAAACTGAATGCAATGGTAGCAGACAGGCACTTGACATGTAGTTTAGGGAGGGCCTGCAGTTCATCTTCAACCTGCACCCCCCTGAGCCGCCAGCCACCACCGGCCGAACCGCCGGCCCCAGTGCCACCTCGCCGCCCTGAAACAACTCGCCACTGCCACCCCGGCCAGCCCTCTAGGCCCCCCGCCCCCACACTGAACCCTAAGATAGATAGTGGGGTACCTCTACGGCGAGCCCCTGTCCCTGCTGCGGGTGGTTCTTCCTTAACTTCGGCGAGCCCCCCCAACCCCTGAAAATCGACTGACCCAAAAGTCGATTCAGTCAACTGAAGTGTGGCTTAATCGGAGCAGAGCAGCAGCACGAGCGAGGGGGAGAGCAGCAACAACAGCTGGGTGAGTGAGTGATCGAGCGAGAGCCGGAGCAGCAGGAGCAGCGCGAGCGAGAGCCGGAGCAGTAGCAGCAGATCTGGCTGGTATGGACGCTGCCGCCGAAGGGGGCTCGCACTGGGGGAGAGCCGCCGTGGAGATGTTGCCCGCGGCGCCGGCTTCAAGGTAGCCGCTCCATGGGGGTGCGGGATGGAGCACCGTCGTCACCGGGAGGTCGAGGTAAGGAGAAGGTGCGACGCGATGAGTGTACAACCTGTTTGGTGGCGCCGAGTAGGCCTCGGCTTGGTCCGAGGAGTCGGTGAGGATGCTGCGGTTCCGGTGGAGCAGGTTAAGGCGACGCTGTGGGGATGGAGCAGTCGTGATAGACGAGGCGATCTTTGGAACAGCTCCTTGGAGGTGGAGGACGGGGCGGCTGAACTGGCGGGACGGTGAGATGAACGACGGATCCTCATCCGGGGAGGTGGACGAGGGATGTCGAGCTGTTGCGATGGATGACATCGTCGGGGAAGAGGCTCCGGCGAGGCAGCGGTGACGTGGCGGACGGAGGAGGGTGGGGTTTCGCGGCCTGGGATTTCGAATGGGGTGAAGCATGACTTAGGGACGCGCTTGTCCAAAATGTAGGGTGTGTTACAAAAGTACCCCCCACCGATTTGAACTAGTGGCCCTTTCGGCTCAGGGTTAGAATGGGGATTTCGCATGTCGGGATTTGGCAGCTGGAGGGAGTTTTCGCGCGCGCTGTAATTTTGGGATAGCAAGGCGCGGGTTGTGAAGGCGCCAGTTTTGAGAGCACAATATCTGAATTTTCGGGATATAACAAGACGCAGGTTGAATTTTAGGGACAAGCCTAATGTGCAGTAATATTGTACTTGTACGTACCAAATCAATTCGCACTTCCCTCAACCAAAAAGAAAACGAAAAAATAAAACTATTCACACCACACAAAGAGAGAGTCTTGCCCCGTTTTACTATACAAATGCTATTCAAAGCTACCTCCTCCTTCCATCTATATAGGGCCTAATGCATTTTTTGATGCTAACTTTGACCAAATATTAGAGCAATGACATGCAAATTACACAAAGCACACCATTAAATTCGTTTGTGAAAGGTTCTTTAAATGATATAATTTTCACATTGTGCATGTCATGTACTATTAATCTTGTCAATAGTCAAAGGCGGTCTTAAAAATCTCATTACGCCCTATATAGATGGAAGGAGGGAGTATGAATCCATGTTATGTCCGATTAAATTTTTTCGCTTCCTGTATAATGCATGTAACCTACTCATACCAACATTTTAGTGCATTCCAAATGTCTATACTACCGCTGCAATTCAAACTAAATTTGAATTCGTTTCTCTATTTCAATAAGAATCTACAATCATGATTGTTGCCAACTTCAACCATCATAGTTTCGTTGCTATCCGCCAGATATAAATCGGACGTCCTATAATGCAGGATGGCAGGCACACCATCATCAACAACTCCGTTTTTATAAGAGTAGAGATAAAATATATTAAATGTTGTATAACATGTTCATAACCACACCATGTGTATCACCGTTATATATATTCACACATGCGTCGGTTTAAAACACTATGATAAATTCTTCAAATATCCGAATTCGCTTTTTATAATGAAGTATATATGATCTCTATTCGTCTTTTACACCCACACAACCCTCTTATCTTTGTAGCTAGCGCTAACTTTCTCTTGTGCATGCACACGCCCGCATCCCTCTCACCCTCCCTTAGCATTCTCTAGCTCCATCACGCAAATTCGTCTTTTCACTTTAGGTCGTTCACCCATGGTGTGTGTAGGCCCCCAGTTTCTTCTTTATGGCACACATCGACTGATATGCCTCTCTAGCCAGGTGTGCCTAGCACAAACACAAGCTTCCCCTCTTCTCTTGTCACCGTCCATGCCTCACTCCCACCACTCTTTTCATCATTCTCGTACTCGCACACTCCTCCCCCTCGATATAGTATGCCTCTCGTACCACTCCTACATGCATCCCTCTCTCTCTATCCTTCTCCTCGTGCCTCATTTGCTTCTAACACACACATGCATGTATACCGATCGATCTCCCAACATATACCTAGATCGACTTTAACTACCCCCCATCGACTGACGTACCTCACAAGTTATGTCTCTCCTTTCTCTAACAAAGGGCGATTGATCTTCCTATGTAGTTACGTCTGCTTACCACAGCCACATCGTCCCCCCTCATCATTCATGCATGCCTCCTGACCCGTCTCTCACACGCACGTGCACAGACAACAAGCAGCCATCTCCTCTCTTATTGATATTGCGGGCGTGCCTTCTGTTTGTCTAGCAAGCCTATCCCATGATTTGTTAGAAGCAACTCCACTACCACCCCCTCCAACACTCTAGCTCTGTCTCTCTCCCAACCTTATTCCTCTCCTGCACATATGCATGGATGCCGATCGATCTCCCTTAATACATGAGGCAGATCGATCTCCTTAATACATGAGGTAGGCCTCTCTCCTCCTCCACACATATACCAGCCATTGTACCTCTATAGTTAATTGGGCCTCCCTCTTCCCCCACTACACACTGATAGTCGAGCGCTGCAGGTAGGTATCCATGCCATAGAGACAAACTGCACATGTCCCCTCTCACGTTCCAGTAGGCCAGCCACTCTATATCTTTGACGTGGGCACACACAAATTCGATGACACTCTTTATCGATCGCACGCGCACACACACACACATCATCCCTCTGTTCGATTCTATGGACACCTCAAGTCGATGATACCTCCACTCTCTTCTCGTGGATCGCCCCCCTATATATATGTTATATCCAGGACTCTATTTCACACACATTGCATATGTTACTTTTTTTGATTGACCCCCCCAAAAAAAACTCTCAAGAACCCACACACTATATCTCTCTAGGTTTGTATCTCTCTCACACAACCCCATGCAGGTGGTGTACATATACAAGAAGAGAATAGGTGCACCGTGCACGTACTCACGCTTCGTGCCCAGCCACACCCGCGTGGGTACACGGTGGAGCTCATTTCTTTACGAAATGGCAGCCCATGTGCTAATTTGAACGCTTGTAGCGGTTGTTTACTTAGGGAGGTCGTGTACCACGCGTGCACGAAACAAAGTTTAACTTGCCGCGTTATTTTTAAATAAAGTTATAGCGCTCAATGGCACGTACACAGAATATAAAATAATTTTTTTGGAGAAAAAGGTAGTCTGCTCACTATATACAATGGAGCCTGCCTGCCTGGTTTGTCGCTCTTCAGAATATCTCACTTAAGGCTGCGGTGGCCTCTCTCTCTCTCACCGTTGGTCACTGATCTGTCCGCATCCCGTCCGCCGGGGGAAAGGGAGTGCGGTGGCCTCTCTCTCTCTCTCACCATTGGTCACTGATCCGGCGGCATCCCGTCCGTCGGGGTAAAGGGAGGAAGTGCATGGTTTCTCTGTTCGACGCCGCCGAGGCAGCACGTCCCGGTCTGCAGTACACGTCGTTCTCTTTGACCAAGCTCCGACGCGGCAGGGCCTACGCCACCTGCTCGCAGATTCCGCCCGCTGCCGCTCACGTAGTTACATCCCGACGACCTCCAGGTATCCCCTCCGGCCTTGCTCCACTGCCCGTCTTCCCACGTCACTGCATGTGGATCTTCCGTAGTTCTTTGCCCAAAATGTAGCTCGTCCGACGTACTTTCCATATTGCATTCTCGTCCTCACACCGTTTTAGACAAACACAACCATGTTGTTATCTTCCCTTAGGACAAGGAATATGCTTCTTTTTTGTCGTCGCATGTGTCATCAACTATATTGGCCAGTAATTGTTTCCTTTCTACCTCTTTTTTTGCAAACAGGGCTATCCATTTCACCTCGTTGCTATTGCGACCTTTTGGTGAACTGCACAAATCACTTTTTTCTTAAGAGTGTTTTGTGCAGTTGTACTAAAATGTCACACGGGCAACGTCTCTACATTTCAGTGCGACTGCACAAAGGGAGATTGGTTTTGCTCTATCCTCCTCATCCAACTCCAAGCCTAATCTTCTTCAACTAGTTAGTCTTAAGAGACTGCAAAGGTGACCGGCTTCTAGTTGTGTGTTTATTGTTTCATCAGCAGTCCTCTATTATCGTAATCACACTTAATATCTTTGGAACAGGGACGCTCAGCTCTATTTTAGTGGAACTGCACAAAATGATCGGAATGTTGCATGCTCCAGACAACTACTTTTTTTCCCAACATGCCTTGTTGATTTAGACAGAGCTGGGGGGACGTTGCTGCCAATGAAAGCATGGATCAATTTTAATTTAACACCTTCTCACAACTCTGTCTTCAGTTGTGATGTAATTATTAGCTCTGATCTGCTAATAATTGACATGCATTAGCAAGGAAGTTAGTTTTTTATTGTTTCCGAAAGAGCATCGATGGCAAGACACGCGAAACAAAAGCTGAAAGCTCACACCATTGTACAATTTCATGTCGCTGGAAAATTATTTGTATAGTACGTCAATTATGTAAACAAATGATGGAAGCTTGATAGCATTGCCAGAAGCCTCTTCATCATCCGGGTCCATGTGCCATGCACAAAATTATACTCCTTCGTTCCTAAATATTTGTCTTTTTACAAATTTCAAACGGGCATATTTTAGAGTGTAGATTCACTCATTTTGCTTCGTATGTGTACTCCCTCCGTTCCTAAATATTCTATTCGTCTTTCTAGAGACTTCAACAAGTGACTACATACGGAGCAAAATGAGTGAATCTACACTCTAAAATATGTCTATATACATCTGTATGTGCCAGTCAATTTGAAATCTCTAAAAAGACAAATATTTGAGTATTCACTCGTTGAAATCTCTAGAAAGACAAATACTCCGGAGTATATTTAAGAACCGAGGGGGTAGTGCACAACCGCATGGGAGACTCAGCCCGGTCGTTGCGCCGCATTAATAGTGAGTAATGAGCAGTCAAATCATAAGCCCCACCTTTCCCACTGTAAGTTGCTCTGAAGAAGCAACCATCAATACGCTCTTCTTTGAATCCGCTCATACTACTCCATCTGTCACTATTTATACAACGCGCTTCAGAAAAAAGAAAAAAAAACATGTGGGACCAAGGCGACTAGCGATCGGCCTGAAAAATAGCATTGGTAGTTATAGCACAACGTCTGTTACTATAGGGAATAATGCGTACACACATGCATGCTGTGCTTCCACACCGGGTACACACATGCATGCAATTACTCCACTCCGTAGTAGTACAGAGTAGATGGAGAGAAAATTGTGAACTTGATTGCGGTTACCACGCCCTAATTAATTGAGCATTAAACCAAACGCGTCTAAAGTCTCTCTGGTGGTGGAAATGCATTGAGAGAAATGCATCATAATGAAGCGCGCCCTGTAAACTGTGACGGAGGGAGGAGTAGTATGAAGGTGCGAAACCAAGTACGCGTATGGCCAGTCAGTCAACGCACCTCCTCTTGGCATATCACTGACATGTGGGACAGGAGTGTGAGCAAACCGATCTCAATTGATGGCAAAGAGCCAACCCACCGTTCCTTGAGAGAGACGAGGAGCGAGAACACACAGAGGGGCTCGCACGGAGGCCAAGATATATTCGAGCATGGTTGGTTGATCGATATCATTCATTACATGTTGGGCTACCATTTTCCGCCCTTATCTGGAATAAACATGTACTTTATCAGATATAAAAAAAAGAGTACAAACGCTCCACCATGCGGTTCTAGTAGTAGTACTACTCGTACTACTGCGCTTGGCTCTTCGCCTCTTCGTGAAGTCGAACAATGATGGTACTCCGCATGTTGGGTACTACAGTGTATGCCTCTGACAATCTGACACTGAGTGGACTAATGCACGTCCACTAAGGGTAGGTTGCATTAGTCAAAAGGCGTAAGCGACCTTCACCTTGTCCTGCAAGCTTCTCCTCGTTCTGCGAGTTGACGGGACACACCAGAAAGTAGTGCTAGTCCATAGTCCCTCCTTTCCGGTTAATATGGCTTAATCTTTTTTGCGGGTAAATGAGAGAGATTTATTCATGTATAAGCATTCTTAGGATGATCAGCCAAGACACTGGTCACTAGGAAGCGAGGTACCCCGCAAAAAAAGAAGTAGGAAGCGAGGTGTTTCATCAAGCCAACTCTCGGCCACATTCAAAGTGCAGCAAGCACGGTTCGCACGAAGATGCGCCGCAAGGTTTGCTGACCTGTTTACATGCTGAATAACAAAAAAGAGGAAATATTACCGAGCGCTACTATTTGTAATAGGATATGAGCCAGAATTAAGCGAGAATTGTGGCGAGTGTTCCATGCAATCAACTTCCATTATCACATGCGAGAACCCTCGAAAAGAACCAAATGTGTTGAAGATTGGTTTATCACATTTTAAAATTATAATAAGAGTGCAGACGCTCCTCCATCCAGTTCCTAGTACTAGTATAGTACGTACCTTTATAGACTATATTAGTAGTACTAGTACTAGTAAACTTTGCGCTTGGCTATTCGCCTATTCGGGAAGTCGAACAATAATAGCACTAGTAGTATAGTGTATGCTTGTGGCAATCTGACACCGAATTAACTGTTGCACGTCCACCGCCTGAGCGAGGGAGAGATTGCATTAGTCAAAAGTTTCTCCTTGTCCTGCAAGCCACCGCGTGCAAGCTTCTCACGTCCTGCAACCTTCTCCTCATTCGGCAAGTTGACGGGACACAACTAAGTAATGCTAGTCCATACTGCCTCCTCTCCGGTTAATATGGCTTAATTTCAAACGAGATAAATACACTATCTGTCACTGTATATTTGTAAAAATACGGTCAGTGGACTTCATAATACGCTCATTGCGATGAATATATATTTTTTTGGTGTTTATACGGTCACTAGCTCACCCTGACTGAGTATGTGTGTGCATGCACGTGTAGGTTGAGCACTTGAGCGTGACCGTGTGTGTTCCGTCGTGTGCTCGGACATGCATGCATTAGGGCGTCGCACGTGTTTTTGCGTCCATGTGTACGTGTGACTGTTGCATACACGTAGGGAGTACGTGTAGGGGCCACTAACAAGCAGTCAAATCACATAGTAAGTTAGTCGGAAGAAGCAACCATCATTTCACTCTTGAATGACACGTAAGCAATATAAAATGGTTGATATGGAGAGAAAAAGAAAACCACTATATATACACTAGCAGGAGCCTAAGCTACAAGCCTGCTTGCTTAGGTTGCTCTCTTCACAAGCATAGAACGACGGGCCTAATCCCGTAGCTGGGGGAAGGGAACAATGTTCTGCGTAGACGCGGTCGACATCGGCGAGGGAGAAAACCCACAGTCGGTGCGTCCCAATTGGGGGTCACCGTGGTATGGGCCGATGCCGCGTCCCAACTGCCCTTCTAGCTACAGCCCGACGTCCCAGGTATAGTCCATCTTCCTTTTGGAGCCGGCTTGCTCCACTGCCGTAGCTCCATCTGCATGTAGATCTTTCTCTACTTCTACCGGCTTCTACTTGTGATGAGTTTATGTCTCATGAACTAGTGTCAGTACTATTATTCTAATCACACTTCTTTAATATCTTTGCCATCAGGGATGCTCAGGTCGATTTTAGTGGAACTGCACAAAAGCATCGTATGATCCGAGGGTGCCAACCGTCTTTCCTTTGATAGGTTCTACGTGGCCAGGAAATTAAATCATGTTTAGGATTTAGGGTTTAAGTCGTAGTGACCCCATCAATAGTTTTTCTTTCGTACACGCTCTCACAACTTTTTTCTTTAGTTGTGAAGTAAATATTGGCTATGATCTGTGAATCATTGATATGCATCATCATGCGTGTTAGTTTTCCTTTGTATTTGATGGAATGTTGTAACGGGGCAACTTTGGAATAGGAATGAAAATGGAGTGGAAAGTTTCTGTTTTTCCGGAGAAAAAATGGAAACAGAGAGAAACCAACGTTTCGTTTTGTTGGATCGCGCCATCGAGCAAAACCAACGTTTAAATCACGTATGTCGTGTTCGTGTCTCTCCCTCCTCCATGGCTCAACCCCACATGGTTGCTCACCCACATGGTTGCTCGACATGCCACTCACCGCAAACCGAGTAGTATACGATAACTTTCCCGCCTGCTTGTCGATGGACCGCGCCATGGAGTACTAGCACCGCTGGAAGAGATTCACGAGTTGGGGGAGGACAAATAGATGTAGCACAGACTCCCAAGAACTTTTTACATGCATGTTGTAGCCGGCTATTGCGACCTTTGAACACGGAGCAACCGCGTGCACCCGGAAGCGGCACGGGCGACGCTCTCTCGGCCCACACGTCGCTTCAATGCTGGCGCCAGTGAGAGGTCACGTCCGCTCTGGCCGTGCATGAATGCGGCACTAACCGTTTCGGGTGGGAAGCACGCGCGGGTGATGAAGAGGGTTCGGGTTGGTCAGGACCGGTCGTGGCAGCGGTCCGGATGTGCGCAAACAAGAGATGGTGTATGTTAATATTGCTGCGTATATAATTAACAACGTAAATAATGTGCCAGTTGGACAAATATGATTGGAGATGGAGATGCTAATGGAATTTTACGTAAACATGGATATGCATGTCTATGTCTATGTGTGTGTGCGCGACGACTCTCGCGAGCTGGAAGCGGGGGCGTGTTTTTGATCGAGTTTTCTTTCTTGGTACGTTATAAAATCAGTTTGTCTAATTCACATCTAGATGTTATTTAAGGATATCACATCTAAGCTCCCACAAGTATATAATGTAGCATCAAGGAACAAAAACAACTAGGACAAATAAATAGAGTCCTAGACAGACCCTTAAAAAATTGTTCGCCAGTTTTTGTTTCTTTTTTCTGGGAACACACGTATTCTATTTAAAACCATTGCTATGGAGAGATTTTTTACTCCATTATAGCATCTTGTTTGATAGAGTTTCTCGCGTCTTGCTCTCTCACCCTCTCCATATCAAAACAAGATGACAGTGTCCACTCTATCTCTCTCCTCACCGGTGGTCACAGATCCGGCCGAATCCCGTCCGCTGCGGGAGGTGAGGAGGTGCATCGTTGATGTTGTCGCCGTTGGCGACGGAGGAAGCTGATGCGCACCGTCCTCTCAAAGCCGGCGCTGGCGCGGACGAAGATCCTCCGCGCCCTTGTTCGCTGCCGTCGTGTGGACAGATCCCGCCCGCCCGCCTAAACGACATCTCACCCACCTGAGGTATAACTTCTTGTACTGGTCTAGCTCCCCAGGTCGCTGCGTGCGGGTTTTCTTCTATGCGACTACTCCCCTACTCCCCATGCATAGTAGCAGGGTTTGTCGGCTGGTCCAACATCACCTACTAGTACTGTTATAAAGGAAATGCCACTCGAAAAGTTGTCCTGATTTATGCCTCGGTGGAGGTATACATGTTGTTTCAAAAAAAAAGTACATGGTGGTTGTGCGGTCATTGTCCATATGGTGGTAGTACTATCACTGGTTAAATGAAGAAATGCTTTTTTTCTCAGGTATCCTGGTTTAGTTACCATCAAGATAATTATGATGCTTCTGTTTGTTGGTGTACTTATCATTAATTCTTATTGACAATTGAGATGTCGTTGCTAACCCTTTTTTATATTTTTGGAAACAGTGATGTGTGTCTCCATACCGGGCATGTCTTCCTCAATTTTAGTGGAACTGCACAAAATTGGATGGCCATTGTTGTTCCGCCTCACTGTCCTCTGCCACGTGGTTCTTCCTTCCTTGAGCTTGACCACGGTGAGGATTTGTCGAACTTCATAGGTGCCTCACCAAAACTTGATGCCAAATGGATGATGCATCACCATGATGACCTATCGATGCTCATGATTGCGCCTCATGGTTGCGTCGGCTAGTGAAGCTGATCAATTTTCAATGAAAAACAAGCTGTCTTCCACCAGTGCTCTTTGCTTGTTATGCACAAAGATGATATCCTTCGTCAGTTCACCTTGGTTGCGTTGGAGACGCAGTCGTCTTTCACGTTGGAGCAATTTTATCACACAATTGGCTATGAACAAAATGTTTCCTCGAAGAAGGATCGACGTTGCTACTAAGAGCATAAGTTTTGTATTGATTTCTAAGCCTTCTCACAACTTTGTCTCCATCTCCCCTGTAATTTTATTTGTCCAGCTATTAACTTTGCTTTAAAAAATGGTGTGGACTAAAAACCCGGATGGACGTAGTAGCCCTCCATTTTTATTTACTCCACATATTAGATTTGACTGAAGTCAAACTTTTTAATACTCTCAAACCTTTTTGATAATTGAAATTAAAATTGTTTATTAGTACATACTCTCACACGTTTTCGATAATTTGGTGCATGTGTGGTTGTTCACTTAAGGGGGGGGGGGTAGTGTACCACACGTGAAGGACAGGAAGTGCGACCACGACGCGTGGGTGTGGATCGTTAGTTCATCGGAAGTAGTACTAGTTTTCTTCACTATACATTAAATAAAGAGTTTCGTTTCGTACTTACACAATTTAAAATGATTGTTATGGAGAGAATAAGAAAACCACTCCACTATATATTAGTCGTATACACGAGAGTACTATATGGACGCAACTTCATTGACTTAGTGCACCTGCCTTTGGTTTTATGACAGGTGGGCCCAAAATGTGGCTAGCTCACCTATCATACAGCCAAAAGCAGGTGCAGTGAAGGCACCGGAGCTCAGTCCATACTACAGTAGTATATATATAAGCGGGAACCTCAGCGCTTGTTCGCTAGGGTTTACACTCTCCACATGCTCGCCGCACTACATATATGTTACATGCTGGAGGCTCAGCGTTCATTTTCTAGGGTTTGCTATATTCACAGTCTCTCACCCTCTCTTCACCAGATCTAAACAAGACTGCGTTGGCCTCTTGTCTCTCTCTCCCCCCCCCCTCACAACTGGTGAAGGAGGTGTCTGTATCTTGTCGCACTGGGAAGGGGAGGAGGTGCAACATTCACTCTATCGCCTTCGGCGAGGGAGGCAATCCACTGCCGTCTGCGCTGTTCTCTTTCACCCAGCGCCTGTGCGGGAGGGCCACCGACCCCTTCTTTCTCGCTGCCGTACGTAGTGTGGGCAGATCCGGCCTCCTGCCGCACGCCTTGCCACATCCCGACGACCCTAAGGTATATGTTTCTTTGAAACCATGGTTGCTCTAGCTGCATGTGGATCTTGTTCGATCTGTAGTCGAATCTAGGTCTTGGTTCAAAGAGGAAAGAAGGGTGCGGTGGGCTGGAGCAAGAATCTAGGACGTGGTTCAATGAGAAAAGGAGGGGCGGAAAGTAGTATAGACTGGCTATCCAGCCGCTTTGTAGGTCGAAAAGGGAAAATGGGATAACCCAGTACACACATTGGTAAGGAACCGATCTCTTTGTTGAAAAGGGAAAGAAACTAGGGGTCGGGTAGTTTGTGCAGGACTAGATTTGCTGCCCTCACATAGGAAAAAGGTTCAAAGAGAACAAATATGGGACCAACGCATATATGCTTCTTGGCTACATACTCTGCATCACCCATTTATACGTGTGGACACACATGGTGCTGGCATGTCCCATACAGCTATTTTGCTGTTGTTAATCTAAGAATGCTGGCGGAAAATTGAAGCAATGCCACTGTTAAAAGTAAATTACATTTTTTAACGAATGTTGTTTCAAGAGAATGTCTTTGTTAATATGAATCAATGCAACCGTTTTAGAAATGCTACTATCCTACTTTGTTTTCCATTCAAGATAAGTTAGATGCTTCTTTCTGTCACCGTTTGTTTCATCCTCCTTTATCGGCAAGTAATTGTTTCCTTTTTTGCCTCTGTTAAAACAGGGGTATCGATTCAACTTGTTGCTATTGCGACATTTTGCTTCGCTACTCGAAACACTTATGTTTTAAGAGTGTTTTGTGCAGTTCAACTTGAATGTCACACTGGTGACTTTGCTTAATTTTGGTGGAACTGCACAAATGGAGATCGAGATTTGTTTCTAGTCTTCGTGGCGAGTTGTTTCAAATCTTGGTCTCATCCACATGATGTGCAGTGTGCTTTGAGATGTTGTGCTACTATTTTAAATAAATGTTGAATTGAAGCTATTGTATTGCTGTCTCTTACCATGAAGTAGTGAACAAGAATGGGACCAACCCAGACATGATGCTTGTTGCTTTGTTACAACAAATTCAGCATCACCCCTTTATAAGCCAGTAATTGATGCCACTCTCAGAATTAACTACTGAATCTTATTTCAAAACTGCAACACTTGTTAGGGATTGGCGGGATTACCATTTTTGTGTCCGCATGTTTCATCCTCCTTTATTAGCCAGTAATAGATTCCTTTTTTGCCTCTGTTTAAACAGGGATATCTATTCAACTTGTTGCTATTGCGACATGTTGCTTTGCTACGCGTAACACATTGCTTGATTTCAGTGCAACTGCACAGAACGAGATTGGATTTCCTATTCGTGTTGGCAGATTAATATTTTATCTTGTCCGTCTCATGAAAGGCCAGTACATGCCTTCATCCACATGATTGTGCAGTGTGCTTTGAGATGTTGTGCTACTTGTATCGGTACTGTTTTAAATAAATGTTGAATTGAAGCTATTGTATTGCTGTCTTTTCCCATTAAGTAGTGAACAAAAATGGGACCAACCCAGACATGATGCTTGTTGCTTTGTTACAACAAACTCTGCATCACCCCCTTTATAAGTAGATGGAAGCACATACTATTGTTGCGCCCACTCTCCCCTGGAACTGTTTATGCTTTTTGTTAATCTAATGCCGCTGGTAAAAGTAAGCAATGCCACTCTCAGAATTAATTAACTACTGAATCTTAGTTCAAAACTGCAACACTTGTTAGGAGTGGTAGTATCCTGCTTTGTAGTTCTTTCTACATGTTTAACCAAGGCATTGTTAAGATAATGTCTCTGTTAAAATGAATCAGTTGCATTGTTTTAGGAATGGTACTTTTCTGCCTTGTCGTTCTTTATACATGTTGAAACAAGGCATTGTTAAGATAATGTCTCATTCAATATGAATGAATCACACTGATGGAGAATTGCTACTCTCCTGCTTTGTTTCCCATTAAGATAAAGTAGATCAGTAGATGCTTTTCTTCTGGGAGTATAGGTCATCAACCGTTATTTCTCAGTAATTGTTTCCCTTATACCTATTGTTGCTTACAGGGATATCAAAATTAAAGCTCGGTTTTATTCTGACTTTGATTTTAGTTGAATTGCACAAAAGGAGCCAATGTGTCCAAGGCAAACTGCTGCATTACTGGGTCCAGTTGGTCGTTCCACTTTGCAGAAAGAAGCAGTCACTGTTTGCACTACATTACAGAAGGAATGACCGAGAAGCTTTACAGAGTATTATTAGACACCGGTGACATGACTAGTCTGTAGAGACCATTGGCCTGGGCAAAAATTTCCCAAACAAGTACAAGAAGCTACGACAGGACTCCACGATCATAGCAATTACATATTTTGAATGGGAAAAGCTTGTCAAAGTTTAATCATTGATGTTAGCAAGAAGACGAATATATTGGAATTGGAAAACCTTGTCAAAATTTTCTCATTGATGTTAACCAGAAGACATGCATTTGATATTTTTGAGTGGGACGCCCTTGCTGTGAGCAGCGTCGAGGGTTTTTTCCTATTCATGTGTTCAGTTTAGAAGTAAATAGTTACTCTGCTGAGATATTCATGTGTTAAGAGTTTGTTCTGAATATTGTCTATGTAATGCCAGGCCTTGTGTTTGATTGCAAAGTTGAGCTTGGAATGTTGTGGCATGCGGCATCACGAGCTGTTCACCGTGCCTCCCGAGAATAATGCTTCGTATTGTTTTGCATGTCGATCTAATGCTAGTGACTTGCTTGTTAAGAAGATCATCCTCTTCTGTTGTTTCCGTGCTTAAGAAGTTCATCGTCTGATGTTTCATTCATAGCCTATACGACAATTCGGGTAGGTTAGACGTGAAACCATATGCTCTTCTGACCAACTCATGATATTAGGCCGTGATTGGATCGTCGTTTTCCAACCAAAACCGCTTGTAAAATTGACGCTTGTAAATTAAAGCAGATGGTCTCAGGCGAAGGCACTTGGTTGGTCGATTTCGACTAGTAAAATATCGGAAGTACTTCACACATGATAAAAATGTTGAACGACACTCGGACGATTGCTAATCCAGCCGTTAGCTGTTGTTTCAGCCTTGCCCATGGATGGCATGATACACATGTCATGCATGTATCATCTGGTAATGTTGTCCATATAGCAGTGCTCGTAAAATATAGCCTGGTCTCTCACATTACACGCGTAACCCGCCGGTTTTACTTACAGACCTCGGGCCCTTGGTTTCATTATGCTTGTATTTTACGCATTGTTTCTGATGACGAGTAAATTACACTTGTATGTTAATATAGGTTTGAAATAAACTAGAGCTCCCAAGCGCGGCCTTGCCTTTTCATGCCGTCTCAGTTTCTTGAAGGTGCTCATAGGTGTCCGATGATCCTGGCTTCCTAAATGAGTAGCGGGCGCTATATCAGACCATCCGTAGGGCACGCGAGGCCCTCTCTGTTTTCCTTTGAGTTGTTGCGCTCGCCGTGGCACCGAGCATTGTTAACATCGTCAATGAACATGAGGATTCAGGAGATGACTTTATTTTGACTGGATGACACTAGGGACCCACTAGGGCCATAGCCGTACGTACGCAAGTGCCTCCTTATTATGTACATATTTTTTTTGCTTTCTCCTAGTTTCCTGACATCACGTCCCACACCATTGTCAACATATGTAGTCAATATAAACAAGAGAATTGCACAAGGTGCAGCCGACAGCTGGGACCAAGCAGCTCAAGCAGTATTTGTGTTTTTGAGGCGTGAGCACTACAGAGTTTTTCTTGGTGATGTTTTCGTTGTTGTTCAGAGGAGAGCAGGGTATTAACTGGGTGGGCTGTGGCCCGTCTAGCCTAGGCTAGATATCCAGCCTAGATACTATTTTTTTCAAGATGAAAATGGCTAGCCCAGCTATACGTCTTTTTGAGGAATACCCACGCAAGGTCAACTTGTTATTCTCCGCCCCGTTGGGCTGCAAATCTTTCCTAGGAGGGATGCATTAGGCTTAACAGGAAAATGGGCTTTAAAAATAATAAATGGGATGTAATTATAAAAACTGGGCAGTAACTATAAAAAAATGCACCAAATACGAAATAAGTTTATAAAATATAATTTATGGATTTTGAAAATCTTAGTTTTTCATTGTTGCGCACGCAATGTTTCGTTGGATTTTTACGTAATACAAATTTATATTTAATCTGACTAGAAATTTTGGGATAAAATTATTTCGGATCCCATAGAAATGTGGGAAATCTTATTGAATTCTGTCTTCAATGGTTGGTTGAAATTATTAATCATTGTCCTAGCTAGAAAATGGACTGTACATTTAACAAACTATAAATGGGCTGTTGTAAATTTCATTAGAATTCAAAAATGGGTTGTACATTCTTACAAATCGCAAATGGGCGATAAGTTCTCTGCCACACACTTGTGGGCCTACTAAGTGACGGGTCCCCTAAAAAAATAAGTTGATGCGTATGCAAGGCTTTGTCAACTTATTATAGTCAACACACGTTTCTAGCAATAGTGGCCGTTGGATGTCTATCCAACGGATGTCGTGCTTCTCCTTCAATCTCGGATATTCTTAGCTTCGGCCGCCCAAAAAATGATTCCTCCCCCTGACATCTGGGGCGCACCGTTTCGGAGGCTAACCTGTGGGCCAACTAAGTTGGAGCGTACCAAGGGCTTTGTCAACTTAGTCAATAATAAATGATTCTAGCTTCAGTGACCGTACGATGTCCATCCAATGGCCGTAGTGCTTCTTCAACCTCTGGTCTTCTTGGTCCAGCCGCCCAAAGCAGTGCCGGTCGTGCCGCTTGCTCCTCCCTCCCGTGGCCGGCTGTGCTGCCGTGGAGGCCTCACCACCCCCATACTACTCCCACCGCTGGCCATGTCATCCCTCCACTCACCCACACCCCCTGTTATTCTACGGTGACGACAGCCTCACATCGCAGCCGAACCAGTGAACCCTCGTACTCCTCTCCACGTGGGCTTCCACTGCTGCGTCTTCCCCGGCTCCACGTAGTCCCCTTCCTAGGCCTCGCTGTCATCCACCGCCCTGGTGCTCTCGGAGCGGCATGGTCAACGTGGTCAACGACCGACTTCCATCGGAAGAGTACTCTACGTGGAAAGGCTGACAGCTGGGTCCACGGCGGCCGCAAGGAAATGCCTCCTTATTACGCTAAAAATAATTATTCCTCCACCTGATAGCAGGCACCCACCGGACGGGCCACCTTATTTCGCGAAAAAATGTTTCCCCCCTGACTCTGGGACCCACCGGACGGGCCACCGTATTTCGCGAAAAAACGTTCCCCCCACTGTCAGCTCGGACCCACCGGAAGTGCCTCATTATTACGCACAAAAAAATGAATACTCCCCCTACTAGCTGGGACCCACCTTGGTGGGAGGCTGACTTGAGGGCCTACTAAGTTGACGGGGATGGAGGGCTTTGTCAACATAGTCAATATGAACGATTCTAGCTCCAGTGATCGTACGATGTCCATCCAACGGCCATAGTGCTTCTTCAACCTCTGGTCTTCTTGCTCCAGCCGCCAAAAGCAGCGCCGGTCGTGCCGCCTGCTCCTGCCTGTCGCGTCCGGTTGTGCTTCCGTGGAGGCCTCACCGCCCCCTACTATTCCCACCATTGGCCAGGCCCTGCGGCGACGGCAACCCCACACCGCAGCCGAACGAGTGAACCCTCATACTCCTCTCCGCGTGGGCATCCACTGCCGCGTCTTCACCGGCTCCGCGTCATCCCCTTCCTAGGCCTCGCCGTCGTCCACCGCCCTGGTGCTCTCGGCGTGGCATGGTCAACATGGTCAAGGAACGACATCCATCGGACGTGGATTGTACGTGGAGAGGCTGACAGCTGGGTCCACAGCCGTAGCAAGGAAGTGCCTCCTTATTATGCAGAAAATAATGATTCCTCCACCTAACAGCAGGGACCCACTGGATGGGCCACCGTATTTCGTGAAAAAAACGTTTCCACCCTAACTGCTGGGACCCACCAGCTACACCTTCGCACGGAAGGAAGTGCATCTGGACAAAAAAATGATTCGCCCCCCTGACTACCAGGACCCACCAGCTACATCTTCGCACGCAAGGAAGTGCGTCCGGGCAAAAAAAATGATTTGCCCCCCTGACTGCTGGGACCCAGCAGCTACACCTTCGCACGCAAGGAACTGCGTCTGGGCAAAAAAACCAAAATGATTCACCCCCCTGACTGCTGGGACCCACCAGCTACGTCTTCACAGGCAAGGAAGTGCCTGACAGTCGGGACCCACCTGGTCCAAGCGTACGTAGCGTTTTCATTTAGGTCGTGAATGTGTACGTACATATATACTGGTGGATGTAGAGGCGCGCACGTGTCGTAGTAGAGGCATGCACATAGCATGTACACGTACGTACAGCGGCCAGGGTGCAAGAAAGAAAATACGGCCACGTACGTATATACGGGCAGGGTCTCGAATGCCTACTCGCGCATACGTACGGTCAGGGCTCATGTACATGGCTGGGTCGGAACGGAGAAACAGCGTCGTCGTCATGTTCATGGGGAGGCAACGGAAGGCGTCGTGTTCATGGGGAGGCAACGGAATGCGTCGTGTTCATGTGGAGGCAACGAAATGTGTCGTGTTCATCGGGAGGCAACAAAACGCATGGGAGCCAACCGGCTGGGTCGGAACAGAATGCGTGGCCGTGTTCATCGGGATGGCTTGGACGGAACAGGCAATGGAAACAAGGCCTGGTGTACCGTAGAACGGAGGAAACAGACCTCCTATGTTCAGAACAGGGTCCTGTTGATCGGGAGGGGTCTGGCGTACCGCAAAACGGACGAAACGGACCTCCCACTGTCGAAACGGGGGTCCTGTTGATTGGGAGGGGTGTGGCGTACCGCAAAACAGAGGAAATGGACCTCCTATGGTCGAAACGGGGGTCCTGTTGATCGGGAGGGGTGTGGCGTACCGCAAAACGGATGAAACAGACTTGTGTTGGAGTGCTACGGTAGAAACGGGGGTCCTGTTCATCGGGAGGGGTGTGGCGTACCGCAAAACGGGACTCCACGGGATACTGTTCATCTCCATCGACGACCTCCTCCAGCCTCCATGGGCTACCGTCGACCTCCTCCAGCCTCCACGAGCTCCTGTTCATCCAGCCTCCACCGCGCGCTACTCCACCGGCTACTATTCAACCACCCCTCCACGGGCACCCCTCCACCGTCTACTGTTCATCCAGCCCTCCACACCACGGGGTCCTGTTCAACCACCCCTCCACGGGCACCCCTCCACCGTCTATTGTTCATCCAGCCCTCCACACCACGGGGTCCTGTTCAACCACCACTCCACGGGCACCCCTCCACCATCTACTGTTCATCTAGCCCTCCACACCACGGGGTCCTATTCATCCAGAGGCAACGCCACTGCTCACTGTTCATCCAACCCCCCCCCCCCGCAACGCTCATTGTTCATCCAATCGATCGGCTTTAGTTAGCAGCAATAGTGAAGCAAGCGCTCGATCGGGTTCAGTTAACAGCCATCGATCGATCGCTCGGGTTCAGTAACGCGTAGCCTGCAGTGCAATCGCTCGGGTTCAGTTAGAGCCCAACGCCTTTCTCGGGTTCAGTTAGAGCCAACGCCTCGCACACACGTGCATACGTGTACGAGAGAAACACGCATCGCTCGGCCCCTGACGTCGCACCGTAACCGGGAACTCCCCGAAATTTTCCTCCCCCTCGCTTCTACCACGGTTTTTTTCCGTCATGGACGGCCCAAAGAATGTCATGCAGCTGCGTCTCCGGCCCGCCCAGGACGAAAAGCCCATTTTCTGTCATGATTTTTTGTCATAGAAGTAGGAGCCCACCACATCTATGATGATACCGGTTTTGTCACAATTATCTTCATAGAAGTGTCATATGTATGACAGAAAAAAATTCGTTCGGCCCAAAATGTCACAGATGTGTCTTTTTTTTGTAGTGTATTGCAAGGAATCAAACATATCATATTCAGTGATCCATAAGTTTTATGTAGGATTTTGTGACTAACCATGCAATTGACCAATTCCTATTGACTCTCTAAATGGATATAAGTGAAGCATGAGAGTTTAATTCTTTCTACAAAAGACCATGGTCTAACAAATATAAGTGAAGCGAAGGAGCATTCTACGAACATCGGTTTTCTATGTGAAGAGAAACAGGAAATCCAAACCTCAAATGATATAAGTGAAGAACATGAAGCATTCTATAAAGCCATACTCAGAAGATATAAGTGAAGTGCAATGAGCATTCTACAAATCAACCATGGACTATCTCATACCAGCTTGGTGCATAAAAACTTAAAACTAAATGCAAAAGACGCTCCAAGATTTGCACATATCACATGAACGAAACAAATACGAAAATATACCAATACTTGTTGAAGAAAAATGGGATGCCTTCTGGGGCATCCCCAAGCTTAGACACTTGAGTCTCCTTGAATATTTACTTGGGATGCCTTGGGCATCCCCAATCTTGAGCTCTTGCCTCTCCTCCTTGTCCTCATATCGAGACCTTCTCGATTTTTGATCACTTCATCCACACAAAACTCAACAGAAAGCTCGGTAAGATCCGTTAGTATAATAAAGCAAATAACTACTCTAAGTACTGTTGCAAACCAATTCATATTTTGTTTTTGCATTGTAGCTACTGTAATATAACTTTTGCATGGCTTATACTGCCGATAGAATCGATAGTTTCATCAAAACAAGCAAAACAATGCATCAAAAAACAATCTGTCTTAAACAGGACAGTCTATAGCAATCTGAACATTCACCATACTTCTGGTACTCCAAAAATTCTGAAAAACTTATGACAAAATAAACAACTTGTATAGCAAGACCGTGCAAAAAGTTTTAGAACCTTTCATCGCTCTATTAAAAAAATGTAAAATCACGTGCTACAGCCAAAGTTTCTGTTTTTGCACTGCACATACCATACCATACCATATTCTATAATACAATGGAATTGTAAAACTTGTTGAAAAGTTTCTGTAATTCAAGATCCACAAAGTTTCCATGGGCATGAACAAAGTTCAAGGCATGCTCCCGCTTCCACGGTGCTCGTCTATCTCACTTTCACTTTTCTTTTTGTGAAGTTTTAAGTTCCCCTCTATATTTTTTTGTTTTAAACTATATAAAAGCACTCAACAGAAATAAATGACCTCTGAAACTCCCGTGTTGTCTCCCTGGCAGTGCTTTCTTTAAAGCCATTAAGCTAGGCATAAAGTGCTCAAGTAATGAATCCACCCGGATCCCAAGGTATATCAAAGCCAATTTGAATTAACAATGATTTGGCATTTAATAGTGAGCACAAAGCAACATATATCATGCAATGATGAAGTCTATCTCTCTTCCTATGCATCGGCATGTCATACAAGAACAATTCATGCACATCAAGTAAAGGCCAATACATAGCATAATTAGTTTCTTGCAATTTTTTCATGTTGGAAACATAGAGAGGTGGAGATGTAGTTCCTCTCTCATAATAATTGCAAGTAGGAGCAGCAAGCACATGCATATTATATTCATCAAAATCATCATGTGCAATGGTAAAATGCAACCCATCAATATAATCCTTAATAAGAACAAACTTCCCCGATATAGTGTAGTTTGAAGAATTCAAAAAGATAATAGGACTATCATGTGTGGGTGCAATAGCAACAATTTCATGTTTAACATAAGGAACAATAACAAGTTCATCTCCATAAGCATAATTCATATTGGCATCATGGCCACAATCAAGTTCATCAAAAAGGGATATTTCAAACGAATCAAAGGGATCATAGCAATTATCATAGCATTCATCCTTCAGTAAGAATGAAGGGACGTTAAACAATGTATGAGTTGAAGAGTTACTCTCATTAGAAGGTGGGCACGGGTGATCAATCCACTCTTCCTCCTTTTGTTCTTCGCTCTCCTCATCATCTTTTTCATCCAATGAGCTCACAGTTTCATCAATTCCTTCTTCCATAGACTCCTGGAAAATATTAGTCTCTTCTTGGACAGCGGAGACTTTCTCAATAAACGCATCAATATCAGAATTGTATTTATAATTATTATAACAATATTTAAGGATAGCAAAATTTTCAGGTCTATAAACATCATCATCAAAAGCTTCATACTTTAAAAACCAAGATTCAATTTCATAAGCACCCTTAAAAGCAATAAATTCTTCTATTTGTTCCACATCATAGTAATCATATATACCATTAGCATAAGAAGCCAAGCTTTCATTATCATTAAATTTGCACGAAAAGGGAAGATTTGGAGCTCATCCTAGAGCAACAACTAAAATCATATCTCAAGCATAAATCCCGAGCATACAAATGCAACATATAAATTTGATCCCATAAAAGTTTCACTTTTTTTGTCAAGCGATAATCCCTAAAGTATTCACGTTGATCCAATGTTACTCCCATTATCAAGTTGAATGGGGTTTCTTAGGATTATCAAAGTAGTGATAATATTTTTCACATAACGAGCATCGAGGGTTTTAGGAGGTTCCCCATCTCCATGAGTAGCAAGTACAACTAATTATTTTTGTTGTTTCGTGTTCCATATCCATAACTAAAGATAGAGAACAACTTAGAACATAAAATAAAAACTACTTAGTGATAAAGCAAACAAGCACACACGAGAATATTCACCCCACACTATTCCTCCCCGACAATGGTTCCAGAAAAAGGTCTTGATAACCCACAAGTATAGGGGATCGTTTGTAGCCTTCTTCGATAAATAAGAGTGTCGAACCCAACGAGGAGGTAAAGGCAGAACAAATATTCCCTCAAGTTCTATCGACCATCGATACAACTCTACACACACGTGATGTTTGTTGTACCTCAAACAAGTATGAAACTAATTTGCAAGAATAACACTATGAGTACTTCGCAAGAATAAAACTACGACTAAAATGCAAGGTAATAAAAGCGGATAGCTTTTGTCAACAAGAAGTCATTTGTCCCTAGGCAATCGATAACAAGTACCGGTAATCATTCTTGTAATTCTATATGAGGCAGAGGCATGCGCTAACATACTTTCTCTACTTGGATCATATGCACTTATAATTGGAACTCTAGCAAGCATCCACAACTACTAAAGATCATTAAGGTTGTGAAACCCAACCATAGAATTAAGTATCAAGTCCTCTTTACTCCCATACGCCATGACCCACTTATCCGCGTTTAGGCTGCTATCATCCCCCGCAACACTAACAATAAGCAAAGCATGAACATATTGCAACACCCAAAAGTGGGGACCCCTCATATTTGCGCGAGACCGAGGGCACCGTAGGACAACACCATAAATAGAATATACAATCATACCAACCAAGATCATGATTAACCCATAGGACAAAATGGATCTACTCAAACATCACAGGATAACCATAGATCATTGGGAAATAATATATGGAGTTGAGCACCCTGTTTAAGTAGAGATTATAGTGGGGAGATGAGGTGTTACACCGCTACATAGAGGGTGAGAGAGTTGGTGTTGACGGTAGTAAGATTGTTGGTGTAGATCGCTGTCACGATCCTAGCCACGGCGACACTCCGACACCACCGGGAGAGAGGGGGAGAGAACCCCCTCCTTCTTATTCTTCCTTGGCCTCCCCCTAGATGGGAGGAGGGTTACCCCTCTAGTCCATGGCCTCCATGGCGGCGGAGGGGCAGGAGCCCCTCCGAGATTGGATCTCCCTCTCTATTGTCTTCTTTTTCACGTTCCCCAGATCTGGCCTGTCGGTGTCAAAACCGGCGGATCTCGGGTAGGGGGTCCCGAACTGTGCGTCTAGGCGGATGGTTACAGGAGAAAAGGGACACGATGTTTTACCCAGGTTCGGGCCATCTCGATGCAGGTAAAACCCTACGTCCTGCTTGATTAATATTGATGATATGGGTAGTACAAGAGTAGATCTACCACAAGATCAAGGAGGCTAAACCCTAGAAGCTAGCCTATGGTATGATTGTTGTTCATCCTATGGACTAAAACCCTCCGGTTTATATAGACACCAAAGAGGGCTAGGGTTACACAAAGTCGGTTACAATGGTAGGAGATCTACATATCCGTATCGCCAAGCTTGCCTTCCATGCCAAGGAAAGTCCCATCCGAACACGGGACAAAGTCTTCAATCTTGTATCTTCATAGTCTTGGAGTCCGGCCAATGATGATAGTTCGGCTATCCGGACACCCCCTAGTCCAGGACTTCCTCAGTAGCCCCCGAACCAGGCTTCAATGACGATTAGTCCGGCGCGTATATTGTCTTCGGCTTTGCAAGGCGGGTTCTCCTTCAAATTCCATGTGCTTGCCAAATAGTGTCCGGCATCCTTATAAATGTTGCACTCCTTGGCTTCCACGTCCAATAATGGCCCACTTCCACGTGTCGTATGAATGCGAAAAGTCAGGGTACTTTTACGTTTCACCCCCTAGCCGCGCGAATAACCTGCCTATAAGAGAGGCGAGGATCTAGATCCGAATCACACCATTCTCCTTCCGCAAGTTCTCATCGAAGCGCCTCTGACAGAAATCCATTCCATCATGGACAGTCGACGCGGCTCCTCCTCTCGCGCTCCCAGCCCTCAACCAGGAGATTGGAGGAGATGTTCAGTCCCGCATAGCAAGCTAGTGATGCTCCAAGCAGAGGGATATCTTCCCCCAGCCTTCATGGTTCCGGTTTGAGCCGGAGTGGCCACCTACAAGGGTGGAAAGCAGGCGGAGAGCGTCCCCAATCCCTCCAAAGGAGAGCGGGTATGCTTCGTCCCTTATCTAATAAGGGGAGTCGGATTTCCCATACATCCGTTTCTCCAGGAGCTCCTGGAGTTCTATGGACTCCAGCTTCACCACCTTACACCTGCCTCCATTTTGCACATCGCGGGCTTTGTAGCCCTTTGCGAGCTGTTCTTGGGCATCGAGGCCCACTTTGCGCTGTGGAAGAGATTGCTTTGCCTCGTACCCCGTTCTCACGAGGGGTCGATATATCAAGTGGGCGGAGCCGAAATATGGCGCATCGCCGGGACCGGATATCTATCCGGAACCCCGAAAAAGGCGTCCGAAGACTGTCCTTCGGAATGGTTTTATATGGAAGACGCCCCATTGCCGGACCCAGTTCGGATCGGCCTCCCGGAGTTCAGCAATGCTCCTCTGAAGAAACGCCTGAGCTGGCGCCCGCGGAGCCCTCAACGGGAGAATGACAGCGGCGTCCAATATCTGATGGACCGGATAAGGTTACTGGCCCATTCCAGATTGACCATGATTGGAGTCATGGCAACGTGCATCATGCGAGGGGTGCAACCGCTCCAATATAGGGGCCACCCCATGTGGGATTTCAACGGGGAGGATGACGCCACCCGTCATGGCTGCAAGGGGCCGGGATCGGTTGACGATCTCGTGAAGATCCTGTCCGGCTTGTACAAGGGGGATAAAGAGGACTTCCTACGCGCGTGTCCATTGAATGGATTCTCCATGAATAACCCTCAGAGCTGGGTAAGCGGACGTTTATCTATCTGAACCATATTCCCAAAGTTAAGTGTCTCACTTTGTGATTTTGATGCAGGAGCTGCGTCGGGACGTAGAGGGCATACACAGCCTGACTCCACAGCCCGAGTATCCGGGACGATCCCTTGATCTGGCCTCCGAAGAGGATCCGGACATAAAGGTGGAGCTGATCGATGGGGTGTTCCACCAACTTAGCATGGACAATGATTTGGTCGCCATTACGGTCGACTACCCGGGATTAACTCCGGCTTCCCAGGTAACTATGACCGGAGTCCTGACATCATTGCTTATCCATGCTCATTTCTGACCACTGTATACCAACGGTGCTCCGCAGGAGGCACCTTTAAGGCGGGAAGCCGAACCCGCGGCGGATGACCAACAAGGGTTAGTTTGGCCCAGCAGGCGGAAGAGGAGTGCGGCGCGAATCGAAACGTCGCCGCAACGGTACGGCGCACCACCGTTTTTAAGGGAAAGATTCCTAGGAGGTATATTAACTCTCATGATTTTTCCAGGAGAAAGAACGCTCGCCGGACAGAGTCCGGAGAGGTTGCCAATCAAGCCTCCGCCAGCCATGCTCCAACGCCTGGTCCGGAGGGGGAGGCAAACACAAGGCATGAGCCGGATGCTCCTCCAATGGAGGATGCCGACAGGCTATCCGCCACCAGGTCTGAGGTGGAGAGCGCCATGAATCACAGGCGCCGCCGGACAGTTCTTCTTGATGCGTGTTTCTCCCCGGAGGCACTGAATGCCTTTAATGCGGGAAACGCGCACCTCCGTGCCGCTCGAGATGGTCTAACCAGAGCCATGGAGCAATATATGAAAGACATACGGGTGAGGAATTTTAATAGTTATATATTCCAGTAGCCCCCGAGACTTAAAATAGATAGAATAACTGATTTAAGGATCATTTGTTATGCAGGATCTTACGGAGAAGAATACCCACCTGTCCCAGGAGCTTCAAGAGTGCAAGGCCCAACTTGAGGCCGCACTAGCCGCCACGGGGGGAGCCACAGAGACCCCCTCGTGTAATGCATACTATGAAAAGATAAGCCTTTTATGAAGTGCGGCGTATGTATAAGTCTGACAATAATATTGCAGATGGTTCCGGACTAGATCCGGACAAGCAACATCTACTGCGCCAGCTGAAGGCCGGCGAGAAGGTGCTTATGAGGGTGCAGCAGGAGAGGAACAAACTCCAAGATGCCAACACCCAGCTGGGCGAAGAACTAAAAGATGTTCGAGTCCAGCTGTCTGACTCCGTGAAGGAGAATCGGCGACTTCGTCGCGGCATTTACAGTAAGTGCTTGAGCAAACACTTTTGAAAAGAAGAGTTCGCGAGGAAGTCGATTGACAGAAATGTGTCTGTAGGTGTTCTCATAGGTCGTCCTGCGGAGGAAATGCCCGGTTCAACGGGTGACCTACTTCCCGAGCTGCCGCAACTGCACGAACGTGTTCGGCATGCGATGAGCAGCGTCGCCCAGGCCTTATGGACGTCCGTCTCCCTACCCGAGGGTGTTGGAGGGCTTGCGGAGAAGCTTCAGGGAGCACAACAGCGCTTCCGTTTGTGGAAGATATCGGCCTGCCGTCAAGGCGCCAGGGAGGCCTGGGCCATGGTGAAGACGCGGTACACGAAGGCTGATCTGAACCACATGGTCGAGGTCGGACCTGTGGGGCCTGATGGGAAGGAGATCCCTATGAGCTTAATATATGGCCAAGTAGAGTTGGCTGCTAAGTATTCCCAACGGGACTGTAAACTAGACAACCTGTTAGACGGGATTGAAGAGGAGTACAATCAGTCAAGTTGACGATGTAATTTAAAATGACATGTAAAATGCCTTCTAGCCGGATTGTAGATCGTTTGTCTTTGTGGACCTGTTTCCTTCAACCTCTGGACCCAACAGTCTGGAGTGTGTCTGAATACCCTCATGGTTATGTAAAAACCAGGGCATGCATGGAGACCAGGCGTAGGGGTCATTAGTGCTTTATCAGACAAGTGCCCAACTAGTTATGTTATATTACATGGTTAGTAAGAAACATCTTCCAGGGAGAATAGTTCCGTTAGGGGTCCCTTTCCCTGGGAGGCATGCCCTAAAGTGCATGTCCGGACTGCGAAAAGAGCAGAAAAAAAATGTCTGGGGGTAGATAAATAAATGAGTAAGAAATCATCTTTCAAGTCACCGACCGAATAATCCCTTAAGAACGCAAGCTTTCGGCTTCACCCAGTCTGAGGTACACATCCGGCTGACCCGGCAGTAATAATCGCAGAGGTGCTCCCTTTACCTCCTAGCCGAACAATCGGGAACGTAGGGGTAAGCACAGGAGCCAGGCAACCCAGCTTGGCCAAAACTTAAGTCATATCGATGCATATAATGGTGAATAAAAGGTACATGCGGAAGTGTGACACATGTTTTGGGCATGAAGCCCTTATAAATAATCTTCTGTTAAAGAAGCCCCAGGTATAATGAGTGCGAGCCGCACGTCAAGTGTGTGCGCACAATGCGCTCATCCCTCAAAGGTTTTACGAAAAAAGGAGGAAGAGAGAGAAAAACAAAATACAGCTAAAGTATAAAATGTGGACGGAGGAAGGAGACAAACTCTGAGTCCGGCGCTAGGCGTAGAATCTTCGGAGACGGGCTGCGTTCCATGGGTTTGGCTTGAGTCGGTTGTCCGATGCGTTTCATAGACGGTATGCTCCACCGGTCAGGACTTGGTCGATGACGAAGGGACCTTCCCATTTGGGCTTGAGTTTGTCCTTTTTCTTGTCCGGCAGGCGTAGAACTAATTCTCCAACATTGTAAGTTTTGGCCCGTACTTCTCGGCTTTGATATCTTCGAGCCTGCTGTTGATAGAATGCGGAACGAGCTTTTGCCACGTCGCGCTCCTCTTCTAAGGCGTCCAAACTGTCTTGCCGATCCAGCTCGGCTTCTCTTTCTTCGTACATGCGCACGCGAGGTGAGTCATGAATTATATCGCAGGGCAAAACTGCCTCTGCGCCGTACACCATAAAAAATGGTGTGAATCCGGTAGTGCGGTTTGGCGTGGTCCGCAGCCCCCAGAGTACGGAGTCGAGCTCCTCCACCCAATGCGTGTTAGATTCCGTGAGGGAGCGCACTAGCCTGGGTTTGATGCCGCTCATGATTAGACCATTTGCTCGTTCGACTTGACCGTTAGTTTGAGGGTGATAGACTGAAGCGTAGTCGAGCTTGATGCCCATAGTTTTGCACCAGAGTTTAACCTCGTCGGCCGTGAAGTTCGTGCCGTTATCAGTGATGATGCTATGGGGGACGCCATAATGGTGTACCACCCCAGATATGAAGTCTATCACAGGTCCGGATTCGGTTGTTTTAACTGGCTTGGCCTCTATCCATTTGGTGAATTTGTCCACCATGACCAATAGGTATTTTTGCTTGTGGGTTCCCCCTTTAAGGGGGCCAACCATGTCAAGCCCCCAGACCGCAAAAGGCCAGGTCATGGGTATAGTTTTGAGGGCGGTGGATGGCATGTGGCTTTGATTAGCAAAGAGCTGGCAACCGACGCATCGTTGGACTAAGTCCTGAGCATCTGCCCGGGCCGTCGGCCAATAAAATCCTGTACGGAAGGCCTTTCCTACAAGGGCCCGGGCTGCGGCGTGGTGCCCGCCGAGTCCGGCGTGAATTTCAGCCAGAAGATTTCGCCCTTCCTCTTCGGAGATGCACCTTTGAAGGACTCCGGTTGTGCTTTTCTTATAAAGCTCTCCCTCATGGACCTTGTAGGCCTTAGATCGCCGTACTATGCAGCGGGCTTCGTTTTGGTCTTCGGGGAGTTCCTCCCTAATTAAGTCGGCTAGGAATGGTTCCATCCACGGGGCAATGACTGCCATTATTTCGTGGGCTAAAGGTGTTATTTCATTGGCTAAGCCATCGATTGTGTCAGAATGTTCGATGTTGGGAGGTGCAGTTGGCTCCGGGTTGTTGTTTCCGGACTCCTCTTCCCATAATACGGATGGCTTAAAGAGCCGCTCCAGGAAGATGTCTGGAGGGACGGCGTCGTGTTTTGCGCCGATGCGTGCCAACACGTCGGCCGCCTGGTTATTATCTCGGGCTACATGGTGGAATTCGAGTCCTTCGAACCGAGCTGACATTTTTAAGACGTCGTTACGGTAGGCTGCCATTTTCGGATCCTTGGCATCAAAGTCTCCATTTACTTGGGATATTGCGAGGTTTGAATCCCCGCGGGCCTCTAGGCGTTGAATTCCCATAGAGATTGCCATCCGGAGACCATGTAGAAGGGCCTCGTATTCGGCTGCATTGTTGGAGTCTGTGTACATTATCTGAAGTATGTATTGGACTGTGTCTCCGGTTGGGGACGTCAAGACGACGCCAGCCCCCAAGCCGGCCAACATTTTGGAGCCGTCGAAGTGCATGATCCAATTGGAGTATGCGCCGTACTCTTTAGGGAGTTCGGCTTCGGTCCATTCAGCGATGAAGTCGGCCAAAACTTGTGACTTTATAGCTCGCCGTGGTTTGTAGGTTAGGTCGAATGGTAAGAGCTCAATGGCCCATTTTGCAATCCTGCTCGTTGCATCGCGGTTGTTTATGATGTTGTTGAGAGGTACTTCAGAGGCTACTGTTATCGAACACTCTTGAAAGTAGTGTCGCAGCTTCCGGGATGCCATGAACACCGCGTATGCTATCTTTTGATAATGTGGATATCGGGACTTGCATGGAGTTAAGACAGTGGATACGTAGTGCACTGATTTTTGAAGAGGGAATTTGTGTCCTTCTGTTTCTCGTTCGACGACGAGCACCGCGCTTACAACCTGATGTGTTGGCGCGATGTATAATAACATTGGTTCGCCCAAGTTGGGCGCGGCCAGGACCGGATTTGTTGCCAATATGGCCTTTATTTCTTCGAGTCCGGCCGTGGCAGCATCCGTCCATTCGAAGTGTTTGGTGCGCCGGAGGAGGCGATAAAGGGGCAATACCTTTTCTCCTAAGCGGGAGATGAAGCAGCTTAGAGCCGCCACGCATCTAGCCAGTTTTTGTATTTGTTTGAGGTCTTTTGGGATATCCAACTATGACAGAGCTTGGATCTTGGCTGGGTTTGCTTCAATTCCTCTACCGGATACAATGAAGCCAAGAGCTTTCCGGCTGGTACGCCGAACACGCATTTTTCTGGGTTTAGCTTAATATCTGCTCGGAGGTTGTCAAATGTGAGCCTCAAATCGTCTACTAGAGTTTCGACGTGTTTGGTCTTGACGACCACATCGTCTACGTATGCCTCCACTGTTTTGCCGATCTGGGTTGCCAGACATGTCTGAATCATGCGCTGATATGTTGCACCGGCATTTTTGAGCCCGAAGGGCATTGTGTTGAAGCAGAATGGTCCGTATGGAGTAATGAATGCCGTTGCAGCTTGGTCTGTCTCCGCCATCTTGATTTGATGGTAGCCGGAGTATGCGTCAAGGAAGCACAATGAATCGTGCCCTGCGGTAGCATCGATGATTTGATCGATGCGGGGAAGGAGGATCCTTTTGACAAGCCTTGTTAAGGTCTTTAAAATCGACACACAGGCGCCAGGATTTGTCCTTTTTTGGTACCATTACCAGGTTTGCTAGCCAGTCCGGATGTTTTTTGTCTCTGATGAATCCGGCTTCTAATAGTTTGTCTAGCTCCTCTCCCATTGCCTGTCTTTTGGGTTCGGAAAATCGCCTAAGAGCCTGTTTGACTGGCTTGAATCCTTTTAGGATGTTTAGGCTGTGTTCTGCCAACCTGCGTGGGATTCCTGGCATATCTGAAGGGTGCCAGGCAAAGATGTCCCAATTTTCCTGAAGGAATTCTCGTAATGCGGTGTCTACATTAGGGTTTAGTTGTGCCCCAATGGAGGCCGTCTTTGTGGGGTGCGTTGGATGGACTTGGAATTTGACTATTTCGTCCGCTGGCTTAAAAGAGGTGGACTTGGATCTCTTATCAAGTATCACATCGTCCCTGTTCACCGTGGAGCGCAGCGCAGTGAGTTCCTCTGCCGCTAGGGCTTCAGATAGTGCCTCTAGGGCTAGTGCGACTGTCTTATTCTCGGCGCGGAGTGCTATGTCCGGATCACTGGCAAGAGTGATGATTCCATTGGGCCCGGGCATTTTAAGCTTCATGTACCCATAATGGGGTATAGCTTGAAAAATTGTGAATGCCTCTCGCCCTAATAAAGCATGATATCCGCTGGTGAATGGGGCCACTTGGAATGTGACCTCCTCGGACCTGTAATTGTTCGGCGAGCCGAACACCACATCCAGTGTAATTTTTCCTGTGCAGCGTGCTTCCCGACTAGGGATTATTCCTCTAAAGGTTGTGCTGCTTTGCTCAATGTGTCTCCAGTCTATTTCCATTTTTCGAAGGGTTTCTTCGTAGATGAGGTTTAATCCGCTGCCGCCATCCATGAGTACCTTAGTAAGGCGAAAGCCGTCCACTGTTGGACTGAGGACTAATGCGGCTGGTGCTCGGGCTGTTCGGAATTTAGGTTCGTCGCTGGCGTTGAAGGTGATAGCCGTGTCGCTCCATGGGTTTATTGTTGCTACTTGGTAGACTTCGGCGAGGCTGCGGAGTGTTTGTTTCCGCATATTATTTGATGCGAAAGTCTCGAAGACTGTTAATACTGTACTGGTACTGTTGGGATGGTTCTCTGGGGCTAGAAGTTCTTTGCCACTTTTGGCCACCTGCTGTAGTATCCAACATGCTCAAAGGCTATGTGTTGGAGTGGCACCCTCTGTACTATGGATTTTATAGGGTTCGCTAAGCCATCCCTCCAGTATGGTTCCGTGCCCTTTAGGGGTTTTTTGCCTTTTGGTTTTTGTCCTAGGTGCTTGAGCATGATGCGCCCTTTTATTTTGGACTAGGGTTGTGTTCGGAGCCGGATGGTCCCAAAACTTGGTTTTGGTTTTCCAGGCACTCTCCATCGCACAGTACTTTCGTACTATGGACGCCAGGTAGGCGAAGCGTGTAATTCCACGATGACTTATGGCGTTCATGATTCCCTTGTCCGTGCAATTGTTGCAGAAAATTAAGACTGCGCTTTCCTCACGGCAGTCCTTTATCCTGTCCATAACCAGGAGGAATCTGGCCCAGTAATGATGTACTGTTTCATCGGGCTCTTGCCGTATTTGAGATAGATCACTTGTGTTTGGGTGGGCGGGTGGAATTAAATTCGGAACCCCGCCCAATCTAAGGCTCAAGGGCCGAGGAGTTTCCGGATTTGGAAGCTTGGATTGCTGGATGTTGTCCAACGAATTTGGTCCGCTTCCTGAGTTTAGGTTCAGTACTTGACTGACGTCCGTCCCTTCGTGGGAATCCGGCAAGGAGGGATCAGGAATCCATACATAACTGGTCTTTAATATAGAAGAAGAGTCGCCGCGCTATTCCTCTACCACGGCAACGTGGTGGGTAGCCTGGGGAGAGTTGATCTCTCTCAGATCGGTTTTAAGCCCAATCTGATCGTAGTCAGTAGCGACTCCCAAGGCAGCGATGCGATCCAAGAGCTCATTTACGGAGGAAAGCTCCATCGGATCTAGCTGCTCGGAGAGTTCCGAGTTGACGTGAAGATCACTTTTAATGACCCGAGAGGTCATTGTCGAAGCGGCGGTCGAACAGGCGGTCATAAGAAAACCACCTAGCCGGATAGTTTGGCCGGTGGCCAAAGCTCCTTTGGCAACGGTACCGTCTTTAAAGATGGGAAGAGGCATCCTTCCTGATTGCGACGACACAAAGGAACTCTCAATGAAAGCACCAATGTCGGTGTCAAAACCGGCGGATCTCGGGTAGGGGGTCCCGAACTGTGCGTCTAGGCGGATGGTTACAGGAGACAAGGGACACGATTTTTTACCCAGGTTCGGGCCCTCTCGATGGAGGTAAAACCCTACGTCCTGCTTGATTAATATTGATGATATGGGTAGTACAAGAGTAGATCTACCACGAGATCAAGGAGGCTAAACCCTAGAAGCTAGCCTATGGTATGATTGTTGTTCATCCTATGGACTAAAACCCTCCGGTTTATATAGACACCGAAGAGGGCTAGGGTTACACAGAGTCGGTTACAATGGTAGGAGATCTACATATCCGTATCATCAAGCTTGCCTTCCACGCCAAGGAAAGTCACATCCGGACACGGGACGAAGTCTTCAATCTTGTATCTTCATAGTCTTGGAGTCCGGCCAATGATGATAGTTCGGCTATCGGAACACCCCCTAGTCCAGGACTCCCTCATGGCCTTTCACGGTTTCTTAAATTCCCTGAGATCCGTTAATTCCGATTGCGCTAAAATTTTTTACAAGATTTTTCTCCATAAATTATCTTTCTTATGCCAAAAGAAGGGCTCGAACCGACGTTCGAGGAGGGCACGATATAGCAGGGCGCGCCTGGGCCCCCAGGCACGCCCCGGTGGGTTGTGCTCACTGTGGGCCTCCGTTTGTGTTGATTCCACCTCCCAAAAATCACATAAATTCCAAAATAATTCTCCATAGATTTTTAACGCGTTTGGACTTTGTTTGATATGGATTTTCTGCGATACAAAAAACATGCAAAAAATAGGAACTGGCACTGGGCACTAGATCAATAGGTTAGTCCAATAAATCATATAAAAAGTTGCCAAAAGTATGTGAAAGTTGTATAACATTGTTATGAAACAATAAAAAAATATAGATACAATGGAGATGTATCAGTACCCGAGGCCGTGGAGTTGAATTCGGTCACCCGAGATGACTTAAATGAAGCTATGGCTTCACTTAAGATGTCTATGACGACCGAGGTCAAGTCCATGTTTAAAGAACTCCCTAAGGGGTTGAAAACTTCTGCCGGTTCGTTGAAAATGGTTAATCCCACCGCATCGGAGTCCAAGGCCAACTCCGCTAAGGAAGCGGCTAAAGCTACTCAAACTTCCTCCCCTCAAGATAAGAATGGGACGGGCACACATGTTGTGGTTGCCCCTCCCCGATCTATGGAGGATCGGTCCCCTCACCTCATATAAACAACCTTGGTCCTCCTCCTAAGCTTGTGAAGAGTGCTTTCTCTAATTGGGTTTTTTCATATCAAGTCTCATTTGAATCACAACTCAATACATCTTTGGAGAATCATTGAACAAGGCTACTACCCCCATGATACATACAACCTCACTCAAAGAGAATAGGTGGACAATCAATACAATCACTTCGTCTTGTTCATATTTCAAGCCGTGGTGCCTCCCAAAGAGCTAGCTCACGCGTCCGTACACTCATGCTAAAGATGCATGTGAACATATAGTCTCTTTGTACAAGGGAAGCTCGAGCATTCAACGCTCTAACTTTGAGGTGGTTCTTGATGAGGCTGATGAGTTTGTGATGTATGATGATGAAGAGCCTCGTAAGCTTTACCGGAGATTAACTACTCTCGCGGCCTCACTCCGAGATCACGGGAGCAAGGATACAGATGACACTTGGATCAAGCGCAAGTTCCTCAAGCCCATCATGCCTCACAACAAAGCTATGTCCTCCGTGATCCATGAAAGACCGGACTTCCACACCTTTGTTGGAAATATGCCCTAGAGGCAATAATAAATTGGTTATTATCATATTTCCTTATTCACGATAAAGGTTAATTATTCATGCTAGAATTGTATTGACAGAAACTTAAATACATGTGTGGATACATAAACAAGTATCGTGTCCCTAGTGAGCCTCTACCAGACTAGCTCATTGATCAAAGATGGTTAAGGTTTCCTAACCATAGACACGAGTTTCCATTTGATAATGGGATCACATCATTAGGAGAATGATGTGAGGGATAAGACCCAACCGTGATCGTATCAGTTTATTGTTATAGCTTTCTTCATGTCAAGTATATATTCCTAAGACCATGAGATCATGCAACTCCCAGATATGGGAGGAATACCTTGTGTTCTATCAAATGTCACTTCATAACTGGGTGATCATAAAGATGCTCTACAGGTATCTCCGAAGGTGTCTGTTGGGTTGGCATGGATCGAGACTGGGATTTGTCACTCTGTGTGACAGAGAGATGTCTCCGGGCCCTCTTGGTAAAACAACATCATAAAGAGCTTGCAAGAAATGTGCCTAATGAGTTAGTCATGAGATCTTGTATTATGGAACGAGTAAAGAGACTTGGCGTTAATGAGATTGAACTAGGTATGGAGATACCTACGATCGAATGTCGGGCAAGTAACATATCGCTGGACAAAGGGAATTGCATACATGATTAATTGAATACGACATCATGGTTCAACCAATAAAAGATCTTTGTGGAATATGTAGGAACCAATATGGGCATCCTGGTCCCGCTATTTGCTATTGACTGGAGAGGTGTCTCGGTCATGACTGCATGATTCCCAAACCCGTAGGGTCGCACGCTTAACGTTCGTTGACGCCAGAGTACTGTTGGGATATTTGATGATTGGTAATGGTATATTGTTTCGAGTCCCGGATGAGACCCCGAACGTCACTAGGAGTCTCGAAATGGTCGACACGTAAATATTATATGTGGGAGGTCAATTTTGGGTTCCGGAAAAAGGTGCAGTTTTATTTGTATTGTACCGGGAAGCTTCCAAAAGGTTCCAGTGGATTTTGGAGGGTTCCAGAAGTCCACAAGTTGGTCCACCACGTCCCAAGGGCTGGCATTGGCTGAGGGGAGGCGCCCTAGCCATATTGGGCTAGGCGCACCAAGTCCTCAAAAGCTCATGTGGCTAGGGAAGGGAAAAAGGGGAGTCCTAGTTGGAATAGGATTGGACTTGGAGTCCAAGTCCTCTCCCCCTTTGAAACCAACTCCTATTAGGAGTATCGCTGGACTCCCAGCCCTCCCATGCATATAAATTTAGGGGAGGGATGCAACAAGGCCCCCCAACACATTGGCCTTGGCTGTTGCCCCGTCCTCCCTCCCGGCATAGTTCTCGTCCATGGTTTTTCGCTTAGCAAAGCCCAGCCGGTTTTCCAACTCCACCACCACCATCACAACCATGCCGTCGTGCTAGTTGTGATCCCATCTAATTCTATGCCTTCTCTTGTTGGATCAAGGAAGAGGAGACATTATCGAGCTGCACATGTGCTATACTCTGAGGTGACGTCCATTCAGTACTAGATCGGTTGGATCATGATCGGATCGCGGAAAGTACGACTGCATCAACTGTGTTATGTACGCTTCTACTTTCGGTCTACGAGGGTACGTAGACACACTCTCCCCTCTTGTTCTGGGCTTCTCCTAGATAGATCTTGGGTGTTCGTAGGAATTTTTTTGATTTTCATGCTTCGTTCCCCAACAGTGGCATCATGAGCTAGGTCTATGCGTAGATGTATATGCATGCGTAGAACACAAAGATTTGTGGGCGTTGGTGCTCAAATTGCTTACTTGTCTTGTTTTATTTGGATTCGGTGGTATTGTCGGATGAAGTGGCTCGGACCAACCTTACATGTCCATGCACAAGAGACCGGTTCCACCAACAGACATGCAACTTGTTTTGCATAAGGTGGCTAGCAGGTGTCTGTCTCTCCTACTTTAGTTGAATCTAATTTGATGAAGGCAGTCCTTGTAGAAGGTTAAAAGGCAACATGATTACACCGTTGTGGCTTTACGTAGGTAAGTACAGTTCTTGCTAGTTGCCCATAGCAGCCACGTAAAATTTTCAACAACAAAGTAGAGGACGTCTAACTTGTTTTTACAGGGCATGTTGTGATGTGGTATGGCCAAAATGTGATGTGATATATGTTGATGTATGAGATGATCATGTTTTGTAATTGGGTCATGACTTGCATGTCGATGAGTACGGCAATCAGCATGAGCCATAGGGTTGTCTTTAATTTATTATTTGTCATGTAATTGCTTTACTTTATTGCTATGCGTTAGCAATAGTTGTAGAAGCAATAGTTGGTGAGATGACCATGTGACGACACGATGATGGAGATCATGGTGTTATGCTGGTGATGATGGAGATCATGTGGTGCTTTGGAGATGGAGATCAAAGGCACGAGATGATAATGGCCATATCATGTCACATGTTGATTGCATGTGATGTTTATATTTTTATGCATCTTATTTTGCTTAGGACGACAGTAGCATTATAAGATGATCCCTTCACTTAATTACAAGAAACGGTGTTCTCCCTATGTATGCACCGTTGCAAAAGTTCATCGTTTCAAAGCACCTCTTAATGATCGGGTGTGATAGACTCTACGTTTGCAAAAACGGGTGTAAGCTAGTTTTACACATGCATAATACTTGGGTTAAACTTGATGAGCCTAGCATGTACAGACATGGCCTCGGAAGACAGAAGATCGAAAGGTTGAACATGAGTTATATAGAAGATATGATCAACATGGAGATGTTCACCATTGATGACTACCCCATCTCACATGATGATCGGACATGGGTTAGTTGATTTGGATCATGTATCACTTAGACAACTTGAGGGATGCTGATTTAAGTGGGAGTTCATTAGTAATTTGATTAACTGAACTAATTATCATGAACTTAGTCTTAATAGTCTTTGCAAAATTTATGTTGTAGATCAATGGCTCACACTGTAGTTCCCCCGAATTTTAATGCATTCCTAGAGAAAGCTAAGTTGAAAGATGATGGAAGCAGCTATGCGAACTGGGTCCGTAACTTTTGGATTATCCTCATTGCTGCACAGAAGGCTTATGTCCTTGATGCACCACTAGGTGCCGCACCCCCTCCAACATTGTCTGTGGATGTTGTGAACATCGCGCAGGCACGTTCTGATGACTACTCGATAGTTCAGTGCACCATGCTTTATGGCTTAGAACCGGGGCTCCAAAGACGTTTTGAGCACCATGGAGCATTTGAGATGTTCCAGGAGCTAAAATTGGTATTTCCAGCTCATGCCCGGGTCAAGAGGTATGACACCTCTGACAAGTTCTTTAGCTGCAAGGTGGAGAAGAATAGTTATGTTAGTGAACATATACTCAGAATGTCTGTGTTTCACAACCGCTTGACTCAGTCACTACAAAAAAATACACTTCCGTGATGATACGTGTTTGTCACAGTAGGTCACGTTCTCTATCATGCATGTACATACATGATGATTTTATGACAGAATCAAGATAGTCATACCTGTGTTGTCCTAGAAGTGTTCCATGACATCACCAAAATTATCATCACGGAAGTGTCTACTTACATGACGATAAATCGCGCGTCATGGAAGTGTTTTCTTCAAGGGTAACCGACACATGGCATCCACTGTAAGGGGTCGCTGTTAAGCTACTGGGTTCTGGTTTGGATCCGATAACCCGTTAACAGCCCTGACCAGTGGGGATTTTCCACGTGTAAAATTCATTCGCCGGAGTATCCACGTGTCAGCTCATTGCTGGGATAGATGTCATCCAGCGTATGGACGAGACACGCCTATGATATGTCGACATGTGGCATGGCCCAACTATGGCCTATTTAGGTCAAAAGGCTGGCCCGTTTGACTTAGTCAAAAGGTAGCGGCCCGGCCCACCGAAGGCGTGCTACCGACCTGTTCGCATATAGCCCATTTACAGCCCGCTAACTCATGACCCGTTATAGCCTATCCGAATTAGGACCAGTAGCGCCATATGGTCCATCCAATATGATTCCATCCCGTTGTAACTTCCGGCCGATGTATGGCCCATGACGTCTTTCGGCCCATATGAGGCCCTTTCTAAATCTTGGCCCATAAAAGGCCCGTGGTGAAACTGGCCCATAATGAATAGTATATAACTTTATACCCATTAATGGCCCATTATTCCATTGGGCCTTTTCAGCCCGTGTTATCTTTCGTCCTTCTATGGGCCCATTTATTATTGGGCTCATTTCCGACATTTGATTACTTACGGTCCATTACTGGTTTGTTCCGCTTGTGGGCCAAATTCATCCCATGGTTAAAGTCGGTCCATCTGTGGGCCATTAATCCGTTGGGCCGTTTTCATGGTCTCATCAAATATGAAACATCAACGACCCATTATGCCTGCCGTTGGAATTAAGCCTGTTGTACACATGGGCCTATTAACGTCCCATAAACAGATTATTCCCATTATAGCCCGTTTACGGCCCATATTGTGGTCCGTTAATTGTACATGAAAGTATGGCCCATGTTTGGCCAATCGATCATACGACCCGTAGAAGTCCCATTGAATCTACGGTCCGTATAAGGCGCATGGATCATGCAGACCTTAGGAGGCCCACTACAGTAGGCAGCAGGACCATGGTTACAACGGTTAGTATGTTGCCCATGTTTACTGTGGCCTAGTTCTAAATAAACAAGTTACCACGGAAAAAGAAATGCAACGACTACCAGCAAAAAAAACAAGACAATAAGGAAATAAATAAGCAAGCAACTTACGCTAGGTTATTACGGCTATTTGATGTCTACTACACAACCTTCTTCTTGTAGACGTTGTTGGGCCTGCAAGTGCGCAGGTTTGTAGGACAGTAGCAAATTTCCCTCAAGTGGATGACCTAAAGTTTATCAATCCGTAGGAGGCGTAGGATGAAGATGGTCTCTGTCAAACAACCCTGCAACCAAATAACAAAGAGTCTCTTGTGTCCCCAACACACCCAATACAATGGTAAATTGTATAGGTGCACTAGTTCGGCGAAGAGATGGTGATACAAGTGCAAAATAGATAGTAGATATAGGTTTTTGTAATCTGAAATGATAAAAACAACAATGTAAAGAGCGATAAAAGTGAGCGTAAACGGTATTGCAATGATAGGAAACAAGGCCTAGGGTTCATACTTTCACTAGTGCAAGTTCTCTCAACAATAATAACATAGATAGATCATATGACAAGCCCTCAACATGCAACAAAGAGTCACTCCAAAGCAACTAATAGTGGAGAACAAACATAGAGATTATGGTAGGGTACGAAACCACCTCAAAGTTATTCTTTCGGATCGATCTATAAAAGAGTTCGTACTATAATAACACCTTAAGACACAAATCAACCAAAACCCTAATGTCACCTAGATACTCCATTGTCACCTCAAGTATCCGTGGGCATGATTATACGATATACATCACACAATCTCAGATTCATCCAACCAACACAAAGTACTTCAAAGAGTGCCCCAAAGTTTCTACCGGAGAGTCAAGAACATGTGCCAACCCCTATGCATAGGTTCATGGGCGGAACCCGCAAGTTGGTCACCAAAACATACATCAAGAGGCACATGATATCCCATTGTCACCACAGATAAGCACGGCAAGACATACATCAAGTGTTCTCATAAAAGACTCAATCCGATAAGATAACTTCAAAGGGGAAACTCAATTCATCACAACAGAGTAGAGGGGGAGAAACATCATAAGATCCAACTATAATAGAAAAGCTCGGGATACATCAAGATCGTGCCATAGAGGGAACACAAGAGAGAACACGAGAGAGAGAGAGATCAAACACATAGCTACTGGTACATACCCTCAGCCTCGAGGGTGAACTACTCCCTCCTCGTCATGGAGAGCGCCGGGATGATGAAGATGTCCACCGGCGTAGGATCCCCCCTCCGGCAGGGTGCCGGGAAGGGCTCCCGAGAGGTTTTTGGTGGCTACAGAGGCTTGCGGCGGTGGAACTCCCGATCTATCTTCTGCGTGGATGTTTTAGGGTATGTGGGACTATATAGGCGAAAGAAGTCGGTCGGGGGGGGGGGGGGGGCTCGAGGGGCCCACGAGATAGGGGGCGCCCCCTACAGGGGGTGGCGCCCCCTATCTCGTGGAGTCCTCGAGTATCTTCTGACTTGAACTCCATGTCTCCAGGATGATATTCTTCCAAAATATCACGTTGCCGAAGGTTTCATTCTGTTTGGACTCCGTTTGATATTCCTTTTCTTTGAAATACTGAAATAGGCAAGAAAACAACAATATGGGCTGGGCCTCCGGTTAATAGGTTAGTCCCAAAAGTAATATAAAAGTGTATAATAAAGCCCATAATCATTCAAAACACATGGTAATATAGCATGAATGCTTCATAAATTATAGATATGTTGGAGACGTATCACTATTACAAATATTACATCCACTGGGTATGAAAGTTCGCCACCAGTGCAAATATAGTGAACAAAGAAGCATATTACATACACTCGATGTCTAAATTGGCCACCCGTGAAAACAAACGTGGCAACAAAACAAGTCCAGAACTGAAAGCACTTCAGAAGAGCTCAAGAAATGATATCCTTGATACCCACCATGCTGGCAAGAAGCTTAGAAAGCTTGTTAGTTTTCTCTTGTTTTGCACTAAAATTGTGCAACGCTTGTTGTTGCACCAGAAAGTATTCATCTGAATTCTGCAGGGACTTCCTCATTCCTTCGGCTTCTTGCCGCAGCACAGCCGACTAATGCCTTTCATCTTGTAGCTGAGGCTGCAGAAGATGAAGTGATTCAGGCAGCGAGTTCAAAGAGCATGTGCCAACGATAGTGGCCAGTAACTCGAACACTACAACAACGCAGGACTTTGGGGTTGTCTCGCTGTCTACAAGATAGTTTTTATCACCTTTCTTTGGAGACCAACAGGGTTGTCTCACTATCTTGATCCTTATCTGCATTACTTTCTTTAACATTGCATAATGGGGTGCTCTCCTCCAATATTCTGTTCGCCTTCTACAAGAGAAACAAGCAGACACATCACATGCTTAGCATGTAGTATATGGAACTCATTTTGATAAACCGGTTCAGTAGTAAGGTGGACATGATAACAACATGAAACAAACATATATCTATGTACTATGGTCATTGTATTGTCCATATCATTCTAGTTTATGTTGCCAAATCAAGATAGAGACACAGTTCAAATCATATATTTTTAAGACATAGCAACATAGACAGAATATAAGTGTGGGAAACTACACAACACTGGCAACACTTGTAATGTGCATAACATGAGAACATAACTGTTTATACAACTGAAATCGAAATCAACATAGAGCAAGAAGTTAGAACAACAATCCAGTTAAAGAAATAGATTTAAGACATACCTGATGTGCCATTAGAGTTTGAATTGGATCCTTCAAATTTGAAATTAGTTGGTATGAGTAAATACAGTGTTGCAAGAGCAAAGGAGTATAGACCATAGCTACAAAATCTGACCTGAGAACAGTTGCTCTTCTGCTTTAAATGTGGAGTTTGGGTTTGCTGTGGTGGTCTTCGTGCTTTGGGCACTGCAGTTGCTTTACAAACTGCTCGTGTGGTGGTACTCTGTGGTGGACATGGTGCTGTGTCAACTAGAAGTGGGTTACCATCTGCCAGGGTTTGGGTTAGATGGGGTGTATGATGTGGAGCATCCTATGATCATCCCCATGTACACTACAACGAGACCTCGACCTCAAGCATACGCCATTGGACAAAAGGTGAACTTGTTCCTAATTCCTTCTCCTTTCTATTCACGCGAGACATGGTTGCTACCTAATGCAAAGACACTACATGTGCTCAGGAACCAAGGACTAAAGGAGGAGGAATGGACAGCATCCAGACTTGTGCAGAGTTTTTGCCAAGCCCGGAACTTCCGGCCAGAGCTCGAAACCTCCGGCCCTTGCCACTCTAGATGATGCCCGAGCATGCCTAGTCCCTCTTCAGCCCGGAACCTTGCCTAGACATTTCGGTTCCCGAAACTTCCTGCCGACCCGGACCTTCCGACCCCCGGACTCCAGCACAGCCCGCGCGGCGCCAACTCTCAGCTTACACCGGAACCCGCCCGGAACTTCTGGCACCGCCCGGAAGTTCTGACCCTGCCTGCGCGCAGCGACTTGGGCCGAGGGGCCGTGTACCCTTTTTCCCCTAGACTATATATACTCTTCTCCCACCTACATTTTAGGGTTAGCAAAGTAGTAGCTCATTTGACAAGCTTTGATCTCCACTTGATCCTTTCTCCATCCGATTTCACGAACTCTACGGAGAAGATCCCCCCAAGTGGATTCAAGACCCCTCATGGGAAGACCCCTCAAGACCTCCTCATGGAGAAGAACTTGCTACTTGTATCGTCCTTTGTTGATCATGGATCATGTATCTCTTTGTGTTTCGAGGATCTAGCACATGTGTAATCGAATCTTGTTGGTTTGAGTGATTTCTCCAGTGTTTCTCCCGTGTTTTCCCTCATGATTTCCCATCGTATTCCTCGCGTTCTTCGTGAGATCCGCTCCAATTGTGAAAGATCGGGCATCTAGGGTTCTACCCTACATCATCTTGGTATCATGAGCCACGTTGTCAAGAATTTGGAGCCTCCCCCATCGTTTTCTAGCCTTGTTTTGTTTGATTTCGTCCTAACTCCGAAAATCCCCACCAAAAATAGCCACCAATTTTTTTGCAATTTTTTGGTTTGATGATATTTTGTTGATTGATCCATGGATTCGTTATGTCTTGAGTAGATCTAGCCTTCCCCGTCTTTTCCACCATTTCCATCCACGAAATCTTCTCAATTTTGCCTCGGCCAATCAAGTTTTTCTGCCCCCGTTCTCGGATCTGGAATTTAGGGTTCGTCCCGGAAGAAATTCCACGACCCCGGAACTTTCGGACTCCCCCGGAACTTCCGTCCACCCCCCGGAACTTCCGGAGCGTGGACTTCTTCAACAACATCAAGACGACGCCCATATTGGACTCATACTCCGAGTCAAGGTACGCGAGCGTAGATGAGACCTTCTCTTTGATCTCGGAGGAGAGTGATGATTTGCCACATCCTACGACATTCATCTTTGGAGGCGTTATGGATGAGGAGGTCGAGCATGGGACTATCCCTTCAACCAATGCGGTGATAGGAGTTGAGCGTGGAGACATTTGCACCCACACCTCTCTGACACCCACATATCATGAGATGTCCCAATTCCCATGTGAGGAGAGCCACCCCCACATGAGTGACATGACTGACTCCACCATATGTGACATTAAGTGCATTTCCTATGAGAGGATGAGTGTGACCACCACTAGCCCCACACATGAGAGCATGCACACATCCTATGTGAGGTTGAGAGGCATTTGATTGACTCCACCAACCATATGAGTGAGAGCATCTTACCGGGAGTGAGTGAGCCACAACACTTAGTGAGTGAGGTAGTTGAGACGACATGTAAGGCCACTATGATTTCTAACGACTTACCCTCTACTCCTAGTGTGTTTTATTCTTTGGTGTTAGATCTCCAACAAGATGAAGCGCCAATCCTCGACGAGTACATACCTCCAATGGGAACACCGATGGCCATGGTGGAAGAAGATGCACCCCCACATGGTACCATCAAGTTGCAACCTCACCTACAACACATGAGCGACGCTCCGAAGGTAACATAGGTGATGGTACTTCTCTTGTCCCACTAGTGGACTATCTTACCAATGATTGCTTGCATGATGTTGATCACCCTATGGATTCATCACATACTATGTCTTGTTTCAATATGTCACCCATTTATGATGAATATGATGATGAGCATGTTGAGTTGAAAGGTTGTGATGCTATGCTCCATTGGATATCATGTGAAAAATCTTTTGGTCACATCATGTTTGACAACCCTTTAAACTTGTCATATGCTATGAGTGAGATCTCCCATATTGCATCATTTCAATCTCAACATAGTAACTATGCATGTCCCATTAAAATAAACCCCATTTGCACTTATGGCATTAGTGACGAGATGACGGTCATTGATACGTCTCCAATGTACCTATAATTTTTTATTGTTCCATGCTATTATATTACCTGTTTTGGATGTTTATGGGCTTTACTTTACACTTTTATATCAATTTTGGGACTAACCTATTAACCGGAGGCCTAGACCGAATTGTTTTTTTGCCTATTTTAGTGTTTCAAAGAAAAGGAATATCAAATGGAGTCCAAACAGAATGAAACCTTTGGGAGAGTTATTTTTGGAACGGAAGCAATCCAGGAGACTTGGAGTAGACGTAAGGGAAGCTTCGAGGTGGCCACGAGGGTCCAAGGCGCGCCCTACCCCCCGGGCGCGCCCCCCAACCTCGTGGGCCCCTCGTGGCTCCCCTAACCGGCTTCTTTCACCTATATACATATCCATATACCCCAAAAACATCGTGGAGCACAATAGATCAGGAGTTCCGCTACCGCAAGCCTCTGTAGCCACCAAAAACCAATCGAGACCCTGTTCCGGAACCCTGTCGGAGGGAGGATAACTCACCGGTTGCCATCTTCATCATCCCGATGCTCTCCATTATGAGGAGGGAGTAGTTCACCCTCGGGGCTGAGGGTATGTACCAGTAGCTATGTGTTTGATCTCTCTCTCTCTCTCTCTCTTGTGTTCTTGAGATGATACAATCTTGATATATCGCGAGCTTCGCTATTATAGTTGGATCTTATGATGTTTCTTGCCCTCTACTCTCTTGTGATGAATTGAGTTTTCCCTTTGAAGTTGTCTTGTCGGATTGAGTCTTTAAGGATTTGAGAACACTTGATGTATGTCTTGCCGTGCTTATCTGTGGTGACAATGGGATATTCACGTGATCTACTTGATGCATGTTTTGGTGATCAACTTGTGGGTTCAATGAACTTATGCATAGGGGTTGGCACACGTTTTTGTCTTGACTCTCCGGTAGAAACTTTGGGGCACTCTTTGAAGTACTTTGTGTTGGTTGAATAGATGAATCTGAGATTGTGTGATGCATATCGTATAACCATACCTACGGATACTTGAGGTGACATTGGAGTATCTAGGTGACATTAGGGTTTTGGTTGATTTGTGTCTTAAGGTGTTATTCTAGTACAAACTCTTGAATAGATCGATACGAAAGGATAACTTTGAAGTGGTTTCGTACCCTAGAATAATCTCTTCATTTGTTCTCCGCTATTAGTGACTTTGGAGTGACTCTTTGTTGCATGTTGAGGGATAGTTATATGATCCAGTTATGTTATTACTGTTGAGAGAACTTGCACTAGCGAAAGTATGAACCTTAGGCCTTGTTTCCTACCATTGCAATACCGTTTATGCTCACTTTTATCATTAGTTACCTTGCTGTTTTTATATTTTCAGATTACAAAAACCTATATCTACCATCCATATTGCACTTGTATCACCATCTCTTCACCAAACTAGTGCACCTATACAATTTACCATTGTATTGGGTATGTTGGGGACACAAGAGACTCTTTGTTATTTGGTTGCAGGGTTGTTTGAGAGAGACCATCTTCATCCTACGCCTCCCACGGATTGATAAACCTTAGGTCATCCACTTGAGGGAAATTTGCTACTGTCCTACAAACCTCTGCACTTGGAGGCCCAACAACATCTACAATGAGAAGGTTGCATAGTAGACATCAAGCTCTTTTTTGGCACCATTGCCGGGGAGGTTAGTGCTTGAAGTATATATTTAGATCTTGCAATGGAATCTTTTAGTTTCTTGTTTTATCACTAGTTTAGTTTATGAAATAAAACTACAAAAAAATGTAATTGAGTTTGACTCATACGCTTCATCTTTTTTAATATCTTTCGTGAGAATGAAGGAAATGAAAATTGTGGTCAAGTGCTAGAAGAAGAATGCATTAAAATGTTCGGTACTAGATCTTTGTATGATGAGCATGATTGCAATGTTGTTAGTTTGAATTCCTTGAATATCCATGATGCTAATGATATGCAAAGCCACAAGCTTAGGGAAGCTATGTCTGATGAAGATGATATTTTTTGTCCCCAAAGTTTTGATGAGAAAATTTATTATGGTGAAAGCATGCCTCCTATTATGATGATTATTGTGATGATACATATGCCATAAAGAATAAGGGGAAATTTTGTTTTTGCCACTTTAGATTTTGCCAATTTTCCTTGTGCCACTCTAGATTTTGACATTTCACTTTAGCCACTCTTAGTTTTTGACAATTATCACAATTGCCATTCCTGTGGCAAAAACAAAATTTCCAAAGTGGTAATTGTGATAATTATCAAAAGCTAAGAGTGGCAAAAATGAAATAAAATTATTTTGCTTTTGCCACATAATGGCAATTGTGATAATTGTCAAAAACTAAGAGTGGCAAAAGTGAAATGTCAAAATCTAGAGTGGCATAAGAAAAATCGGCAAAATCTAGAGTGGCAAAAACAAAATTTTCCCAAAGAATAAACTTGCTTATGTGGAGAGTAGTAAAATTTATTTGCTTGTGCATCATGATAATAATGCTTTATGTGCTGGTTAAATTGTTGAATTCATTCATGATGCTATTGAAACTTATTATGAGGGAGGAACATATGCTTGTAGGAATTGCAATAATATCAAGTTTCCTCTCTATGTGTTGGAAATCTTGAAGCTATGCTTGTTTTACCTTCCTATACTAGTTGATTCTTGTTCCCATAAGTTGTTTGCTCAAAAATTCCCTATGCATAGGAAGTGGGTTAGGCTTAAACGTGCTAGTCATATGCTTCATGATGCTCCCATTATGTTTCAATTCTTATCTTTTATGTGAGCATCATTGTCATCATCATGCCTAGCTGAAAGGCATTAAAGAAAAGCGCTTGTTGGGAGACAACCCAATATTTACCCCTACTGTTTTTGTGTGTTCACATGATTATGCTACTATAGTAATCATGTTTTATAGCTTTTTTTCAATAAATTGCCAAGTAAGACCTTTAGGATAGCTTACGGTGATAGTTGTGTTGATCCTGCTGAAAATCAGAAACTTTTGCACCCAGTAAATTAGTTTTCATAATTCACAGTAAAATGATTTTGATCTGATTAATGTTTCTATGGATTGGTACACAAATTTATCAGGGTTTCCTAATTTGGTAGGATTGTTGGAGTTCCAGAAGTATATGTTTGATACAGATTACTACAGATTGTTCTGTTTTTGACAGATTCTGTTTTCATTGTGTCGTTTGCTTATTTTGATGAATCTATGAGTAATATCGGAGGGTATGAACCATAGAGAAGTTGGAATACAGTAGACATTACACCAATATGAATTTAGAATGAGTTCACAACAGTACCTAAGTGGTGATTTATTTTCTTATACTAACGGAGCTTACGAGTTTTCTGTTGAGTTTTGTGTTGTGAAGTTTTCAAGTTTTGGGTAAAGATTCGATGGACTATGGAATAAGGAGTGCAAAGAGCCTAAGATTGGGGATGCCCAAGGCAACCCAAGGTAATATTCAAGGACAACCAAGAGCCTAAGATTGTGGATGCCCCGGATGGCATCCCCTTTTTCGTCTTCGTTCGTCGTTAACTTTACTTGGAGCTATATTTTTATTCACCACATGATATGTGTTTTGCTTGGAGCGTAATTTTATTTTTTTATTATTTGCTTGCTGTTATTTAGAATAATGTTTTGCATCTATATTTTCAATAAAAATGTCAAGGATAGCCTTTACCATGCTTATTTTGCAAGTATACATGTTGCTGTTTCCAAACAGAAAGTTTATCGATTTTGCAAAAATTCCCTAGAGAAGTCAGAATGTGAGAAATTGTTGAAACTTTTTAAAAAATAAGCTCTGATAAATTTTCTACAATGTAGTATTTTTCTCATAATTTTTGGAATTAGGGAAGTATGCCGAATCTTGCATTCTTTATAGACTGTACTATTTTGGCAGATTACTGTTATGTTTGCATTGTTTGCATATGTTTGCTTGTTTAATGATTCTATTTGAGGATAGGAGTATTCAATATGTAGAGACATTTAGTATGCAATGTTGAATAATAATTTTTGTGATTTGTTGTAGTGACCAGACCTCAAACAGTCTGATCTCTGTGCATCAGTGTCATCCCTGGATCGCTAATGCTGGCACGCATAGTACTCGAGGATTTATAACAGAGTAGCGATCACACACTTATTACATCGAATGTCTCAAAAGAGAACTTATTACAATAATATGGCTTAAGGCCATCTAAAAACGATAACAGCGGAAGGCTTGGAAGATAAAGTGAGTCCATCAACTCCAACGACATAGCTGAGTGAAAGACAACAACCTATGGCACCTTACTCGTCGTCTGAAAAGTCTGCAACATGAAACGTTGCAGACCGAAACGGGCCAGCACATGGAATATGCTGGCAATGTAACACATAGAGTCATGAACAGAATGAATGCTATCACTACATGCATATTTGGCTGGTGGAAAGCTCTATGGTTACAATTTTGCATAAAGCCAATTTTTCCCTATAACAAAGGAATAAATTTTATTTAACTATCATGGTGGTTGTTAAACATTGAGAAAGTTCCTCCAACTCAATCCCAATTAAACATCATCATTAAACCCAATCAAATTATATTTAGAGTGATGAGATCAACATCATAATCCAAGAACCGGATACTCAAGATGTCCATAACCCGGGACACGGCTAACCATGATTAGTTTATACACTCTGTAGAGGTTTGCACACTTTTGCCCACAAGACTCGAATACATCCATGGTCGGAGATTTGAGACACAGTCTTTCTGAAACAATAACTATTTACTCTGGGTGGTTAGTTACACCTACTTTCCCCTACATCTGCTAGCCTACCACTGAAAGAGATCTTGCAACATACTCAACTATGCTAGAGCCCATAATAGCTTGTGGTTGCACACCAAAGTTTCTAACATGAATAATCTTATGATCCCTTTGAGCCTGGGTGGCGAACCGTAGGATGATCACACAGGTACTCTGGGATATCCTTGGACAACACTGGATTCTCCAGGTGCCCTGACAACCACTGGGTACTCCAGGGTGCCTCAAGCAATCCACCCAGATGTGTATTTAGGTAGCCACCTTAAGTTAACCATTAATTATTAATACTCACTTTGTCATGGATACAGTCACCCAAACCACGTCTACAAGCATAACATAACAATGTAAGCATAACGTAGAAGTAACTCCCAAAGGTTTGATAATAAACAGGGAATAGGTTCTACCTCATCATCTACTTCCCCAAACCCACATGTTAATCAGATCCTAACCATGCAATGTTTGGGGGTTGAACTAATGCAATAAAAACTGGGCAGTAAAGGGGTATGATCAAAGTGTTACTTGCCTTGTTAATGATCCATGAAACCTAGAGACTCGTAGTGGCACGCTTCGCACTTCGGGTACTCTATCGAAAACAAACAGATACATACATAAGCACTCAACTAGAAGCATGGGTAGAACTCAAATAAGAGATCTAACCAGAAAGTTCAACTTAAGAATTCCATTTTGCAAAAAGAATCAAATCAAACGAAGCAACGAAACTCAATTTGCAAAAGAAACAAGATCTGTTTACTAATCTAGACTAAAGTCAAATTTTACAGCACCAAAATCTTGTGCAAGTTGTTGAGTGCTTCGAGACGAAGATCCAGGCGCTTGAATCGCCTGATTTTGATATTGAAAAGATAAACTAAAACGAAGATCAGGGTAGAAATCACAATCGAAAATAATCGTGGAAAAACCCTAGAAAAAGAAAAACTGGCGAACAGACTAACGAACGAACGTTCACTGTCTGCGGCTAACGTGTGAACACCGTTCGTTAAAACGAACGTACGGATGAACGTCTGCTATTAAACTAAACCGGAAAAACCGAACCGATCTAATCTAAAAAAATGAATCTAGGTTTTCGAAATAAAACTGAACTATTTTTAAATAAAACCGATGGCTACCTTGGCAAACGTGTCGGCGGTGGCGGCGGAAACTTTGGTGGCGACGGGCAACTCCGGCAGGGCGGCGAGGTGACGGCGGGCGGCGGCGGCACTCAGGTCGGGCGGCGGTGGGTGAGGGAGTCCTGGATTAGGGGTGTGAGGGAGTCCTGGATTAGGGGGTGTCCGGATAGCTGAACTATCACCGTTGGCCGGACTCCTAGACTATGAAGATACAAGATTGAAGACTTCGTCCCGTGTCCAGATGGGACTTTCCTTGGCGTGGAAGGCAAGCTTAGCGATACGGATATGTAGATCTCCTACCATTGTAACCGACTCCATGTAACCCTAACCCTCTCAGGTGTCTATATAAACCGGAGGGTTTTAGTCCGTAGGACGAACAACAATCATACCATAGGCTAGCTTCTAGGGTTTAGCCTCTTCGATCTCGTGGTAGATCTACTCTTGTACTACCCATATCATCAATATTAATCAAGCAGGAGTAGGGTTTTACCTCCATCGAGAGGGTCCGAACCTGGGTAAAAACATCGTGTCCCTTGTCTCCTGTTACCATCCGCCTAGACGCACAGTTCGGGAACCCCTACCGAAGATCTGCCGGTTTTGACACCGACATTGGTGCTTTCATTGAGAGTTCCTCTGTGTCGTCACCTTTAGGCCCGATGGATCCTTTGATCATCAACAACGACGCGGTCCAGGGTGAGACTTTTCTCCCCGGACAGACCTTCGTATTCGGCGGCTTTGCACTGCGGGCCAATTCACTTGGCCATCTGGAGCAGATCGAAAGCTATGCCCCTGGCCATCGGGTCAGATTTGGGAGTTTGAACTACACGGCTGACATCCGCGAAGACTTGATCTTCGACGGATTCGAGCCACAGCCAAGCGCGCCGCACTGCCTCGATGGGTATGATCTAGCTCTGCCGCCGAACAGCACCCTGGAAGCCGCACCAGCGTCTGCTCTGGCCCTTAGCTCGGAGCCGACTTTGCTGATCAAGGACGAGTGGCTGGACACCACCTCGGGGGCTACGATCTCTATGGTGATCGAGACGAACACCATCCCTGTCCTTTGCAAAGCCCATGACTCCGAGGTGCCGGACTCCTCTCCGGACTCCGAACCCCCCGCACCCCTGCCAATCAAATCCGATTGGGCGCCGGTTATGGAGTTCACTGCCGCGGGCATCTTTCAGTACTCGCCCTTTGGCGACATCCTGAATTTACTAAAGTCTCTCTCTTTATGAGGAGAGCCCTGGCCGGACTATGGTCAGGAAGGTCGGGATGCGGACGACGAAGAAATTCAACACCCACCCACCACCCACTTTGTAGCCACTGTCGATGATTTAACCGACATGCTCGACTTCGACTTCGAAGACATTGACGGTGTGGATGATGATGCAGGAGACATCCAAGAACCAGTGCCTACAGGGCACTGGAAGGCCACCTCGTCATACGACACAAAAATACCTACTGGTCATGGTGGATAAATTCACCAAATGGATAGAGGCAAAGCCTGTTAAGACAGCTGAATCCGGACCGGTGATAGACTTCATATCAGGGGTAGTACACCATTACGGCGTCCCCCACAACATCATCACTGATAATGGCACGAACTTCACGGCCGACGAGGTCCAACTGTGGTGCAAAAACATGGGCATCAAGCTCGACTACACTTCAGTCTATCACCCCCAAACTAACGGTCAAGTCCAGCAAGCAAATGGTCTAATCATGAGCGGCATTAAACCCAGACTAGTGCGGTCCCTCAAGGAATCTAATACGCACTGGGTAGAGGAGCTCGACTCCGTACTATGGGGGCTGCGGACCATGCCAAATCGCACTACCGGATTCACACCATTTTTTATGGTGTACAGCGCAGGGGCAGTTTTGCCCTGCGACATAATTCATGACTCACCTCGCGTGCGCATGTACGAAGAAAGAGAAGCCGAGCTCGATTGGCAAGGAAGTTTGGACGCCTTGGAGGAGGAGCACGACGTGGCAAAAGCCCGTTCCGCATTCTATCAACAACAGGCTTGAAGATACCAAAGCAGAGAAGTACGGGCCAAAGCTTCCAATGTTGGCGAATTAGTTCTAGGCCTGCTGGACAAGAAAAAGGACAAACTCAAGCCCAAATGGGAGGGTCCCTTCATCATCGACCAAGTCCTGACCGGCGGCGCATACCGTCTGCGGAACACATCGGATAACCGATTGGAGCCGAACCCATGGAATGCAGCCCGTCTCTGAACATTTTATGCCTAGCGCCGGACTCGGGGTCCGTCTCCTTCCTCCACCTATATTTTATACTTTAACTGTCTTTTATTTCTCTGCTTCTCCCTCCTTTTTCTGAAGCCGTGGAAGGCTCGTTTGCGCATTGTTCACACACACTTGACGCATTGTCCGCGCTTAGTATACCTGGGGGCTTCTTTAATAGAAGCTTATTTCTACGGGCTTTATGCCCAACACATGTGTCACACTTCCGCATGTACCTTTTATTCACCATTATATGCATCGATATGACTTAAATTTTGGCCAAGCTGGGTTGCCTGGCTCCTGTGCTTACTCCTACGTTCCCGATTGTTCGGCTAGGTGGTAAAGGGAGCACCTCTGCGATTGTTACCGCCGGGTCAGCCGGACGTGTACCTCAGACTGGGTGAAGCCGAAAGCTAGCGTTCTTAAGGGAATATTCGGTCGGTGAACTAAAAGACGATTTCTTACTTATTCATTTATCTGCCCCCAGATGTTTTTCTGCTTTTTTTTGCAGTTCGGACATGCACTTTAGGGCATGCCTCCCAGGGAAAGGAACCCCTAACGGAACTATTCTCCCTGGAAGATGTTTCTTACTAACCATGTAATATAACATAACTAGTTGGGCACTTGTCTGATAGAGCACTAATGGCCCCTATGCCTGGTCTCCATGCATGCCCTGGTTCTTACATAACCATGAGGGTATTTGGACACACTCCGGACTATAGGGTCCCGAGGTTGAAGCGAAAGGGTCCGCTACGACAAACGATCTACAATCCGGCTAGAAGGCATTTTACATGTCATTTTTAATTACATAGTCAAATTGACTGATTGTATTCCTCTTCAATACCATCTAATAGGCTGTCTAGTTTACAGTCCCGCTAGGAATACTTTGCGGCCAACTCTACTTGGCCGTACACTAAGCTCACAGGGATCTCCTTCCCATCAGGCCCCACAGGTCCGACCTCAGCCATGTGGTTTGGGTCAGACTTCGTGTACCGCATCTTCACCATGGCCCAGGCCTCCCTGGCGCCTTGACGGCAGGCCGATATCTTCCATAGCCGGAAGTGCCACCGTGCTCCCTGAAGCCTCTTTGCCAGCTCTCCAAGGCCTTCGGGTAGGGAGATGGATGGCCATAAGGCCTGGGCGACGCCTCTCATCACCTGCCGAACTCGTTCGTGCAGTTGCAGTAGTTCGGGAAGTAGGTCACCCGTTGAACCGGGCATTTCCTCTGCAGGACGACCTGTGAGCATACCTACAGACATATTTCTATTAATTGACTTCCTCGCCGAACTCTTTTTTTTCAAAAGTTCGCTCAAGCACTTACTATAAATGCTGCGACGAAGCTGCCGATTCTCCTCAACGGAGTCAGACAGCTGGGCTCGAACATCCCTTAGTTCCTCACCCAGCTGGGTGTTGGCATCTTGGAGATTATTTTTCTCTTGCCTCACCCTTGTAAGCACGTTCTCGCCAGCCTTTAACTGGCGCAGGAGGTGTTGCTTGTCCGGATCTAGTCCGGCGCCATCTGCAATATTATTGTCAGACTTATACACACGCCGCATTTCACAAACTACTTATCTTTCGAAGTATATATTACCGGAGGGGGTCCCTGTGGCCCCCCCCTATGGCGGCTAGTGCGGCCTCAAGATGGGCCTTGCACTCTTCAAGCTCCTGAGACAGTCGGGTATTCTTTTCCGTAAGATCCTGCATAACAAATGATCCTTAAATCAGTTCTCCTAACTATTTTAAGTCTCGGGGGCTACTGGCATATATAACTGTCAAATCTTCTCACCCGTATGTCCTTTACATACTGCTCCGTGGCTCTAGCTAGACCATCTCGAGCAGCACGGAGGTGCGCGTCTCCCGAATTGAAGGCGTTCAATGCCTCTTGGGAGAAACATGCGTCACGAAGAACTGTCCGGCGGCGCCTGTGATTCATGGCACTCTCCACCTCGGAGTTGGTGGCGGACAATCTGTCGGCATCCTCTGTCGGAGGATCATCCGACGCACGCCTCGTGTTTACCTCCGCTTCCGGACCCGGCGTTGGAGCCTGGCTGGCGGAGGCTCGATTGGCCATCTCTCCGGACACAGTCCGGCAAGTGCTCCTTTTCCTGAAAGGAGTACCAGCATTAATATACCTTCCCGGAATCAATCCTGGGAATATGGTGACACGCATTACCGTTGCGGCGGCGTTTCAGTCCGGACCGCACTTCTTTTCAGCCTGCTTGGCCGTGCTGCCTCTTGTTGGCTAGCCGCCACGGGTTCGGCCTCCCGCCTCGAAGGCACCCCCTGCGAAACACCATTGATATACGGTGATCAAAAATAAGCATGGATGGGTAATTAGCTTCGGTCTCAGTTACCCGTGAGGCTGGGAGTATTCCGGGGTAGTCGGCCGTAATGGCGACCAAGGCATTATCGATGCTTAGTTGGTGAAATACCCCAATCAATTAGCTCCATCGATATGTCCGGATCCTCTTGGGAGGCCGGATCGAGGAACCGTCCCGGATCCTCGGGTTGCGGAGGCGGGCTGTTTATATCTTTTACGGCCAGACACAGTTCCTACGTCGAACTCACAAAATGAAATATATAACCATGGGAGTACGGATCGGATGTGCGGAAAAGGGGATATTCGCTTACCCAGCTTCGAGGATTGCTGATAGAAAATCCATTCAATGGACTGACACGGAGAAAATCCTCCTCTTCCCCCTTGTACAGCACGGACAAAATCTTCACCAAATCGGCGACCGATCCCGGCCCCTTACGGCCGTGATGGGTGGCATCATCCTCCCCGTTGAAATCCCACATGGGGTGGCCCCTATACTGGAGCGGCTGCACCCCCCGCATAATGCATGTGGCCATGACACTGATCATGGTCAGTCCGAAATGAGCCAGCAACCTTATTTGGCTCATCAGGTAAAGGACGTCCTTGTCGCTGTTCCTCTGGGGGCTCCGTGGACAACAACTTAGGCGTTTCTTCAAGGGAGCATTACTGAACTCCGGGAGACCGGTCCGAACGGGATCCGGTAGTGGGGCGTCTTCTATATAAAACCATTCCGAAGGCCAGTCTTCGGACGCCTTCTTCGGGGTTCCGGATAGATATCCGGTCCCGGTGATGCGCCATAGCTCGGCTCCGCCCACTTGATATATTGACCCCTCATGAGAACGGGGTACGAGGCAGAATAATCTCTTCCATAGTGCAAAATGAGCCTCGACACCCAAAAACAGTTCGCAAAGGGCTACGAAGGCCACGATGTGCAGAATGGAGGCAGGCGTAAGGTGATGCAGCTGGAGGCCATAGACTCCAGGAGCCCCCGGAGAAACGGATGTATTGGAAATCCAAGTCCTCTTATCAGATAAGAGACAAAGCATACCCGCTCTCCTTTGGAAGGATCGGGGACGCTCTCCGCTTGCTTTCCGCCATTATAGGTGGCGAGTCCGGCTCAAACTGGAACCATGAAGGCTGGGGGAAGAAATCCCTTGGTTTGGAGCGTCACTAGCTTGCTATGCGGGACAGAGCATCTCTCCCAATCCCTAGGCTTGGGACTGGGAGCGCGAGAGGAGGAGCCGCATCGACTGTCCATGATAGAATGGATTTTTTGTCAGAGGCGCTCTGGTGAAAGCTCGCAAAGGGGAGATGGTGTGATTCGGATCTAGATCCTCGTCTCTTTTTATATGCAGCTCATTTGCGCAGCTAGGGGGGAGTGTAAACATACCCTGGCTTTTCACATTCGTTCGACACGTGGAAGATGGCCCATATTGGGCATGGAAGCCAAGGAGCGCAGCATTTATCAGAAGCCGGACACTATTCGACAAGTATATGGAATTTGGAGAAGAACCCGCCTCCCAATGCCGAAGACAATCTACGCGCCGGACTCATCGTCATTGAAGCCTGGTTTGGGGGCTACTGAGGGAGTCCTGGATTAGGGGGTGTCCGGATAGCCGAACTATCACCGTTGGCCGGACTCCTAGACTATGAAGATACAAGGTTGAAGACTTCGTCCCGTGTCCGGATGGGACTTTCCTTGGCATGGAAGGCAAGCTTGGCGATACGGATATGTAGATCTCCTACCATTGCAACCGACTCCATGTAACCCTAACCCTCTCCTGTGTCTATATAAACCGGAGGGTTTTAGTCCGTAGGACGAACAACAATCATACCATAGGCTAGCTTCTAGGGTTTAGCCTCTTCGATCTCATGGTAGATCTACTCTTGTACTACCCATATCATCAATATTAATCAAGCAGGAGTAGGGTCTTACCTCCATTGAGAGGGCCCAAACCTGGGTAAAAACATCATGTCCCTTGTCTCCTGTTACCATCCGCCTAGCCGCACAGTTCAGGAACCCCTACCGAAGATCCGCCGGTTTTGACACCGACAGCGGGGCTGGCGGGTGGCTGCGGCGAGGTGCGGCTGGCGCTGTCGGCGGCTGGCGGCGGAGGGCTAGGGTTTGAGTGGTGTGGGGACCCCGACTCATAGGTCGGGATCACCGAATGCACGTGTACAGTGATCCCAGAGATCAATGCTCAATGAACACACATAAGCTGAATAACAAGAGTCTTACATCCATACATACCGTTTTACACAAGTAGGACCATTATGGTCAAGTCTTGAGTATATCATCGCAGCGGAAATCTTCGTCGATAACTTGCACCCATGCCATCTGCCTTAACCCTACAGGCATTCTGACTGGGAAACGTCCTAATTCGCATGTTCGTCTCCAAAGAACTCTTCTTCAAGCTCCTGTTCTTCCATGCCTGGACAATTAAATAACCAGTGGCAAGCTAATGAGTACTTTGAATGTACTCGCAAGCAACCCATGTTTTGGTCCAAGATGTAACAATGCATGATATAGGTAAATTTTGCAGAAAGCTAGTTTTGAGTGCAATGACATGTTCAACAACTTGTAAGACATGCATTAGGAGAATTCAAGTAACCATGAGGACAGGTTACAGATATCAACATAAATAGAGTGGGCATCAACCCAACTCAATCATGTCAAGTCCCTTGACTTGACCCAAGTAGTTCTCCCCAATCATCCAAACACACACACTAGTTTGTGAAGCTCTGGACGTAGTTTAAGCAGCACCGCCCAACTGTCCTTGACCGTGGACATGGCTATTCAAATAGTTTTACACTCTGCAGAGGTTGCACACTTTACCCACAAGATCCGGGGAACTTCCGTGTCATCCAGGACCCATGGTACCTCAAGTACCCGGGGTAAGCACCCGATCACTATCTTTCCCTAGACGACATTAACAAGGAGTCCACTCATTGTTCCGTATACTCATGATGTACATCATATGAGACTCACTCGAGATCGTAACATCCGAGAGGGGACGCAATGGTGTATCCGGTGCCCTGTAAAAACAATCATGGCCGCCCTACCTGGCACGATCCCGTCCCGAGAGAGAGCACCAACTCTCCCCCATCACTAGTAATGCAGGCTCCAAGCTAGTATCGGCCTAGGTAATCAATAATGCCCTTTCCCATACAAGGGTAGAGTGGTTGCGCATGTAAGGTTGGGACAGTCGACAAATCTTAAATCTAATCCGTTTTCGAAAACAACACACACTTGCCTCGGTACACCACTTCGTCATCAAGTGGTTACCCATCTCGTCATCTCCCTCGGGCATAAGTGGCACCCGACGGGGTTTTTGAAAAGTCCTTTGAAAATACTTTGTCTCCTTCATCATGCATATACCCGTCCCTTTTTGCGTAGCATCTACTTTAGCATCCTATCTACTCCCACCGGCATAACCCTCATAAGAAGGTAGGGTCATGCACAATGCAAGTATCAACGAGGAAGTACGGTGGCAACCCATCAAGGTGGTTACCACCTCATCATGATTCCGTTGCAACAACAATATGGTGCTATATGACATGCATAAAAAGGGTTTCATAGACATGGTCAAAGGGCTGCTTGCCTTGGTCTTCAAAGTCTTCAAGTCCTTCTACTTCTTCTTATCCAACTACTTCGTCAAATAAGGGATCTATTCGTCGCAAAAGAAATGACGGGAAAATAAGGTAATAGTAAAATAGGAAAATCAAAGTGCTCAGAAAAATGTCAACTTATTTTTGTTAAATACTAGGGGGAAATCTAAGAAGGGGAAAATTCCTAGTTTTGGTTTTGGAGTTAAGGAATAGTGGAAATGGATTTTCAAAGAAGGATTTAAATGCTCAAATTTGAATTTAAATTTGAACAGTATAGAAAAGTGTGATGGATGTGCATGAATGTTACATCCATAAATAGGTGGAATTATTCTAAGATCTTAGCAGTTGGAATTTTTCCATTTGGATAAACATTTTATCCTGTGGAATTTTTATAAAATAGAAAGAAAAAGAAAAAGAAAAGTGGCACTGTGCCACTAGGCCAGAAAGGCCACAGTGCAGTAGGCCCAGAGGGTATTCAGCCCGCGCGAGGCCGCCACGTCGAAGGCGTATTTGGAAAATACGTCTCCAGCTGACGCAGCGAACCGGTGCACATGCGCATGTGTTTTAAACCCGACGTGTGGGACCCACACATCAGGACGTGAGGCTGACGGACGGGCCTCACGGCCGTTGTCATCAACCTTGGGTCAGAGAGGGCGGCGAGCTCACCGTCGCCGCTGTGGTCGACGGCGAGGCGATCTGAGGGCACCGACGTGCTCAGAACGGAGTCGCGGTTCGGGTGGAGGTGGAGTTGGTCGCCGGGGTGCAGGGGTTCGCCGGCGATGAGGAAGCACGACTGAGGTGCGTTGGGCGGTGGTCGTTCCGGTCGACTCCGGCTGCAAACGAAGGGGAAAAGGAGGGGGAAGGAGTCAGGGGCTCGCCGCGGTTCCAGATCAAGCGAAAGGAGCGGCGGAGGAGGCTCTTACCGCAGAAACACCGGTGACCCGAGGCGGTGGCGCTCGGCTCGATCCCGAGCACAGAGAGGGGGAGGGGAGCTGGGGCTCTGCTGGTGATCGGTAGGAGGCGAGACAGCTCAAGGGATGGAGAGAACGGGGTCTGGGGTGGCCTTAAATAGGAGGGGCGCGGTGCACCGTGGCTCGTGTGCCGGCGAGCTTCTAGCCGTTGCTGGAGGCCACGGGGGAACGCGTGGGCGTGTTTGGGGCGTTTGTGGAGGTGGTCCACGACCAGGGGAAGGAAGAGAGGGAGCAGGAGGGGCCAGAGGCGCCGCATGTGTGAGTGTGCTCATTGGAGCTCTCGGGCGGCCATGGAACGCGTGTGAGGGAGGCCTTAGGAGGGAGAAGGAAGAGGGGGACCAGGGCTTAGTGTGCTGCGGACGCCGAGGCGCATCGTTGGGCACGCTGGGGAGGCTCGAGGTGGCCGGAGGTGGTTGGCAGGGGGCGTCTACAGTGCGGGAGCGCACTGTAGCGCGCTCCAGAGCATTCAAATGGCCGGCATGCCTGTTTTTTGGCAAAGTGGGCACGGCTAGGCATGTCTGGTAGCTCTAGGGGGAAGTAAAGAAGAGGGGAGGAGCATTGGATGCCCTAGGGATCCTGTAGGAGAGGAGTGGGGTTGAGAGAGAGAGGGAAAGGGGCTGTCCAGAGGGGTAAATGAGGTGGTTTCACCCCTCAATTATTGATCTGAGATGCAGCCATTGCTTCTGGAGGTAGAAGAGGTCTAGGAGGGGCTGTGGTAAAAAGTTGAGGCCATGGAGAAGAGTGGAAGTGGTCAAAACAGGGGTTTTGGTAAAATGGCAGAAGGTGTTTGTTGCTGGTTTGGGAAAGAAGATCAACTCCTCGTGTCGTAAGGCTTTACAGGGTCAAATGGCATGAGATAATAATAGGTTCCACCAAGGTTGAGTCCATTTGGGCAAAGTTGCCAATGCAACTTTTGTAAACCCTAGAAATTAGCAGAAATGAACTTGTGTAGATCTAGTTGAGCAAATCACTTCTCCTTGATGCACCACTTGGTGTAGTGGCCTCATTTGGTCATGTGAATATGCTCACCAAAGTTGGGGTCAAGGAGAGAAAGTTGGTAGTACAAAGTTATTCAAATTAGATTTTGGTCAGAGAGGGTTTTGGGGCACTTTGATCAATATAACATTTTCTCCAACTTGTGCCTTTTGGTCTAGATGAATGATTAGACCATTTGAGCATGTTCACAAGATTTCAGAGCATTTGGACATGTTTGGCAATGTAAGGTTGCTCAAACTTCAAAATGGACAGAAATGGTTTTGAGGGGATTTCATGGGGTTATACTATTCTCCATGACATGATACTTGTCGACATCATCCAACATGTCTTATGTGACATGCTAGAATTTTCTTGGAATTTTTGGAGAATATTTCCTTTGTAAATATTTCAAAAGCTTGAAATATCCAAAAAGGGGTTTTGAGGGATTTGACCAATATTTTGAACATGACCATGTGTTGAAACTCTTATATATGGACAATATATGTCCACTGAGTTTCCCTAGGTTCTTGTCAAATATTTTTGAAACAATAAAATAATTTTTCCCTATTAAAGACCATTTCTGGCCTTAAGAAAAAGCTTTTAAATAAAATAGGAAAATAACTTTTAAAATTATATTTTTTGTGGTTTATGGGAGTCCTACATCTAATAGGATTCAAATATACCTTTTGAATGATTTTTCACACCCCAAGTCAAGTACTTGTAGTGCAAACCTCAACTCAGTGGTTTTTGAAAAACTATTTTTTTTTAAAATACTATTTGGCCAAATTATTTTTGTAAGAAAATACTATGTTGCTCTATACACATGGCATGATCATTGGGCAGAAGTTTTGGATCAGGGAAATGAAGTATAGAAGGTGAAGCTATGTTGACTTTTAAGAGCACTTGAAAACATAAAGAGAAAACCAACTCAAATAAAAAGTCAAATAATGCAAAAATTTGTGTCAAACCATACTTTATCATGATTTATCATCTTAAGTGTTGTGCCCTGAAAATCAGGGTGTGATAGACCTACCCCCTTACAAGAATCTCGTCCCCGAGATTCCCAAACTAGGCTCGGAAAGGAGTATGGAAACTTGGATTCGGGGTAGTCTTCACGTCCTCATACTGCTTTTGTTTCCGAGTGGTGCTCCATTGAACCTTGAGGTACTTGATGGTGTGGCTCCGCGTATGACGTTCGGCTTGATCCAGGTTGCTAAGGGGTTTCTCACGTAGGTCCGGTTGGGCTAGGGGTCGATGGCTCGATGATCGATGTCCTTATAGAGATCGGGCAAGTTAGGAAGTTGGAAACACTTCCGAGGTTGTGATGCATGGAAAGCGTTGTGCACATCAGGTAACTCAGGTGGTGACTCTAGCTGGTATTTGTCTGCCCTTCGTCTTGGAATGATCTCGGAGGGGGTTGTTAAATCTTGGTGTGAGCTTCCCTTTGACATGGAAATGCTTGGTTCCTTTGAGAGAAGTGGCTTGCAGATACACCTGGCCTTCGACATGGATGTTTAGTTCTTGACGATGGTGGTTGGTGTAGTTCTTCCTTCTAGACATGGCGGTTTTAAAAATGTCTTCTAATCAGCTGAACGACTCTTCTTCCGTTTTCGGGTAGATAAGTATGTCGCCAAATAAAGATGACAACTAGCTTGTCCAAGTAAACCATGAATTCTATGGGGTACTCAAAGTAAGCTGGGGTATTTTATGAAGTCTCGAAGGGTCTTGGAATGGGTTTGTAATCTTGAGGGGCAACCATAACTCTAAGGGGATGCACTTGGTCGAGGAGGTTGTAGCAAAAGTCTTCAGTGCTGGTTGGTTGCCAAAGTAGAATCCTTGGTGTATCTTGTCTTGCTAGCCTTCAATTGAGGAGAGAGATGAGAGGGAGAGGTAGCATAGAGGAGGGGAATGCCTAAAGGGGGTTCTATAGTGCTAGTGCAAAAAAACAAGTGCAGGGAGGGCCAAACAAAAGAAACAAGGTGAGGAAGGTCATATAGTCGCGTACTTGTCGCCTAAGGCAAAAATGCGACCTATATCAAAACACAAACAAATAAAAACAAGCAACACACAATCATGGTTCTATTCGAACTATCATACAGACTCGACTGCGCATAGGGGTTACACGACTCATCCTACCCTAGGGGTTCTCGGACTCAGTAGTCGTGCCTTGTGCCTCGTGCGGTCTTCTGAGTTTTCCTCAGGTGGTGCTACGTCTCTTGTAGTTGTTCGATGAAACGATCTGGGTTGAGCCTGAAGAGTCTTCAACAACTTCTCGCCTGTTGAAGTGATGGGGTGAAGGTGGCTCCTCGTAGCTGGCATTGACTCGGTCTTCCGTTGTCTTCTTAATCATGACAATCCCTTTTGCCTTTTAAGGCGTCAAGGGTTTCGAGTAAGCAATCATTTATGCAATGACATTAACAAGGCATAATAGAGGTCCAACCTATCAGTTACGTTGATTACAACATCGATACCAAGAGCGGGGGACGAAGAGAACCGTTTTCCTGCTCACTATAGTGAGGCGGACCAAATGGCTAGGTTCTCATCCACCGGTGGTTGCCAATGAAGCAACAGTAGTGATAGGGTTACTCTATTAGTGATGTATATCATGATCTTGCATATCCTATGCCCTGATCATCGTAGGCTAGGGTTGCTTCATCTTGGGGCAGTGTCAAGGGTGTCACCATCTCCTGGGTCTTCATGTCCTCATTCCTCGAGGATGTATCTTATGTTGGTATCATCTTGTTGTGATGTCGCCAATCTTGTGTTTAGGAGATGTGGGTGAACGTCTGGCAAGGCATCTTCCTTCTAGATTATCCACGAGGATTACAAGGAATCTAGTGGTGAGGGGCATAAGGGTTCTAGCGACCAAAGATTTTGAAGGGGAAGAGATCAATAAGGAAAGTAAGCTTAGTTTTCGAAAAACTGAGAAGGGAAGAGAAGTACACATAGTTTTGAAAACTAGTAGTAGTTTTGGAAATAGTTTTACCCTAACTAACGACCATGCTAACTAAGGCTTCCTACAGTCAGGATGGCTCTGATACCAGCTCTATGGGGACCCCGACTCATAGGTCGGGATCACCGAATGCACGTGTACAGTGATCCCAGAGATCAATGCTCACTGAACACACAAAAGCTGAATAACAAGAGTCTTACATCCATACATACCGTTTTACACAAGTAGGACCATTATGGTCAAGTCTTGAGTATATCATCGCAGCGGAAATCTTCATCGATAACTTGGACCCATGCCATCTGCGTTAACCCTACAGGCATTCTGACTGGGAAACGTCCTAGTTCACATGTTCGTCTCCAAAGAACTCTTCTTCGAACTCCTGTTCTTCCATGCCTGGCCAATTAAATAACCAGTGGCAAGCCAATGAGTACTTTGAATGTACTCGCAAGCAACCGATGTTTTGGACCAAGATGTAACAATGCATGATATAGGTAAATTTTGCAGAAAGCTAGTTTTGAGTGCAATGACATGTTCAACAACTTGTAAGACATGCATCAGGACAATTGAAGTAACCATGAGGATAGGTTACAGATATCAACATAAATAGAGTGGGCATCAACCCAACTCAATCATGTCAAGTCCCTTGACTTGACCCAAGTAGTTCTCCCCAATCATCCAAACACACACACTAGTTTGTGAAGCTCTGGACGTAGTTTAAGCAGCACCGCCCAACTGTCCTTGACCGTGGACATGGCTATTCAAATAGTTTTACACTCTGCAGAGGTTGCACACTTTACCCACAAGATCCGGGGAACTTCCGTGTCATCCAGGACCCATGGTACCTCAAGTACCCGGGGTAAGCACCCGATCACTATCTTTCCCTAGACGACACTAACAAGGAGTCCACTCGTTGTTCCGTATCCTCACGATGTACATCATACGAGACTCACTCTAGATCGTAACATCCGAGAGGGGACACAACGGTGTATCTGGTGCCCTGTAAAAACAGTCATGGCCTCCCTACCTGGCACGACCCCGTCCCGAGAGAGAGCACCAATTCTCCCCCGTCACTAGTAATGCGGGCTCCAAGCTAGTATCATCCTAGGTAATCAATAATGCCCTTTCCCATACAAGGGTAGAGTGGTTGCGCATGTAAGGTTGGGACAGTCGACAAATCTTAAATCTAATCCGTTTTCGAAAACAACACACACTTGCCTCGGTACACCACTTCGTCATCAAGTGGTTACCCATCTCGTCATCTCCTTCGGGCATAAGTGGCACCCGACGGTGTTTTTGAAAAGTCCTTTGAAAATACTTTGTCTCCTTCATCATGCATATACCCGTCCCTTTTTGTGTAGCATCTACTTTAGCATCCTATCTACTCCCACCAGCATAACCCTCATAAGAAGGTAGGGTCATGCACAATGCAAGTATCAACGAGGAAGTACGGTGGCAACCCAATGAGGTGGTTACCACCTCATCATGATTCTGTTGCAACAATAATATGGTGCTATATGACATGCATAAAAAGGGTTTCATAGAAATGGTCAAAGGGCTGCTTGCCTTGGTCTTCAAAGTCTTCAAGTCCTTCTCCTTCTCCTTATCCAACTACTTCGTCAAATACGGGATCTATTCGTCGCAAAAGAAATGTCAACTTATTTTTGTTAAATACTAGGGGGAAATCTAAGAAGGGGAAAATTCCTAGTTTTGGTTTTGGAGTTAAGGAATAGTGGAAATGGATTTTCAAAGAAGGATTTAAATGCTCAAATTTGAATTTAAATTTGAACAGTACAGAAAAGTGTGATGGATGTGCATGAATGTTACATCTATAAATAGGTGGAATTATTCTAAGATTTTAGCAGTTGGAATTATTCCATTTGGATAAATATTTTATCTTGTGGAATTTTTATAAAACAGCCAGAAAAAGAAAAAGAAGAGTGGCACTGTGCCACTGGGCCAGAAAGGCCACAGTGCAGCAGGCCCAGAGGGAATTCAGCCCGCGCGAGGCTGCCATGTCGAAGGCGTATTTGGGAAATACGTCTCCAGCTGATGCAGCGAACTGGTGCGCGCACGCGTGTGTGTTTTAAACTTGACGTGTGGGACCCACACGTCAGGACGTGAGGCTGACGGACGGGCCCCACGGCAATTGTCATCAACCTTGGGTCAGAGAGGGCGGCGAGCTCACCGGCGCCGCTGTGGTCGACGGCGAGGTGATCTGAGGGCACCGACGTGCTCAGAATGGAGTCGCCGTTCGGGTGGAGGTGGAGTTGGTCGCCAGGGTGCAGGGGTTCGCCGGCGACGAGGAAGCACGGCGGAGGTGCGTCGGGTGGTGGTCGTTCCGGTCGACTCCGGCTACAAACGAAGGGAAAAGGAGGGGAAGGAGTCAGGGGCTCGCTGCGGTTCCAGATCGAGCGAAAGGAGCGGCCGAGGAGGCTCTTACCGCGCAAACACCGGTGACCCGAGGTAGCGGCGCTCGGCTTGATCTCGAGCACGGAGAGGGGAAGGGGAGCTGGGGCTTTGCTGGTGATCGCTAGGAGGCGAGAGAGCTCAAGGGATGGAGAGAACAGGGTCCGAGGTGGCCTTAAATAGGAGGGGCGCGGTGCACCATGGCTCATGCACCGGCGAGCTTCTAGCCGTTGCTAGAGGCCACAGGGGCGCGCGTGGGCATGTGTGGGGCGTTTGTGGAGGTGGTCCACGACCAGGGGAAGGAAGAGAGGGAGTAGGAGGGGCCAGAGGCGTCGCGCGTGTGAGTGTGCTCATTGGAGCTCTCGGGCAGCCATGCCGCGCATGTGAGGGAGGCTGTAGGAGGGAGAAGGAAGAGGGGGACCAAGGCTTAGCGTGCTGCGGATGCCGAGGCGAATCGTCGGGCGCGCTGGGGAGGCCCGAGGTGGCCGGAGGTGGTTGGCAGGGGGCGTCTACAGTGCGGGAGCGCACTGTAGCGCGCTCCAGAGCGTGCAAATGGTCGGCATGCCATTTTTCTGGCAAAGTGGGCACGGCCAGGCATGTCTGGTAGCTCTAGGGGGAAGTAAAGAAGAGGGGAGGAGCATTGGATGCCCTGGGGATCTAGTAGGAGAGTAGCGGGGTTGAGAGAGAGAGGGAAAGGGGCTGTCTAGAGGGGTAAATGAGGTGGTTTCACCACTCAATTATTGATCTGAGATGCAACCATTGCTTCTGGAGGTATAAGAGGTCTAGGAGGGGCTGTGGTAAAAAGTTGAGGCCATGGAGAAGAGTGGAAGTGGTCAAAACAGGGGTTTTGGTAACATGGCAGAAGGTGTTTGTTGCTGGTTTGGGCAAGAAGATGAACTCCTCTTGTCATGAGGCTTGACAGGGTCAAATAGCATTAGATAATAATAGGTTCCACCAAGGTTGAGCCCATTTGGGCAAAGTTTCCAATGCAACTTTTGTAAACCCGAGAAATTAGCAGAAATGAACTTGTGTACATCTAGTTGAGCAAATCACTTCTCCTTGATGCACCACTTGGTGTAGTGGCCTCATTTGGTCATGTGAATATGCTCACCAAAGTTGGGGTCAAGGAGAGAAAGTTGGTAGTACAAAGTTGTTCAAATTAGATTCTGGTCAGAGAGGGTTTTGGGGCACTTTGATCAATATAACATTTTCTCCAACTTGTGCCTTTTAGTCTAGATGAATTATTAGACCATTTGAGCATGTTCACAAGCTTTGAGAGCATTTCGACATGTTTGGCAATGTAAGGTTGCTCAAACTTCAAAATGGATAGAAATGGTTTTGAGGGGATTTCATGGGGTTATACTATTCTCCATGACATGATACTTGTCGAGATCATCCAACATGTCATATGTGACATGCTAGAATTTTCTTGGGATTTTTGGAGAATATTTCCTTTGTAAATATTTCAAAAGCTTGAAATATCCAAAAAGGGGTTTTGAGGGATTTGACCAATATTTTGAACATGACCATGTGTTGAAACTCTTATATATGGACAATATATGTCCACTTAATTTCCCTAGGTTCTTGTCAAATATTTTTGAAACAATAAAATAATTTTTCCCTATTAAAGACCATTTCTGGCCTTAAGAAAAAGCTTTTAAATAAAATAGGAAAATAACTTTTAGAATTATATATTTTGTGGTTTATGGGAGTCCTACATCTAATAGGATTCAAATATACCTTTTGAATGATTTTTCACACCCCAAGTCAAGTACTTGTAGTGCAAACCTCAACTCAGGGGTTTTTGAAAAACTATTTTTTTGAAAATACTATTTTGGCAAATTATTTTTGTAAGAAAATACTATGTTGCTCTATACACATGGCATGATCATTGGGCAGAAGTTTTGGATCAGGGATATGAAGTATAGAAGGTGAAGCTATGTTGACTTTTAAGAGCACTTGAAAACACAGAGAGAAAACCAACTCAAATAAAAAGTCAAATAATGCAAAAGTTTTTGTCAAACCATAATTTATCATGATTTATCATCTTAAGTGTTGTGCCATGAAAATCAGGGTGTGACAAGTGGCGGCGGGTGTCGGTGTACTAGAGTAGGGGTACCCTAGTATCCCGAACTTGTGCACGTGCAGTTGCAGCGCCCCGCGGCAAGGCTTGTCGGGTGACCGCCAAGGTCCTCCATGGTTCCTTTGGAGCCATTCAAGAACAAAGTATTTAAGCCAAGGAGACAAGGCCCCGGCAAGAGGAGCTTGCCGGGAAGGCCAACCAAGACATTGCAAGGAACTTGCCGCGACGCGCCACGCGTCCCGGCAAGGCCCGGAGAGCGACAAGCTTCCGGACGCGATAAGACAACGACCGCGGCAAGGCGCTTGCCGCGGCAAGCGACCACTCTGTACCCATGCTCCAACACATCCACCAACGTGTCGCCCTGGGGCCTTTTTAGGCGCGCGTGGTGGGAGGCTGTGCAGCCAGCGGTGCGTCGTGGCATGCGACGCTCACAAGATTGCCATCATGGCGAGCGGTGGCGTCCCTGACGGTCCTTTTCTGCACTGTTTGGGCGACGCAGACGGGCATTTAATGCCTTTGTCCCCTGCCATCAGGGTTAGGTAGGATGCACTGTACAGGTAGCTGTACCAACCACCCCTCTTTTTCTATTTTTACCCTTGTCTATGTTGCCACCTGTCGGTAACCCCTTGAGCATATAAAAGGAGGCCCGTGCGCAACGTTTAGGGGGGTTGGGTTCGAAACCAGAAAACACTCACGCTCGGTCTCGTTAGCAGCTCGTGTGTACTGTAGCACTCAGCGCTCCCGAGCAAGAACTCAATACAATCAAACAAGCAGCAGTAGGAGTATTATCGCTCCGGAGAGCTCCGAAGCTGGGTAAACTGCTCGTGTGCTTCGCCTCGATGCGCTCTTCGTGCGATCTCCGCCCCCCGCCGAACCGAAAGGGGCCCGGTCTGCCGGTCCCATAGGTGTTCGTGGATCAGCCTCCCCGACATCTTTGGCGCGCCAGGTAGGGGCGTCGAGATTGTGTGAACCTGGTCCGGCATTCACGTGAGCTAGATCTCCATTTTCTTCATCGACATGCCACCGAAGAAGAAGACTTCGGCGGCAGCTTCTCCGTCCACGTCAATCCCACCACCACCGGAGCAAACGAGCGGTGGGGTAGACGCCGGCGGAAGAAAGGACATCGACGAGGGAGCTCACGGCGCTACCAGGTCCAAGGACAAGGCCGCGCAGACCTCGGCGTCTGTACATGTTCCGCGCCCATCTCAGGAGGCGCATGACCAACAACGTCATGGTACTCGTAGTACCATACGTTTGTTGGGTCAAGATTGAGCTGGTGGATCTCGGGGTGCTCAAGACCAGCATGCACGCCAACATGCTGGCACGAGTGAGGCACGGTCGCCTAGACGGGATACTGCTCCTTCTAACATAGTTAGAAGTCCGAGCATATCCCGCTCCTCGCACCGTTCGCCACTGCCACCCACCACTCCAGCAGAAGCTTTGGCGCGAGCTCAACTGCTCCTGGATTACCCTCCAATGGAAGACAAGATCGACGGATGGAGGGCCACCATTCAGAGTCTCATCGGCTTCGCCAACGGCGACACTCCGCGACAACTGAGTACATCGCTGCCGCGGCAGGACGGCCAGGCACGAGCCAACGGTGACGAAACCGGTGGAGGTGCAACCACCATGCACTCCCCACCCCGAAGGCCATGATCGTCGACTCGTCGGATCCACCTCGACATCGACTCCACCGCATCATCGGATCCATGAGCTCGTCGCGATCAGCGCCAAGTTCTTCATGAACGACAGCAAGAAGAAGCGGAAAGAGTAGCCTGGCAGTCAAGTATGTACCAGTTTGTCGACAACACACTGTACAGAAGAAGACTCAACGGCGTGAAATTGAAGTGTATTCACTGGGAAGACGGACAAAAGCTGTTGGCAGAAATAGATGGAGGCATATGTGGTCACCACATTGGTGCAAGAGCACTTGCCGGCAAAGCGTTCCAGCAAGGTTTCTTTTGGCCGACAGCCCTCCAAGATGCAACTGCACAAGTAACCAAGTGTGAAGCGTGCCAGTTCCATTCCAAGCAGATACACCAGCCAGCTCAAGCTCTCCAGACAATCCCTTTATCCTGGCCATTTTTGGTCTGGGGGCTCGACATCCTCGGCCCCTTTCCCCGAGCTGTCGGGGGCTTTGAGTACTTGTATGTTGCAATCGACAAGTTCACAAAGTGGCCGAAAGTGGAACCAGTGAGGAAGGTGACAGCACAGTCAGCAGTCAAGTTCTTCAGGTCGATTGTTTGCCATTTCGGGATCCCTAACAGGATCATCACTGACAACGGCACACAATTCACGAGCCGCACATTCATGCAGTATGTCCAAGATCTTGGCGCCAAGGTCTGCTTCACTTCTATTGCTCATCCGAGAAGCAACGGTCAAGCGGAGAGGGCAAATGCTGAAGTGCTGCGGGGGCTCAAGACCAGGACTTTCGACAGGCTGTGCAAGTGCGGAAGGAACTGGATTGAGGAGCTGCCGGTGGTTCTTTGGTCGATCAGGACGACGCCAAATCGAGCCACTGGCCAGACACCTTTCGCTCTAGTTTATGGAGCAGAGGCAGTTCTCCCCACGGAACTCGTATACGGGTCACCTCGAGTGCTCGCTTATGATGAGCTCGAGCAAGAACAGTTGCGACAAAATGACGCGCTGCTCCTTGAGGAGGACCGTCTTCAGGCTGCTGTACGACCTGCTCGATACCAGCAAGCTTTGCGCCGCTACCATAGCCGCAAGGTTAATGCCAGTAGTTTCGAGGAAGGCGAATTTGTTCTTCGGCGCGTTCAGTCTAGCAAGAATTCCAACAAGTTGACGCCAAAGTGGGAAGGCCCTTACCGGGTGAAACGAGTCATGAGGCCTGGCGCTGTCCGCCTTGAGACCGAAGATGGCATTCCGGTGAGCAACTCCTAGAACATCGAGCATCTTCGTAAGTTTTACCCGTAGGGCGCGGTTGCCGGAACCCGTTCCGGCAACCACCTTTTGTACAAGTCTTGCCGATGTTGCATGTAATCCTTTGTACAAAGCCGGGCGCAGACCCCGTGCATAAGTAAAGCTCATGTGCTCAGCACATCTTGTCAATATCATGCTATCTACTTTATTTTTGCATGCGTTATCTGACACTTTGTGCAGCACCTACTCCCGGTAAGCAATAACGAGCCATAAGGCTCCATATCTTTATTTTCTCTTCTTTCTTTTTCTCAAAAAGGAAAGGAAGGTTCCCTCGCACACAAGTTTGCCGGGGGGATAGTAGAAGATAATGGTGTGGACAAGGCATCGTTCAAGGAAGTTTCGCCTTGCCGGAAAGCAAACGACAGAGAAGCTAAGTTGCCAAAGTTTGAGCAATCAATTTTAAATTTTTAAGTTATCTTCCTCGAACGACCGTGCTTTGTATGGAAAACCTGTGCGTGGAGGAACCAACTCGTAGCTAGTTGCGCCCTTACTTTGTTTCGAGTCCGCTCAACAACTTAAGTGAGCCGCGACTAGTTGTGACAAGGTTTCTTGTCGGAAGCGGCACCGCCAGCAGGCTGTTGACGTCCCGCACTCAGCGCTCGCGGCTCAGGTGCCTGCGCCGACAAGTTCCCTAAAAGCGTAGGGAAAAAACATACAAAGGAAGGAATCAAGTAAAGGAAATAACATAGCAATCTCTACCCAAAATAGAGTTATATTAGATGATAGGTTGTCGCAGCTCTAACAGATTGTTCTCATGACATGACTAGCAGCGACAAGGAAAAAGAGAAAACGGGCGGCCTAGTCTACGCGATCGCCCTCAACCCTCTTGATCTCGCTCACCTTGTCCACAATGGGTGCGACAAGGGCCTTGAGCGCTTCCAGATCAGCATCCGGCGGCAAGGACTTGAGGACGTTGGTGAAGTTGAGGCCTGGGTTGCGGAAGGCCACCTTCAACAGCACCTTTTGAAGAGCCCCCGCGCAGATCTTGCGCGACTCGTCGGCCAGCTGCTTTGGGATCTTCTCCCGGAGTCGCTGGAGGGCCGTCGCCACGCCTTTGAAGAACAAGCTAAGCTTGGCGCTGGGTTGGAGGTGCTCGTCGGAGGAGTACCCGAGCTCCTCCATCCCCAACTGCGCCAACTCCCCGTCGATGGCTGCGGCAAGATCCACAAGACCCTCGGTCCAGTGCTCCACGATCTCTCCCACGACGCCGCATTCGACGCGTGCCGTTGGGGCAGAGCGCGGTGGGTACGTAGTAAGATACGGCATAACCCAGGCCGCGCGTGCCCGTGCCCTGTTTTGGGCCTGGCCCAACAGCGCTCGGCACCGTGTGTGGCCCAGGCCCGGGGGCTTCTGTCGGTGTACTAGAGTAGGGGTACCCTAGTATCCCGAACTTGTGCACGGGCAGTTGCAGCGACCCGCGGCAAGGCTTGCCGGGTGACCGCCAAGGTCCTCCATGGTTCCTTTGGAGCCATTCAAGAACAAAGTATTTAAGCCAAGGAGACAAGGCCCCGGCAAGAGGAGCTTGCCGGGAAGGCCAACCAAGACATTGCAAGGAACTTGCCGCGAGGCGCCACGCGTCCCGGCAAGGCCCGGAGAGCGACAAGCTCCCGGACGCGACAAGACAACGAACGCGGCAAGGCGCTTGCCGCGACAAGTGACCTCTCTGTACCCACGCTCCAGCACATCCACCAACGTGTCGCCCTGGGGCCTTTCCATGCGCGCGTGGCGGGAGGCTGTGCAGCCAGCGGCGCGCGGTGGCATGCGACGCTGACAAGATTGCCATCGTGGCGAGCGGTGGCGTCCCTGACGGTCCTTTTCTGCACTGTTTGGGCGACGCAGACGGGCATTTAATGCCTTTGTCCCCTGCCATCAGGGTTAGGTAGGATGCACTGTACAGGTAGCTGTACCAACCACCCCTCTTTTTCTATTTTTACCCTTGTCTATGTTGCCACCTGTCGGTAACCCCTTGAGCATATAAAAGGAGGCTCGTGCGCAACATTTAGGGGGGTTGGCTTCGAAACCAAAAAACACTCACGCTCGGTCTCGTTAGCAGCTGTGTGTACTGTAGCACTCAGCGCTCCCGAGCAAGAACTAAATACAATCAAACAAGCAGCAGTAGGAGTATTATCTCTCCGGAGAGCTCCGAAGCTGGGTAAACTGCTCGTGTGCTTCGCCTCGATCCGCTCTTCATGCGATCTCCGCCCCCCGTCGAACCGAAAGGGGCCCGGTCCGCCGGTCCCATAGGTGTTCGTGGATCAGCCTCCCCGACAGCGGGGCTGGCGGGTGGCTGCGGCTCGGCTTGGGCCTCAGCCTCTTAAAGGGCCGGCCGGGTCGGTGTCCCACGCGTAGACGGCCCGGTAAGTCGGTTCCTCTTTTTTTTTAAACATTCCAACGCGCAGAAAAACGATTAAAAGAAATACTGAAAGGACTCCAAAAATCCTGAAATAAATTTTCCCCATCCTCTCAAAATATATCAGATAAAGTGAACATTTATTTGGGCCTCTAATGCAATTTTGAAAAACACATTTTTTCCTAATTCAAATAAAATAGCGATAAAACTACGAATAAAATACTTATTTGATTTTAATATTTTCCCTTCAATATTTCTTTATTTTGGGGAAGTCATTTTGTCCCCTTTCCTTATTTTTCATATTGTAAATATTCGAAGTGAAAAATAATTAAAACCAAACGATCCTCTTTTCAAAATTTGAGAAAACTCAAATATGAAAATAACAAAATCCCCAACTCTCTCCGTGGGTCCTTGAGTTGCGTAGAATTTCTAGGATCGACCAAAAATGCATTAAAAATATGATATGCAATGATGATCTAATGTATAACATTCCAAATTGAAAATTTGTGATGTTACATTTGTTATAGTTGAAAATGTTAATGTTATTGTGTTGATTCGTACTAACTTATCTCATGAGTTCTTGTTGAGTTTTGTGTGGATGAAGTTTTTAAGATGTAGGGAAGCCATGAAATAAAGTAATTAAGGAGACACAAAAGCTCAAGCTTGGGGATGCCCAAGGCACCCCAAGATAATATTTCAAGAAGTCTCAAACATCCAAGCATGGGGATGCCCCGGTAGGCATCCCACCTTTCTTCTTCAACAATTATCGGTTAGTATCGGTTGAACCTAAGTGTTTGCTTCTTCACATGATGTGTGCTATCCTTGAAATGTCATTTTATTTTGTTTTGCTTGCTGTTTGAATAAAATACCAAGATCTAAAATTCTTAAATGTTAGAGATTCTTCACATAGTTGCATAATTATTCGACTACTCATTGAGCTTCACTTATATCTTTTGAGCTAGACAATTTTGCTGTAGTGCTTCACTTATATCTTTTTAGAGCACGGCGGTGGTTTTAATTTTTAGAAATTATTGATCTCTCATGCTTCACTTATATTATTTTGAGAGTCTTTTAGAACAACATGGTATTTGCTATGGTTATAAAATTGGTCCTAGAATGATGGGCATCCAAGTTGGGCATAATAAAAACTATCATAGAAAGTGAATTGTAATCTATGATCAATTTGATGCTTGATAATTGTTTTGAGATATAGAGGTGGTAATGCTAGAGTCATGCTAGTTGGGTAATTATAAAATGAGAAATACTTGTGTTAAAGTTGGCAAGTCCCATAGCATGCACATATGGTAAAAGTTGTGTAACAAATTTGTCGCATGGGATGCTCTTTTGATTGCCTTCCTTATGAGTGCAGGTCGGGATTGCGCGATGGTTAACTCCTACCAACCCTTCCCCTAGGAGCATGCGTAGTATTACTTTGCTTCGAGGGCTAATAAACTTTTCCAATAAGTATATGAGTTCTTTCTGACTAATGTGAGTCCATGGATTATACACACTCTTACCCTTCCATCATTGCTGGCCTCTATGGTACCGTGCATTGCCCTTTCTCACCTTGAGAGTTGGTGCAAACTTCGCCGGTGCATCCAAACCCCGTGATATGATACGCTCTATCACACATAAACCTCCTTATATCCTCCTCAAAACAGCCACCATACCTACCTATTATGTCATTTCCATAGCCATTCCGAGATATATTGCCATGCAACTTTCCACTGTTCCGTTTATTATGACACGCTCCATCATTGTCATATTGCATTTGCATGATCATGTAGTTGACATAGTATTTGTGGCAAAGCCACCTTCATAATTTTTCATAAATGTCACTCTTGATTCATTGCATATACCGGTACACCGTCGGAGGCACTCATATAGAGTCATACTTTCTTCTAGTATCGAGTTGTAATCCATGAGTTCTAAGTAAATAGAAGTGTGATGATCATCATTATTAGAGCATTGTCCCTTGAAAAAAGGCCAAAAAGGCCAAAAAAGAAGAAGAAGGAAGGGCAAAATAAAAAAAGGAAGGCCCCCCAAAAGGGGGACAATGTTACTATACTTTTCCGCACTTGTGCTTCAAAGTAGCACCATGATCTTTATGAGAGAGAGTCTTTTATTTTTTCACTTTCATATACTAGTGGGAATTTTTCATTATAGAACTTGGCTTGTATATTCCAATGATGGGCTTCCTCAAAATGCCCTAGGTCTTCGTGAGCAAGCAAGTTGGATGCACACCCACTTAGTTTATTTTGTTGAGCTTTCATACATTTATAGCTCTAGTGCATCTGTTGCATGGCAATCCCTATTCCTCATGTTGACATAAATTGATGGGCATCTCCATAGCCTATTGATTAGCCTCGTCAATATGAGACTTTCTCTTTTTTTGTCTTCTCCACACAACCTCCATCATCATATTCTATTCCACCCATAGTGCTATATCCATGGCTTACGCTCATGTATTGCGTGAGAGTTGAAAAAAGCTGAAGCGCATTAAAAAGTATGAACCAATTGCTTGGCTGAACCGGGGTTGTGCATGATGGGAGTATTTTGTGTGACCAAAATGAAGCATAGCCTAACTATATGATTTTGTAGGGATAAGCGTTCTTTTGCTATGTTATTTTGATAAGACATGATTACTTGTTAGTACGCTTGAAGTATTACTATTTTTATGTTAATATGGACTTTGATCTTGAATCATTTGGATATGAACATTCATGCCACAATAAACAAAACTACATTGAGAAATATGGTAGGTAGCATTCCACATCAAAAATTCTGTTTTATCATTTACCTACTCGAGGACGAGTAGGAATTAAGCTTGGGGATGCTTGATATGTCTCCAACGTATCTATAATTTTTGATTGTTCCATGCTATTATATTACCTGTTTGGGATGTTTATGGGCTTTACTTTACACTTATATATCATTTTTGGGACTAACCTATTAACCGGAGCCCAACCGAAATTGCTGTTTTTTTGCCTATTTCAGTGTTTCGAAGAAAAGGAATATCAAACGGAGTCCAAACGGACTGAAACCTTCGGGAGAGTTATTTTTGGAACGGAAGCAATCCAGGAGACTTGGAGTAGACGTCAGGGAAGCTTCGAGGTGGCCACGAGGGTCCATGGCATGCCCTACCCCCCTGGGCGTGCCCCCCACCCTCGTGGGCCCCTCGTGGTTCCCCTGACTGACTTCTTTCACATATATATATATCCACATACCCCAAAAACGTCGAGGAGCACAATAGATCGGGAGATCCGCCGCCGCAAGACTATGTAGCCACCAAAAACCAATCGGGACCCTGTTTTGGCACCCTGCCGGAGGGGGGATCCCTCACCGGTGGCCACCTTCATCATCCCGGCGCTCTCCATGACGAGGAGGGAGTAGTTCACCCTCAGGGCTGAGGGTATGTACCAGTAGCTATGTGTTTGATCTCTCTCTCTCTTGTGTTCTTCAGGTGATATGATCTTGATGTATCGCGAGCTTTGCTATTATAGTTGGATCTTATGATGTTTCTCCCCCTCTACTCTCTTGTGATGAATTGAGTTTTCCCTTTGAAGTTGTCTTGTCGGATTCAGTCTTTAAGGATTTGAGAACACTTGATGTATGTCTTGCCGTGCTTATGTGTGGTGACAATGGGATATTCACGTGATCTACTTGATGTATGTTTTGGTGATCAACTTGCGGGTTCAATGAACTTATGCATAGGGGTTGGCACACGTTTTTGTCTTGACTCTCCGGTAGAAACTTTGGGGCACTCTTTGAAGTACTTTGTGTTGGTTGAATAGATGAATCTGAGATTGTGTGATGCATATCGTATAATCATACCCACAGATACTTGAGGTGACATTGGAGTATCTAGGTGACATTAGGGTTTTGGTTGATTTGTGTCTTAAGGTGTTATTATGGTACGAACTCTTGAATAGATCGATCAGAAAGGATAACTTTGAGGTGGTTTCGTACCCTACAATAATCTCTTCGTTTGTTCTCCGCTATTAGTGAATTTGGAGTGACTCTTTGTTGCATGTTGAGGGATAGTTATATGATCCAGTTATGTTATTATTGTTGAGAGAACTTGCACTAGTGAAAGTATGAACCTTAGGCCTTGTTTCCTACCATTAAAATGTCGTTTACGCTCACTTTTTTCATTAGTTACCTTGCTGTTTTTATATTTTCAGACTACAAAAACCTATATCTACCATCCATATTGCACTTGTATCACCATCTCTTCGCCGAACTAGTGCACTTATACAATTTACTATTGTATTGGGTATGTTGGGGACACAAGAGACTCTTTGTTATTTGGTTGCAGGGTTGTTTGAGAGAGACCATCTTCATCCTACGCCTCCCACGGATTGATAAACCTTAGGTCATCCACTTGAGGGAAATTTGCTACTGTCCTACAAACCTCTGCACTTGGAGGCCCAACAACGTCTACAAGGAGAAGGTTGCGTAGTAGACATCAGTCATTGACTTTTATTTTTTCATGTGATGATAATGCAATGCTTCCTTTACATGATTTGCACAATTCATCTACTATGCCTTGCCATGATCACATTGTTTCAAATATGCTTTGTTTTGGATGTTTTCAATATTCTCCATGTGATGTTTCCACTAATGATCATGAGGAGACCCCCATAGTTTCCTCATACATATGAGGAGATTTTGATGCATTCCATACATTGCATGATTCTCATAGTCGCTTGCACCATATGCATTCCATGAGTAACAATGCTCTACATATTTCTCATGATGCATTACACAATTTGAGTCTCCATTATGCTAAACATAACAACAAACCTCTCATGATGGATGACATGTTTCTATATCACGCATCTCATCTATTTGAGCATTGGATATTTGGTACAAACAACACAAGCACGTGCACATCATGATGGATAATGTGTACATATACCACACAGACACAATCTTTCCTTGGTCTTTTTTGTGTGTAGGTACTCACATATACTCATCAACCTCTCAATCCCATGAGTTGACAAAACAAGATCTTGAGGGGAACAACGACTTGGGATCCCGTGGATTGTCCTTACCACCATTCTCTTCGCACAACGACTACACGCATCTCTTTTACTTGGCTCTCACACGACTTTGGGCTATATATGACTTGTTACTTTATGCCCATTGTGTCATGTTCACTTGGCATGCTATACCTCTTTCTATGCAATTCTATGTTGTTCTATGTCGGCAGGGCCCGGCCCCGCGCATACCCCAACCGCCGTTAGCCTTTCGGAACTAAGGAGTGAGGGGCTACATGACCTGTTAGGCTCCTGAGTCGCGATGCTCAGGAGTCCCCCTTGACGCTCAAACGAGTCTTCATACCTTGGCTCCGCTCGGGGAGGGGCGCGCGATGACAAGGTCCGAGGAACCTAGCTAGGTGGCATGCGCTCAGGCGTAGCCCGGGTGCAGCCCCCGTGTCCAGTCCCCTCGCACGGCACTCCCGAGGGGAGGCTTTGCTATGGTGCCAGACACTGAGCTCTGGGCTCCCTGAGGTTGATACAGCCATGGGCCGCCCTCTGTTGTTTATCACTAGCGCGGAGCATAGTGCTTCTGTATGTGTACAGGCATAGCCGCTCCTCGGCAGTGTCGTCAGCCAGCATGGAGCATGGTGCTTCCACTGGTGCATGGGAGGGGGCTCCCCTCCGGGAGGAGCCCCCGGGGCATGTACAGCCCCGCCGTGACACGTGGCCGGCATGGTAGGGCTAGGAGAGGTGTATCTGGGCACCCGTGAGCCAGCGCGGGACTCACGAGGCCCTACCTCGAGGCGGGTTGCACCTGGCTCTGGGCCTTTATCAATGGTATGTTCCTGCAAGGTGGTTAGAATGCAAATGATCTACGTTCTCAGGTCCCAGCCCTTGAGCGAGCTCAGCCGCCGCTGGTATGACATGTCGCAATGTCATGGGTCAAGGCCAGGGGGTGAGGGCTGGAGAGCCTGTAAGGGCCCATGAGTCGCGATGCTCAGGCACCCCCCTTTTAACGTGCAAGGGATTTGCATGAGAGTGGAGAGGTCTGCGGTAGGCAGCAGACGATAATCATGGGAATCAGGTTAAGCATGGAGGAGCAAATCCATTTAGATAGATGCGAAAAAAGCAAACGCCACTGGGTCAGGCCCAGGCGGCTTGGGGATGATGCAGCCCGAGGGGCGCCCCCAACAAGGTAAGCAAAGAACATAAGTAAAAGGGATACATGCCACAGGGACGGACCCACGCGACCTGGGAATGATGCAGCCCTGTGGGTGCTCCCAGCTAAAGCAAAAACTAAAAAGAAGTCACCTGATACTTTTGCAGAGCGAGGGTCAGAGTAGCTGACGATGCGGTGTGAAGGAGCCGATCCTCACAAGGCCTCGGGCCTCCGGGCCTCGGGAGGCTCAAGCAGCCCGACGAGGTCCATCTCCATTTCCTCCATGAGCGCGCGATGCTGAGCTTCCAGAGTGCTCCTCATTAGGCGGTGGTGGGCTACAGCCGCGTTAGACAAGCCGAAGGGGATGCGAACGTAGCTGCATGGCGGGCCCGTGCAACACCCCACGCGCGAGAGCCAGAAGCACTCCTAAGAAGCGACTCGATTGAGCCCTGGGTAGTCGGTTCAGGCGCACAGCCCACCATCCTCGCCTGGATGGGGAGCTACGCCGGGCAGACAGCGGTTGTCGCGCATGACTCTCGATCCCTCCAACTCTTGAGCGCCTCGGTGATGAATGCCTGCGGGTTCGGTCCTTCATTCCTTACGCCTTCCTGAGGGAAGCATGCCATGAAGCACGCCTCCAAGTGGTGCCCAAGCGCCTCCCTCATGACCTTGGCAAGGTCGGTGGCTCCCTAGGAGAGAGCCCCCGAGCCCTACCCGAAGGGGGCACCGGGCGCACCTTCCTATGCGATTGAGGGTGGCGACCCTTTTGCGGGCGCATGTCCAGACGTGGCGCATCCGGGGGTGCCTGCCTCCTGAGGCCTTGAACCAGGTGATGTCTTCTTCTTCTTGGGAGCTGCTCCTGGGAGGTTTCCACTTTTGGTGTCCGGGTCCTCGATCGACGCGGCCTAGAAGGCACACTCGAGGGAGCACACCGCATCTTTCTCTTCACAGGGGACCGTGATGACCCCACCGCTTCCTGGCATCTTGAGGATGTTGTAGCCATCGTGAGTCACTGCCATGAACTTGGCCAGGGCTGGGTACCCAAGGATGACATTGTACGGCAGGCGAATGTGGGCGACGTCGAAGTTAATGAGCTCGGTGCGGTAGTTGTTGCGCTTCCCAAAGGTGACAGGAAGGCGAACCTGCCCTATCAGAATAGTGGAACCATCCGTGACTCCTGAGAAAGGCTTTGTTGGCTGAAGCTAATCATATGGCACTTGGAGATTGTTGAACATCTTGACGGACAGGACGTTGAGTCCTGCTCCGCCATCAATGAGGGTCCTGGTGACTTGCACATTGCTGATGACTAGGGAACAAAGCATTTGGAGGACACCGGCCGTTGCCGCGCACTTGAGCTAATCCGCTGAGCTGAATGTGATAGCGCATGCAGACCACCTGAGAGGGCGCATGGCCTCAAGCTTGTGGAGGACTGCATTCACCATGCGAGCAAAATACTTGAAGGTGCGATGTGAGGCTGGGGCCTGCGCGCCACCCAGGATGCAAGCCATCGCACATGGCTCCTGGAAGCCCCCAGCCCCCCTCGTCCTGATGATGGTCTTCATTTCTCCTTGGTGGTGGTGGCAGAGGAGGAAGGCCTGCATTTCCCTGCGGGCGATCCTCGCAAGGATGATCTCTCCAAGCTCCCTCGCGAGGCTGGTCCTGCCAGCGGTCCTCGCGATGTTGGTCACGCCATCCCTGGCATGGGCCACGGTCGTCCCATCGTCCTCCACCTCTTGCTCCGCCTCGGCCTTAGCCCCGATCGTTGCGCTCGGGGCGCCGTCCGACGTGGCCTTCTCGTATGGCCCTGAGCTCTTGGCATTCGTTGGTGTTGTGGGTGTGGAGATCGTGGTACACACAGTACTGGCTGCCCTTGGATGACTCCGGCTGGTCCCTGCCGCGTTTGGTGTCTGGCTCTACTGCGAGCATAGCTGCTCCCTTGCGCTTCACATCTTTGGCATTGGCTTTCTTCTCTTCTGGGTCTGCTGCTGGGAGCTCGAGAAGGGAGAGGCGTCCCTCCTCAGCCCTTGCGCACTTGGTTGCCAGGTTGAACAACTCCAGTGACGTACACAGATCTTCATGGATTTCCAGCTCCTCCTTCATCTTGACATCGCGAACACCATCAGAGAACGCAGAGATAATGGCCTCCTCAGTCACCCTGGAATCTTGAGGCGAGCATTGTTGAAGCGCTGGATGTACTTTTGCAAGGTCTCTCCAGGCTGCTGTTTGATGCGACATAGGTCACCCACGGCCGGCGGACGGTCACGAGTGCCCTGGAAGTTGGCGATGAAGCGAGTGTGCATCTCGTCCCAGGAGGAGATCGTGCCCAGAGCCAGGTTCAGGAGCCAGGTCGGTGTCCGTCCTTGAGTGCCATGGGAAACCAGTTCGCCATGACCATTTCGTCCCCGTTGGCGGCTTCGATGCCCAGCTCATAGAGCTGTAGGAACTCCGCGGGGTCTGCAGTGCCGTCGTAGCGAGGAGGCAGGTCAGGCTTGAACTTGCCTGGCCAGGCGACACTGCGTAGCTCGGGGGTGAAGGCGCGGCAGCCTGTGGTGGCCACCGAAGCCCTCTGCTGATGCTGGGCTTGCTCCTAGGGATTCCCGTTGGCCGCTGCCTAGAGCAGCGCGTGGTCTTGAGGTGGTGGCGCACCGGTGCCGGGAGCACGCGAGCACCTTCTTGGGGACAAGGGATTTCTTGGCAACTCCTTTCCTGCCGCGCGGGTGCTGGACACGGTGGATCTCGTCCTGGGGCCGCGCGCCTTGGAGCTAGGGCGCCTTCTTGGGGAGGAGGATGTGGAGGCACCTCCTGGTCTGCGCCTCCTATGCAGGACGGAGGGCGAGGCAGCGAGAGGGACGACATAGGAGAGCCCCCTGCAGTGCTGACGAGCTCGGTGATGCGAGTGAGCCAGTCCTCGTAGAGGTTGTCGACGGGACGGTAGTGCAGGAGCTCACACGCCAGGAGCAACGTGGCGTGCACGTCCGTGGGGGCGCGACTGGCATGGGACGACGAACCGGCTGGAGTCAGCGACGGGGTGGCGGTGCGGCCTTCCCGCCGCACTGAAGGATGCAGAGACGAGGCGTACTTCTCGTTCCCCGCCGGGCCGGCGGCAGCGTTGGCGGCAGGTGACAGGGAACGATGGGGGCACCTGCCGACGGGCGCCGTCTGGGCAATGCGGGTGGCAAGAGCAGCCCGACGCTCGGCGCGAGCCTGGTGAGCATCAGCCATGGACACGACGGAAGATTGAATGCAGACAACAGAAGAAAGATTCTGGTGCACCCCTACCTGGCACGCCAAATGTCGGATGTTGGGTTCCGGCAGACCCTTGAGGTTCGAACTCTGGGGTGCGCACGAAGATCTCTCCCCTATCTATCCACGTCCGATCCTCTTGTGAGATGTAAGCTAGAAACGATGAACAACACAAGGGACACGAGATTTATACTGGTTCGGGCCACCGTCGTGGTGTAACACCCTACTCTGGTGTGTGGTGTGGTGGATTGCCTCAGGGGCTGATGATGAACAGTACAAGGGGAGAACAGCCTCGCGAGAGGTGTTCTTGAATTGGTGCGATGAACTGCTTGGGTGAGTTCAGTCGCCTCTCTCTCTCTAGTCTACCTCCAAAAAATCTCTCTCTACTCTATGGTGGCTAGCTCTATTTATAGAGGCCCTGGGCCTCTTCCCAAATATTCAGCGGGAAGGGCGCCAACAACGGCCATTTCGAAGGCGAACATCCAGTACAAGTTATCCTGACTAAAGTTGGTCTTCGGCTGCCAAAAGCACTGGTGATGACGCCGTCTTGGGCTCCATGGTGACCTCCATCCTACCACCCCGCTGGTTTTGGTCTCGTTGCACTAAAATGGCAACCTTTGCCTGATGTCTCGGTACTCCACGCCTGTGCTTGCCCCCTTTGCATCAAAGAGGAAACAAGGACACTGCGCAGGCGGGCGCCCGCCTAGCGCCCGCCTGGTCTCGATCGTCATGGCTGGCATCATGGGCACCTCGCGAGGTACCCTTCCTTTATCTCTCCGCCACCTCGCGAGCCTACCTGGCGAGGCCATCCCTGAGGAAGCCTTGTGTCGTCCGCCCCGCGAGGCTCGGCCCCTCGCGAGGGTCTTGAGTCTTGTGCTGATGAAGATGGGCCGTGCTGGGCCACCACTTGAGCCACACTGCAGGCCGCAGGCAGGAAAGTCTGGGGACCCCCGTTCCCAGAACACTGACAATTTTGAAGGTTCACAAGGCGGTACCATCATGCGACAACTTGGTCATGTGAAGGCGTACACGATGCATGGCACCAAAATTTTCGACATCCTCATAAAGGTGAATTCCTTCCTTTTGAGCCATCCTCAAATACGCATATTGGATGGGTCATTCTTTCATTGTTGTTTCCTTCTTGTTGTCTACATGATACATCTCGCGAACGGATGAGCGACATTGGAGATTGGCTCTATGGACCTTCACATTGAGGAGCTCTCGGACTTATTGGATGCACCTTCGAACCTCCACTCATGCCACGACATCGAGCATTGGTACATCAACACTCCTTTGACACATTGCACCAACACATCCATATTTGTTGATTGTGCTCCCACATGTCATGCTCGATGGACATATCATACTCACCACAAGTTTGCACCCTATGCATGGATTGACTCACATTGTGCTTGCCTTGTTGCATCTATTTCCTTTAGGGATGGCAATGGGTACCCATTACTCACGTACACTACGGGTAAAAACCCAATTAGGGTAAGGGTATGGGACAAAAAAATATCCATGGGTATATAAATAGGGAAATGTTAAACCCATCGGGTAGAGCGGGTACGGGTATGGGATCATATAACCCATACCCACGTACCCACGTACCCTTATAAAATTCATATGAACTCGAAATTATCTCTTCACTTTGTCATGAATTTGTGAACTCAAAATATATGACAATATGTTGATGTTTTGATGTGTCGTTGTTTACGAGAAAGTGATGTTGTTTATTAAATATATTGTTCTTTATGATATGTTGCTATTTAAAAATGTGTGTTGTTGTTATAATCTATTGTTGTTTATAGATTATAATTATATGTTGTTTTTTATGACAATGAGTTGTTCAAAGCGATACTTTGCAAACATGGGTAATTTTACCCACGGGTACCCATCTACCCTGTCGGGTAATGGGCATGGGAAAAAGTATACCCATTGACAGGTATGGGTAAGGGTGATGGGTAAGCTTAGAGGGGATGGGTACGGGTATGGGGTGGCTCAAACCGTACCCAAACCCTGCGGGTTCCATCCCTGATTTCCATGCCATCCATGATATACGAGCTTGTGCATTTCCTTAGCAAATTTGTTGTGATATACCTCGATGGCATATTCATACATAATGACCACATTGCCCACCATCAACTGCATGATCACATACTCACATTAAGCTCCAATTACCATGTTCATGCTTTTGATACACCATCCCATTATGACATCATTTTGCACAATGGTAGCATTTGTAGCTTTGTGCACCATGACCCCATGAATGCTTTGCATATCATTATATATCATCTTGATAAGCTTCATGCACTTTGTCACGAGCAATCTTGCCGCACAGACTCATTCTTACATCATGGACACTTTGTGTGCGCTAACCATTGTATTCCCGATTATCGTTTGTGTTTGCTCTTCTTGCATGTATACTACTCCAGCGACACCTTGGATTACTTGGATTGCACGATGTCCTCAACTTCGTCCAACTACAAGTCCGTCCACAACAACTGTTCCCATGGTGATGAGGATCACAATCCGAGGTCGGATCTTTCCCAGGGGGGAGGGGAGATGATGCGGAGCATCCTACGATCATCCCCATTTACACTACGACGAGACCTCGACCTCAAGCATACGCCATTGGACACAAGGTGAACTCTTTCCTAAGTCCTTCTCCTTTCTATTCACGCGAGACATGGTTGCTACCTAATGCAAAGACACTACATGTGCTCAGGAACCAAGGACTGGAGGAGGAAGAATGGCCAACATCAAGACTTGTGCAGAGTTTCTGCCAAGCCCGGATCTTCCGGCCACAGCCCTGAACCTCCGGCCCTCGCCACTCCAGATGATGCCTGGGTGTGCCAACTCTCTGTTCAGTGTGGAACCAGCCTAGAACCATGCCCAGACCTTCTGGTTCCCAGAACTTCCGGCTGACTCGGACCTTTCGGCCCCCAAACTCCAGCACAGCCCCGCGTCGCGCCAACTCTCCTTTTACACCGGAACCCGCCCGAAACTTCTAGCGCTTGGAACTTCTGGCCCTGCCTGCGTGCATCGACTTGGGCCGAGGCCCGTGTACCCTATCGCCCTGTAGACTATATATACTTTTCTCCCACCTACGTTTTTGGGTTAGCAAAGTAGTAGCTTATTTGAGAAGCTTTGCTCTCCACTTGATCCCTTCTCCATCGGAGTTCACGACCTCTACAGAGAAGATCCCCCAAGTGGATTGAAGACCCCTCACCGGAAGGCCCCTCAAAACCTCCTCATGGATAAGAACTTGCTACTTGTATTTTCCTTTGTTGATCGTGGATCGTGTATCTCTTTGTGTTTCGAGGATCTAACACATGTGTAATCGAATCTTGTTGGTTTGAGTGATTTTTACCATGTTTCTCCCGTGTTTTCCCTCATGATTTCCCCTCATGTTCCTCATGTTCTTCACAGGATCCGCTCCAATCGTGAAAGATCGGGCATCTAGGGTTCTATCGTACATCAGTGTAGTTGGTTCTCTGTCCAACGGTGTAAGTGTACATTCTAGAAGAGTCTCAATTATGTGCGGTGGGGCTAGTTCATGGGCCAGTGCAACCATGGTTCTATCTGCATCGACGGGTAGCCCCATCTTTTGTGAAGAACAGGTTTTTACTCCCGTAGATACTGCCATCACTCCCTCTATTTCAAATGGCTGATAAACAAGAAATGAAATTGAAAGTACAGACATTGTATGATAGATAGATGTGGTAATTCACATATATGTTGTCTAACCAAATAGGACGGCATGACACAATTTCACATATATGATGGCTAACTAAACAGGATAGCATAACACAGTTTCAGATATATGATGGATAGCTTAGCAAGATATAATGGCATACTTCAATGTATGATGAGTATCTAAACAGGTTGACATGACAAAGCAATATGATGTCTTTCTAAAAATAGGCTGGGATGAAATAATTCACATATGTGTTGTCTAATTATACAGGATGTCATGATATAATTCAGATAATTGATTTATATACTAAGCAGCTGGCACTCGCATGTATGATCTCTAAGCTAAGCAGATGGCATTTAATATTGTGTATATGATGTCTAAACTAGGCAATACAAGAAACCATATGCATGATATGAGAAATATAAGCATTGGAAGTTAGAGCATACACCTCAGGTGGGATATAGGACTGGTCATCTATCTCTGAATCCTCCTCTGAGGAGCTGCCTATGACCATCGAGATATATGCATCAACAAGTACCATTGCCTGCTCTGAAGACCTTGTTTTCACTCTAGATTTTCCCATAACCGACTTAAATGGTTGATACACATGAAGAGTAGTTTAATAGACACAGATTGTCGACAAATGGAATATGTAATGAAAAAAAGGATGCCGATACGTATCCAACGTATCTATAACTTTTGATTGTTCCATCTTGTTATATTATCATTCTTGGATGTTTTACAAACATTTTATAGTCATTTTATATCATTTTTTGGTACTAACCTATTGACATAGTGCCAAGTGCCAGTTGCTGTTTTCTACATGTTTTTTACATCACAGGAAATCAATATCAGACGGAGTCCAAATGCCACACCACTTTATGATGATTTTTATGGACCAAAAGGAAGAAGTTGGGCCCTGGTTGCACCTGGGGGGGGGGTTCCCGAGGAGGGACAACCCACCAGGGCGCGCCAGAAGGCCCAGGCACGCCCTCATGGGTTGTACCCACCTCGGGTGCCCCCTGGACTTCCTCTTTGCTCTATGAATACCCCAATATTCCAGAAACCCTAGGGGAGTCAACGAAATATTCATCCAGCCGCCGCAGAGTCCAGAACCACCAGATCCAATCTAGACACCATCACAGAGGGGTTCACCACTTACATTGGAGCCTCTCCTATGACGTGTGAGTAGTTCTTTGTAGACCTACGGGTCCGTAGTTAGTAGCTAGATGGCTTCCTCTCACCCTCTCTCTTGATTATAAATACAACGGTCTCTTGGAGATCCATATGATGTAAGTCTTTTGGCGGTGTGTTTGTTGGGATCCAATGAACTTTGAGTTTATGATCAGATCGATGTTATTATTCATTGAAGTTATTTGAGTCTTCTTTGATCTCTTATATGAATGATTGCTTATAGCCTCGTATTTCTTCTCCGATATTTGGGTTTTGTTTGGCCAACTTGATATATTTATCTTGCAATGGGAAGAGGTTCCCGGTAGTGGGTTTGATCTTACGGTGCTTGATCCCAATGACAGAAAGGGAACCGACACATATGTATCGTTGCTACTAAGGATAAAAAGATGAGATCTATATCTACCGCAATAGATAAACATATCTCGTCTACATCATGTCATTGTTCTTATTGCATTACTCCATTTTCTCATGAACTCAATACACTAGATGCATGCTGGATAGCGGTCGATGTGTGGAGTAATAGTAGTAGATGCAAGCAGGAGTCGGTCTACTAAACTTGGACGTGATGCCTATATAATGATCATTTCCTGGATATCGTCATGATTATTTGAAGTTCTAGCAATTTCCCAACAATAATTGTTTTCCCACCGTTTGCTATTTTTCATGAGAGAAGCCACTAGTGAAACCTACGGGCCCCGGGTCTCTTTTCATCATATTTGCCTTTCCGTTCTATTTTCTCTTGCATTTATTTTCAGATCTATTAAACCAAAAATAAAAAAATACCTTGCTGCAATTTATTCTTATTTATTTTATTTGGTGTTCGATCTATCAATCTACTACAAATTTACCTCACGTCCTTTGCCTATCTTGAGGCGTCGTACCCCGAAAGGGATTGACAACCCCTTTAACACGTCGGGTTGCGAGGTGTTGTTCTTTGTGTGCAGGGGTTGTTTATGTTGTGTTGGTTGGTTCTCCTACTGGTTCGATAACCTTGGTTTCATATATGATGGAAATACCTACCGCCGCTGTGCTGCATCATCCCTTCCTCTTTGGGGAAATACCGACGTAGCTTCAAGCGACATCCGATGGCATGAGATAATTCACATATATGATGCCTGGCTACATGGCGGTGCATAACTCACATATATGATAACTGGCTGAAAAACATGGCATTGCATAATTCACATATCTGATATAGAAAGCAAACATGAGGCATTCATACAAAGCATGTCTAATCTAAGCAGATGGCATGGCAATGCAAGACACCATATGCATGATATGAGCAATATAACGCTGCCAAGTTAGAGCATACACCTAAGGGTGGGGGAAATACGACTGGTCACCAGTCTCTAAAACCTCCTTCGAGGAGCTATCTGTAACCAGCAAGAAATCTGCATCGACAGGTAGCACTGACTGCTCAGAAGACCTTGTTTTCACTCCATATTTTCCCATGACCGACTCAAAGGCTGATGCACAAGAAGAGTAGATGAATGTATAAACATTGTTGACAAATGGAGTACATTATGAAAAAAATATGGCATGATACAGTTCAAATATATGATGACTGGCTAAATAGGATGGCATTGCATGATTCACGTATATGATGCCTTGCTAAAGAAGATGGCATTCCATAATTCACATATACTCCCTCTCTTCCTAAGTATTTGTCTTTTTAGAGATTTCAAATGGAGTACCACATACGGATGTATATAGACATATTTTAGAGTGTAGATTCACTCATTTTGTTCTGTATGTAGTCACTTGTTGAAATCTCTAAAAAGACAAATATTTAGGAATGGTGGGAGTATGATATAGAAACCAAACAGGTGGCATTCACACAAAGCAAATCCAAACTAAGATGATGACATATAAGATGTATAATGTAAGCAATGTGAGGTGCCATATGCATGATATGACCAACATCAGCATGCCAGGTTAGAGCAAACACCTCAGGGGGTAAATAGGAGTGGCGGCTCCCTCTGAATCCCCCTCTGAACAGTTATTTTCCTCTGTAATACAATCTGGAACAGGGGGAGGGGGACCACTTCGCCCACCATGTAGTGGCGTCTGCATGACATTATATTCCCACGCAACGGTCTTCTCTTTTTCTCTACATGTTCAGTACAATTGTGTACAATAACTGACATGCATAATAAAAAACATAGTTAGATTATGTAAGGCCTAAGGGGTGCATGTAGAAGTCAAGACTGATGGTAGCAAACGAGTGGATAGATCAAAAACTATTAATAGCAGGCAGATTATAGCTTCAGTTTAAAAAGATAAACGATGGATCATCTACTGTTTGTTGCCCACCTAACATGAACCACATAGAAGACCCCAGATGAACCAGATAGTAGACAGATACTATTCGTTGCTGCCTCGATATGTGCCCCACACGCATTTTAAAACTCAAGTCTAAAAATTAGTTTGGACCTGACTAATGTAGGGCGGAACCCTAGGGGCCGATCTTTCATATTTGGGGCGGATCCTACGGGGAATCACGAAGAACACGCGGAAGAACTCGAGGGGAAAAACACGGGGAGAACAAGAGAGATCACGAAACCGACATAGAATCAACCACACGAGTGCTAGATCACCGAACACAAAGAGATACATGAGATCCAAAGTCAACAAAGGTAAGGATACAAAGGAACCGTTCTTCTCCGTACGGAGGTCTTGATGATCTTCCCTAGAAAGGGGTCTTGAATCCGCTTGGGGGATCTTCTCCGAAGAGGTCGTGAACTCCGAGGAGAAGTATCCAAGTGGATGAGCAAGGGCTCTCACACAAATATGAGCTAAACCAATGCTAACCCTAGAAAGAGGAAGGAGAAGGAGTATATATAGTCTAGGGGGGCGAAGAGGTACATGGTCTTCGGCCCTTTACTATGTGAAGACAGGCGAGGCCGGATGTCCAGGTGTCGGGCCAGATGTCCGGGCCTTCCGGAGGGGCCAGATGTCCGGGCCAAGTCGCCGGATGTCCGGGCTGGAGGCGATAGCTTCTATAGTTCCTAGCGCGTGGCACCGGATTTCTGGGACTTTGGCCGGATTTCCGGGCTGGGACCGGATGTACGGGCCGTACGCCGGATCCGGGCCCTATAGACTAGGCCAGCTTGGCTGTTGCTGATGGAGACGCTCTAGGGGCCGGATGTCCGGGGCCTTGGCCGGATGTCCGGGGCCTGGAAGGTGAACTTGCCCGTTTCAGTTGGTTCTCTTCATCCGTGGAGTTGGCGGCTTGTCTGTCTTCATGTGCATTCTCGGGAGGTTCCTCTTGACACCTAATCATGCATAGTATATCAGACTTAGGTAGTAGCCATGTCTCGAGTGGATCATATGTGATATCACTAAGGAGAGAAGTCACCTCGGTCTCGAGTGTTCGAGCTCGTGCTGTAGTAATGGGTCCTCTTGGTGCGTGGTGAGGCGATGGAAGGTCCATGGGGATGACCGAAGGATGCTCCGCATCATCTCCCCCCTTTGTGGAAGATCCGACCTCGGATCGAAATCCTCATCACCATGGTACGGGGAGAGATAGGAGATGTTGAAGATGTCGCTCATGTTGTACTTGTCGCGTGGGAGATCGATCTTGTAAGCATTGTTGTTGTAGCGTGCTAGCACCTTGAAGGGTCCGTCGGCTCGAGGGAGAAGCTTGGACTTGCGTTCGTTGGGGAAGCGGTCCTTGCGAAGGTGTAGCCACACGAGGTCTCCAATGTTGAATATCATGGGATGCTTGTTGACGTTGAGCTTGGTCGTGAGTCGTTGTACTTGGCGCTCGATGGTGTGTCTTGTATATTCATGCATCTTTTTGATGTAGCTTGCACGGGAACTTGCGTCGAGGTTGGTGCACTCTTGTAGAGGAAGAGGTAGAATGTCCAATGGGGACAACGGGTTGAAGCCGTAGACGACCTCGAACGGAGACTTGCCGGTCATCGAATGTCTTGCACGGTTGTAGGCATACTCGGCGATGGGTAGACACTCCTCCCACTCCTTGATGTTCTTCTTGATCAACACGCGAAGTAGAGTGGAGAGTGTACGATTCGTCACCTCCATTTGGCCGTCGGTTTGAGGATGGTATGCGGATGTGAACAAGAGCTTGATTCCTAGCTTGGCGCATAGGGTCTTCCAAAAGTAACTCAAGAACTTGATGTCGCGGTCGGAGACGATTGTCTTTGGTACTCCATGGAGACGCAACATTTCCCTACAAAAGAGATTTGCAACGTGTGAAGCATCGTCTATCTTGTTGCAAGGGATGAAATGTGCCATCTTAGAAAATCGGTCCACAACAACAAACACGGAATCCTTGCCATTTTGAGTTCTAGGCAAACCAAGTACAGAATCCATGCTAATGTCTTCCCAAGGTTGATAAGGAATAGGAAGAGGCATGTAAAGACCATGGGATTGAGCTTTAGACTTAGCTTTGCGACATGTAGAGCATTGGGTGGTGGAGCATAAGACATCTCGAAACATCTTGGGCCAAAAGTAGTTGTTAGAGAGCGTGGCGAATGTCTTGTCGCGTCCGAAATGTCCCATGAGTCCGCCTCCATGAGCCTCTTGCAAAAGGAGCAAACAAAGAGAAGACTCGGGAATGAAAAGTTTGTTAGCTCTCATAAGATAACCATCCTTGATGTAATATTGTTCCCAAGAAGTATGCGTCAAACACTTAGCATAAGGAATAGCAAAAGATGGATCATTAGCACACAAGTCTTTTATGTGCTCAAAGCCTATAACATTCAACTCGAGTTTAGTGAGAAGCGTGCATATGCGGGAAAGTGCATCGACAACTACATTTTCCTTACCCTTAATGTACTTGATCACATAGGGAAAAGATTCAATAAATTCACTCCATTTGGCATGACGCTTGTTCAACTTAGTTTGACCTTTTAAGTACTTAAGCGTTTCATGATCGGTATGGATGACAAATTCATGAGGTCTAAGATAATGTTCCCAAACATGTAGTACACGCACTAAAGCTTACAATTCTTTGTCATATATGGGATAGTTAAGTTGAGCACCGGAGAGTTTTTCACTAAAATATGCAATGGCTCGTTTTTCTTGCATCAAAACTCCGCCATTTCCGGTACCACTTGCATCGCAATGAACTTCAAAAGTTTTGTCAAAGTTGGGCAAAGCAAGAATCGGAGCATGAGTAAGTAAAGTCTTGAGCTCATCAAAAGCGGTGGATTGCAAAGATCCCCAAACAAAAGGAGCATTCTTCTTACCCAAAGAATGCAAAGGAGCTGTGATAGTGCTAAAATCTTTCACAAAGCGACGAAAAAACTCGCAAGACCAAGAAAACTACGCACTTGTTGCAAATTGGTGGGTTGGGGCCAAGTTTTAATTGCTTGAATTTTAGTTTCATCAACATGGACACCCTTGGAAGATACAACGAAACCCAAGAAAACCACTTTGTCAACACCAAATGTGCACTTTTTCATGTTTGCATAAAGACTTTCCTTGCGAAGGGTTTGCAAAACAGCCCTAACATGATTAAGATGTTCTTTCATGGTTTTGCTAAACACAAGAATATCATCAAAGTAAACCACAACAAAGACTCCAATATAAGGTCGAAGTACATGATGCATGAGACGCACGAAAGTACCGGGAGCCTCCGATAAACCCATATGCATAACTAACCACTCATATAAGCCAAATTTGGTTTTGAAAGCAGTTTTCCATTCATCACCCTCTTGAATGCGGATTTGATAATAGCCACTTTTAAGATCAATTTTGGAGAAAAAGTTGGCTCCACTAAGTTCATCAAGCATATCATCTAAGCAAGGAATGGGATGCCTATAGCGAACAGTGATAGCATTTATAGGTCTACAACCGGAACACAAGCGGAAACTTCCATCGGGTTTTGGCACAAGTATAACCGGAACGGCACAAAGGCTTAAGCTTTCACGTACATGACCGTTGTCAATTAGTTGTTGTACTTACCGTTGAATATCCTTGGTTTGTTCGGGATTGACACGGTATGGAGCTTTGTTTGGAAGTGGCGCTCCGGGGATGAGGTCCATTCGGTGCTCAATGCCTCGTAGAGGAGGTAGACCCGGAGGTAGCTCATCGGGGAAAACATCTTGAAATTCCTGCAAAAGAGATTGAAACACTAAAGGTAGCTCGTGAGAGGTGTTAGTGTTTGGTTCTCCATCCTTGCACAAAAGTACAAAGTGTACAATAGTATGAGGTTTTTCTCTTTAGGCGAAGAGGCGCTCAAGTTTGGCTTGTGGCTCTCACTCACGTTTTGGGGAATGTCTTTTTGACTCTTCTCTCTATGGTGGTTGGCTTGCTTGTCGGCTATCAATTGACTAGGAGACATAGGTCGTAGCACATATTCCTTCCCTTTCATCTTGAAGCTATAATGGTTGGTACGCCCGTTGTGGAAGACACCACGGTCGAATTGCCATGGTCAACCAAGAAGGAGGTGGCAAACAGTCATTGGGACCACATCACACTCCAAAGTGTCCTCATAAGTACCAATTTTGAAGGATACTTGGACCGTATGCTCAACTCGTATAGTGCCGGAGTCACTTAGCCATTGAACCTTGTAGGGGTGCGGGTGCTTTTTCTTGACCAATTGAAGCTTGGAGCATAGTTCTTTACTTGCCAAGTTGTGGCAACTACCTCCACCGATGATGACCTTGACGGATCATCCCTTGATGCCGGCCTTAGTGTGGAAGATGTGGCATCTTTGGTCTTCTTCTTGTTGATGTTGAAGAGTTAAGACCTTGGAGACAACAAGAGTGGGGCTCGTATCTTCATCACAAAATACTTGATCATCTTCATCCTTGTTGACGCGCCGGTGCATGGCCACTTGCTCAAGAGCTTCCATTTCATCTTCACTCATTGAGTTGTAGGTGCCATCGTCGTTGAGGATCATGGTGCGCTTGTTTGTGCATTCATAGGACTTGTGGCCCCGGCCGCCGCAAGTGAAACATTTGAAGGAGCTTGTCTTGATGGTCTCGTCGGTCGGAGTAGATGAAGAAGCACGCGGCTTGAAGTTGCTTGTAGTAGGACGAAGATGACTTGAACTTGCCGAAGTTTTCTTGTAACTTGACTTGTCGTCGTTGCTTGGAGGAGGCTTGGTTGATGTCGAAGTTGGAGTAGTTGTTGAAGCTTGGTTATTGGAGAAGCCGTAGGTCTTGGATGGAGTACTTGGCGTACTTGAATTCATCTTGCACTTGATGTTTCGCCTTTGTAGCTTGATGCACAAGCTCAATGAGGTTGGAGTAGGGTTGGAAGTTGGCGATCTTGTTGATGGGATGATTGAGTCCATTCAAGAATCATGCCATTGTTTGTTCATCATCCTCCGTGACATTGGCTCGAATCATGGCAATCTCCATTTCCTTGTAGTATTCTTCAACACTCTTTGTTCCTTACTTGAGGAGTTGTAGCTTCTTGAAGAGATCACGGTTGTAGTAGGTGGGCACAAATCGTGCTCGCATGACATCCTTCATTTGAGCCCAAGTATTGATTGGAGGTTCACCTCTTGCTTGTCGGTGCTCAAGGACTTGTTCCCACCATATGAGCACGTAGTCCTGGAACTCTAGTGATGCCATAGCGATATTCTTCTCTTCCTCATAGTTGTGCAAATGAAAGATTTTGTCAACCTTCAATGCCCATGAGAGGTATTCTTCGGGATCATTGCTTCCATTGAACTTGGGCATTGTGAATTTGAGCTTGCCATAGTGTTGCTCTTCATTGTGTTGTTGGCGATGGTGATGATGACGCCCTTGACGTGGAGGGTACTCATCCTCATGTTGCTCTTTGCATGGAGGAAGTCCATGATCAACTTGCTCTTGTTGAACTTGAGGTTGAGGTGGAACTTGACGAGCTTGTGAAGGAGCTTGTGGAGCTTGACGTTGGACACGTGGATGGTCGTTCCTCTCTTGGATTTCTTCTCTAAGGGCTTCCTCTTGATTGCGCCATTCGCGATTGCGCTTGGCGATGGCTCAACTTGATTCTTGAAGGGCACGTTCCGCCGCAAGAGCTTGTGCTTCTCGTTGTTGTTGTTGAAGACGTTGAACCTCAGCATCTTGTTGCTCTTCATGTAGACGCGCTCGTTCTTCTTCTTCTTGGCGACGAAGACGTTGTCGTTCTTGAGCTTGAGCAAATGCTACTTGATTTGATTGAGGACGAGGGACTTTGCTCATCGGCTTGCTCTTGTGAATGCTTGACGTGTAGCGGGTTGCGAGATGCATGCCGGTCTTGACGCGCGGCTCATCGAAGAATGGTCGATGACAGTGTACTTGAGCCGGAGAAGGAGTCGTCAGAGTGTCGACTTGAGTGGCTCCGTCTTGAGTATGACGATGTAGAAGGAGGCCGGTTGAGCAACAAGGCGCGGATCTCGTCCATTCTTGCATCGTTGTCTTGCTTGTGCGCGTCGAGCTTGTTGTCGAAGTAGTCTCTTGTACGTTGCTCGGAGAGTCGCGAGTCGGTGGTGAGGTTGTCGATGCGGTCGTTCATTGCTTGTTGGTCTTGATGCAACACTCGTTGTTTACCAAAGAGGTGGCTCTTGGTGACATATGCTGACATGTCATCGTCTTGCTCGATGAAGAGTGGGTTGGTAGAAGTACTTGGCCTATCCATCATTTCAAGCAAAATGTGAGTGGTAGAAGGAAAAGAACGTGTACCAAATGTACCTTGACCGAAGTTGAAGATGAATCAAGTTCACTCAAATGCAGACAATGAAATAGCACTGTTGATACCAATTCTTGTCGGTTCTCACACCTACAAACATAAAAGCTTATGGTGGAGCTTGGTTAGGATGGTGGCACAAATTTTGATGCAATTGTAAGTGAGCTTCAAAATTTTTGGAAAAGCTTCACAAATTTGCAAATGCAACAAGTAGACCAAGCAAGTAGGGGTACATGGAAACACACACGCAAATAGATAAGTGGGATTGTGCAAACCAAAAGTGAGCCAAAATGTGGAATCCACGAAAATGCTCTTGTTGCACAATACTAGAGAGACGCTAGCACGATTGCACAATAGGCGGATACGGAGCTTGTGCACGATCTACTAGGCAAAAATGCAACAATCTCTATCCCAATTATGCTATATGTATGGTATTTCGGTGCGATGATCGAAGATGATCTTATATGACAATCTTAATGTTGTATGATGCTATGGTTCTTGCTTATAAGCTCTTTGCTTATCTTTCCTCTTTGCTTAAAAGCTTGGGTGGATCTTTCACTTTTGAGCTCTTTTCTCATGCAAATCTTCATGAACCAAGGTAGCAATTGTGTATGCTATGACAACTTTGTGACACACAAGTTGATCCCACGATATGCACCACGGTGGTATGGTATGTATGCTATGGAGTATGATCACTAATGTGCACAAGTCACGTTGCCGACAATACTCAATAGCTAGTCTCGATGGGTAAGCTACGCAAAAGTAAGGCCTTGTGGTGTATCAATGCAATTGCAAGTTATGACAGAGATGTCATCGAGGTTACCGTCCTTGGCGTTGTTGAATAGTCGATGGAGGTGAGCGGTGGTGATGGTGACGTCGAACCATACCTATATAGCCGAAACACAATAGGACACGGGAACCACAACTCAAAATCTCAATGACCAAAACATGTCAAAATCGACATAGGAGGTAGCGGTGAGCGGTGGTGGTGTTTGTGGAAGGTGTCGTGGGTATGCGGAAGGAGGCGTGGGAGATGGAGTTGCTGCTTCCAGGGGCCGAATGTCCGGGCCAGCTGCCGGATGTCCGGGGCTCCGGATGTCCGGAGGACACGGGCCGGATGTCCGGGCTCTGGATCGGGGACGAACGCGATGAACTCCGTGGGGAAAATTCAGACGAATTGGTGGATGGAAAAGGGTGGGGATGGTGGGGAAAGCTAGATCCACACGCAGCAACACAAATCCATGGACCAAATCCAACAAAATTTCATCACACCAACAAATCACAAAAAAAAAATTGGGGCTATTTTTGGTGGGGATTTTCGGATTTGGGACGAAAACAACAAAATCAAGCTAGAAAAAGAGGGGTAGGGGCTCCAAAAACGTGATCAACGTGGCTCATGATACCAAAATGATGTAGGGCGGAACCCTAGGGGCCGATCTTTCACATTTGGGGCGGATCCTACGGGGAATCACGAAGAACACGCGGAAGAACTCGAGGGGGAAAACACGGGGAGAACGAGAGAGATCACGAAACCGACATAGAATCAATCACACGAGTGCTAGATCACCGAACACAAAGAGATACATGAGGTCCAAAGTCAACAAAGGTAAGGATACAAAGGAACCGTTCTTCTCCGTACGGAGGTCTTGATGATCTTCCCTAGAAAGGGGTCTTGAATCCGCTTGGGGGATCTTCTCCGAAGAGGTCGTGAATTCCGAGGAGAAGTATCCAAGTGGATGAGCAAGGGCTCTCACACAAATATGAGCTAAACCAATGCTAACCCTAGAAAGAGGAAGGGGAAGGAGTATATATAGTCTAGGGGGGCGAAGAGGTACATGGGCTTCGGCCCTTTACTGTGCGCAGACAGGCGGGGCCGGATGTCCGGGCATCGGGCCGGATGTCCGGTCCTTCCGGAGGGGCCGGATGTCCGGGCCAAGTCGCCAGATGTCCGTGCTGGAGGCGATAGCTTCTGTAGTTCCTGGCGCGTGGCGCCAGATTTCTGGGACTTTGGCCGGCTTTCCGGACTAGGACAAGATGTCCAGGCCGGACGCCGGATGTCCGGGCCCTGTAGACTTGGCCAGCTTGGCTGTTGCTGATGGAGACACTCCAGGGACCGGATGTCCTGGGCCTTGGCCGGATGTCTGGAGCCTGGAAGGTGAACTTGCCCGTTTCAGTTGGTTCTCTTCATCCGTGGAGTTGGCGGCTTGTCCATCTTCACGTGCATTGTCGGGAGGTTCCTCTTGAGACCTAATCATGCATAGTATATCGGACTTAGGTAGTAGCCATGTCTCGAGTGGATCATATGTGATATCACTAAGGAGAGAAGTCACCTCGGTCTCGAGAGTTCGAGCTCGTGCTCTAGTCATGGGTCCTCTTGGTGCTTGGTGAGGCGACGGAAGGTCCATGGGGATGACCGAAGGATGCTCCGCATCACTGACTGAGAGTCTAAGAGGTGAACAGGATGATAAAGTAGCAGGTAATAATAACCGATGTATAACATAAGCAGACACGAAAGAATGCGACCTCTCTTCTGGAACTGTGTAGTCCTCAGGTTCATATGCTCAGTCGATGATGGTAATGTAGTTGGCGTGGCTGCCGGCAATGGGGAAGATGATCTGAGGCTGCAAAAGAAAGTCTGCAGGGGGAATCTCTGCTGCAGTGAACACTTTCGTTGATGTTGCACCTCGGGTGGGGTGGATGACGGCACGGCAGGAGCAGGACATAACACACAAAGTTTTCTTTGACACATATCTGAAAATGATGTAAATAGGTAAGGGATCCTTAGAATTGGAGTATTGTATAAACGCAGGGACAAGAAAAACACAGGAATATGATAGGAATGCACGTGCAAAATAGAGCATTTGCAAACATAGGATTTCTATCGAGCTGGGTGTTTGGTTCACATGAATTGGAAGAACATAGGAATGGAGAAACATGGCTAAATTAAAGTCAAACCACATGAAAATGTAAAATAAGAATCTTATTATGCCAGTAATGCAATTAGTCGTGGTCTTCATGCATATTAATTTGAAAAGGACGTCCAAATGGATATTAAAATTCCTACATTTTTTCTTTGAAAGAGACACCAAAGGAAAAAATCCTCTAGTTTTGCTTTGCTCCATTCCTTCTAACCAAATGCACGAATAGTAATACTATAGTAAAGTTTCCAATTCCTATGTTTTCCTTCACGTTTTCTTTGAACCAGTGGCGATTCTAGTAGGCAGTCTTCAATAGGCTGAAGCCTGCCCTCGAAATATTTTGTGAGATTAGTGAACCACGTGAGTATCATATAATGGCTATCTTGCTAAACCAATTCAAATTGTGGTTCAAAAGAGCATTTAGTTTTCTCCTTGTTAAGTTTGTGATGATGATTCATTTATTTCTAGATTTGCAACTGCTTTGAACCGAAGGATCCCTGAGGGATCGACATGAATGCAGAGTAGCAAAGTGATGCGATGAGTTTAAAACCTCTTTGCCATAGCCTTGTCAACCTCAACATGATTGGGTTGGACGTCGAGGATGGTGATGCTGGTGTGACTGTCAAAGGTGGGGAAGAAGATTTGAGGCCTTTGGAGACGGTGCTAAGGGTACTGCTCCGCTGTGAAGGATGGTTCCGTCGTTGGAGAAGCTCCGGTGAGGTGTACGACGGAAGGCGGAAGCAAGACAAGACAGATAATGTTAATCTGAAGTGGGACTATAATTGAATCTTGAATAGATGATGTAAAATACATCACCAAAAAGTGTTAGATGTAAAATGCATCAGTCGTGCAATGGCCGCTCCGACAGATGCTATAAATAATGTTCACTCTGAACTTAACTGAAGAAATTGAACATTACATTCAAAACTGAATTTTACTTTCGAAACTGATTGAACTAGTACCAGAGCATTGCAATAGAAGTTTAGGGCGTTCGAGCAATAGTAGCAGAGAAACAGTGATCTAAATAAGCAGCTGCTTGATACGTCTCCAACGTATCTATAATTTTTGATTGTTCCATGCTATTATATTACCCCTTTTGGATGTTTATGGGCTTTATTTTGCATATTTATATCATTTTTGGGACTAACCTACTAACCGGAGGCCCAGCCCGTATTGCCGTTTTTTGCCTATTTCAGTATTTCGAAGAAAAGGAATATCAAACAGAGTCCAAACTGAATGAAACCTTTGGGAGTGTGATTTTTGGAACGAACGTGATCCAGAGGACTTGGAGTGCAAGTCAAGAAGCAATCGAGGTGGCCAGGAGATAGGAGGGCGCGCCCACCCCTCCTGGGCGCGCCCCCTATCTCCTGGGCCCCACGAGCGGCCACCGACGTACTTCTTCCTCCTATATATACCTACGTACTCCGAAAACATCCAGGGAGCCAACGAAAAACAATTTCCACCGCTGTAACCTTCGTATCCGCGAGACCCCATCTTGGAGCCTTCGTCGGCGCTCCGCCGGAGGGTGAATCGACCTCGGAGGGCTTCTACATCAACACCATAGCCCCTCCGATGAGTTGTAAGTAGTTTACCACAGACCTTCGGGTCCATAGTTATTAGATAGATGGCTTCTTCTCTCTTTTTGGATCTCAATACAATGTTCTCCCCCCTCTTGTGGAGATCTATGCGATGTAAACTCTTTTTGCGGTGTGTTTGTCGAGATCCGACAAATTGTGGGTTTATGATCAGGTTTATCTATGAGAAATATTTGAATCTTCTCTGAGTTCTTTTATGTATGATTGAGTTATCTTTGCAAGTCTCTTCGAATTATCAGTTTGGTTTGGCCTACTAGATTGATCTTTCTTGCCATGGGAGAAGTGCTTAGCTTTGGTTTCAATCTTGCGGTGTCCTTACCCAGTGACAGAAAGGGTTGCAGGGCACGTATTGTATTGTTGCCATCGAGGATAAAAAGATGGGGTTTATATCATATTTCTTGAGTTTATCCCTCTACATCATGTCATCTTTCTTAATGTGTTACTCTATTCTTATGAACTTAATACTCTATATGCATGCTGGATAGCGGTCGATGTGTGGAGTAATAGTAGTAGATGCAGGCAGGAGTCGGTCTACTTGTCGCGGGCGTGATGCCTATATACATGATCATGCCTAGATAATCTCATAATTATTCGCTTTTCTATCAATTGCTCGACAGTAATTTGTTCACCCACCGTAATACTTATGCTATATTGAGAGAAGCCACTTGTGAAACCTATGGCCCCCAGGTCTATCTTTTATCATATAAGCTTTCAATCAACTTTTATTTGCATCTTTACATTTTGCATCTATATTATAAAATACCAAAAATATATTTATCTTATCATACTATCTCTATCAGATCTCACTTTTGCAAGTGGCCGTGAAGGGATTGACAACCCCTTTATTGTGTTGGTTGCGAGTTCTTTGTTTATTTGTGTAGGTGCGTGGGACTTTTGTGGAGCCTCCTACTGGATTGATACCTTGGTTCTCAAAAACTGAGGGAAATACTTACGCTACTATTGTTGCATCACCCTTTCCTCTTCAAGGAAAACCAACGCAAGCTCAAGACATAGCAAGTTGGATTTCTAGCACCGTTGCCGGGGAGGTCTTCGCTCAAGTCAAGACATACCAAGTACCCATCACAAACTCATCTCCCTCGCATTTACATTATTTTCCATTTGCCTCTCGGTTTCCTCTCCCCCACTTCACCCTTGCCATTTTATTTGCCCTCTCTTTCCCAATCTTCTTCTCTCTTTTGCTCGCCCTTTCGTTTGCTCGTTTGGTTGGAATAGATGCTTATTTATTGCTAAACAGAACCTAAGATTAATGGATCCTCATCTGCTTGCTAATCTTTTTAAGAGTTCCAATAATGATGAACCAATTGCTAGTGAGCTTTGTGCACTAGATTATCTTTATAAAGCTTTGCTTGAAAATTTGTGAATTTGAAAATTATGATGAAGAAATTTATCAACAGATTCACGATAACTCTTTGAATAAAAAGCATGATTGCAATGATTTTACTATAAATTCTCTTGATGTCAGTTGTGCTAATAATATGAAAACCCTAAGCTTGGGGATGCTAGTTTTTCTATGTCTACTACTTGTTGCAATAATCATGATTGGGGTGATTCTTCCTATGATCTTGAGAATTTATTTAAGCCCCGTGATGAATATGAGATTGATAATTGTGTTTGCAATAATATTGAAAGTGGGTTTGGAAGAATGTCAACTTTAGATCCCACATATTTGGAGCATGTTCAATCTTATGGTATTTTTGATAAAAGTGGGATTGGAGAGGTCATGACTTTAAATAGCATTCAACCCACTATCTCGGATTTCAAGGAATTTGATTATGATAATTGTTCTTTAGAAGGTTGTATTTCCTTGTTGCAATCCGTTGTTAATTCTCCACATGCTTATAGTCAAAATAAAGCTTTTACCAAACATATCGTTGATGCCTTGATGCAATCTTATGATGAAAAACTTAATTTGGAAGTTTCTGTACCTAGAAAACTTAATGATGAGTGGGAACCTACTATAAAGATTAGAATTAAAGATCATGAGTGTTTTGCTTTCTGTGATTTGGGTGCTAGTGTTTCCATGATTCCGAAAACTTTATGTGATATTCTAGGTTTCCATGATCTTGATGATTGCTCTTTAAATTTGCACCTTGCGGATTCCACCATTAAAAAGTCAATGGGAAGGATCAATGATGTTCTCATTGTTGCAAATAGAAATTTGTTACCCGTAGATTTTTATCGTTCTTTATATAGATTGCAATCTTTCTTGACCTATTATTCTGGGTGGACCTTTCCTTAGAATGATTGGTGCGATTATTGATATGAAGGAAGGAAAATATTAGATTCCAATTTCCATTAAGGAAAGGCTTGGAGCACTTTTCAAGAAAGAAAGTCAAATTACCTTATAAATCTATCATGCGAGCTACTTATGAATTGAGTGCCAAAGATGGCACTACTTAGATCTATCTTCGCTTTTATGCCTAGCTAGGGGCGTTAAACGATAGCGCTAGTTGGGAGGCAACCCAATTTTATTTGTGTTTTTTTGTTTGTGTTTCTGTTTAGTAATAAATTTTGCATCTACCTTCTGTTTAGATGTGTTTTTATGTTTTAATTAGTGTTTGTGCCAAGTAGAACCTATAGAATAACCTATGATGATAGTTAATTTGATTCTGCTGAAAAACAGAAACTTTGCACGCACGAAATTAGTTTTGTTAAATCACAGAAACGTGATTTTTCATTGATTCTTTTTTCTGCTGATCAATAGAAAAAAGGTCCAGGACGTCCAATTTTGGTAGGATTTTTAGAGTTCCAGAAGTTTGCGTTAGTTACGGATTGCTACAGACTGTTCTGTTTTTGACAGATTCTGCCTTTCGTATGTTGTTTGCTTATTTTGGTGCATCTATGGCTAGTAAAATAGTTTATAAACCATAGAGAAGTTGGAATACAGTAGGTTTAACACCAAAATAAATAAATAATGAGTTCATTACAGTACCTTATGTGGTGGTTTTGTTTTCTTTCACTAACAGAGCTTATAAGATTTCCTGTTGAGTTTTTTGTTGTGAAGTTTTCAAGTTTTGGGTAAAGCTTTGATGGACTATGGAATAAGGAGAGGAAAAAGCCTAAGCTTGGGGATGCCCATGGAACCCCAAGATATTCAAGAATAGCCAAAATCCTAAGCTTGGGGATGCCCCGGGAAGGCATCCCCTCTTTCATCTTCGTTCATTGGTAACTTTACTTGGAGCTATATTTTTATTCGCCACATGATATGTGTTTTGCTTGGAGCGTCATGTATTATATTAGTCTTTGCTTTTTAGTTAACCACAATCATCCTTGCTGTACACACCTTTTCGGAGAAGCCCACTTGATTATAATTTGCTAGAATACTCTATGTGCTTCACTTATATCTTTTGAGCTTGATAGTATTTGCTCTAGTGCTTCACTTATATCTTTTAGAGCACGGCGATGGCTTAATTTTGTAGAAATTGCTAGTCTCTCATGCTTCACTTATATTATTTTGAGTCTTTTAGAACAGCATGGTATTTGCTATGGTTATAAATTGGTCCTAGAATGGTGAGCATCCAAGTTGGGTATAATAAAAACTATCATAAAAAGTGCATAAAACACTAGGATCAATTTGATGCTTGATAATTGTTTTGAGATATAGAGGTAGTAATGTTAGGGTCATGCTAGTGGGTAATTATGAAATTGGGAAATACTTGTGTTAAGGTTTGCAAGTCCTGTAACATGCGCGTATGGTAAAAGTTGTGTGACAAATTTGTTGCATGAGGTGCTCCTTTGATTGTCTTCCTTATGAGTGGCAGTCGGGGATGAGCGATGGTCTTTTCCTACCAATCTATCCCTCTAGGGGCATGCGTAGTAGTACTTTGCTTCGAGGGCTAAGTAGACTTTTGCAATAAGTATATGAGTTCTGTATGACTAATGTGAGTCCATGGATATACGCACACTCATCCTTCCACTTTGCTAGCCTCTATTATATCGCGCAACTTTCACCGGTATCATGCACCCATTATTTACCTTCCTCAAAACAGCCACCATACCTACCTATTATGGCATTTCCATAGCCATTCCGAGATATATTGCCATGAAACTTTCCACCGTTCCGTTTATTATGACACGCTTCATCATTGTCATATTGCTCTTTGCATGATCATGTAGTTGACATCGTATTTGTGGCAAAGCCACCTTCATAATTTCATACATGTCACTCTTGATTCATTGCATATCCTAGTACACCGCCGGAGGCATTCATATTGAGTCATATCTTGTTCTAGCTCTCAGTTGTAATTCTTGAGTTGTAAATCAATAAAAGTGTGATGATCTTCATTACTAGAGCATTGTCTCAGTGAGGAAAGGATGATGAAGACTATGATTCCCCCACAAGTCGGGATGAGACTTCGGACTTTGAAAAGAAAAAAAGGAGAAAGGCCAAAGAAAAAAAGAAAAAAAGAAAAACGAGAAAAAATAAATAAAATGAGATAAAAAGAGAGAAGGGACAATGCTACTATCTCCTTTTCCACGCTTGTGCTTCAAAGTGGCACCATGATCTTCATGATAGAGAGTCTCCTATGTTGTCACTTTCATATACTAAGTGGCAATTTTTCATTATAGAACTTGGCTTGTATATTCCAATGATGGGCTTCCTCAAAATGCCCTAGGTCTTCGTGAGCAAGCAAGTTGGATGCACACCCACTTAGTTTCTTTTGTTGAGCTTTCATATATTTATAGCTCTAGTGCATCCGTTGGATGGCAATCCCTACTCACTCACATTGATATCTATTGATGGGCATCTCCATAGCCCGTTAATACGCCTAGTTGATGTGAGGCTATCTTCTCCCTTTTGTCCTCAGAACCACCACCAAATACCACCATAATGCTATGTCCATGGCGTGCGCTCATGTATTGCGTAAGAGTTGGAAAAGCTGAAGCGCGTTAAAAAGTATGAATCAATTGCTCGGCTCGTCATCGGGGTTGTACATGATGGGAGTATTTTGTGTAATGAAAATGAAGCATGGCCTAACTATATGATTTTTTAGGGATAAGCTTTCTTTGGCTATGCTATTTTGATAGGACATGATTATTTGTTAGTATGCTTCGAAGCATTATTATTTTTATGTTTTATAAGCTTTTATCTTGAATCATTTGGATCTGAACAATCATGCCATAATAAAGAAAATTACATTGAGAATTATGCTAGGTAGCATTCCACATCAAAAAATTTGTTTTTATCATTTACCTACTCGAGGACGAGTAGGAATTAAGCTTGGGGATGCTTGATACGTCTCCAACGTATCTATAATTTTTGATTGTTCCATGCCATTATATTACCCTTTTGGATGTTTATGGGCTTTATTTTACATTTTTATATCATTTTGGGGACTAACCTACTAACTAGAGGCCCAGCCCGTATTGCTGTTTTTTTGCCTATTTCAGTATTTCGACGAAAAGGAATATCAAATGGAGTCCAAACGGAATGAAACCTTCAGGAGCGTGATTTTTGGAACGAATGTGATCCAGAGGACTTGGAGTGCAAGTCAAGAAGCAATCGAGGCGGCCAGGAGATACGAGGGGTGGGCGCGCCCCTGTCTCCTGGGCCCCACGAGCGGCCACCGACGTACTTCTTCCTCCTATATATAACTACGTACCCCGAAAACATCCAGGGAGCCAACGAAAGCAATTTCCACCGTCGTAACCTTCTGTATCCGCGAGATCCCATCTTGGAGCCTTCGCCGGTGCTCCACCGGAGGGGGAATCGACCATAGAGGGCTTCTACATCAACACCATAGCCCCTCCGATGAGTTGTGAGTAGTTTACCATAGACCTTCAGGTCCATAGTTATTAGCTAGATGGCTTATTCTCTCTTTTTGGATCTCAATACAATGTTCTCCCCCTCTCTTGTGGAGATCTATTTGATGTAAACTCTTTTCGCGGGGTGTTTATCGAGATCCAATGAATTGTGGCTTTATGATCAAGTTTATCTATGAGAAATATTTGAATCTTCTCTGAATTCTTTTATGTATGATTGAGTTATCTTTGCAAGTCTCTTCGAATTATCAGTTTGGTTTGTCCTACTAGATTGATCTTTCTTTCCATGGGAGAAGTGCTTAGCTTTGGGTTCAATCTTGTGGTGTCCTTACCCAGTGACAGAAAGGGTTGCAAGGCACGTATTGTATTGTTGTCATTGATACATCCATTTTGCATCATGCTTTTATATCAATATTTATTGCATTATGGGCTGTTATTACACATTATATCTCAATACTTATGGGTATCCTCTCTTATTTTACAAGGTTTACCATGAAAAGGGGGAATGCCGGCAGCTGGAATTCTGGCTGGAAAAGGAGCAAACATTGGAAACCTATTCTGCACTACTCCAAAAATCCTAAAACTCCACGAAACCTATTTTTGGAATTAATAAGAATTATTGAGCGGAGGAAGTACACTAGGGGGCCCACACCCTGTCCAGGAGGGTGGGGGCGCCCCCCCACCCCTACTGGGCGCGCCCCCTATCTCCTAGGTCCCCTGGTGCCCCCCCGGTGTCCATTTCTGATATATGAGGGCTTTTACCCTGGAAAAAATTGTGGGCAAGCTTACGGGAAGAAACTACGCCGCCACGAGGCGGAACCTTGGCGGAATCAATCTAGGGCTTCGGGAGGGGGAAATCATCACCAACGTCATCACCAACGATCCTCTCATTGGGAGGGGGTCAATCTCCATCAACATCTTCACCAGTACCATCTCCTCTCAAAACCCTAGTTCATCTCTTGTATCCAATCTTGTATCAAAACCACAAACTGGTACCTGTGGGTTGCTAGTAGTGTTCATTACTCCTTGTAGTTGATTCTAATTGGTTTACTTGGTGGAAGATCGTATGTTCATATCCTTTATGCATATTATTACCCCTCTGATTATGAACATGAATATGATTTGTGAGTAGTTACGTTTGTTCCTGAGGACATGGGTGAAGTCTTGCTATTAGTAGTCATGTGAATTTGGTATTCGTTCGATATTTTGATGAGATGTATGTTGTCTTTTCCTCTAGCGGTGTTATGTGAATGTAGACTACATGACACTTCACCATTATTTGGGCCTAGAGGAAGGCATTGGGAAGTAATAAGTAGATGATGGGTTGCTAGAGTGACAGAAGCTTAAACCCTAGTTTATGCGTTGCTTCATTAGGGGCTGATTTGGATCCATATGTTTAATGTTGTGGTTAGGTTTACCTTAATACTTCTTTTATAGTTGCGGATGCTTGTAATAGGTGTTAATCATAAGTGGGATGCTTGTCCAAGTAAGGGCAGTACCCAAGCACCGGTCCACCCACATATCAAATTATCAAAGTACCGAACGCGAATCATATGAGCGTGATGAAAACTAGCTTGACGATAATTCCCATGTGTCCTCGGGAGCTCCTTTCTCATTATAAGAAATTGTCCATGCTTATCCTTTGCTACATAAAGGATTGGGCCACCTTGCTGCACTTTATTTACTTTGTTTACTCGTTACTATTTATCTTATCACAAAACTATCTATCACCTACAATTTCAGTGCTTGCAGAGAAAACCTTACTGAAAACCGCTTATCATTTCCTTCTACTCCTCACTGGGTTTGACACTCTTACTTATCGAAAAGACTACGATAGATCCCCTACACTTGTGGGTCATCAAGACTCTTTTCTGGCACCGTTGCCGGGGAGTGTAGCACTTTTGGTGAGTGGAACTTGGTAAGGAAACATTTATATAGTGTGCTGAAATTTTCTGTTACTTGTCACTATGGAATCTAATCCTTTGAGGGGCTTGTTTGGGGTATTTTCACCCCGACCAGAAGAGCAAAGAGTTGCTCCTCAACCTACTGAACTTTATGAAAATATTTACTTTGAGATTCCTTCGGGTATGATAGAGAAACTGCTAGCTAATCCATTTGCAGGAGATGGAACATTGCATCCTGATTTACACCTTATCTTTGTGGATGAAGTTTGTGGATTATTTAAGCTTGCAGGTATTCCCGATGATGTTGTCAAAAAGAAGGTCTTCCCTTTATCTTTGAATGGAGATGCATTGACATGGTATAAGCTATGTGATGATACAAGATCTTGGAATTATAAACGATTTGAAGTTGGAATTTCACCAGAAGTTCTATCCTATGCATCTTGTTCATCATGATCGTAATTACATATATAATTTTTGGCCTCGCGAAGGAGAAAGCATATCTCAAGGATGGGGGAGGCTTAAGTCAATGTTATATTCATGCCCCAATCATGAGCTCTCCCGGGAAATGATTATTCAAAAAAATTATGCTCGGCTTTCTCTTAATAATCGCAACCTGCTCGATACTTCCTGTGCTGGTTCTTATATGCTAAAGACTATTGATTTCAAATGGGACTTATTGGAAAGAATTAAACGCAACTCTGAAGATTGGGGTTCCGACGATGGTAAGGAGTTAGGTATGACACCTAAGTTTGATTGTGTTAAATCTTTTATGGATACCGATGCTTTTCGTGGATTTAGCGCTAAGTATGGACTTGACTCTGAGATAGTAGCCTCTTTATGTGAATCTTTTGCTACTCACGTTGATCTCCCTAAAGAGAAGTGGTTTAAATATAATCCTCCTGTTTAAGTGAAAGTAGTTGCACCTATTACAGTTGAAGAAAAAACTATGACCTATAGTGATCCTATTGTTCCTACTACTTATGTTGAGAAACCCCCTTTTCCTGTTAGGATAAAGGATCATACTAAAACTTTGACTGTTGTTCGTAAGAGTAATACTAGGACTTATGCACCTCCTGAGAAAATCAATGTTGAACCTAGTATTGCTATGGTTAAAGATCTCCTGGATGATGATTTAGATGGGCATGTTATTTATTTCTATGATGAAACTGCTAATATTGCTAGACCAGATACTAAGATACATAGACCTCTCGTAGGCAGGCCTGTTATTTCTTTTAAAATAGGAGATCATTGATATCATGGTTTATGTGATATGGGTGCTAGTGCTAGTGCAATACCTTATGATCTATATAAAGAAATTATGCATGACATTGCACCCATTGAATTAGAAGACATTGATGTTACTATTAAGCTTGCTAATAGGGATACCATTAAACCAGTTGGGATTGCTAGAGATGTTGAAGTTTTGTGTGGGAAGGTTAAATACCTTGCTGATTTTCTTTTTCTTGGTTCCCCACAAGATGATTTTTGTCCCATTATTTTTGGTAGACCCTTCAGCTAGTGCTAAGATTGATTGTGAAAAAGATATGGTCACCATTGGCTTAGATGGTATGTCTCATGAGTTTAATTTTGCTAAATTTCATAGACAACCTCGTGATAGGGAACCACCTAGTAAAGATGAGATTATTGGTCATGCTTCCATTGCTGTGCCTCCTACTGATCCGTTAGAACAATATTTGCTAGACCATGAAAATGATATGTTTATGAAGGAAAGAACGGAAATAGATGAAGTGTTCCTTAAACAGGAACCTATGCTGAAACATAATCTTCCCGTTGAAATTCTTGGGGATCCCCCTCCACCCAAGGGTGATCCTGTGTTTGAACTCAAACCATTACCTGATAATCTTATGTATGCTTATCTTGATGAAAATAAAATATATCCTGTTATTATTAGTGCTAACCTTTCAGAGAAAGAATAAGAAAGATTATTGAAAACTCTGAAGAAGCACCGAGCTGCTATTGGATATACTCTGGATGATCTTAAGGGTGTTAGTCCCACGTTATGCCAACACAAAACTAAATTGGAGGATGATGCCAAACCAGTTAGAGATCCTGAACGATGACTGAATCCCAAGATGAAAGAAGTGGTAAGAAAGGAGATACTAAAGCTCCTTGAGGCAGGTATAATTTATCCCGTTGGTGATAGTGATTGGGTAAGCCTTGTCCATTCTGTTCCTAAGAAGGGAGGTATTACCGTTGTTCCTAATGATAAAGATGAATTGATCCCGCAAAGAATTCTTAAAGGTTATAGGATGGTAGTTGATTTCCATAAATTAAATAAAGCTACTAAGAAAGATCATTACCCTTTACCTTTTATTTATCAAATGCTAGAAAGACTATCCAAACACACACATTTCTGCTTTCTAGATGGCTATTCTGGTTTCTCTCAAATACCCGTGTCAGCGGGGGATCAATCAAAAACTAGTTTTACTTGCCCTTTCGGTACTTTTGCTTATAGACGTATGCCTTTTGGTTAATGTAATGCACCTACTACCTTTCAAAGATGCATGATGGCTATATTCTCTGATTTTTGTGAAAAGATTTGTGAGGTATTCATGGACGACTTCTCTGTTTATGGATCCTCTTTTGATGATTGTTTGAGCAACCTTGATCGAGTTTTGCAGAGATGCGAAGACACTAGTCTCGTCCTGAATTGGGAACAGTGTCACTTTATGGTTAATGAAGGCATTGTCTTGGGGGACAAGATTTCCAAGAGAGGTATTGAAGTTGATAAAGATAAATTTGATGCTATTGAAAAGATGCCATGTCCCAAGGACATAAAAGGTATAAGAAGTTTCCTTGGTCATGCTGGTTTTGATAGGAGGTTCATTAAGGACTTTTCTAAAATCTCTAGGCCTCTGACTAATTTATTGCAAAAAGATATTCCTTTTGTTTTTTATGATGATTGTGTAGAAGCATTTGAAATACTTAAGAAAGCTTTGATCACCGCACCTATTGTTCAGCCACCTGATTGGAATTTATGTGTGATGCTAGTGATTATGCTGTAGGTGTTATTCTAGGGCAAAGAGTTGATAAGAAATTGAATGTTATCCAGTATGCTAGTAAGACTCTTGATACTGCCCAGAGAAATTATGATACTACTAAAAACGAATTCTTAGCAGTTGTGTTTGCATGTGATAAGTTTAGACCTTATATTGTTGATTCCAAAGTTACTATTCACATTGATCATGCTGCTATTAAATATCTTATGGAAAAGAAAGATGCTAAGCCTAGGCTCATTAGATGGGTTCTCTTGCTCTAGGAATTTGATTTGCATATTATTGATAGAAAGGGAGCTGAGAACCCCGTTGCAGACAACTTGTCTAGGTTAGAGAATGTTCTTGATGACCCACTGCCTATTGATGATAACTTTCCCGATGAACAATTAGCGGTCGTTAATGCTTCTCGTACTGCTCCTTGGTATGCTGATTATGCTAATTACATTGTTGCTAAATTCATACCGCCTAGTTTCACATACCACCAAAAGAAAAAATCTTTTATGATTTAAGACATTACTTTTGGGATGATCCACACCTTTATAAAGAAGGAGTAGATGGTGCTATTAGACGTTGTGTGCCTGAGCATGAACAGGGTCAGATCCTATGCAAGTGTCACTCTGAATCTTATGGAGGACACCACGTTGGAGATAGAACTGCACACAAGGTACTACAATCTGGTTTTTATTGGCCTACTCTCTTCAAAGATGCTTGTAAGTTTGTCTTATCTTGTGATGAATGTCAAAGAATAGGTAACATTATTAGACGTCAAAAAATGCCTATGAATTATTCTCTTGTTATTGAACCATTTGATGTTTGGGGCTTTGATTATATGGGACCTTTTCCTGCCTCTAATGGTTACACATATATTTTAGTTGCTGTTGATTACGTTACTAAGTGGGTAGAAGCTATTCCAACTAGTAGTGCTGCTCATAACACTTCTATTAAAATGCTTAAAGAAGTTATTTTTCCGAGGTTTGGAGTCCCTAGATATCTTATGACTGATGGTGGTTCACATTTTATTCCTGGTGCTTTCCGTAAGATGCTTGCTAAGTATGATGTTAATCATAGAATCGCATCTCCTTATCATCCGCAGTCTAGTGGTCAAGTAGAGTTGAGCAATAGAGAGCTCAAATTAATTTTGCAAAAGACTGTGAATAGATCTAGAAAGAATTGGTCCAAAAAACTTGATGATGCATTATGGGCCTATAGAACTGCATACAAAAATCCTATGGGTATGTCTCCATATAAGATGGTTTTTGGAAAAGCATGTCATTTACCTCTTGAACTTGAACATAAAGCATATTGGGCTATTAAAGAGCTCAACTATGACTTAAAACTTGCCGGTGAGAAGAGGTTGTTTGATATTAGCTCACTTGATGAATGGAGAACCCAAGCCTATGAGAATGCCAAGCTATTCAAAGAAAAAGTCAAACGCTGGCATGATAAAAGGATACAAAAGCGTGAGTTTAATGTAGGTGATTATGTGTTATTATTCAACTCTCGTTTAAGATTTTTTGCAGGAAAACTTCTCCCTAAATGGGAAGGTCCCTACCTCATCGAGGAGTTCTATCGTTCTGGTGCCATAAAAATCAACAACTTCGAAGGCACAAGTCTGAGGGTGGTAAACGGTCAAAGAATTAAACATTATATTTCAGGTAATCCTATCAATGTTGAAACTAATATTATTGAAACCATAACCCCGGAGGAATACATAAGGGACACTTTCCAGAACGTTCTAGACTCCGAAAAGGAATAGGTATGTGGTACGGTAAGTAAACCAACTCCAAAACAACTCCAATGGCAATTTTTATCAGTTTTGGAATATTTAAGAATTTAAGAAGAAAGAAGTAGTCCTAAAGGGACACGAGGCCCCCACGAGAGTGGAGGGCGCGCCCACCCTTACTGGGCGCGCTCCCCTGTCTCGTGGGCACCTCGTGTGCCTCACGGACTCCGTTTTCTTGCATGTTACGTATTTTGGTCGGTAAAAATTCATTATATATACTCCCGAAGGTTTTGACCACCATATCATGCAAATATCCTTTGTTTTCGTTTCGAGTTGTTTCTGTTTCAGATCTAGAGCATCATGGCGTCTCCAAGCGCTCCCAAGGACAAGTTTTTTGAGAGGGTTATCAACCCCTATCTCGCGGAGGTGATGCAACACCCTCAAACCATCGAGATGCGTGAGGGGGTGCTGCACATCCGCGATGTGGAGGCACCAAGGCGTACCGGAAGCGTGGAGACAAAGCTCGAAGCCGTGGAGCAGCAAGTTTTCAAGTGCCAAGGGATGGTGGAGCATGGACTCAACGCCAACCAGATGATGATCACGGAGTTCACCAACAACCACAAGCTAGATGCCAAGTCATTGGGGAGACCATCTTCAAGCTTCAAGAGAAAATCTAGCGTCTCCAAGCCGAGATCTATGACCTGCAAAACTAGAACTGTGAGTATGAATATAGATTCAAGAGGATGAGTTTGGCTGCAGATTTAAGGATCCCGGAGACTCGATCATCCTTCTATGATGGTGAGCCTATGCCTTGGAAGATGGACGACAAGCCTACATCATCAAAAACTCCTACTTCACCACCTCCGAGGACATAATCACATGGGTATGGGCACTCCCCTTAGCAACTGCCAAGCTTGGGGGAGGTGCCCCGGTATTGTATCACCATCACACTCCTATATTTACCGTTTTATTTAGTTCGATCATTTTAGTAGTATCTTAATCTAGTAGATTGAAGTTTTGATATCAAGTAGTTTTGATTTTTGCTTTGTGATCTCTTTTTGTAATCGAGTCCATGAGCTATCTATAATAAAGATTAGTGTTGAGTTAAGGGCTTTGCTATGTTGCTATGATCTTGAGAAAGTAGAAAGAATTAAAGAGTTCATATTGATCTTATGGTTAGTGATGACTTCACATATAGAAAGTATGAGGCATAAAAATTGTTGAGAGTTGATAGACGTAGTTTTGGTCATCGTTGCAATTAATAGGAAGTGATAAGGAAAGAGAGGTTCACATATAAATATATTATCTTGGACACCTTTATGATTGGGAGCAATCATTAAGTATGACAAGCTAAAGAGTTGACGTTGGACAAGGAAGACAACATAATGGTTTATGTTTTCTCACATCTCAGTTAAAAGTATATTGTTATTGACCTTCCAAACATGTTGAGCTTGCCTTTCCCCCTCATGCTAGCCAATTTCCTTGCACCAAGTAGAGATACTACTTGTGCTTCCAAATATCCTTAAACCCAGTCTTTGCCATTAGAGTCCACCATACCTACCTATGGATTGAGTAAGATCCTTCAAGTAAGTTGTCATCGGTGCAAGCAATAAAAATTGCTCTCTAAATATGTATGACTTACTAGTGCAGAGAAAATAAGCTTTGTACGATCTTGTTGTGGAAGTAATAAAAGCGACGGACTGCATAATAAAGGTCCACATACAAGGGGCAATATAAAGTGATGTTCTTTTGCATTAAGATTTTGTGCATCCAACCCTAAACGCACATGACAACATCTACTTTCCTCTGCGAAGGGCCTATCTTTTACTTTATGTTTTCACTTTATGCTTGAGTCAAGGTGATCCTCACCTTTCCCTTTTTCATTTTATCCTTTGGCAAGCTCTTCGTGTTTGAAAGATCATGATATATATATATATATATATCCAATTGGATGTAAGTTAGCATGGGCTATTATTGTTGACATCACCTAAAGGTGAATACGTTGGGAGGCAACACAATAACCCCCTATCTTTCTCAGTGTCCGGCTGAAACTTCATAACCACAAGTATTGCGTGAGTGTTAGCAATTGTAGAAGACTACAAGATAGTTGAGTATGTGAACTTGCTGAAAAGCTCTATTGATGACTCTTTCTGATGTTATGATAAACTGCAATTGCTTCAATGACTGAGATTATAGTTTTTTAGTTCTCAATGAAGTTTTTGAACCATACTTGACATTGTGAATTGATTGTTACTTGAGCATAAGAAATCATATGATAAAATCTATATATGTTGCTGTTATAAGAATGATCATGATGCCCTCATGTTCGTATTTTATTTTTTTATCAACACCTCTATCTCTAAACATGTGGACATATTTTCGATATCGGCTTCCGCTTGATGACAAGCGAGGTCTAAGCTTGGGGGAGTTGATACGTCCATTTTGCATCATGCTTTTATATAAATATTTATTGCATTATGGGCTGTTATTACACATTATATCTCAATACTTATGTCTATTCTCTCTTATTTTATAAGGTTTACCATGAAAAGGGGGAATGCCGGCAGCTGGAATTCTGGCTAGAAAAGGAGCAAACATTGGAAACCTATTCTGCACTGCTCCAAAAATCCTGAAACTCCTCGATACCTATTTTTGGAATTACTCAGAATTATTGAGCGGAAGAAGTACACCAGGGGCCCACACCCTGTCCAGGAGGGTGGGGGCGCCCCCCTTACTTGGCGCGCCCCTGTCTCCTGGGCCCCCTGGTGGCCCACCGGTGTCCATCTTCTTCTATGAGGGCTTTTACCCTGAAAAAATCATGGGCAAGCTTACCGGACGAAACTCCGCCGCCACAAGGCGGAACCAATCTAGGGCTCTGGCGAAGCTGTTCTTCCGGGGACACTTCCCTCCGGGAGGGGGAAATAATCACCAACATCATCACCAATGATCCTCTCATTGGGAAGAGGTCAATCTCCATCAACATATTCACCAGCACCATCTCCTCTCAAAACCCTAGTTCATCTCTTGTATCCAATCTTGTATCAAAACCACAAATTGGTACCTGTGGGTTGCTAGTAGTGTTGATTACTCCTTGTAGTTGATGCTAATTGGTTTACTTGGTGGAAGATCGTACGTTCAGATCCTTTATGCATATTATTACCCCTCTGATTATGAACATGAATATGCTTTGTGAGTAGTTATGTTTGTTCCTGAGGACATGGGTGAAGTCTTGCTATTAGTAGTCATGTGAATTTGGTATTCGTTCGATATTTTGATGAGATGCATGTTGTCTTTTCCTCTAGTGGTATTATGTGAACGTTGACTACATGACACTTCACCATTATTTGGGCCTAGAGGAAGGCATTGGGAAGTAATAAGTAGATGATGGGTTGCTAGAGTGACAGAAGCTTAAACCCTACTTTATGCGTTGCTTCATTAGGGGCTGATTTGGATTCATATGTTTAATGTTGTGGTTAGGTTTACCTTAATAATTCTTTTGTAGTTGCGGATGCTTGCAATAGGGGTTAATCATAAGTGGGATGCTTGTCCAAGTAAGGGCAGTACCCAAGCACCGGTCCACCCACATATCAAATTATCAAAGTACCGAACGCGAATCATATAAGCGTGATGAAAACTAGCTTGACGATAATTCCCATGTGTCCTCGGGAGCTCCTTTCTCATTATAAGAAATTGTCCAGGCTTATCCTTTGCTACATAAAGTATTGGGCCACCTTGCTGCACTTTATTTACTTTGTTTACTCGTTACTATTTATCTTATCACAAAACTATCTATCACCTACAATTTCAGTGCTTGTAGAGAAAACCTTACAGGAAACTGCTTATCATTTCCTTCTGCTCCTCGTTTGGTTTGACACTCTTACTTATCGAAAGGACTATGATAGATCCCCTACACTTATGGGTCATCAATCATCGAGGATAAAAAGATGGGGTTTATATCATATTGCTTGAGTTTATCCCTCTACATCATGTCATCTTTCTTAATGCCTTACTCGATTCTTATGAACTTAATACTCTAGATGCATGCTGGATAGCGGTCGATGTGTGGAGTAATAGTAGTAGATGCAGGCAGGAGTCGGTCTACTTGTCGCGGACATGATGCCTATATACATGATCATGCCTAGATAATCTCATAATTATTCGCTTTTCTATCAATTGCTCGACAGTAATTTGTTCACCCACCGTAATACTTATGCTATATTGAGAGAAGCCACTAGCGAAACCTATGGCCCCCGGTTTCACGCCCAATATGCGACCCTATCCAAAAGGAACTCGAAGGTCCCACCAAGGATAGACCCGCATATTGAAACGCTTTTGCAAGGTGGATATCATTACATCAACATTACATAATAGATGGGGATACATACATAAGGCATACAATGCCACACAAATACAACATCACAATACATCAGAGCATCATCCGACTACGGATGAAACACCAACAAAAACTCAAACGACATCCACCCTGCTAGCCCAGGCTGCCGACCTGGAACCTATCCCCTGATCGAAGAAGCAGAAGAAGAACTCAACGCAAGAAAGCATCGCTATTGCGTCATGATCATCACACAACCTGTACCTGCAACTGTTGTTGTAGTAATCTGTGAGCCACGAGGACTCAGCAATCCCATTACCATGGGTATCAAGACTAGCAAAGCTTAAAGGGAATGGAAGGGGTAAAGTGGTGAGGCTGCAGCAGTGACTAAGCATATATGGTGGCTAACATGCGCAAATAAGAGCGAGAAGAGAGCAAGCAGAACGGTCGTCAAATAGTAATGATCAAGAAGTGATCCTGAACTCCTACTTACGTCAAACATAACCCAAAGACCGTGTTCACTTCCCGGACTCCGCCGAAAAGAGACCATCACGGCTACACACGCGGTTGATGCGTTTTAATTCGGATCTGGTGTCAAGTTATCTACAACCGGACATTAACAAATTCCCATCTGCCTATAACCGCAGGCACGACTTTTGAAAGATTATACCCTGCAGGGGTGTCCCAACTTAGCCCATGACAAGCTCTCGCGATCAACGAAGGAATAGACCTTCTCCCAGGAAGACTCGATCAGAATCGGAATCCCGGTATACAAGACATTTCGACAATGGTAAAAAAAGACCAGCAAAGCCTCCCACTGTGCCGACAAATCCCGATAGGAGCTGCACATATCTCGTTCTCAGGGCACACCGGATGAGCCAGACGTCGGGTTGGCATAGACCCTGGTTGCCCAGGGGGCGCCGGACATCGCTCGGTTCGGACCAACACTTAGACAAGCACTGGCCCGGGGGGGCTAAAATAAAGATGACCCTCGGGGTGGCCGACCCAAGGGAAAGGTATAGGTGGTGGTGAGGCAAATGGTAAAACCAAGGTTGGGCCTTGTTGGAGGAGTTTTATTCAAAGCGAACTGTCAAGGGGGTCCCATAAATCACCCGATCGCGTAAGGAACGCAAAATCCGGGAACATAACACCGGTATGACGGAAACTAGGGCGGCAAGAGTGGAACAAAACACTAAGCAAAAGCCCGAGTCTTCCACCCTTTACCAAGTATATAGATGCATTAATAAAATAAGAGATATTGTGATATCCTAACCAAAAATCCTGTCCACCATGGAGAAATCTTCAACTTCACCTGCAACTAGCAACACTATAAGAGGGCTAAGCAAAACGGTAACATAGCCAAACAACGGTTTGCGTAGGAAAGGTGTCAAAGGTTAGAGGTTCATGGCAATTTGGGATGGCTTGATAAACAGGTGATAGGTAGTGCAGCATAGCGAGAGAATGAAGCAACTAGCATAGCAATGATAGTAGTGAGATCCAGGGTAGCGGTCATCTTGCCTGAAATCCTGCAAGGAAGAAGAAAGAGTCCATGAAGAAGATGAACGGATGAAGCCACAAAGACGAACCAAGCGTAGACGAACGAATCCTCACGATCGCAACGAAACAGGAACTATCGAAAAAGAAGCACACAACATAGTAAACACACCACACATGAACAAGGCATGATGCACAACAAGCATGATGCATGACAAAACTACACGAGGCTACTCATGGCAAGAGATGATGCACACAAGAACAAGACATCCAGGCGAGTTTAAATGAGGCCGGGAACAACATAGAACTAAACCGGTAAGTCCTCATATGCAAATTTCAAAATTGGTCCAGATCTGAACAAACCTTATGTTCAAGTTGTTAAACAGCAAGTTAAGATGCACAAAGATGATCTACACGAGATTCTAGTCAAGTTACATATAAAGTTCATTTAGTTCGGAGCTACGGCCTAGAAGATATGAGCAAAACAAGTTAAACCTGGCATTGATGCAAAATGCATACAAACATCAAGCAAACACCTCAAAACAAAGATGCAACATGATAATATGGAACTACATGCAATTCTAAGCAAGTTTCATATAGAGCACACTCGAAACGGAGCAACGGTTCAACACATGCACACTATACAAGTTATAGCAACAATCTGTCCAAAACAGCAACTAGGCATATTGCAAGCACCAAAACAACATGCTACAGCATCTCAACATGAAAACAAAAGACATGGGCATGATGTACAAGTAAAGCATAACAAAACATGAACACTGAGCTATCTCCATAAAACACTAGAACATACCCAAACACACATGGTAAGATTGCAAGTTATAACAATTTCAGACTTTGCAGAAAATAACATCACGATGCAATGTTCAGAGCTATCAAACAATATGTTACAGGAACTTATCATGGCAAATAAAGGCATGGCATGAATCTACTAATTTCATAGATCAAAAGTCCCTTACTGACCATAAGCCAAAAAGGATCAGAAAGTATGATGGCACTCACGTAAACATAGCAAGTTTTATTACAGATTCATACATGGCAGAAACAGAATTATGAAGGCATGTTTATGAGCTTGTACCACTCACCACAGAGCAACACATAGAATGGCAAGGCACCCAACAGTAAGAAGACATATTTGTGAAGCTAAGTATGGCAATAGCAAGGTCATAGGGTGCATGGAACACTAGCAAAACACATGGTAACAACTGAACTTAATGTTAACAGGCTGACAGCAACATTATGAAGCAACTTTAGAGCAAGATATCAACAAGCTACAGCAAGCTATAAATGCTACCAGTGGCATGGATGGATATAGGATGACATGTAGAACAAAACATATTTAGTGATCATCTCTAGATTATGCATAGAATGATTAGTAGCAACATGTTTATATAGCATCACGAAATAACAGATTCAGCCTAGCAAAACAGCAACATCATGTACCCTACTTAACAAGCTCGATTCACTCACCACAAGTCATTGCATGACAATATAAGCATAGCATCATCAAGAAGACATGTTTGTGTAACCAACCAAGGCAAGAACAAGTCCATAGCATGCAAGGATCAACTACAACAACCTTGGCCAAATTGAATAACATGTAAACAATCTGCCAGGAAACATTTTGAAGCAAAAGTAGAACACGAAAATGACATGCTAGACTACTCCATAATTAAAACAAAGGGCAGGGATGGATAGACAACAACCATATGTTCAAAACATCCTTACTGAAGTATCTCAAAATATGCATGGATCTCTCTGTAGCATCAAGTTTACAAGGCATCAAAATAATAGCAGAACAGGGACTAAAATTAGCAACATCACGATGCCTAGTTTGCATGCTTGTGCTAGTCACCACATTGATCACAAAAATACATAGTAAGCACCTTTGTAAAGAAGACATGTTATAGTTCAAAACAAATGTAGACATCAACGTCATAGGATGCACACATCAATCATGGCAAAAATGACAAAAGAGCTCGTTCTGATAACAGACAACAGAAAATATCATGAAGCACTCTTACAATGATGATTCAGGCATCAAGATGATCTCAAATGAATATGATGCAACGGAATGAAATGATGTACTCGTCGAGCCGAACAATTTGACATATTACACGCACAAAATGGAGCTACGGATGCATAGATATGATGGCATGAACATGGCATGAAAATTACTGCAGATTCGGGGACTTGGCAGTATTCCTGAAAAAAACCAACGAGCGCTATATAGTCTAAACGACGACCGGGCATTACGTAGGCAGACTTGGGGCTGGGCTCACCATAGTGGGCTTCGGCCCAGGACGCGGGAAGGCCGACTGGGCCGCGGGGAGCTGGCCCTGGACGGGGAGGCGCGGATCGGGCTCCTCCCGATCCCGCACAGCAGCGGCGACGGCAAACGGCGGCGGACGAGGTCGCTGGCGGGCGGCGCAAGCGCGGCGGCGCCCGGGGCGTGCGGATCTGAGGCTGCAGCGCCAGATCTGGCCGAGACAAGGCCGGATTGGGCGAGGCCATGGCGGCGGAGAGCTTCGGCGGGAGAAGCCGGCGGCGACGGCGAGGCGGCAGGGATCCGGCGGAGGCGGCGACCAGCGCGGGCGGCTCGGCGGCGCGCCGGCGACGACGGAGGCGCGGAGGCACGCGGGGCGGATGGCGCGGGCGGCAGCGAGGCGGGTCGGGCTGGGAGGGCCTGGCACAGGCCCGAGCGGGCTGGACGACGGCGCGGCCGGCGGGTGCCACGTGGCAGCCTCCGGTTTGCTGAGGGCGGCGGCGCGGACAGGGTGGACATGTCCGGCATGGGGCGGACGCGTCCGGTGGCGCGGAGGGCGATTTCTAGGGTTTGGACTGCGGGATTTTCGGGGAGAGCACATATAAATAGGTAGAGAGAGCTAGGAGAGTCCAAATGAGGTGCGGTTTTCGCCCACACGATCGTGATCAAACGACCGAGAGCAAGGATGGGAGTTAGATGGGTTTTGGGCCAGTTTGGAAGGGGTGTTGGGCTGCAAAGAGAGAGGGGCTTTACGGTTACCCGGTTAACCATTGGAGTATCAAACGACCTCCAAATGGCACGAAACTTGACAGGCGGTCCACCGGTGGTATACCAAGTCCGCTTGGCAAGACTCGGTCCATTCCGAGAAAGTTTAACACCCACTCACAACAGGAGACAAAAAGGGGAACGCCGGAGAGCATAGGAGTGCCGGATTGCAAAACGGACAACAGGGAAAATGCTCGGATGCATGAGACGAACACGTATGCAAAATGAAATGCACATGATGACATGATAAAATGCAACACGCAAGCAAAAGACATGGCAATGACGGCAAATAACTGGCAGACACTTGGCGCATCGGATCCGGGGCGTTACAACACTCCTCCACTAACAAGAGATCTCGTCCCGAGATCATAGGACCGAGATGGAAGAGAAAAAGGGATGAGGTGAAGCAAGAACTCGAGAAGAAGCAAAGAATCGAGAGCACTCGAGAAAAAAGAGAGGAACGACGAGAATGACGAGAATCGAAAGCTCACGGACTCAGATAGATTATGAAAGCACTCCGGTTAGAACGAGATAAGAAACGAATAAGACTGAAAGGATTTAGGCAGCTGTCTAACTGAACATGGAAAGAATAGAACACGAACTTCACAAGATGGGATGACACTTGACGAGATGAACAATGCAATGCCTCCGAAAGAATTGAATGAAAAGAACTTAGAAGGAAAGGTTGAACGGAGTTGTTGAGAAAATTAACAACGAAAGAATAAGCTTGATGTGGACTTATGGAAAACATCTCACAATTATGAGGTGATAACCGACCACAAACGGAAATGATTGGACATCTGAGAAGAACGAAGAAATGCAGAACTCCACTTCAAAAGAATACGGAGAATTAATTGCACTTTGAGAAGCAAGAAGGAAGATACTAGAACTCCTTGAACAAGAATCTTGATGAACACCTGAGGAATGAATTAAATCATGAAGAACCACCATGAAGAACTCCAGTAACAAAAGGATGATGAGATGGAATGAAGGAAGAAAGAATACGATGAGCCTTGCGATGATTTAGATGGGGTTACCGATGAAATGGCTGAGGAAAATTGAACTCCGGAAAAGAAAAGATGAAAAACACTTGGAACTAGAATTTATTCATCAAGAACAAACTCCGAAGGAAGTGATTAATCACTTGGATGAAATAAGAATAAGATTTATTGTATGTTTATCCTTCATCAAATTAAATTGATGACCAACAATGGATTTGGCATACTACTTATTCTTCTTGAAAAAGGATAGAGAAGGGATAGCACAAAACTTGAGAAGGTCTTCATGAACCACCGGTAGGATTGGAAAGATCGAATGAATTAATATGATAAACAAAGGAAAAAGAATCTGAATGAACCACCGTAAGAATTCGAAAATGACTGATGAAAGAGAAATAATCACCGAAAGAATTACAAGAACAAATATGCTAGAGGGGATTAGATGCAAAAGAACACAGAGATCATGAGCTTATTAAAGAACACTTGAATGAAGCACCGGGATAAATAGAGAATGATAACTGGAATGATGGCCTCCGGTGAAAGAAACGGAAAAACAACTTCTGACATACTCCGGATGGGTAAGAAAGAATATCTGACAGATGGAATAATTCGAGATGATAGCATGAAACTAGAACCATGAATCTTCAAGAGAACAGACAAGATTTAGAGGAAAACAATTCTTCGGTCTTCAAATGACGACGAGAAACACCACCAAAAATACTGAGATCCTCCGGAAGAATGAAAAGCGAAGGGGTTGAGCCAACAATGAAAAGAGTTTGAAAACGATCTTGGAAAGGCATCTGACTGATGAAATTCATTCTTATGTCAGACTTGAAAAGAATTTAGAATAACTCCGGGGAAATAGAAGAGTCAGGTAAGATCCTGGGAAAAAACCTGTGGGTTAGGGCCCACTGAAGAGAAACACCGTTGGGAAGGGATGTTGAAGAGATAGATGATGCACTGGCACAATTGAAATATTTAAATGAGGTGGCAACCTCGAATTAATTTGAACACAGACGAATCTCCTGAGATGTCTTGAATACTCCGGAATGATTGAATGGAGAGATGCAAATGAGCAAGGAAAACACTTCGAGGAAAAGGATATGATCAACCCGAAAAACTTGAATTGAATCCACCGGAAAGAAAAGAGATGAAGAATATCCACCGAGACGAGAATTCACTGGTTGAAATAATTGACGAAAGACTGAAGAGGCTCCACATGAATGAAAATTGATGGTCGAAATAGACTCAAGCTCTGAGAAGAAAAGGGGCGGGAGGGCGGGAAAAACAAAGGCAACTTGGAAGGGGAAAAGACGAATATCTTAAAGAGGAAACACCGGTTGAAATCATTGAGGAAAGAAAAGCAAAATATTCGCACGAGTAGGAAGGATACTCGATTACGGACTCCGGCTCGGAGAAGAAGAGGGGTGGGCGGGTGGGAAAGAAAACAACTGAGGATTGAACTCAAAGATGAAGAGGATCGAGTCGACTTGACGAGAAATGCACCGGATCAAAAGAGCTGAGAACCAACGATCGAAAAACCAACTGCGTGATCCTAAAGAAAAATTTGAAGGGGAAGAGGAGTAATTCAAAACACCTACGTCAAGATTCCTCACCAGAGCGGCGAAGGGGCTGAGGAGTAAAAAGAATTCCTACTCTCCGATATCACTAGACTCCGAAAACAGTTTATTCTAGACTCAACATCGGCCAAACTACACGATCAATCAAGGGGGCTCCTAGGCCCGGTCGAGGCTCTGATACCAACTTGTCACGCCCAATATGCGACCCTATCCAAAAGGAACTCGAAGGTCCCACCAAGGATAGACCCGCATATTGAAACGCTTTTGCAAGGTGGATATCATTACATCAACATTACATAATAGATGGGGATACATACATAAGGCATACAATGCCACACGAATACAACATCACAATACATCAGAGCATCATCCGACTACGGATGAAACACAAACAGAAACTCAAACGACATCCACCTTGCTAGCCCAGGCTACCGACCTGGAACCTATCCCCTGATCGAAGAAGCAGAAGAAGAACTCAACGCAAGCAAGCATCGCTCTCGCGTCATGATCATCGCACAACCCGTACCTGCAACTGTTGTTGTAGTAATCTATGAGCCACGAGGACTCAGCAATCCCAGTACCATGGGTATCAAGACTAGCAAAGCTTAAAGGGAATGGAAGGGGTAAAGTGGTGAGGCTACAGCAGCGACTAAGCATATACGGTGGCTAACATACGCAAATAAGAGCGAGAAGAGAGCAAGCAGAACGGTCATCAACTAGTAATGATCAAGAAGTGATCCTGAACTCCTACTTACGTCAAACATAACCCAAAGACCGTGTTCACCTCCCGGACTCCGCCGAAAAGAGACCATCACGGCTACACACGCGGTTGATGCGTTTTAATTCGGATCTGGTGTCAAGTTATCTACAACCGGACATTAACAAATTCCCATCTGCCTATAACCGCAGGCATGGCTTTCGAAAGATTATACCCTGCAGGGGTGTCCCTACTTAGCCCATGACAAGCTCTCGCGATCAACGAAGGAATAGACCTTCTCCCAGGAAGACCCGATCAGACTCAGAATCCCGGTTTACAAGACATTTCGACAATGGTAAAACAAGACCAGCGAAGCCTCCCGCTGTGCCGACAAATCCCGATAGGAGCTGCACATATCTCGTTCTCAGGGCACACCGGATGAGCCAGACGTCGGGTTGGCATAGACCCTGGTTGCCCAGGGGGCGCCGGACATCGCTCGGTTCGGACAAACACTTAGACAAGCACTGGCCCGGGGGGGCTAGAATAAAGATGACCCTCGGGTTGGCCGACCCAAGGGAAAGGTATAGGTGGTGGTGAGGCAAATGGTAAAACCAAGGTTGGGCCTTGCTGGAGGAGTTTTATTCAAAGCGAACTGTCAAGGGGGTCCCATAAATCACCCGACCGCGTAAGGAACGCAAAATCCGGGAACATAACACCGGTATGACGGAAACTAGGGCGGCAAGAGTGGACCAAAACACTAAGCAAAAGGCCGAGTCTTCCACCCTTTACCAAGTATATAGATGCATTAATAATATAAGAGATATTGTGATATCCCAACCAAAAATCCTGTCCACCATGGAGAAATCTTCAACTTCACCTGCAACTAGCAACGCTATAAGAGGGCTGAGCAAAGGGTAACATAGCCAAACAATGGTTTGCGTAGGAAAGGTGTCAAAGATTAGAGGTTCATGGCAATTTGGGATGGCTTGATAAACAGGTGATAGGTAGCGCAACATAGCGATAGAACGAAGCAACTAGCATAGCAATCATAGTAGTGAGATCCAGGGTAACGGTCATCTTGCCTGAAATCCCGCAAGGAAAAAGAACGAGTCCATGAAGAAGACGAACGGATGAAGCCACAAGACGAACCAAGCGTAGATGAACGAATCCTCACGATCGCAACGAAACAGGAACTATCGAAAAGAAGCATACAACATAGTAAACACACCACACATGAACAAGGCATCATGCAAAACAAGCATGATGCATGACAAAACTACATGAGGCTACTCATGGCAAGAGATGATGCACACAAGAACAACACATCCAGGCGAGTTTAAATGAGGCCGGAACAACATAGAACTAAACTGGTAAGTCCTCATATGCAAATTTCGAAACTGGTCCAGATCTGAACAAACCTTATGTTCAACTTGTTAAACAGCAAGTTAAGATGCACAAAGATGATCTACACGAGATTCTAGTCAAGTTACATATAAAGTTCATTTAGTTCGGAGCTACGGCCTAGAAGATATGAGCAAAACAAGTTAAACCTGGCATTGATGCAAAATGCATACAAACATCAAGAAAACACCTCAAAACAAAGATGCAACATGATAATATGGAACTACATGCAATTCTAAGCAAGTTTCATATAGAGCACACTCGAAACGGAGCAACAGTTCAACACATGCACACTACAAGTTATAGCAACAATCTGTCCAAAACAACAACTAGGCTTATTGCAAGCACCAAAACAACATGCTACATCATCTCAACATGAAAACAAAAGACATGGGCATGATGTACAAGTAAAGCATAACAAAACATGAACACTGAGCTATCTCCATAAAACACTAGAACATACCCAAACACACATGGTAAGATTGCAAGTTATAACAATTTCAGACTTTGCAGAAAATAACATCATGATGCAATGTTCAGAGCTATCAAACAACATGTTACAGGAACTTATTGTCGGGGAAAGCTGATCCACCAACACCTATGGGGCCGGCGGGCCCCTTTCGGTTCGGAGGGGGGCGGAGGCCGCGCAAAGAGCGGATCGAGGCGAAGCACACGAGCAGTTTTACCCAGCTTCGGGCCGCACGGATGCGTAAAACCCTACTGCTGCTTGTTTGTGTGTATTGAATTCTTGCTCAGGAGCGATGAACGCTCCCAGACCGAGCGTGAGAGTGTTCCTGATGTTTCGAATGAGCCGAACCCCCTCTACGTTGCACTTGGGCCTCCTTTTATACTTTCAAGGGGTCACCGACAGGTGGCAACGTAGACTAGAAGGGTAAAAATGGAAACGGATGCGGTAGGTGCAGCTACCGCTACTGTGGACACAGTGCACCCTACCTAATTCTGACGGCAGGGGACAAGGTCATTGAATGGCCGTCTGAGTTGCCTAAACAGTGCAAAAAGTGACCGTTAGGAGCGCCACCGTTTGCCACGATGGCCTTCTCTTCATCTCCGCTTGCCACCGTGCACCCCTAGCTGCGCGGCCTCCTGCCACGTGTGCTTGGGAGAGTCCTAGAGCGACACGTTAGCAGGTTTGCTGGAGCGCGGGCACAAAGTGGGGGTTTCCCGTGGCAAGCTCCTTGCCGCGGTCGTCGTCTTGTCGTGTTTGGGAGCTTGTTGCTCACCGGGCCTTGCCGGGACGCAGGGCGCGTCGCGGCAAGCTTTCTTGGTATGCCTTGAGTGGCCTTCCTGGCAAGCTCCTCTTGCCAGGGTCTTGTCTCTTCCCGGCAAGATCCTCTTGCCGGGGCCTGGGTTGGCCTTCCCGGCAAGCTCCTCTTGCCGGGGCCTTGGTTGGCCTTCCCGGCAAGCTCCTCTTGCCGGGGCCTTGTCTCTTCATCTTGAATGCTTTGTTCTTGAATGGCTCCAAAGGAACCCACAGAGGACTCTGGCGGTCGTCTGGCAAGCCTTGCCGCAGGATGTTGCGACGCCCGTGCACAAGTTCGGGGTACTAGGGTACGCCTACTCTAGTACACCGACAGGAGCCCCCGGGCCTGGGCCAGACACGGTGCCGACCGCTGTTGGGCCAGGCCCAAAACAATGCACGGGCACGCGCGGCCTAGGTCACGCCGCATATCTCCCCGCTCCCACCGCGCACGCCCAGAATGGCACGCGTCAAACGCGGCGTCGTGGGTGACGCGGGCGGCGTGCGCGGGGCTAAGCCCCTCGAGCATGCGTCAGGCCACGATGATGGGGACGGTTCACGCCCTCCTCCCTAAACGGAGGTAGGCGTGCGGGCGTGGTGCATTTACTGGACGGGGCCGGTGCGCGGTTTTCGAGACGTCCACTCCCCGCGATCACGAGGTGGAGCGAGGCCGCCTCATCCGTCGCCTTGGTTCTGCATCCCCGCCACGCGGCTCCCATGCGCTTGGGGTCGCGGACGGTGGAAGTGGGAAACTGGGCCGTCGCGAGCAGAGGCAGCGGGTTGGCCCCGACTCCCTGCTCTTCCCATGCCTTGATTCGCTGAGCGGGGCGGCCGAGCCCCCACCTCGCGCCTTTCTTCAACTTTTGCTCCCCTTTCTCTCATTCGCCATGGAGAAAGGGAACCCAGGCCCTTCATCGGTGGCGGCGAGGGTCGCCGCCAGACAGCGCATCTCTCCCTCTCCCACGCCCGTGGTGGCAGAGCCAGCCATAAGGGGAAGAGGGAGGGGGCGAGGTCCCGGACGAGGTCGAGGACGAGGTCGAGGCGCTCGGGGAAGAGGCGGGCGGGGCGGCGCGCCAGCTTCGCCTCCGCCGGCGGCTCCTCCCCCCACGGCGGTCCATATAGGGGACGACCCTTGCAAGTTCTTCGTCAAGATGCACCAGGCGCCTCGTTGTCGCCTCTGGCTTCCAGCTCCGTTTGCGAGCGCGATGGAGTTGGACCCGCCCGAGACACTGAGACTGCACATGAGGGGCTGTGGGATCAGCGGCACGCGAGTCCGCGTTGTATTCCCAGCCCCTAATGTGATGTATCTTGATCGAGGGTGGAAGACGTTCGCCCGTATCCACAGCCTGATGGAGGGGTTTACCCTCCATTTTAAGTTGATGGAGGGCGATCTCCTCTCCGTCAAGGTCTTCGGGTGCTTCGGCACTCGGGCGAAGTGCTGCGTGGACAGCTCCTCCGATAGCGAAGGCTCCTCCTCGAGCGAGAGTGACTAGGAGGAGAGTGACAGCGACGATGAGGGTAGCGGGCGGTGGGGTGGCGGGTCCGACTAGGCGTTGGGTGCCGCTTCGCGCGGCACCGGCGACCCCATCATCCGTGTCGCCGGCTCCTTGAACTCCCCGGGGTCGTCTCCTTGGGCGGCTGGCGTAGGGAGGCTGCGGAAGGGGAAGAGGGCTGGCAAGAAGGCCGTCAGGTCGGAGTATGAGGGCGTGGTGCTCTCGACAGCGTGCTGACGTCCTGCCGCCCCGTCTTCGAGCCCCGCTTCCAGCGCCGCCATCGCCGTCCAGCCTTCGGACGGCCCCCGGGATGTTCTCTTGGTGTCTTCTGGCACCCGTAGCTCGCCTAGGCACTCCTTTTGCCCTTTTTGCCTCCTTGACCTGCCTCCTGAAGAGAGGGACAGGAATGGGATTACGGGCATCTTATCTTTTTAATTTGTAAGCCTTCGGGCCTTAGCTGTATCTAAAACTTGTAATCCTCTCTTTCATGTTTTCCATCCTCTATGCACTGTACCTGAGTGGGATGTTTTTTAATGAAAAGGGGATGCTTGCCGGGTTATTTGTCTCGCGAGTTGAACCCACGCCAAGGAGCAAATCCTTGGTATCCCTCGGACAGACATTTCATCTCCCGGCAACAGGCCCTCCCGCCTTCCCACGTCGCTCGACCTTTCTCACGACTTTGACGGAGGCGGGAACGAGGTGGGTGTGGTCTCCTCGTTTCATCCCTTTGCTGCCACGACTACGACCAAACTTGGCCCCGGGAACGAGCCCCAGGGCCTAGAGTTGAGGGAGCACGGCAGTTTTCAGGAAGAAACGCGGTTTCGCATTCCCCAGTCCATAAGAGGATGCATGATGAGGGATGAAAGACGTATTTGATATTGCAGCCCCCGGCAACTCTGGTTTGCCGTGGACGATTCTTGGCACTCGCAGCCCCCAGCGATACTGGCTTGCTGGGGCCCAGGTGCCGGCGCGCCCTTCTTCTCCTTTTCGTCGTCAAGCAGTCTGGCCAGGATATGCGAGCCCTGCGAACGAAAGAGAAGCAAAAGGACGGACACTTGACCTCTAGCATGCATGCTAGAACCTCGGGGTGGAAGGCTTCAGGTACTCTTCCGACGAGGAACTCCAACCCAACGCCAAGCTCACTCTGTTCTTCAAAGGCGTGGCGGCGGCGCTCCAGCAACTCCGGAACGGATGCCAAAGTAGTTGGCCGACGAGTCACGCTCGATTTGTGCCGGAGTTCTGGAGAAGATGCTGGTGAAGGTGGCCTTCCGCAATCCGGGCCTCAACCTCACCAACGTCCTCAAGAGGCTGCCGGCGGACGCTGATCTTGACGCAGTTAAGGCCCTCGTCGCACCCATTGTGGACAGGGTGAACAAGGTCAAAAGGGTTGACGGCGGTCGCGTAGATTAGGCCGTCCGTTTTCTACTTTTCTTGTCGCTGCCAGTCATGTCATGGGAACACTTTATTAGAGGCGCGACAAGTTATTTTTGTAATATAACTCTATTTTAGGCAAAAAATTGTTGTGTTACTTCCTTTACTCGACTCTTGGCTTTGTATGGTTCCGCCCTACGCTTTCTAGGGAAACTTGCCGGTGCAGGCACCCTTGCCGCGAGCGCCGAGTGCGGAACTTCAGCAGCCTGCTGGCAGGGTCGCTACCGACAAGCAACCTTGTTGCAACTAGTTGCAGCTCACTTAAGTTGTTGAGCGGACTCGAAACAAAGTAAGGGCGCTAGCGGCTCACTTAAGTTACTGAGCGGACTTGAAGCAAAGTAAGGGCGCTAGCAGCTCACTTAAGTTGTTGAGCGGACTCGAAACAAAGTAAAGGCGCAACTAGCTACGAGTTGGTTCCTCCGCGCACAGGTTTTCCATACAAAGCACGGTCGTTCAAGGAAAATAACTCAAGAACTTAAAAAACTAATTGCTCAAGCTTTAGCAACTTAGCTTTTCTGTCGTCTGCTTCCCGGCAAGGAGAAACTTTCTTGAACGGCCTGGTCCACACCATTATCTTCTCCTTCCCCCCCCCCCGGTAAACCTTGTGGGCGAGGGAACCTTCCTTCTTTTGAGAAAGAAACAGAGAAATAAAGTAATGATATGGAGCCTTGTGCTCGCTATTGCTTATCGGGGTCTGGTGCTGCACAAAGTGTCAGATAATATATGCGAAAAAAAGGATTATAGCGTAAAAAAACTGACAAGATGTGCAGGGCACATGAACTTTACTGGCGCACGGGGTCTGCGCCTGGCTTTGTACAAAGGATTACATGCAACAGCGGCAAGACTTGTACAAAAGGTGGTTGCCGGAAAAGCTTCCGGCAACCGCGCCCTACGGGTAAAACTTACGAGATGTTCTATGTTCCAGGAGTTGCTCACCGGAATGCCATCTTCGGTCTCAAGGCGGACAGCGCCGGGCCTAGTGACTCGTTTCACCCGATAAGGGCCTTCCCACTTCGGCATCAACTTGTTGGAATTCTTGGCGGACTGAACACGCCGAAGAACAAGGTTGCCTTCCTCGAAGCTCCTGGCTTTAACTTTGCGGCTATGGTAGTGACGCAAAGCTTGCTGGTAGCGAGCGGCTTGCACAGCAGCCTGAAGACGGTCTTCCTCAAGGAGCAGCGCGCCATCTTGTCGCAGCTGCTCTTGCTCGAGCTCATCATAAGCGAGCACTCGAGGCGACCCGTAAACGAGTTCCGTGGGGAGAACTGCCTCCGCTCCGTATACTAGAGCGAAGGGTGTCTGGCCAGTGGCTCGATTTGGCGTCGTTCTGATTGACCAAAGAACCACCGGCAGCTCCTCGATCCAGTTCTTTCCGCACTTGTGCAGCCTGTCGAAAGTTCTGGTCTTGAGCCCGCGCAGCACTTCAGCGTTTGCCCTCTCCGCTTGACCGTTGCTTCTCGGGTGAGCAACAGAAGCGAAGCAGACCTTGGCGCCAAGATCTTGGGACATACTGCATGAAGGTGCGGCTCGTAAATTGCGTGCCGTTGTCGGTGATGATCCTGTTAGGAACCCCGAAACGGCAAACAATCGACCTGAAGAACTTGACTGCTGACTGTGCTGTCACCTTCCTCACTGGTTCCACTTCCGGCCACTTTGTGAACTTGTCGATTGCAACGTACAAGAATTCAAAGCCCCTGACAGCTCGGGGAAAGGGGCCGAGGATGTCGAGCCCCTAGACCGAAAATGTCTAGGATAAAGGGATCGTCTGGAGAGTTTGAGCTGGCTGGTGTATCTATTTGGAATGGAACTGGCACGCTTCACACTTGGTTACTTGTGCAGTTGCATCCTGGAGGGCTGTCGGCCAGAAGAAGCCTTGTCGGAATGCTTTGCCGGCAAGTGCTCTTGCGCCAATGTGGTGACCACATATGCCTCCATGTATCTCTGCCAACAGCTGTTGTCCATCTTCCCGGTGAATACACTTTAATTTCACACCGTTGAGTCTTATTCTGTACAGTGTGTTGTCGACAAACTTGTACATACTTGACTGCCGGGCTACTCTTTCCGCTTCTTCTTGCTCTTCGGGAAGCCCTCCTGTCTGAAGGAAACGGATGATCTGTTGCGCCCATGCTGGAGCTTGCGGCTCGACAACAAGGGCTAAAGGCATATCTGCTGCTGCGGGAACATCCGCTTCTACGGCAAGGACTTGCGGTCCTGCCGGAGCTTGATGTTCCCCGGCAAGCTTGCCGGAGCAAAACTTGTCGGGAGCGTCTGCTTCGACGGAACAAACCATAAGGTTTGCCGGAGCAGACTGCCCCTCAGCATCATTGGTGTTGATCTTGGGGACTTTCTTGGTGGCGGCTTCGGGGAGCTCTGCCGGAAAGTAGTCACCGGAAACCAACTTCCTCTTCTTGCTTTGTTCAGTTGATGGTGTTATGGATGGTTGAGTCAACTTGAGCACAAAGATCCCTGGTTCCACAGGTACTTTTAGTGCGGCGCACTTTGACAGGCCATCAGCAATGTCATTCTGAGCTCTTGGGATATGCTCCATTTGTAGGCCGTCAACGTGCTCTTCTAGCTTCCTCACTTCATCAACATATGCTTCCATCAACGGACTCTGGTAATTCTTGTTCACTTGGCGGACGACAAGCTGTGAGTCACCCCTGACAATGAGCTTCTTGATCCCAAGGTCTGCTGTGATTCTGAGACCGGCAAGCAATCCTTCATACTCTGCAGTATTGTTGGTTGCTTGCTCTTTGGGAAAGTACATCTGGACTACGTACTTGAGGTGCTCTCCGGTGGGTGCGACAAGCAGCACGCCTGCACCGGCGCCTTGCAGCGAGAAGGCACCATCAAAGTACATCAGCCACTCCTTGCTTGTCTCTTTGACGGGGATGCTTGTCTCTGGAATTTCTTTGTCTGGGGTTGGCGTCCACTCTGCTATGAACTCTGCCAATGCTCTGCTTTGGATAGTTTACCCGGGGAGCCTCGGCGAAGCCGATGAGGCTCTGGATAGTGGCCCTCCATTCGTCGGTCTTGCCCGCCATCGGAGGATAGTCTAGGAGCAATTGAGCTCGCGCCAAGGCTTCTGCTGGAGTGGTGGGCGGCGGAGGTGAACGGTGCGAGGAGTGGGGCGTTCTCGGACTCCTAACCACGTTAGAAGGAGCAGTGCCCCGTCCAGGCGACCGTACTTCGCTCGAGCCAGCATGTGGACGTGCATGTTAGTCTTGAGCGCCACGAGAACCACCAGCTTGATCTTGGCCCAGCGGACGTATGGTGCTGCGAACGCCATGACGCTGCTGGTCCCGCGCCTCCTGAGAGGGGCGCGGTGCGCGCATGGACGCCGAGGTCTGTGCCGCCTTGTCCTTGGACTTGGCCGCACTGAGGGCTCCCTCGTCGACACCCATTCTTCCGTCGGCGTCCACTCTACCACCCATTTGCTCCGGAGGCGGTGAAAGCGACGCAGACGGAACAGCTGCCTCCGAATCCTTCTTCTTCGGTGGCATGTCGATGAAGACGATGAAGATTTAGCTCGCGCGCACGCCGGATCGGGTTCGCACAATCTCGACGCCCCTACCTGGCACGCCAAAGATGTCGGGGAAAACTGATCCACCAACACCTATGGGGCCGGCGGGCCCCTTTCGGTTCGGAGGGGGGCGGAGGCCGCGCAAAGAGCGGATCGAGGCGAAGCACACGAGCAGTTTTCCCAGCTTCGGGCCGCACGGATGCGTAAAACCCTACTTCTGCTTGTTTGTGTGTATTGAATTCTTGCTTAGGAGTGATGAACGCTGCCAGACCGAGCGTGAGAGTGTTCCTGATGTTTCGAATGAGCCGAACCCCCTCTACGTTGCACTTGGACCTCCTTTTATACTTTCAAGGGGTCACCGACAGGTGGCAACGTAGACTAGAAGGGTAAAAATGGAAACGGATGCGGTAGGTGCAGCTACCGCTACTGTGGACACAGTGCACCCTACCTAATTCTGACGGCAGGGGACAAGGTCATTGAATGCCCGTCTGAGTTGCCTAAATAGTGCAAAAAGTGACCGTTAGGAGCGTCACCGTTTGCCACGATGGCCTTCTCTTCATCTCCGCTTGCCACCGCGCACCCCTAGCTGCGCGGCCTCCTGCCACGTGTGCTTGGGAGAGTCCTAGAGCGACACGTCAGCAGGTGTGCTGGAGCGCGGGCACGAACTGGGGGTTTCCCGCGGCAAGCTCCTTGACGCGGTCGTCGTCTTGTCGTGTTTGGGAGCTTGTTGCTCACCGGGCCTTGCCGGGACGCAGGGCGCGTCGCGGCAAGCTTTCTTGGTATGCCTTGAGTGGCCTTCCCGGCAAGCTCCTCTTGCCGGGGCCTGGGTTGGCCTTCCCGGCAAGCTCCTCTTGCCGGGGCCTTGGTTGGCCTTCCCGGCAAGCTCCTCTTGCCGGGGCCTTGTCTCTTCATCTTGAATGCTTTGTTCTTCAATGGCTCCAAAGGAACCCACGGAGGACTCTGGCGGTCGTCTGGCAAGCCTTGCCGCGGGATGTTGCGACGCCCGTGCACAAGTTCGGGGTACTAGGGTACCCCTACTCTAGTACATCGACACTTATCATGGCAAACAAAGGCATGGCATGAATCTACTAATTGCATAGATCAAAAGTCCCTTACTGACCATAAGCCAAAAAGGATCAGTAAGTATGATGGCACTCACGTAAACATAGCAAGTTATATTACAGATTCATAGATAGCAGAAACAGAATTATGAAGGCATGTTTATGAGCTTGTACCACTCACCACAGAGCAACACATGGCATGGCAAGGCACCCAACAGTAAGAAGACATATTTTTGAAGCTAAGTATGGAAGTAGCAAGGTCATAGGGTGCATGGAACACTAGCAAAACACATGGTAACAACTGAACTTAATGTTAACAGGTTGACAACAACATTATGAAGTAACTTTAGAGCAAGATATGAACAAGCTACAGCAAGCTATAAATTCTACCAGGGGCATGGATGGATAGAGGATGACATGTAGAACAAAACATATTTAGTGATCATCTCTAGATTATGCATAGAATGATTAGCAGCAACATGTTTATATAGCATCACGAAATAACAGATTCAACCTAGCAAAATAGCAACATCATGTACCCTACTTAACAAGCTCGATTCACTCACCACAAGTCATTGCATGAGAATATAAGCATAGCATCATCAATAAGACATGTTTGTGTAACCAACCAAGGCAAGAACAAGTCCATAGCATGCAAGGTTCAACTACAACCAAATTGAATAACATGTACACAATCTGCCAGGAAACATTTTGAAGCAAAAGTAGAGCACGAAAATGACATGCTAGACTTCTCCATAATTGCAACAAAGGGCAGGGATGGATAGACAACAACCATATGTTCAAAACATCCTTAATGAAGTATCTAAAAATATGCATGGATCTCTCTGTAGCATCAAGTTTACAAGGCATCAAAATAACAGCAGAACAGGGACTAAAATCAGCAACATCACGATGCCTAGTTTGCATGCTTGTGCTAGTCACCACATTGATCACAAAAATACATGGTAAGTTCCTCTGTAAAGAAGACATGACATAGTTCAAAACACATGTAGACATCAACCTCATAGGATGCACACATCAATCATGGCAAAAATGACAAAAGAGCTCGTTTTGATAACAGATAGCAGAAAACATCATGAAGCACTCTTATAATGATGATTCAGGCATCAAGATGATCTCAAATGAATATGATGCAATGGAATGAAATGATGTACTCGTCGAGCCGAACAATTTGACATATTACACGCACAAAACGGAGCTACGGATACATAGATATGATGGCATGAACATGGCATGAAAATTACTGCAGATTCGGGGACTTGGCAGTATTCCTGAAAAAAACCAACGAGCGCTATATAGTCTAAACGACGACCGGGCGTTACGTAGGCACACTTGGGGCTGGGCTCACCATAGCGGGCTTCGGCCCAGGACGCGGGAAGGCCGATTGGGCCGCGGGGATCTGGGCCTGGACGGGGAGGCGCGGATCGGGATCCTCCCGATCCTGCACAGCAGCGGCGACGGCAAACGGCGGCGGACAAGGTCGCAGGCGCGGCAGCGCCCGGGGCGCGCGGATCTGAGGCTGCGGCGCCAGATCTGGCCGAGGCGTGGCCGGATCGGGCGAGGCCATGGAGGCGGAGAACTTCGGCGGGAGAAGCCGGCGGTGACAGCGAGGCGGCGGGGATCCGGCGGAGGCGGCGACCAGCGCGGGCGGCTCGGCGGCGCGCCGGTGGCGATGGAGGCGCGGAGGCGCGGGGGGCGGATGGCGCGGGCGGCGGTAAGGCGGGTCGGGCCGGGAGGGCCTGGCATGGGCCCGAGCGGGTTGGACAGCGGCGCGGCCGGCGGGAGCCACGTGGCAGCCTCCGGTTCGCTAAGGGCGGCGGCACCGACAGGGCGGACATGTCCGGCATGGGGCGGATGCGTCCGGTGGCGGCGAAGGGCGATTTCTAGGGTTTGGACTGTGGGATTTTCGGGGAGAGCACATATAAATAGGTAGAGGGAGCTAGGAGAGTCCAAATGAGGTGCGGGTTTCGCCCACACGATCGTGATCGAACGACCGAGAGCAAGGAGGGGAGTTAGATGGGTTTTGGGCCAGTTTGGAAGGGGTGTTGGGCTGCAAAGAGAGAGGGGCTTTACGGTTACCCGGTTAACCGTTGGAGTATCAAACGACCTCCAAATGGCACGAAACTTGACAGGCGGTCTACCGGTGGTATACCAAGTCCGCTTGGCAAGACTCGGTCCATTCCAAGAAAGTTTAACACCCACTCACAACAGGAGACAAAAAGGGGAACGCCGGAGAGCATAGGAGTGCCGGATTGCAAAACGGACAACGGGGAAAATGCTCGGATGCATGAGACGAACACGTATGCAAAATGAAATGCACATGATGACATGATAAAATGCAACACGCAAGCAAAAGGCATGGCAATGACGGCAAACAACTAGCAGACACCTGGCGCATCGGATCCGGGGCGTTACACCCAGTTCTATCTTTTATCATATAAGCTTTCAATCTACTTTTATTTGCATCTTTACTTTTTGCATCTATATTAGAAAATACCAAAAATATATTTATCTTATCATACTATCTCTATCAGATCTCACTTTTGCAAGTTGCCGTGAGGGGATCGACAACCCCTTTATTGCGTTGGTTGCGAGTTCTTTATTTGTTTGTGTAGGTGCGTGGGACTTTTGAGGAGCCTCCTACTGGATTGATACCTTGGTTCTCAAAACTGAGGGAAATACTTACGCTACTATTGCTGCATCACCCTTTCCTCTTCAAGGAAAACCAGTGCAAGCTCAAGACGTAGCACCGCTCGAGCAGGGAACGCACTAGCAAAGAGAAAATCGTGCAGCAACACCGCTTGCCAGTGCTAAAGTAGCAACTCCTATAGCTGTCGCAGGTCGTGCAGCAGCAACGCGAGCGAGAGCGAGAGCAAAGCAGAGCAGCTACACGAACGAGAGCAAGAGCAGAGCAGCAGCGCGACCGATAGCAATAGTAGAGCAGAGCAGCGGCATGAACGAAAGCAAGAGCAGCGCAGCAGTGCGACCGACATAAAAACAGAGCTGCATTGCGAGCAAGAGACGGAGCAGCAGCAGCAGCACGAGCGAGAGCCAAAGGAGCAGTAGCTAGTGCTGGTGTGAAAGTCTCCACCGAGGAAGCATCGACATGGAGGACAGACGCCATGGAGGAAGTGGCCAGCGACGACGCCGTTGATGGAGACCCACCATGGCTGCTCAATATCGAGCACCGGCAGCCCCGTGAGATCGAATAAAAGATAAAATGCAGCGGTGAGTGCAGAACCTCCTTGGTGGTGCCGAGTAGGCCTCGGTTTCATCGGAGGAATTGGTGAGGCTGCTGCGATGTCGGTGGGGCAGGTCAAAAAGGAGTTGTAAGAATGGAGGTGGCGCGATAGATGAGGCGAACATCAGGGCAGTTCGTTGGAGGTGGAGGATGGGGTGGCTGATCCGGTGGGACGACGTGATTGGCGACGGATCCTCATCCGGTGCGGTGGATGAGGGACACCGAGCTATTGTTGTGGACGATGTCATTGGGGAAGAGTCGTCGGATGGGCGGCGGTCTGGAGGCCGAGGGAGGAGCGTGGGGTCTCGCAGGTTTTGGCGGCCTTGGTTTACGAATGGGGGGGTACGAAGGGGAAGGTAGGGAGGAGCCATGGCTTAGGGACGCACTTGTCAGAAATGTGGGGTAAGTTACGAACGTACCCCCACGGGTTTTGATCATGCGACGTCGAGGCAACATTTCCTGCTGAGGGGTAGAAGGGGGATTTCGTGTGTCTAGGCTGCGGGACCGATTTCGGATGAGGAGGGAGTTTTCACGTGTGTCAATATTTTGGGTGTAACAAGGCGCAACACGGGTTGAAGAGGCAGGATTTTCACAGCAGAAGAGGTAAAAGATACTCGAGCTTGAAAATTTCGGGATTACAAGGCGCGGATTCCATGTTCGATAGAACAAACTTAACATGTACAAAAAACAATTCATACAAGACACAAGCGAGTCATGTCCCCTTTTACTATATTGCTATAAATTCCATTAAAAACACTACAAGAAAAAATGTAAAAAAAATCGGGAGAACAAGATTAGCATCTACAGTACCAAATCAATTCGCACTTCCCTCAACAACAACAAAAAACAAATCAATTCCCACCACAAGAAAGGTCATGTCCCTTTTTATATGATTACAAATGCCAGGATCTCAAATTTCAATTTTTGAATGCATGTTATGTTGAATTCGAATACATTGTTAGGTGATCTTGCGGTTTATAATGGATGTAGTCTGACATTTTGATCTTCCATCTTATATGAACATTTTACTCCACCCTATGAATATGTATATTGTCGTCTACCATATGGACTAAATTTGAATCAACTTCCTTATTTGAATATGATTGTTGTCAAGTTATACCATCATTTAAATATTGTCTTGATAACAGAAAACATGCATATAGTAGCAATCATATTTCAATATGAACTACATGTACCATACGATCTCCAATTCAAATATTTGTATCCATTTTATGTTGAATTCAAATCACAGTACATTGGTCTAGGTAGCAAGATGTTCGGGATAATCTAAACCCTGTTTTCATATGTATAAATTTTGGCCGAATTGGACAGGTTTTGGTCTAAGCTTCTTGCAAACAGGAGATTCTCTCAAGAAGCCTTGTGGTTCAGAGAGGGACGTGTTACCTTTGTGTGCGAAACAATATATGCTGCCTCCCCCTGATTTTCTTTATAGAGGCAACATAGAACTATGTGAGTTCCCTATTAAATTTTGGAATTATTCCGGGTTCGTTTGGCCTTTTTATACATTAATTGAGTTTCTGGTCATTTAATGTGGATAATTCAAATTTGAACTGCAAGCACATACTCCGGTGCACCAAATTTGGTTGAAAAATCACATGTGTGTCCTTGGGTGAATATCTAGGTCCCATGCAAGAAATGGGAATGAAATTCAAACATCTGGGCGTCGTGACTCAGCCGAGAACATTGAGAAACTTGGTTTTTAAATTGGGATAATTGGTTTTATGCCCCTAGTTGTGTCCCACTTGGCAGGATTGCCCCTAATTTCCAAAAGCCAGTGGTTCTGTCCAACCCACTTTGGTCATCTTGTGCTTTTACCCTTTAATCGTTTGACCGTCACTTTGAAAACTTCATAACTAATTCGTACTAAATCAGAAAAATGCAAATAAGACACCAAAATATTCAGAAAAACATCGCCTGCATGTCAATGTCACTTGCATTCATGACAAAAGTGTTGGTAAGTGCCCATTCGAGTTTAGCTCTTATCACACCACCATGAACAGTAAAATCTTAAAAAGTTCAAAAAATCCAAAAAAATGGTGTCAAAGAATGACAAATGTTTTTAGTGCTTGCCAAGTTTCATCAGGGAATGACATTTGTGGAATTCATGGCAACAAAACAATCAACAATCCAAAATAGATTGTTTTTTTGCCATGACTTCCACAAAGATCATTCCCCCATTAAACTTGGCAAGCACTTAAAACATTTGTCATTCTTTCACACCAATTTTTTTTTGATTTGTTAACCTTTTTAAGATTTTACTATTCATGGTGGTGTGATAAGAGTTAAAATTCGGATGGGAACTTACCAACACTTTTTTCATGAATGCAAGTGACATTGACATATAGGTGATGTTTTTCCAAACATTCTGGTATCTTATTTGCATTTTTCTGATTTAGTATGAATTAGTTATGAAGTTTTCAAAGTGACGGTCAAAGGGAAAAATCACAAGACAACCAAAGTGGGTCGGACAGAACCGCTGGCTTTTGGATATTAGGGGCAATCCTGTCGAGTGGGACACAACTAGGGGCATAAAACAAATTATCCCTTTTAAATTAGCGTAAATCCAAAACTCGTCTGGAAATCATGAAACTTGGCATGGTGTCATGTCATGGCACCAACATGTTGTGGGAATTTTTTTGGCCGAATTGGAAACAGGTTTTGGTATAAGATTCTTGCAAACCGGAGCTTTTCTCAAGAAGGCTCATGGTTTTGAGAGGGAACATGTCTCCTTTGTGTGCGAAACGATATACGCTGCTGTAACACCCACGATGCGGCTACATCTCCCACGTGTCGAAGCATGACTTAGAGGCATAACAACATTGTGGTTTTGTCACAAGAAGGGTCATCTTCACACAATCCCATGTAATGAACAAGAATGGGATAAAGAGTTGTCTTACAATCCCCACTTCACACAATGATCATATAATCCATACATCATTCAGAGTACACACATAGCCCGGCTACGGACGAAGCCAAAAGAAAAGAAGATAACCCAACTGCTAGATCCCCGATCATCCCAACTGGGCTCCGGTACTGATCAACATGAATAGAAACATAGCAACGACCAATATCTTCGTTGAGCTCCCATCTGAGCTCGGTTGCATCACCTGCACTAGGTATCATCGGTACCTACAACTGTTGTGATAGTATCTGGTGAGTCACGAGGACTCAGCAATCTCAAAACCCGCGAGATCAAGACTATTTAAGCTTATGGGTAGGAAGTGGTAATGAGGTGGAGTTGCAGCAAGCACTAAGAAAATATGGTGGCTAACATATGCAAATAAGAGCGAGAAGAGAAGCAATGGAATGGTCGAGAAGCTAGAAGTGATCCTGAAACTACTTACGCCCAATGACAATACAAAGACTGTGTTCACTTCCCGGACTCCGCCGAAAAGAGACCATCACGGCTACACACACGGTTGATGCATTTTAGTGAAGTCAAGTGTCAAGTTCTCTACAATCGGACATTAACAAATTCCCATCTGCCACATAACCGCGGACACGGCTTTCGAAAGATAATACCCTGCAGGGGTGTCCCAACTTAGCCCATCAGAAGCTCTCACGGTCAACGAAGGATATTCCATCTCCCAGGAAGACCCGATCAGTCTCGGAATCCCGGTTTACAAGACATTTCGACAATGGTAAAACAAGACCAGCAAGACCACCCGACTGTGCCAACATATCCCGATAGGAGCTGCACATATCTCGTTCTCAGGGCACACCAGATGAGATAGGCTACGAGTAAAACCAGACCTCGAGTTTCCCCGAGGTGGCCCCGCAGGCGGCTCGGTTCGGACCAACACTCAGAGGAGCACTGGCCCGGGGGGAGGGGTTTAAAATAAAGATGACCCTTGAGTCTGCAGAACCCAAGGGAAAGGTATAGGTGGTAGGTAGGCAAATATAAAACCAAAGTTGGGCCTTGCTGGAGGAGTTTTATTCAAAGCGAACTATCAAGGGGGTCCCATAAATCACCCAACCGCGTAAGGAACGCAAAATCAAGGAACATAACACCGGTATGACGGAAACTAGGGCGGCAAGAGTGGAACAGAACACCAGGCATAAGGCCGAGCCTTCCACCCTTTACCAAGTATATAGGTGCATTAATTAAATAAGAGATATTGTGATATCCCAAGATAATCCTGTCCATCATGGAGCAATCTTCAACTTCACCTGCAACTAACAACACTATAAGAGGGTCTGAGCAAAGTGGTAACATGGCCAAACAACGGTTTGCTAGGAAGGGTGAAAAGGTTAGAGACTGACATGGCAACTTGGGAGGCATGGTAAACAAGTGATAGGTAGCATAGCATAGCGATAGAACGAAGCAAGTAGCAAGCAAAGATAGAAGTGATATCGAGGGCAATGGTCATCTTGCGTGAGATCCCGCAAGGAAGAAGAACGAGTCCATGAAGAAGACAAACGGACGTAGTCGAACGAATCCTCACAACTCCGGAACGAAACCGAAGCTAATGAGAGAAGCAAACTGGAAAGAAGCAAATAGCATGGTAAACACACAAGCATAATCATGTCATGATGCACAATCAAGTATGATGCACGTCCGGTTTAATGAGGCATGGCAAGGTGAAACAAACAACACTACAATTTAAGTGGAGCTCAATATGCAACGAGTTGCATATTGGCGAAACACCAAATTCAATTATTTAGTTCTCTCTCGTTTAGGCTACCCAACAGTATTAAATGTTGTTAAACATGGCAAGAGGTGAAACAAAAGTAAACTAACTATTTAGGCAAGTTTAAATGAGACCGGAAACAACAAACAACAATTCCTGAAAATCCCCATATGTCATTTAGAAATATAATGCAAACACAATTTTAACCATTTTAAATGTTGTTATCATGATGCGGATGACATATGCAAGTTTTATGCAATTTTATGAAAATATTGACATGAGCATGTTATGAAGCATTTGGTCACCATGGCGGAACGAAAGGGGTGCCACGGCAACGACAACGGAAATGGTGCCACGACAACATTTCGATGATCCGACAACTCGTCGAGATGTCGGGGCAAAAGAAAGTGGCGTGAACGTGCCATGCAAAGATGGTGGGGTGTTCCCAGTTACCGGGTTCCCATGAGATGGCGGCATAGCAACAAGGAGGAACATGCAAACGACAATTCGGACACGATTCAAACATGAGCATGTTATACAACATGCATTCATCCTCAGAAGGTCGTTGCGGCAGTTATACCTTCGAAGCGTGTGTTTTGAGGCGAAACGAGTTTGGTGCAATGTAGAGGAAGTAGACGTTCTCGCAACGGTCGTAGTGGAAGTAGTTGTACACGTTCTTTCGGAGCGATACTTGACGAATCCAACTTCTTCGGGGCGACGGTAGTGGAAGTAGTGGTACACGTTTCGTAGATGTTCGGGTCCGGCGAGGAACTTGACGTCTTGGAACTTGGCGTCCACTCGGCCTTCACAGTGATGAAACAAAACATGATGGTTGTGGTACTTGGCGAGTCCGCCTAGTCGTAGATGGACTTGAGGTACTCTGGGGCAGATGTCTCAATGTTGCAACGGTGGTCTTGGAGGTTATTGAGCATGGAGGTGAAGGTGGACTGCCAAACTAACCACGGGGCGTAGAAACAGCAACTGCTCGAGGTCCAGATCAGGAAGGGGAGGTGCAAGCGAAGCAGAGCTGCAGGAGGAGCTTCGCCACGAGAAGAGGCGAATAGTCATGGCGTGGAGATGGGGCCAGGATAGGGGTCCGACGAGGTAGGTTTGAGGAAGTGAGCACAGCACGACTTGTCCTTGCAGAGGAGGTCAAGGCGGAATGCCACCAGGGAGACAGTTGGTGCGATGCCACGAGACATAGACGACGTCGGTGCGTGGACGACGAGCGGATGGGCTTGAGGTGCAGCAATGGTGAGGCAGTGGAGGCAATGGTCGTAGAGTTCGGGACAGCGCTTGGGGCTCGGGGTAGCACGCGGCGGACGGAGCAACTCCGGTGGTGGCGTTCGGGCTGCAGGAGGCGAGCGAGGAGGAGAAGCAGGAGGGCGACGTCGAGCTTGGCAACGCCTCTTGCCGGAGATGATGATGGGGAGGCGGTCATGGGGTCGGGACGATGGATCCGGGCGGCGGCGGCGGCTCGGGAGCCTCTCCCGATCGAGACGAGGATGGAGAGGGCCGAGCGAGCAGGTGGCGGCGCGAGGGACGCTGGCGGCGGGGTCGCGCACGAGGTGGTTCTCCTGTGGGTGGCGGTGCACGGGAGATTGGCGGGGAGGCATGGGCGAGGTGGATCGGGAGGAGCGCGGCTCTGCTCCTCTCTAGCGGCGTGAGCAGGGGAACAAGAGGGAGAGATTGATAGGAGGGGGTCAGGGCTAGGGTTTAGCAAGGGCATGGCTGGGCCAAGTCCATGGGCCTAGGGATTTGGTGGGCCGACTTGGCTGCTGGGCTGCAAGGCTGCTCTCTCTCTCTCTACTCTTAAGCAGAAAAGAATTAGAGAGAAGAAAGAGAAAGAGAGGGTTTGGGAAAGAAGTTGGACATGGGGATTATTTTCCTGGACTCACAAAAATGTGAGGAATTTGACAAAAATAGACTGAGGATTTTTAGAGGGAGTAAAATCCACACCTATTGATTTAACTCAGACAAGTTTGAATTTTGAAACCCATTCGAATGAACTCCAAATGGGTTGAAACTATAGGGGGTGACCCTACTCACCAGATGTGATTTATGGGCAGATTAAGAAAATTTATGGAGAAGTAAAATTGCAACTCAATTTTACTAAAAGGTCGAAAAGGAAGGATAGAAGGTTGAGTCGCATAAAAGAACGGTTGAAGAATAATGTAAATGTGTTATGGGTGATTTCCAGTTAATGGAATATTTTATAATAGCTCCCTAATATTGGGAGGATATGTTATAAAGAGAAATCACCATTGTGAATATCCCTCAATTTAAATGGACCGATGATCCACACAATTTATTTAGAAGAGTTATAAAAATTAATGATATGATGGCATGATGAAACGATGCAATGTAAGAGATGACATGATGCAATGCAACAAGCAAATAAAACACAAGGCGAAACTTGGAATAGCTGGAAGTCTTCTAGAGCGTCGGTCTTGGGGAGTTACAACACTCCACCACTACAAGAGGATCTCGTCCCGAGATCTAGGATGGCACCGGAGAGAAATGGAAGAGGCAGAGAAGAGGTAAAACTAAGTTGCTTCTTCGACAAATGAGTGAAACCAAAGAACCTTGAGAGGTTGAAAAGTTGAAAGAAAGAATACAACGGAGTTGAACACATTTGAGAGAACTACGGTAGAAAATAGAAACAAGGAACACCATGTGAACCTTGGAGGTTGCAAAGCTATGAAAAGAACACAAGGGTAAGGATGAATGGAAACCACTGGTTGAAATGAGATGTACAAGGAATGGGAAAGAACGAATTTGGGCAGCACTCCGGTTGAAAAGAGGATTAAATCTTGATAAGATGAAAAGAACTTGAAGACACGACACAACATTATGGTTAAATGGATAAGCACGAAAAGAACACGATCCTCACAATCGAGATGATGAGTGAAAAGAGCAACATCACAATGCTTCCGGAAGAAATAATAAAAGATAGATCATTGGAATAACAGAATGGAGAAGAAAATGCCAACTTCTGCCACAAATGAGCTTGGAAAGCACCCTTCCAAGAAGGTTATAACGGAGTTGTTGGAAAACCAACAACGAAACGAATAAGCTTGTAATGGGCTTATGGAAAACTTCTCAAAATTGAGGCGAAATTCTGCCACTACGGAAACAAATAATATAATTGATAACACCAACGAGATGAAAAACTTCTTCCACCAAGATGATAGAGAGATAACTTGGACCATTGATAATCACTACAATAGCAACATTCCTTAGGGAAGGCTTTAGGTGAAATATGACACAAGATAACTCCAACGAAGAGATTAATGGATTTAAAATACCTCATTCTTGACAACATATGAATCATGAAACATGAAGGAAATTGTCAAGAGTGACATAACACCATCTCAAAAGATAAGGTAGAAAGAATAGCACTTCGAAATGCAAGAAGAAGAATACTTGAACTCCTCAGAAAAAAACATGTGTTGGGCACCATGTTTATTTTTTATTATAGCTTGGCGGATCTTAGCTTCGAGAGAAATCTTGAAGAACAATTGAAGAATGAAAAGAATCCTTGACGAACCACCATGTAGAGCCGCCACGAAGAACTCCGGTAATAAAAGGATGATAAAAAATAAAGACAAGTTGAAAACACAAGGTGAAGCCATGCGATGATTTAGAAGGATCTTCGCAACGAGATAATGCGGAAAACTTGGAACTCCGGAAGAAAGATGAACAACAAGAAGCCAAGAATTTATTCCTCCTGAACAAACTACGAAGGAAAGGATTAATCACTTGGATGAAACAACAATAAGAATTATGTTATGCTTATCCTTCACCAATTTAAATTGGTGAGAAGCATTGGATTTGCATACTACTTATTCGCGTAGAAAGGATTAAGAGAGGTATAGCGTAAACATGAGAAGGTATAGATGGAACCACCGGTGGGATTTGGAAACAACGAATGAATTGATATGATAACGGAGGAAGTGAAATTCTTAATGAACCACCGAAAGAATTGAAAATGAAAGTAGCAAAAGCACAATTCACCGGGAAGAATTGGAAAATGAAAGAAGATACTTGAGGGGATTTAGATACATGAGAATGAAGAGATCATGAACTGACTAGAGGGTATTTGAACGATGCACCGGTAAGATTTGGAGAACGATAGCTACACGCTGAGAATGAAGAATTATGACATGATGACCTTCGGAGGAAAGAAATGGAAACAACTCATGAAATGCTCTGGATGGTAAGAAAAGAATTCTCACAATTGAAAACAATTATGGGAGGATGGCTTAAGCTAGAACTATGAATCTTCAAGAGAACGGACCAAGATTTAGGAGAAATCCTTCTTCGGTCATCAAATGTTGAGAATGATGATGAGAACCACCATGAATTATTGAGGCACTCCGGAACAATGAAGAATAGAAAGGTTTAATCAACGATGAAAGAATTTGGAAGATCTTGGACAAAGGCATATGACTGATGAAATTCATTCTTACATCAAACTTTGAAATGAATTTGGGAATAGCTCCGGGAAAATTAGGAGAGTCAGATAAGATCCTGGACAAAGACCTGTGGGTTAGGGCCCACTAAAAAGAAACACCGTTGAACGATTGCTTGAAAGGGGGGACTACAGCGGTTGAATTAAATAGCTTGAATGAGAGAAAAACCTCGAAGTAACTCGAACAGATTAAGAATGGAAACATGATTCTTCTGAGATATCTTTAGCACTCCGGATATAAATAAAGAGAGGTGAACGATTATGAGATGCACCGGCATGGGATCGCATTTGAAACGAGGAAAGAATATGATCGACAAAGCTTGAATTGAATCCACCGGAACAGAAAAATAACGAAGAATAATAAACTTGAAACTCCGTTAGTATCTTCCTGAGAATCACCGGATAAGAACATTGATTGAAAAGAGTGAAGAGACTTCACAACAATAAAATGGATGCTTGATTAAGATATATGAGTCCTTGAATAAAAGGGTGGGAGGGCGGGAAAAACAAAGACAACTTGGGGTAGATGGAATGGATACCATTGAGAAAACTTAGAATTGATCTTGCGGATGTTGAAATGATCGGATCCACTTGAAGAGAAACACGCCGGTTGGAAAAGAAATAACATGACGACCTCAATGATCAAGAAGGATTAGTATTCACATAGCAATATGAGAACACCATTTATGAAAGGTATGGATTCAACATTTGACTTCAAAGCAACTCGAATACCATAATTAAAACAAAACAAAGGATTTGGCTTGTAGAATAAGCCGGAACAAATACATATGATAGAGATTTACCCAATCCCATATCATGCATCTGTGGGGAAGATATTCTAGGAGCTACTTGAATTCCCACCTATAAAACTCCTGAAACTTTCAAGTTATGCAATCTGGTGTTGGGGATACAGGGGAAGCAATATATCTCACCCAAAACTAACAATTCCTACATCCAATCTGTATCCATCCATCAACACATAACCAAGAAACCTTCGGAAATCGTGTACCTCAACCTTCGCAAAGCATCTGTTATACGAGCTATGGCAATACTCCCAAACTCCCCAGTACTGGGTGGCGTCAAGGTTATCTCACCAACAACTACATAAAAGAGATTTTCGATGTCGGCAAAACTCAAGTATTCCAGATATGTAACGATAAAATTATGACGACAACACCTTGGAGCTCAACTCCCCGGGACACTGACATAACCCCTAAATGTCAGGAGGCACCAAGAACAATGTTCTTGTCATAAGAATATCGGAACGATCCCAAGATACTCGCGTGATCCTAATTCTTTTAGTGAAATTTGAGGAGAGGAAGTCAGGAGGCCTCACTAGAGCGACAAAGGGACTGAGGAGTAAAAAGAATCCTACTCTTCGATATATATAATCCTAAGACTCAAAATATTTTTTTCTAGACTCAACAACTTTAGCGATTCAATCAATCAAGGGGCTCCTAAGTCGGGGATGGCTCTGATTACCAACTTGTAACACCCACGATGCGGCTATATCTCCCACATGTCGAAGCACGACTTAGAGGCATAACCGCATTGTGGTTTTGTCGCAAGAAGGGTCATCTTCACACAATCCCATGTAATGAACAAGAATGGGATAAAGAGTTGGCTTACAATCGCCACTTCACACAATGATCATATAATCCATACATCATTCAGAGTACACACATAGTCCGACTACGGCCGAAGCCAAAAGAAAAGAAGATAACCCAACTGCTAGATCCCCAATCGTCCCAACTGGGCTCCACTACTGATCAACATGAAACAAAACATAGCAACGACCAAGATCTTCGTTGAGCTCCCATCTGAGCTCGGTTGCATCACCTGCACTAGGTATCATCGGCACCTACAACTGTTGTGATAGTATCTGGTGAGTCACGAGGACTCAGCAATCTCAAAACCCGCGAGATCAAGACTATTTAAGCTTATGGGTAGGAAGTGGTAATGAGGTGGAGTTGCAACAAGCACTAAGCAAATATGGTGGCTAACATATGCAAATAAGAGCGAGAAGAGAAGCAACAGAACGGTCGAGAAGCTAGAAGTGATCAAGAAGTGATCCTGAAACTACTTACGCACAATCATAACACAAAGACCATGTTCACTTCCCGGACTCCACCAAAAAGAGACCATCACGGCTACACACACGGTTGATGCATTTTAATTAAGTCAAGTGTCAAGTTCTCTACAACCGGACATTAAAAAATTCCCATCTGCCACATAACCGCGGGCACGGCTTTCGAAAGATAATATGCTGCAGGGTGTCCCAACTTAGCCCATCACAAGCTCTCACGGTCAATGAAGGATATTCCTTCTCCCAGGAAGACCCGATCAGTCTCGGAATCCCGGTTTACAAGACATTTTGCCATTGGTAAAACAAGACCGGCAAGACCACCCGACTGTGCCGACAAATCCCGATAGGAGCTGCACATATCTCGTTCTCAGGGCACACCGGATGAGACAGGCTATGAGTAAAACCAAACCTCGAGTTTCCCTGAGGTGGCCCCGCAGGCGGCTCGGTTTGGACCAACACTCTGAGGAGCACTGGCCCGGGGGGGTTTATAATAAAGATGACCCTTGAGTCTGCAGAACCCAAGGGAAAGGTATAGGTGGTAGGTAGGCAAATGTAGAACCAAAGTTGGGACTTGCTGGAGGAGTTTTATTCAAAACCAACTGTCGAGGGGGTCCCATAAATCACCCAACCGCGTAATGAACGCAAAATCAAGGAACATAACACTGGTATGACGGAAAGTAGGGCGGCAAGAGTGGAACAAAACACCAGGCATAAGGCCGAGCCTTCCACCCTTTACCAAGTATATAGGTGCATTAATTAAATAAGAGATATTGTGATATCCCAAAATAATCATGTCCATCATGGAGCAATCTTCAACTTCACCTGCAACTAACAACACTATAAGAGGGGCTGAGCAAAGCGGTAACATAGCCAAACAACGGTTTGCTAGGAAGGGTGAAAAGGTTAGAGACTGACATGGCAACTTGGGAGGCATGGTAAACAAGTGATAGGTAGCGCAGCATAGCGAGAGAACGAAGCAACTAGCAAGCAAAGATAGAAGTGATATTGAGGGTAACGGTCATCTTGCCTGAGATCTCGCAAGGAAGAAGAACGAGTCCATGAAGAAGACAAACAGACGTAGTCGAACAGATCCTCACAACTCCGGAATGAAACTGAAGCTAACGAGAGAAGCAAACCAGAAAGAAGCAAACAACATGGTAAACACACAAGCATAATCATGTCATGATGCACAATCAAGTATGATGCATGTCCGGTTTAATGAGGCATGGCAAGGTGAAACAAACAACACTACAATTTAAGTGGAGCTCAATATGCAACGGGTTGCATATTGGTGAAACACCACATTCAATTATTTAGTTCTCTCTCGTTTTAGGCTACCCAACAATATTAAATGTTGTTAAACATGGCAAGAGCTGAACCAAAAGTAAACTAACTATTTAGGCAAGTTTAAATGAGGCCGGAAACAATAAACAACAATTCCAGAAAATCCCCACATGTCATTTAGCAATATAATGCAAACACAATTTTAACCATTTTAAATGTTGTTATCATGATGCAGATGACATATGCAAGTTTTATGCAATTTTATGAAAATATTGACATGAGCATGTTATGAAGCATTTGGTCACCATGGCGGAACAAAAGGGGTGCCACGGCAACGACAGCGGAAATGGTGCCACGACAACATTTCGATGATACGACAACTCATCGAGATGTCGGGGCAAAAGAAAGTGGCGTGAGCGTGCCATGCAAAGATGGTGGGGTGCTCCTGGTTACCGGGTTCCCACAAGACGATGGCATAGCAACAAGGAGGAACATGCAAACGATAATTCAGACACGATTCGAACATGAGCATGTTATACAACATGCATTCGTCCTCAGAAGGTCATTGCGGCGGTTATACCTTCAAAGCATGTGTTTTCGGGCGAAACGAGTTGGTTCCAATGTAGAGGAAGTAGATGTTCTCGCAGCGGTCATAGTGGAAGTAGTTGTACACATTCGTTTTGGAGAGGTACTTGACGAATCCAACGTCTTCGGGGCGACGGTAGTGGAAGTAGTGGTACACGTTTCGTAGATGTTCGGGTCCAGCGAGGAACTTGACGTCCTGGAACTTAGCGTCCACTCGGCCTTGACGGTTATGAAACAAAACACAATGGTTGTGGTACTTGGCGAGTCCGCCTAGTCGTAGACGGACTTGAGGTACTCCGGGGCAGATGTCTCAACGTTGCAACGGTGGTCTTGGAGGTTACTGAGCATGGTGGTGAATGTGGACTGCCAAACTAACCACGAGGCGTAGAAAGAGCAACTGCTCGAGGTCCAGATCAGGAAGGGGAGGCGCAAGCAAAGTAGAGCTGCAGGAGGAGCTTCGCCACGAGCAGAGGCGAATAGTCATGGCGTGGAGATGGGGCCGGGACAGGGGTCCAACGAGGTAGGTTTGAGGAGGTGAGCGCAGCAGCGACTTGTCCTTGCAGAGGAGGTCAAGGCGGTCGGCGACCAGGGAGACAGTTGGCGCGACGCCGCGAGACATAGATGACGCCTGTGCGTGGACGATGCGTGGATGGGCTTGAGGCGCAGCAACGGTGAGGCAGTGGAGGCACTGGTCGCAGAGGTCGGGACAACGCTTGGGGCTCGGGGTAGCACGCGGCGGACGGAGCAACTCCGGCGGTGGTGCTCGGGCTGCAGGAGGCGAGTGAGGAGGAGAAGCAGTAGGGCGATGTCGAGCTTGGCGATGCCTCTTGCCGGAGATGATGATGGGGAGGCGGTCATGGGGTCGGGATGATGGATCCGGGCGGCGGCGGCGACTTGGGAGCCTCTCCCGATCGAGACGACGATGGAGAGGGCCGAGCGAGCAGGTGGCAGCGCGAGGGACGCTGGTGGTGGGGTCGCGCGCGAGGTGGTTCTCCTGTGGGTGGAGGCGCACGGTAGATTAGTGGGGAGGCATGGGTGAGGTGGATCGGGAGGAGCGGGGCTCTGCTCCTCTCTGGCGGTGCGAGTAGGGGAACGAGAGGGAGAGATCGAGAGGAGGGGGTCAGGGCTAGGGTTTAGCTAGGGCATGGCTGGGCCAAGGCCATGGGCCTAGGGATTTGGTGGGCCGACTTGGCTGCTGGGCTGCAAGGCTGCTCTCTCTCTAATCTTAAGCAGAAAAGAATTAGAGAGAAGAAAGAGAAAGAGAGGGTTTGGGAAAGATGTTGGACATGGGGATTATTTTCCCGGACTCACAAAAATGTGAGGACTTTCACAAAAATAGACTGAGGATTTTTAGAGGGAGTAAAATCCACACATGTTGGATTTAACTCAGACAAGTTTGAATTTTGAAACCCATTCGAATGAAGTCCAAATGGGTTGAAACTATAGGGGGTGACCGTACTCACCAGATGTGATTTATGGGCAGATTAAGAACATTTATGGATAAGTAAAATTGCAACTCAATTTTACTAAAAGGTCGAAAAGGAAGGATAGAAAGTTGAGTCAAATAAAGGAAGGGTTGAAGAATAATGTAAATGTGTTATGGGTGATTTCGAGTTAATGGAATATTTCATAATAGGTCCCTAATATTGGGAGGATATGTTATAAAGAGAAATCACCATTGTGAATATCCCTCAATTTAAATGGACCGATGATCCACACAATTTATTTAGAAGAGTTATAAAAATTAATGATATGATGGCATGATGAAACGATGCAATGCAAGAGATGACATGATGCAATGCAACAAGCAAATAAAACACACGGCGAAACTCGAAATAGCCGGAAGTCTTCTAGAGCATCGGTCTCGGGGCGTTACAACTGCCCCCCTTGATTTTATTTACAGAGGCAACATAGAACTATATGAGTGTCGTGTTAAAATTTGGAATTATTCCTGGTTCGTTTGGCCTTTTTATACATTAATTGAGTTTCTGGCTATTTAATGTTCATAATTCAAATTTGAACTACAAGCACATGCTCCAGTGCACCAAAGTTGGTTGAAAAATAACATGTGTGTCCTTGAGTGAATTTCTAGGTTACAGGCAAGAAATGGGAATGAAATTCAAACACTTGGGCGTCGTGGCTCAGCCAGGAACATTGAGAAACTTGGTTTTTAAATTCTTGTAAATCCAAAACATGCCTTAAAATCATGAAACTTGGCATGGTGTCATGTCATGGCACTAACATGATGTGGTAAATTTTTTGGCCAAATTGGAACAAGTTTTGGTATAAGCTTCTTGTAAACTGGAGCTTCTGTCAAGAAGGCTCATGGTTCTGAGAGGGAACGTGTCACCTTTGTGTGTGAAACGATATACATTGCCCCCCCCCCTTGATTTTATTTACAGAGGCAACATAGAAGTATATGAGTGTTGTGTTAAATTTTCGAATTACTCTGGGTTTGTTTGGCCTTTTTTATTCATTAATTGAGTTTCTGGTCATTTAATATGCATAATTAAAATTTGAACTACAAGCACATGCTCCAGTGCACCAAAGTTGGTTGAAAAATAACGTGCGTGTCCTCGAGTGAATTTCTAGGTCCCATGCAAGAAATGGGAACGAAATTCAAACACCTGGGCGTCATGGCTCGGCCGGGAACATGAAAAAACTTGGTTTTTAAATTCTTTAAATCCAAAACATGCCTGAAAATCATGAAACCTGGCATGGTGTCATGTCATGACACTAACATGATGTGGTAAATTTTTTGGCCGAATTGGAACAAGTTGTGGTATAAGCTTCTTGCAAACCGGAGCTTCTCTCAAGAAGGCTCCTGGTTCTGAGAGGGAACATGTCACCTTTTTGTGTGAAACGATATACACTACACCCCTTGATTTTCTTTACAGAGGAAACATAGAACTATATGAGTGTCGTGTTAAATTTGGAATTATTCCGAGTTTGTTTGGCCTTTTTATACATTAATTGAGTTTCTGGTCATTTATTGTGCATAATTCAAATTTGAACTACAAGCACATGGTCCAGTGCACAAAGTTGGTTAAAAATCATGTGTGTGTCCTCGGGTAAATTTCTAGGTCCCATTCAAGAAATGGTAATGAAATTCAAACATCTGGGCGTCGCGGCTCACCCGGAAACATTGAGAAACTTGGTTTTTTAATTCCTGTAAATCCAAAACACGCACGAAAATCATGAAACTTGGCTTGGTGTCATGATATGGCACCAACATGCTGTGGTAATTTTGCTATCTAATTTGCGAAGGCGCACACATTAACAATCAACAAAGTCATTTTGGAACAAGTGTTGTCACGCTACAATAAAAACACAAGTATTATTGAAACCGTGGGTGTTCTACTTACCATTTACATGCCACCACGCGTCCCATTTTTTATTGGCTAGGAGGCGCCATGCGGGGTAGCTATTTGAGTATGGGAGGCGTGCGATCAGACCGCTCCGTGTGCTTATCGGGTGGAGAGCCCTTTGACGTCCATCTAGCGCCCACCTCTCTCCCAAGGTCTCCATTAATGGCATCCGAGCCCTTGTTTAATGGCGTGCCTATGTCTCACTCTATTGAGATTTAAGAGAGAAAAAAGAAAATCTGAAAAGAAATTTTTGCACGGATCTTGATGTAAGATCCGACGGACCTATATAGCATATACTGTGACTTATAGTAAGAGTGATGAATATATAAGGGCAACGATAGTTGATAATAATTCTCTTACATATTTAGGAAGGTAATTAAAAAATCCACATGCGACTATGCCCGAAATACACAAGGGCAAAAGAAGAAGGAAGACGTATACAACGATCTGGCTCGCTGATCTCTACCTTCTTGATGCGCTGCGGGTCGCAAAGACTAGTTTGTGTCGAGAGGGGATGATCTCTTTCATCAGTTTCACATCCTTAATATGCTGCTTGGAAGCATCCACGGGTTCCTCCACCAGCTGTTTGCGCTCGATGTGGAGAATGGCATTGTTGTCCATAAGTTTCTTGAGGATGACGCTCGTCCTGTTCAACAAGGCAGCGGTCTCCTCCGCTTGCTTCGCCCTTCCGACAATCTTCGCCCTCAGCAGGTCACGCTCGGTGCGGAGCTTCACCTTGTCCTCCCCTAGTCCCCGGATGACGGTTGTAACATTTTCAAACAAGGCATTCATCTTGCCCTGCAGCTTCATCCACCTGGAGATCCGACCCACCAAGCCATCGAGCATAGCATGCATGCGCCTGTGAGAGTCCTCGACTGGCCGCGAGACATTTTCCCAGGCCGCTGCGGTGCGGGAAGACCTCCCTGCTGCATTCACAGTGCAATGGGACATCTCTGCTGCTTCAGCGGCACAACGGACCAGTCTGCTGCACGAACAGCACGGCGGGACCTCTGTGCTGCTATGACGGCTCGGTGGGACATGTCGGCTGCTACAGCGTCGAGGCGGGACATTTCTCGTGGTTCCGCTTCCATGCTCGCCTCCCCTTGGTCGTAATCTCTCGACCCAGAACTCATGCGAGCCATGGCAGACGCAAGGGAACGATGATGAAATACTTGTTTGTTTTTGTGGATGAGGAGTTGAGGAGGTATGTGCAGTCATCTTGGAGTAGAGTATTTATAACCGAGTACTAATATGCTCCTAAGTGGGAAACCATTTATTTTGATCGGTGTGAACAGGTTTGCAATTAAATATAGCGTGGTAGTAATTCGGAATATGACGAGACAGAAGCTCAAAATGTATTGACGGTTCTAGTTTCGAAGTACAACACTATTCCCGGATGGCATAACGTGGGCGCGCGTTCTCGGTTGTGGTCTACTGTAGCAGTTTTGTAATATGCCATGGTACTTCTTTTTCTACTGCTGTGTACGTGCAATAACTGGTACCGTCGGATACATATCTTACAGTTATACGGGCGTTCGCTAGGAAAAGCCTCGTGGCGAGCTATAGACTAGTGTTTTTTCACACGTATTACATCGACACATATCATCTCTCTCCCTCTTTCCCACGCACACACCTATAGTCTCTCGGGACTTCTCACATGCACCATCTCTAGCTCCCTAGGTCGATGCCACCTACATACACTTGTACTCTGAGTTTAGTATGTTATACACAAAGAGAAGAGGTGCACGCACGCACTCCTCCCCTCTCACACACGCATCTGTAGCTATGAATTGTAGTGCTCTCAACCATCCGATTGGCTCTATCATAGGTTCCCATTCCTCCTTGGCCTTGAGATTGAGAATTTTAAAACACGGAGGCTAACCTGGAGGTGAATTGTTTTATTTAATGTGCAGGCCGCACACGACACCAACACGACACGAGCTTCATCTGTCTGATGCGCAGTCGGATGAGTACTACTACTAGTAGTACTAGTTTGATGTGTAGCGTCAACTCACAGAAGTATGCAACACTTCCTCAACAAACAAGCATATAAGCAGCTTAGACTTCTTACCCAAAGGATCTTTATATCCAACAGACACAAAATATCCGTTCCACTGTTGGAAATTACTTTAAGCTACATCGCCACCAAAATCCACCATCTCTTAAGCTAAAGTAGACTGAGCTAACCCCTATATTAGCATGTTACTAAGATAAATAGAAGGCACTATAGAATCACTTAGGTGGTGAGCTTGTCAATCTGAATGTGGAGGGACACCATCCTCAACAACCCAGCCCCGGCCAGCAGCATGGCCGGAACTGTGAAGAAGGTTAGCTCCTAGACGGCGACAACGCCGGGATCCATGCTGCTTGTCACCTCGATTTCCACCTTGACGGCGTCGGTCCTGCCTTTGGCCTCCTAATACGTCTCCAATGTATCTACTTTTCCAAACACTTTTGCCCTTGTTTTGGACTCTAACTTGCATGATTTGAATGAAACTATCCCGGGCTAACGTTGTTTTCACCAGAACTGCCATGATGTTGTTTTATGTGTAGAAAAGAAAAGTTCTCGGAATGTCCTGAAAATTCACGGAGGCACTTTTTGGAATTAATAAGAATTTCTGGGTGAAAGAAATACACCAGGGGGCACAGGGCCTATCCACGAGACAGGGGGGCGCACCCCCTTGTAGGGCACGCCCCCCCTATGTCGTGGGCCCCCTAGACCTCCACCGACCTCAACTCCAACTCCATATATTCTGTCTCGTGGAGAAAAACTCGGAGAGAAAGTTTCATCGCGTTTTACGACATGGAGCCGCCGCTAAGCCCTAATCTCTCTTGGGAGGGCTGATCTGGAGTCTGTTCGGGGCTCCGGAGAGGGGGATTTGTCGCCGTCGTCATCATCAACCATCCTCCATCACCAATTTCATGATACTCACCGCCGTGCGTGAGTAATTCCATCATAGGCTTGCTGGACGGTGATGGGTTGGATGAGATTTACCATGTAATCAAGTTTGTTTTGTTAGGATTTGATCCCTAGTATCCACTATGTTGTGAGATTGATGTTGCTATGACTATGCTATGCTTAATGCTTGTCACTAGGGCCTGAGTGCCATGATTTCAGATCTGAACCTATTATGTTTTCATGAATATATGTGTGTTCTTGATCCTATCTTGCAAGTCTATAGTTACCTATTATGTGTTATGATCTGACAACCCCGAAGTGACAATAATCGTGATACTTCTTGGTGATGACCGTAGTTTGAGGAGTTCATGTATTCACTATGTGGTAATGCTTTGTTCCGGTTCTCTATTAAAAGGAGGCCTTAATATCCCTTAGTTTCCACTAGGACCCCGCTGCCACGGGAGGGTAGGACAAAAGATGTCATGCAAGTTCTTTTCCATTAGCATGTATGACTATTTACGGAATACATGCCTACATTACATTGATGAACTGGAGCTAGTTCTGTGTCACCATATGTTATAGCTATTACATGAGGAATCGCATCCGACATAATTATCCATCACTGATCCATTGCCTATGAGCTTTCCATATATTGTTCTTCGCTTATTTACTTTTCCGTTGCTGCTGTTACAACTACTACAAAAACCCAAAAACAATTATCTTTACTTTTGCTACCTTACCTTTATTATCATACTACTTTGGTACTAAATACCTTGCTGCAGATACTAAGTTATCCAGGTGTGGTTGAATTGGCCACTCAACTGCTAATACTCTTTGGCTCCCCTTGTGTCGAATAAATAAATTTGGGTTGTACTTCACCCTTCAAAGTTGTTGCGATCCCCTACATTTGTGGGTTATCAAGACTAATTTCTGGTGCCATTGGCAGGGAGCATAGCTCTATTCTATGAGTCACTTGGGATTTATATCCGTTGATAACTATGAAGAACTTGAAAGACGCTAAAACCAAGATTTTGCCCTCAACTACGAGGGGAGGTAAGGAACTGCCCGTCTAGGGCTAGAGAGAACGAAATTATTGAAGATGCTATTATCGTTGATAGTGATGATGAACATTCTTCCAATGATTATGTATTGCCTGTTGTTCCTAAGGGTTATGTTATGTATGAAGAAGCTGCTAGGGAAATCTTTGCTTCCAATGATAGATATGATCTTAAGAAATTATTAGCTAAATGGAAGCAGCAATCTCTTAATGCTAGAATGAAACCCGACCCTGCTTTTGCTACTTCACCTATCTGTGTTACTGATAAGGATTATGAATTCTCTGTTGATCTTGAAATTATTACTTTAGTTGAATCTGATCCTTTTTATGGCCTTGAATCTGAAACTGTTGTGGCACATCTTACCAAGTTGAATGATATAGCTACCCTGTTTACTCATGATGAAAGATCTCGCTCTTTTTATATCCTTAAGATATTTCCGTTCTCGTTAAAGGGTGATGCTAAGACTTGGTATAATTCTCTTGCTCCTGGTTGTGTGCGTAGTCCCCAGGATATGATTTATTACTTCTCTGCTAAATATTTCCCTGCTCATAAGAAACAAGCTGCCTTGCAGGAAATATATAATTTTGTGCAAATCAAAGAAGAGAGTCTCCCACAAGCTTGGGGGAGGCTTCTCCGGTTACTTAATGCTCTGCCTAATCATCCTCTTAAGAAAAATGAAATACTTGATATCTTTTATAATGGACTAACCGATGCTTCCAAGGACTACTTGGATAGTTGTGCTCGTTGTGTTTTCAGGGAAAGAACAGTCGACGAAGCTGAAATATTATTGAATAATATGTTGACCAATGAAAATAATTGGACTCTTCCTGAGCCAATTCCTGAAGCTATTCCTGAACCAATTGAGCCAATTCCTGAGCCTATTCCTAAACCCACTCCGAAGAAGAGAGGTGTTTTATTTCTCAGTCCTGAAGATATGCAAGAGGCAAAAAAATCAATGAAATAAAAAGGTATTAAAGTTGAAGATGTTAAGAATTTACCTCCTATTGAAGAAATTCATGGTCTTAATATACCACCTGTTGAAGAACCATATTGTCTTGATAACTCGACACAGGTAGTAAAGGTAAAATTCTCTCTATAGATATGATAAAGCTGAAATCCCCTCTACTAAATTTCATAGCCCATGCTTAGATGAATTTGATGAGTTTATGGCTAGACAAGAAAGTTTTAATGCTTATTTTGGTAGATAGTTAAAGAATAATGCTTTCGAGATAGGACGTGTAAGTGATAATCTGGCTAGAGTTAAAGATGAACTTCACCTCATTAGCAAATATGCTTCTATGGTTGCTACTCAAGCTAAGCAAGTACTTAAAGCTCAAAATGATTTGCTTGAGGAATTAAACAATAAAAATGACTTTGCTGTTAGAGTGGCTACTAGAACTGGTAGAATGACTCAGGAACCTTTGTATCCTGAAGGCCACCCTAAGAGAATCGAGCAAGATTCTCAGAGAAATAATTTAGAGGCACCTAGTTCTTCTAAAAAGAAGAAAAAGAAAAATGATAGGACTTTGCATGCTTCTAGTGAACCCACTGTAGACACACCTGAGAATCCCAATGATATTTCTATTTCTGATGCTAAAACTCAATCAGGTGATGACCATGAACCTAGTGATAATGTTGATGATAATGTTCATGTTGATTCTCAACCTAGCAAAAACAATGATGTAGAGATTGAACATGTTGTTGATCTTGATAACCCACAATCAAAGAATCAACGTTATGATAAGAGATATTTTGTTGCTAGGAAGCATGGTAAAGAAAGAGAACCATGGGTTCAGAAACCCATGCCCTTTCCTCCTAAACCATCCAAGTCAAAGGATGATGAGGATTTTGAGCGCTTTGCTGAAATGATTAGACCTATTTTCTTACGTATGCGCTTAACTGATATGCTGAAAGTAAATCCTTATGCTAAGTATATGAAGAAGTTGAAATTTCCACCATGCTTGCTAATTACACTTTTAAGGGTGGAATATCAAAGAAACTTGGGGATCCGGGTGTACCAACTATACCATGCTCCATTAAAAGAAATCATGTTAGAACTGCTTTATGTGATATTGGAGTCGGTGTTAGTGTTATGCCTCTCTCTTTATATCATAGACTTGAATTGAATAAGTTGACACCTACTAAAATATCTTTGCAAATGGCTGATAAATCAACTGCTATACCTGTCGGTATTTGTGAGGATGTGCCTGTTGTGGTTGCAAATGCCACTATCTTAACGGACTTTGTTATTCTTGATATTCCCGAGGACGATAGTATGTCTATTATCCTTGGTAGACCTTTTCTTAATACTGCAAGGGCTGTTATTGATTGCAACAAAGGCAATGTCACTTTTCATGTTAATAGTAATGAGCATACGGTAAACTTTCCGAGGAAACAATCTCAAGTTCATAGCATCAATTCTATTGAAAAGGTTCCAACTATTATTTTTGGAGGTTTTGAATTTCCTCTCCCTACTGTCAATAAAAAGTATGATATTCTTATTATTGGGGATTTTCATATCCCCGTTGAGGTAACTTAGTGTTATTCGAAATTTCTCCAGTTCCGTGCTATTCGGAATGAGTTTGTTAAGAAGAATTGATCAACCTTGTTAGTGGGTTCATTTTGACGATCACGAGATGGATGAAACTAGAAGGCACAACTTCTGTACCCTATTTTTACTTTCTATTATTTAGATTAAATAAAACAAAAATAGTATTATCTGTCTGTTTTCTTAATTATCCACGCATTAAAAAAATAGTCCGAAAATAAAAGTGCTCCAAATGCCCTGCAAATTTAGTATGATTTTTTCTGGAATATTTTAGGATTTTAGGAACTGAAATCACTTCAGGAGGGGCAAGCACCAAGCCACAAGAGTGGAGGGCGCGCCCCCCTGTCTCGTGGGCCCCTGGTGGCCCCCCTCCACTTATGCCATCACCCACACACTTCATCTTCCACCCAAAAAAATCCCCATCCAGATCAAGCACAAGTTCTAGCTCGTTTTGCTGCGATTTTCGATCTCCTTGCTCAAAGCTCCATTCACAAAACTGCTTTGGGAGATTGTTGCTTGGTATGTGACTCCTCCATTGGTCCAATTAGTTTTTGTTCTAGTGCTTTATTCATTGCAAATTTTTGCTGCATAGGTGACCTTGTTCTTGAGCTTGCATGTTAAATTTTTGAGGTCCCAAGCAATTCCAATGCATGATATAGGCTCTAGGCACTTGTAGGAGTAGTTGCTATCAATCTTGTTTAGTTTTGTTCACTTTTATTTGGAAGTTACTAAAATTTCAGAAATTTTCAGAAAAACAAATATGCTTAGAAGAATGTACCAAGGTGGTTCCTCGGTGAAGAAAGGGCCCAGGATTGCTATACGTGAGCAAGATGTTGAATTGCTGAGGGACGCGAATGTACGAGCTTGTGAGTGGCCATCCGATGATTTTATGGTCAGAGCAGGCTTCAAGGAGGAATTTGACGCGTATGTGCGTAATGCCGAGCTGGAGGACTTCTTACAAGATAAGTGTCCTCAGTACTATCAATTGACCGATTCCTTTGTGCGGAGGTTTAAATATAACTATGCGCGTAATTCTCCTAGCGTTATATTTGATATTTATGATACATCTTATACCATGGATTTAGAGGATTTCACAACTGCTTGCAAACTCCCGCAGTGGGGTAATATTAATGATCCTCACAAATATGAATTTAGAGATTTTCTTGCTAGTATTACCGTGGGAGAATCTAGGGACATAGCACAAGCTACCATAGGGAGTATTCATTTTCCTGCTATACATTATTTTGCTCTCTTCATTGGTAGATGTATTAATGGTAAGTATGAAGCATGTCACATGTGTGTCCCTGATCTGTGTGTCCTCAAGAGTGCTGTGTTAGGTTACAAAGGTTATAACTTGGGGGCAATAGTTGCACGTAAGTTGCAGAGTAATAGTAGAAAGGTAAATTTATTTAGAGGAATTTATGCAACCCGTGTGGCTAATTATCTTGGTATAGCCCCAAAAGAGGGGGATATGATTTTACCTCCTGTTTATTTGGATAAAGAAGCTATGTTTAATCATCATTTTCTTGAGAGGAATGAACAATTCCTCCATTATCGACTAATCTATGACAGACGCAACGTCGTCCCTGTTACTCTTCCTGCTCCCTACCTTTTCGATTATCAGGCAAAAGGAAGATATGTTGTCACCAGGGAGGAAGCAGCTGAATACGAGAGGGGAGTGGAGGCAGCTCGCCAACACGCTGCAGCTCAGGAGGCGGTTGACGCTGCATCTCAGTACAACCCCGGTTTCACTTATGGATACCAGCCAGGCGATCCTTGGTACTAGACCAACTTAGGCCAAAAGCCTAAGCTCGGGGGAATACGTATTTCTCACCGACTTTATATTCATGTTCACACACTAGTCGTCGGTGCTCATACTCTTTCATTGTATTATCCATGCTAGTTTAAATTTCTTTTTCTAGTTTTCTTCTTGTGTGCTTGATAAACCTTAACAAAAAACCAAAAAAATTAGTTAGTTTAATTTCCATGCTTGTAGTAGAATTAAAATGAAAACCCAAAAAGATTTCTAGTTCTTCTTCTTACTTGTTGGGAGCTTTCCCGTGTAAATAGTTTATTTTCTTTTCTTTTCCTTTGGGGGTCGAGAAGACCATATTGAAAATGCTTAGTGGCTCTCATACGCATGATTGTTTATTTAACTTCTAGCCCATATTACTTGTCTTCTCTTTTGAGTTGAATGCTTGCAGATTCCAGCTTAGTCCAATGCACATGCACTCTTATTATTATACACATCGTTTGGTCGTGCAAGTGAAAGGCAATAATGACGATATATGATGGACTTATTGGGATGAGAAAAGCTGGTATGAACTCGACCTCTCTTGTTTTTGTAAATATGATGAGTTCATCGTTTTCGAGTCAGCTATTATGAAGTAAACATATTTGCAATGACATTTAGAGATTATAGTTGCTTGTGCCATGCTTGATTAGCTATGAGTTATAATGGTTTACCATGCGTGCCAACATGCTATTAGAATGATTATGATGTGGTATGATGGGATGGTATCCTCCTTTGAATGAATTGAGTGACTCGACTTGGCACATGTTCACGCATGTAGTTGAATCAAATCAACATAGCCTTCACGATATTTATGCTCATGGTAGATTATATCCTAGTCATGCTTGTACTCGGTGTAAATTAATTTTAATGCATGTTCATGACTGTTGTCGCTCTCTCAGTTGGTTGCTTCCCAATCTTTTGCTAGCCTTCACCTGTACTAAGCGGGAATACTGCTTGTGCATCCAAACTCCTTAAACCCCAAAGTTGTTCCATATGAGTCCACTATACCTTCCTATATGCGGTATTTACCTGCCATTCCAAGTAAATTTGTATGTGCCAAACTCCAAGCCTTCAAATGAAACTCTATTTTGTATGCTCGAGCAGCTCATGTTACAACTAGGGTTGCCTATATCTTCCATTCTAGGTGGGTTATTCTCACGGGGAGTGGACTCCACTCCTCATTCACGAGAAAGGGCCGGTAACCGGGATGCCCAGTCCCATGATCCAAAAAGATCAAAGCAAATCAAAATAATTAAACAAAACTCCCCCAAGGCTGTTGTTAGTTGGAGGCACTCATTGTTTCGAGCAAGCCATGGATTCATGCTTGTTGGTGGTTGGGGGAGTATAAACCTTTACCATTCTATTTGGGAACTGCCTATAATGCATGTAGTATGGAAGATACAACCATCTCATAGTTGTTGCGTTGATAGTGAAAGTATGCCGCTCAAAATGTTATTCAATCTCTATTTTAAAATCGAGCTCTGGCACCTCTACAAATCCCTGCTTCCCTCTGCGAAGGGCCTATCTATTTACTTTTATGTTGAGTCATCACCCTTCTTATTAAAAAGCACCCGCTGGAGAGCACACTGTCATTTGCATTCATTACTATTGGTTTATATTGGGTATGACTTGACTGGATCTCTGTTACCATGAATTACAATGTTTAGTCAGTCCTTGATCTTTAAAGGTGTTATGCATTTATGTTTTGTAGTCTCAGAAAGGGCTAGCGAGATACCATTTTTTTATATCAGGTTATAATTATTTTGAGAAAGTGTTGTCATCCGAGTTTTATTATTATGGCTCGCTAGCTGATTATGCTATTGATATGAGTAATTGTCAGACCTAGGTGTTATTGTTAGTATGGTTAGTTCATAGTACTTGCTGAACCTGAATGATGGCTTTTCATGTTTACAACAACAAGAGCAAACAGAGTTTGTAAAAGTTTTTCTTTATCACTTTCAGTTTATCGACTGAATTGCTTGAGGACAAGGAAAGGTTTAAGCTTGGGGGAGTTGATACATCTCCAACGTATCTACTTTTCCAAACACTTTTGCCCTTGTTTTGGACTCTAACTTGCATGATTTGAATGAAACTAACCCAGACTGACACTATTTTCAGCAGAACTGCCATGATGTTGTTTTATGTGTAGAAAAGAAAAGTTCTCGGAATGTCCTGAAAATCCACAGAGGCACTTTTTGGAATTAATAAGAATTTCTGGGCGAAACAAATACACCAGGGGCCCAGGGCCTGTCCACGAGACAGGGGGCGCCCCCCTGTAGGGCACACCCCCCTATCTCGTGGGCCCCCTGGACCTTCACCAACCTCAACTCCAACTCCATATATTCCGTCTCGCGGAGAAATTTTTTGGAGAGAACGTTTCATCGCGTTTTACAACACGGAGCCGTCGCCAAGCCCTAATCTCTCTCGGGAGGGCTGATCTAGAGTCCGTTCGGGGCTCCGGAGAGTGGGATTCGTTGCCGTTGTCATCATCAACCATCCTCCATCACCAATTTCATGATGCTCACCGCCGTGCATGAGTAATTCCATCGTAGGCTTGCTGGACGGTGATGGGTTGGATGAGATTTACCATGTAATCAAGTTAGTTTTGTTAGGGTTTGATCCCTAGTATCCACTATGTTCTGAGATTGATGTTGCTATGACTTTGCTATGCTTAATGCTTGTCACTAGGGCCCGAGTGCCATGATTTCAGATCTGAACCTATTATGTTTTCATGAATATATGTGTGTTGTTGATCCTATCTTGCAAGTCTGTAGTCACCTATTATGTGTTATGATCCGACAACCCCGAAGTGACAATAATCGGGATACTTCTCGGTGATGACCGTAGTTTGAGGAGTTCATATATTCACTATGTGCTAATGCTTTGTTCCAGTTCTCTATTAAAAGGAGGCCTTAATATCCCTTAGTTTCCACTAGGACCCCGCTGCCACGGGCGGGTAAGACAAAAGATGTCATGCAAGTTCTTTTCCATAAGCACGTATGACTATTTACGGAATACATGGCTACATTACATTGATGAACTAGAGCTAGTTCTATGTCACCCTATGTTATAGCTATTACATGAGGAATCGCATCCAACATAATTATCCATCACTGATCCATTGTCTACGAGCTTTCCATATATTGTTCTTCACTTAGTTACTTTTCCGTTGCTACTGTTACAACTACTACAAAAACCCAAAAACAATTATCTTTACTTTTGCTACCGTTACCTTTATTATCATACTACTTTGCTACTAAATACCTTGCTGCAGATACTAAGTTATCCAGGTGTGGTTGAATTGACAACTCAACTGCTAATACTCAAGAATATTCTTTGGCTTCCCTTGTGTCGAATCAATAAATTTGGGTTGTACTTCACCCTCGCAAGCTGTTGCGATCCCCTACACTTGTGGGTTATCACCTCCCCCGGTAGGCCGTTCGCCCATAGCTTGGCCGCATAGTGCGCTGGTGGGGATGCCCCCGCTCTGGTGCAGACGACCGGTATGACGATAGGTGCGCTCACGTCGAGCACGCTGCCGACCAAGAAAAATGTGCGGCTGTCCTCCTCCGCGAACAGCAAGAGCTGCAGCTCCGACACTGGCACTTGCAGCTGGAGCACCTTGCTGTACTGGATCCTGTGCACGGGCATGGGATGCATGGTGCTGATGTGGTAGGGGAGCGCCGGTGACAGGCCTTCATAGCCGCAGACAGGCACGGGGCATTTGCAGGGCGCGAGCGGACACAAGCTCTGGTGATCGGCGAGCTTGTGGTAAGTGACATAGAGCCAACAGCCTTCATGCGGGCGCTCCACCATCACCGAGGAGAGGACAGCGTCCATCACCGTGTTCCGCACGTCGAAGCCGCCGCCACGCTTGCACTTCTAGCACTATTGCTGGTTCCCGGGGTGCTCACCGCGGCAGCCCGCGCAGGCTAGGTGCCCTCCCTTGCACTGCATAAATCAATCAAACCTCACAGAAATGAAGAAACATGCACCTTGCTTGATCAGCCGAACAGACGGGGTGTATTCGAACCTCATACACTGGAGGCTTCAAGGGGCGGAGGCACAAGGGGAAGTGGAGCAAGGTGAGGTCCATAGAGACCATAGAGAGCTCCATCGCCAGGTCTTGTTCCGTCGGCATGATCTCGCCCTCCTCGTGCACCACCATCTCTCGCTTTAGGGCCGGGGCATTAGAAAGTTTTACCATCACATATTCATACTACTTCAAGGTGCACTAAATCAACACATGCAAGTATCAAAAGGAAAGGCACGGCATGCATGCATGCATTGTAATTAATGCATCGGTAAACGCAAATTACTGAAATATATTTAGTGCACTACTTTGATGTGTCGCGTCAACTTATACAACAACAAGAAGTTTGATTACAACACCCTCTCCCTCGCCCATGAGCATGGTGGCTCGCAGGACTAGAGAAGCTTTCGCTACACGGTCTCCCTCCCGCACGCGGTGGACATGCAGTAGTTCATTCGATGTCAGATGGCCAGAAGCATACTAGTACTCCACTGTAGTAGTACCATCATTGTTAGACTTCCCGAAGACGCGAAGAGCCAAGCACAACCTAAACGCTCGTGTGGAAGTTTCATGTGTAGGAGAGGTAGTATAGTAACATAGTCTAGGATAGCGTGTACCAAGCTTAAAATCGTTGGAGTCGGCTCCTTGTTATGAGGCCGTATCGAAGCATTTTTTGATTAAAATAATCTTCTGGCCCTACCTATCATCCTGGTTATTGTAGTTTGCATGCTGATCTGGTCAAGAGAGGAATATATATTTTAATTTGTGGTGGGGTAAATGTTAGAGGTTGCAGCAAATATTGTACAATGTGTGTAGTATAGCCAACTGATGGCTATATGGCATTGCCATGTCATCTATAGCCAACCTTGTAGCCTTCAAGTATAATAGTAAGATATACACATGTGCTACTTCATTAATACATGGCCCACCTCCCACTCTCACATAGTAGTGGGCCTAGGAGCACATACTGCAGCTCGCTCTTATTCTGTAGTCGGCTCTTCTTCTCTCTCCTCCTCTCTCCCCTCCATGTCAGCAGAAAAATAATATTTTAACCCTTACAACCTGCTTATATAAGATTATTATACTTGCTTAGCCAAGTTTATAGGCAAGCATGTGGGGCCCATGCTATGACATGTCGCGTCAACTCGTACAACAAGGAGAAGCTTGATTACTAGTAGTACACCCTCTCCCTCACCCATGCGCGTGATGGCTCGCAGACGAGGAGAGGCTTTTGCTTTACTACTCCTTCAACAAGCTCTCCCTCGCCCACGCGGTGGATGGGACATGCAGCACTTGATTCGATATTGTAGAAGAAGTAACATCATTGTTCAACTTCTCAAAGAGGCGAAGAGCCGTGCACACCCCGGACGTGGTAGTTGTGTAGGGGTGGGGCGTGGTGCGACAGTTTTGGGGCAATTATTTTCAACTGTTGTTTGCGTCCAATAGGTCCCACCGTCGGATGCAGATCTTACACTTATTATGGCAATTGCTAGTAATAGTCATCTTACGAAAAACAAATAATCCAAAAACAAACCCGACCACATTTCTTGTTTCGATACATGAATAGGAATCAACCGAGAGACGTGGGACGTAGTACCCATCACGGCATGCAGCGGTCAGTTGAGCATGCATCTTCTCTCTATCTCTTTCTCACATTTATTGCATCTGCCTTGGAGCACGCGTATAACCAGGCTCTTGCATGAGAGCCCACTTATACGTCTCCAACGTATCTATAATTTTTGATTGTTCCATGCTATTATATTATCATTCTTGGATGCTTTACAATCATTTTATAGTCATTTTATATCATTTTTGGTACTAACCTATTGACATAGTGCCCAGTGCCAGTTGTTGTTTTCGGCTTGTCTTTTACATCGCAGGAAGTCAATATCAAATGGAGTCCAAACGCAGCAAAAAAATTTGTGGACTTTTTTTTGGGACCAGAAGACATCCAGTGGGCCAAGAAAGTACCTCACGGGAGCTTCGTGGGGAGCACAACCCACCAGGGCACACCCAGGTGCGTTGTGCCCACCTTGATGGCCTCCTGCACCGCCTCTTTCCTCTATAAATAACCCAATGTTGCAGAAACCCTAGGGGAGTCGACCAAAATCAATTCCAGCCGCCGCAAGTTCCAGAAAAACCAGATCCAATCTAGACACCATCTCGGAGGGGTTCATCATGTCCATTGGTGCCTCTCCGATGATGCGTGAGTAGTTCTTTGTAGACCTACAGGTCTATAGTTAGTAGCTAGATGGATTCCTCTATCTATCTATCTCTCTCATTTGATTGTCAATACAATGGTCTCTTGGAGATCCATATGATGTAAGTCATTTTGCGGTGTGTTTGTTGGGATACGATGAACTTTGAGTTTATGATCAGATCTATGTTTTTGTCCATGAAAGTTATTTGAGTCTTCTTTAATCTCTTAGATGCGTGATTTCTTATAGCCTCGTATTTCTTCTCCGATATTTGGGTTTTTGTTTTTCCAACTTGATCTATTTATTTTGCAATGGGAAGAGGTGCTTTGTGATGGGTTCGATCTTGAGGTGCTTGATCCCAGTGACACAAGGGGAAATGACACGTATGTATCGTTGCTATTAAGGATAACAAGATGGGGTATATTTCTACATAAATAGATCTTGTCTACATCATGTCATCATTCTTATTGCATTACTCCCTTTTTCTATGAACTTAATACACTAGATGCATGCTGGATAGCAGTCGATGTGTGGAGTAATAGTAGTAGATGCAGGCAGGAGTTGGTCTACTAATCTTGGACTTGATGCCTATATAATGATCATTGCGTGGATATCGCCATGATTATTTGAAGTTCTGTCACATCCCTAGCTTCTGGTACTGCCTGGTGTTTTGCATCTTGTTGCATCATGTCTAAATTTTATTTAAGATTGAAATGGGGATGTTCAAACCCTAGCATTAAATCAACTCAACTAGGATGGATTAAAATCTTTTTCAATAAACACAAAATGTCCCTAAGAAAAGTTCATGATTTCTGGTTAAGGTGGAAACCTCTGCAGTTTGGTGATTTTTGAAAGGGTCTAGGTATATTTAGAAAATCCCTAAATTTTACAAGAAAATAGAAAACAGTAATTAAAATAGAAAACAGAGAGAGAGAAAGGAAACTACCTGGGCCGCTTACCTGTCCAGCCTGGCGGCCAAGCACTGTTGGCCCAGCCCACCGGCCTTCCTCTGTCGTCTTCCTCCTGCCAGGAGGACAGACAGGTGCGTGGCGAGCGCGCCGACGATGCCTTGCCACCTCCTGCTTCAGCCGCGCAGCCTCGACCCCCCTCAGGTGTGCCACGGAGACGCCCTGAAGCCCCCTGTTCCCTCTCCCCCACTCGCTACTCCCTCTCCTCCTCTCTAGCTCCTCCTCGAGCTCCGCCCGAGCGCCACCGTCGCTGCCGCCCGCTGCTGCCGCGCCCTGAGCCACCTCCTCGCCTCCCCGACGCAACCATCGGCCTCGCCACCGTCTCCTACGCCTTATGCACCGATCCAAGCAACGCTGGCAGCCCCGAATCACCGTCCCCACCGTCTTCTTCAACCTCGGTCCACCGAGATCGCCATCACCGCCCCGCTTGCTCCGGACCGTCTCCGAGCTCGCCGACCTCCTCGTCCTACTCGTCGTGAGCCTCTGACCCCGTCCATCCCCCTCTTCTTCCTCATAGGCCGCCGTAGCCACCGGACCGCCTGCAACCGAACGCGCGGCCGCCCGCGCTCGTCTCCGGTGATGCTCCGATGACCATTTGGTCCCGGGCATGCGCCCATCGAACTCACCGCACCATGTAGACGCCGTAGGTGCTAAACGCACATCGCCACGGCCACCGCAACCGCATCCCCGCTCTCTCCCGAACTCCGGCGGCCGCAACCCAGCTCGCCGCCGTTGACTCCGGCCACCCCAGGCCCAGCCACGGCCACCAATGGATGTGCCGTTGCGCCAGCTACCCGTAGAGCCCAACGGCACCTCGAACGGTGCCCTATAGGTGAAATCCGAGGTGCCCCGCCGCGTCTGGCCTCGCCGGCGTCGAGTCGCCAGCGAGTTTGACCTGTTCGACCCGGGGTTTGACCTCCCTGGGGTCAACACACATGGGCCCTGCCCCTGACTAGATTAGTTTAGGACTAATTACCCCTGCTAACACTAACAGTGGGCCTAGTGGCTGTTAATTTGATTAGTTAGATTTAATTAACCCTGTTAGTTAATTGTGTCACTGACGTGTCGATCCCACTGGTAAGGTTTGACCTGGACCGGGTCAGTTGACCTGCTGACGTCACAGTGACGTAGTGCTGAAGCCATAACTCATTTTCTGGATTAATTTTAATTCAGGAATTCCAGAAAATATCCAAAACTTCAAAAATTCAAATAAATTCAACCGTAACTCAGAATGAAATAATTTATAAATGAAAAATGATCAGAAAAATCCAATCTAACCATCTATACCATTTTCATGCATGTTAGAACAACTTATGGTTGCTGTTTAGGACAATTCAACTAAATGGCATTTAAGAGATCACATATGGAGTTTGAAGTTGAACCTAGTGTTCAAACTAACTTCATTTAACCTATTGCTAGTTGCATTAGCTCAAATCACAACATATTTCCATGTCATGATCATGCATCATATTGTGCATTGCATTGATTGTGTTCTTACTTTTTTGCCGGTGTTTGTCCCCTCTCGATAGACGTGGTTCCGATGATGAGTTCGATGACACCGATGAAGAGCTATACTATCTTCAGAAGTGCCAGGCAAGCAAAACCCCCTTGTTCATTCCGATACAAACCCACTCTCTCGCTCCTGCTCTCTTTTACTACATTATGACAACAACGATTCAACTGTTACATGCTGCAATAGTTGAACCCCTTTCCTTTGCATGACCTGTCATTGCCACAGTAAATAGATGAAACCCACTAGCATGAGTAGGAGTTGTTTGAGCCCTGATGTGCCTACTCATTCATGCTTGTTTATCATGCCTGCTACTGCTTAGAGTTGAGTCAGGTCTGATTCATCGAGGACGAATCGGAGGTGTGTGATCATGTCCTACTGTTGAGAGTTAAGTGTGTGAACACGATTTGGTAAAGGTAACGGTGAGAGGCCATGTAGGAGTACATGGTAGGTTGTCTCATTGCAGCCGTCCTCAGGAACTGAGTTCTGTGTTTGTGATCCATGAACAGTTACTACCACACATTGGGCTCCAAGCTCTCTCGACCTATTAATCAACTCGATCTCTGTCCAGGAGTTGCAACTAGTTTATGGTGTTTGTAGGTAGTGTTAGTATTCTACCAAGTGGCACCCGGTACAGGTGGGCTTGGGACAGACTAGGCACCATGGCACGGTGTACCAAGTGGCACCCGGATGGTGGGCTTGTGAACCCTGGTCACATCGTTTGGGGCCGTGAGCGACACTACGGCCGGATCTCCTTGTGGATGGAACCCGAATAGGCGATAAACCTGGACGAGAGACTTGTGTGGTTAGTCAGGTCGTGGCCGACACCCTCGTTGGGCTTCCGCTTGAAGGTTGCCGAGTACATGTCGTGTAAACGTCGATAAGTGGTGGATGCGTGTGTGAAGAAGTACACCCCTACAGGGTTAATATGATCTATTCAAATAGCTGCGTCCACGGTAAAGGACTTCTAGGTTGCCTGTACTATTCATAGACAAGTGAAAGTGGATACTCTAAAATACGCAAGATAAGCATGAGTGCTATGGATGGCGTTCTTGTAGGGAGACGGGAGCGGATCCATAGTGGTGTATTGATATGGTGAATATGTGGACTCGTGTGCGCCACCTCAAAAGAGTTACTTGCAGTCGTAGTTCAGGATAGCCACCGAGTCAAAGCTGGCTTGCTGCAGTTAAACCCCACCAACCCCTTGCTGATAATGATGCATATGTAGTTAGTTCTGATGTAAGTCTTGCTGGGTACATTTGTACTCACGTTTGCCTATTTTACGTTTTTGCAGAGAGACTTCAGTCTCACTAGTAGTTCCACATGGACTTCAACGTTTAGCTTGTTATCTCAGCTATGATCTTGTGCCCTCGGCAGGATCTGGTAGATAGTCAGGCTTCTCAGCCTTTTTCATTTGTAGATGTATGTACTCAGACATGTTAAGCTTCCGTTTGTGCTTTGACTTGTATGCTCTGAATGTTGGGTCATGAGACTCATGTTTGTAATATCTCGCTCCTCGGAGCCTATTGAATAAATACCTTGAGTCGTAGAGTTATGTTGTGATGCCATGTTGTATTTGCACATATCGAGCATATTGTGTGTATGATTTGAAATGCTTGATATGTGTGGGATCTGACTATCTAGTTGTTTATCCTTGGTAGCCTCTCTTACCGGGAAATGTCTCCTGGTGCTTCCACTAAGCCTTGGTAGCTTGCTACTGCTCCGGAACACTTAGGCTAGTCGGCATGTGTCCTTCCTCGTTCATGTGTCTGTCCGTTTGGGGAAATGTCATGCGGTGTCTACCGGAGTCCTGTTAGCCTGCTACAGCCCGGTTTACCGGAGTCCTGCTAGCCTAGTTGCTACAGCATGCATTCACTCGCTGATGACCGACACGTTCATTGTTGGGTCATGTATGCATGTCCCTGTAAGTTAGTGCCAGTTTGGGTTCACGACTAGTCATGTCAGCCCGGGTTCTTTGTCAGATGGATGCTAGCGGCACTATCATATACGTGAGCCAAAAGGCACAAACGGTCCCAGGCCAGGTAAGGTGGCACCAGTGGGAATACCGTGCGTGAGGCCGCAAAGTGATATGGTGTGTTACATACTAGATTGGTGTGGCATAGGATCGGGGTCCTGACAGCTTTGGTATCAGAGCCTGACTGCCTGTAGGATTACCAAGCCAAACTGGTCGAAGTTGAGTCTAGAAATTCTTTAGTTATATGAGGGAATTGATTGAGGGATGGAACGTAAGGCTCTTTTTACTCCCTATACCTTATGTCCTTCTGATCCGAGTCATCCTATCTTTCCTACGGGGTTAAGAACTAGGCTTCTCATCTTTCTATCAGGTTCATGTGTTACTAATCCATAGACTCATAAGATTGATGGATTTAAGCCTCATTTTAGTTCCTACTACTTTCGTGTATTCATAGCTGGCCTCATAATCTTGTTATTGAGGTGATCGAGTGGTTATGCCACCATTTTGTAGGATGTCTCAAATCTTTTTCAAGCATTTACATCCGTTATGTTGTCCGAGTCATCCCAGGTGTCTAAATAATCTGATGCATTTGCAAATCCTTCCTCCCGTTCCCGATGTCCTTTTGGTCAGAATAAGCACGCTAACCAGTGAGTTGAGGTACTCTGTTGCCTCGACATATATGTTGGAGATATTATTATGACCCTAGGTGTCTTAGAGGATCACCAGGTAATCTAGCCATGTTTTGTGTTCCCAGTATGATGATTCTGGCCATCATTCTTGAAAGCATCCTGTGATGCCATTTAGTTAGTAGGTATTCTACTCTTGGGTTTTGAACCCGAGATTCACCCTACTTCATGTTGTTAGTATTTGCTAGTTCCCTTAAGATATTAGTAACCTTTGTGATAGTCCTCGAGGTCCGTGGTATATCCTTCTTCCAATACCATGAACTAATATGGCAGAAGCTCTTTGAACCAAAAGGTCACAATAAGAGTGCTCTTAATGGGTTCTCCATTCAAGAATTGTGAATCTGCCAGTCTTACCTTTCTGCATGGTTTATCCGGAAGAAACCTGTTGAACTTCGTTCGACATGCTAAACCATGCATCCACAACTCAGAAAATTCCTTTGGGTTCTCCCTCTTTAGTTATTTTCTGGCCCTCGTCTATCAATTGATAGTCAAGACTATGTGTGCAATCGTGCTTATTGATGCATACTATTCTTGTGGCCCGTCAAGCCGTTCTATTTCAGATTAGGAGAAACAAAATCCAGAATCTCATCCATACCTAGGATTGGGTCAAAGCAATTGTATTACGCTGACCAAAATGCCAATCCAGCTTCTGCTCTACTCTACCTTGGAGTGTTACCATCTTTATGTCAAGAGTGTCATGAGAATTGCACCACCTCGTATGAATTCTTGACGCAGTGATACTTCTTGCCATCATTGCTCATTCCTCGGTTTTCCCATGTTATTGTAACCAAAATGCCAACAAGTGAATTGTGATGTGTGAAATCAATACTGCTAGCAACCCTGTTTCTTGGTAGTTAATGGACAATAATCTCATTCTTAGTGTGTTGGTATTGAATTATCATTCTAAGATTGATCGTGCTACCTAGTCCATTCTCCTCGTGCACTCCTCGATCGACGAGTTAGGATCATTTCAAATCTTCGCTCTATTGATCATATCGTCTTGCCCTGAAAAGCAAGATTGATCTCGAGCTTAGTAACATACCGGTGGTTCCTGATTTTCTGAATATCTTCTTGGAAGTGTTACCAGGTTATCCCCTGACTGTTATGTTGAGCTCATGATCAAGTTGGTTTTCTTATAAACCACCCCTTCTCCAAGAATCTGTGTTGGATACCCCTGGGCTAGTTGGTTAAGCTGAACAACAACTTGGAGAGTTGGAAGATAAAAGCTTTCCTAACTTAGTTCATTTCCAAAGGGATATCTTGTGCTTGTGTGTTTGTTGTAGAAAGATGATTGAAAGTGCGTTATATCGACTAGAGGGGAGGTGAATAGGCGATTTTTATAAATTCTTCAGTGAGGAATTTGCTGGTGAGGAAATTCCTTAGCGAAGAACTACTTGCAGCGGAATAAGTACTCAGAAGTAAACATAACAGAACACAAGCATAGTCATCATGATGAAATGAAGACAAGCACAGAGTACAGAAAGCGTAAACACAGGATAACACAAGAAAGAAGACGGACAGACTGAAGAAATTGATCTGAGGAAATTGAGAAAGTCTTCAGTCAAATTATTCAAACAGATATGAACAGGCACACAACAACAGACATGAGGAAATGATAGAGTTGAGGAAATAGAACCAGTAAGCTCGGTGAAGACAATGATTTGGTAGACCAGTTCCAACTGCTGTCTCAGTTGTACATCTGGTTGGAGTGCTGAGTATTTAAACTCGAGGACACCCAGTCCCGGACACACAGTCCTCGCCTAATTTTCCTTAAGATAAGGTCACACAGACCTCCCAATCACTCGTGGTAAGTCTTCAGGTGACTTCCGAACCTTCACAAACTTGGTAACTCGGTGATCCACAATTCCTCTTGGATGCTCTAGACCTTGACACCTAACCGTCTAGAAGAAGCACAGTCTTCAAAGGAAACAAGCATCGGATCCACGCAGGATCAATCTCTTCAGTGATGCTCAATCACTTTGGGTTTGTAGGTGTTGGGTTTGGGTTTTCCTCACTTGATGATTTTCGCTCAAAGTCCTCGGAGGATGGGATGCTCTCAATTAACAAGTGTAAGTTTCTCTCGGAGCAGCCAACCAGCTAGTGGTTGTAGGGGGCGACTATTTATAGCCTAGGGAGCAGCCCGACATGATAAGACATAAATTCCCTTATCTGATATGACCGTTAGGTGGGTAGATATTTTGGGACAGCTAGTGCATAGCACAGCAACGGTCGGAAATTTGACTATCAAATTCCTCAGGGCTATCATGTTCCTCACTGTGTAGGCAATTCGCACTAGCGAATTCCTAACTCCTCAGTCAGAACAAGTTCCTCAGAGACCAGAAGAACTTCATCTCTGTCAGTGAAGAATATGACTGAACTGTATGAGATTTCCAATGGCTTCACTCGAAGGGATTGGTAGGTGTAGGATTTTGAGTTGAGCATCACATGGAAATTTTTCCTTAGTATTTCCTCGACCCCCTTTAACAGTACGGTGTTTCCTATGACTCAAGAAAGGGAAAATGAAACTATAAAAACAAAAGTCTTCACGCTTCATGTTCCTCGAATGAATACCAAGTCTTCAAGGTCACACCAATTTCTTCACTTTCAAAGTCTTCAGAAAGTCTTCAAAAATTCAAAGTCTTCAGTTGAAGAACTTCATTTCTAGTGTCAACTTTCTCTGTAAATATCAAACTCCTCATACACTTATAGACCTGTGTACACTCACAAACGCATCAGTCCCTTAACCTATAAGTCTTCAATACACCAAAATGACTAAGGGGCACTAGATGCACTTACAATCCCCCCCTTTTTGGTGATTGATGACAATATAGGTTAAGTTTTCAACAGGGATAGACATATGAAGTGTAAATACTGGTATTGAGGAATTTGATTGCAAGATATAGAAGAACTCCCCCCTGAAGATGTGCATAGTGAGGAATTTGCTTTTGAAGCAAAGCACACTTGAAGAGTATTATCATGGAGATCTCCCCCTATATCTTGTAATTCATACACGCATTGGATATACAATATGAAGAATTTGAAATGCATGATGAAATATGGTGACTGATGTCATTCAGCATGCGTGCATTGACATTAATGAGGAATAAGCATGCAGAAGAACACATCAAAAGTATTAGGCCACCATAGAGTTTAAGATTACAACTCGATCCAGCAAAGTCATCAAAAGAACGAGAGTTGTAACTTGGCAAAAAAAACGCCCATATAGGATAGACCCGCTTGAAGACTAACTCAAATTTCTCCCCCTTTGTCATTGAATGACCAAAATGGTTGAAACTGAGGACTAACGCCCCTGAAGAATATCATGATGATGGAGGAGCGCCAGCGTTGTCAGGGTCTTGAGTCGTGGTAGGGCCTGCTGCAGTGTTGTCCAAGTCTTCATACTCGTCTGTGGCGCGTGACGAAGAATATGAGCTGGCCACCAAGGAAGGAACCTTGGCCTTCTTGTATTTCTTCGGTGGAGGAGCAGACCAGTCGAAGTCTTCCTTGAAGCCCATTTGCTTCAGATCTTCTTTACCATATAGATGTGACAGAATAGCCCAGGTGCGATCAAACACTTCATGGAGGTAGTAATGGTTTTTCTTCACTGCATTATGTGTGGAAGTCATGTTGTGAAGAATAGAGCCAAAACTAACGCTTAACGCACTTGTGGTTTCGATCCACCTTCTGGTGAAGACTTATAAGTAGCTCATGGTCAGTCATCACACGAGGAGCAGTAGCTTGAGGACTTGACTTGGTAGCATTGGCAGCAGAATCATGAGTGGCAGATCCATCATTGGTGGAGTAAGATGCAGCTTTGCGGAACTGACCATCCAATGGACGAATGCCTTCATCGATAATGGCTGGTGACTTTCCCTTCTCATCAGATGAGGAAATTGTCCTCTCGAGGACTTCAATACGGGGCAAGTACCTAAGGTGATTCTGAAAATCAGCCTTGTAGTTGAGTGAAGACCTTGTTCTGAGGAATCTCATGATCCACGGCGCGTAAGGCTTTAGCTCAAATGATGAAAGTGCAACATTCGCTAGAGTCCATGTGGAGAAATCATGATGGTTTATGGGGATGCCATGCATTATGTTGAAAAGCATATTCTTCGTCATCCCGATAATTTCTTCATCAGATGAGTCGTGGCCTTTGATAGGACTCATGGTCTTCATCAGGATGCGGTAGATGGTTCTTGGCACATCGAGCAATTCCTTCACAAGGAATTTGGTCCTTGGGGCTTGACCAAGCTTCAGTGGCTTCATGAGCACTTGCATATAGTGATCAGTGAGTTCAGGCTCATCATACAGACAACGAGCACTGTCAGGTGGAGGACTGATTGGCAAGGCATGAAGTAATTCAGAGGCTGGTGCCTTGTAATGAGTGTTTTTAGTCGTCTAGTCCAACACCCACGAGTTGACGTCAGCAGCATCGCATGTGATATGCAGAGTTGCGTAGAACTAAAGAATAAGCTCTTCATTCCAATCAACTATGTCAGAACAGAAATTGAGCAAGCCTGCATCATGAAGCATGCTGAGGACTTGAGAGAAACACGGCATTGATTCCATGTCCACATGAGGAATATGCTCGTGATCGAAGACTTTGTCCTTGTTGAAAAGCAGTGAGGAATAGAAGTTGGCCTGGCTGGCAGTCCAGAAACGCTTCCTTCTAAGACGAGCATTGTCATAGGGGTTGAATTTAGTGAAGAACATGTGCTCGCCGAAGAAATCATCAGCCTTGAATTTTTGCTTCTTTGAGAAGGGATCCTTTGGCTTGGGCTGAGGAGTGTCAGTCAATTGCATCACAACCTCAGGAATCGCAATCTCAAGTTCCTCAGGCTGAGGAATTTCAGGCTCTTCTGCAGGTTCAACCTGGTTCTTCATTTCCTCATTGACATTTTCTTCAGCACTAGTGGGTGGAATTTCTTCATGAACACTTGGAGTTGCATGAGGTTCTTTAGATCCCATTTGCACTTCAGTAGCAGCAGGGGACTGAGGAATAGCTTGGAGTGGAGTGAACATTGGAGAGTTGGGGTGCTGACTATCCCAAAATTCATCATTGAGCACAGGAGTGGTACAGCCAATGTCCACATGCTCATCTTCCATTTCTTCAACACTTGCCTCTTCAGCAGTGAACTGAGGCATAGGTGAGGAAATGACTGGGGTTGAAGGGACTTCATCCACTTCAATTTCTTCATCCAACTGCTCTGTCGAAGCAACAGAAGGAGTTTCTTCATCAGATTCATTGGGAATCACATAATCTTCACCAAAAGGAACAAGGTCCTTTGATGGCATGGAGGTGACTAGAATGGCATCAATTGGATTGTTAATTGAGCTAGTCAGTGGCTTCATCTTCTTCGGAGTTGAAGAATTTGATGAAGTTGATGCCTTCCTTTTCTTTAGAGCTGCACGCTCGGCAGCCTTGGTCTTCTTCACATTTGATGCAGATGGAAGGATCGGAGTTGGTGTAGGTGCAGGAGGTGCAGAGGACCTTGGTTCATTTTCCTCAGGCGCAACTGATCCAGTTGCCCTGACTTGTTCACTTTCTTCAGGCGCACCACTAGTGGATGCCCTGGCAATATTTTCAGCGGCTGGAATGGAGTCATCAGCCCTGGCACTCTCAGTTTCTTCAGCAGCCTGATTGTCATCAGCGGTGCTGGCATGTTCTTCAGTAGGCTAAGCAGATGCTTCAGCCCTAGTAACTTCAATGTGCATAGGAGGAGGAGCACTTGAAGTGAATTTCTTTGTCAGATTGATGAAGTGCACCTTGGAGCCCTTCCAATCAGCTTAGTAGCGATCAAATTCATCACTCAATTGCTTGATTTCTGCTTGCAAAGCAATGAGTTGTAGCGACCAGACCTCAACTAGTCTGATCTCTGTGCTCAGTGTCGTCCCTGGATCAGTAATGCTGACACCACACAGTACTTGGAGGATTTATAACATAGTAGCAATCACACACTTATTACATCGAATGTCTCAAAAGAGAACTTATTGAAATAAATATGGCTTAAGGCCATCTAAAAACGATAACAGCAGAAGGCTTGGAAGATAAGCGAGTCCATCAACTCCAACGGCATCACTGAGTATAGAACCATGACCTAAAAGCACCTTACTCGTCGTCTGAAAAGTCTGCAACATGAAATGTTGCAGCCCGAAAACGGGTCAGCACATGGAATATGCTGGCAATGTAACACATAGAGAATAACAATGAAATAAGCTACACTACATGCAATTTGGCTGGTGTAAAAGCTCTACGGTTACAGTTTTGCATAATGCCAATTTTTCCCTACTGCAAAGGAATAAATTTAATTAACTATCATGGTGGGTGTTAAACATTGAGAATGGTTGACAGCATTCTCAATCCCAATTAAAAGTACTCATCAAACCCAACAATATTAGATTAAAGTAACATGATGAGATTCACATGATATCCAGGTACTAGATACTCAAAACGTCCATAACCGGGGACACGGCTAATCATGATTAGTTTGTACACTCTGCAGAGGTTTGCGCACTTTTCCCCACAAGACTCGATCGCCTCCGTTTGATTCCTCGCACTACATGGTGTTTGAGAAACGGATGACTGAGACATAGTCTTTCGGAAGCACTAGCACCTTACATGTGGGTAGACCGGTACACCTACTTTCCCCTACATCTGCTAGTCTACCCGTAAGAGTTCGCATGACTTAGTCAACTATGCCAGAGCCCATAATGGCTTGTGGCTGCACACAGAAGTTTCTAGTTTGAATAATCTCATGATCCCTTTGAGCCTAGGTGGCGGTTCGAAGAAATACAGGCAAGTCCTGATAGAAACTAGGTGCCTCAATCCACCCAGATGTGTGTTTAAGTTGCCACCTAAAATAAACCATTGATTAACAATCTCACATCTGTCATGGATACACTCACCCAATCCACGTCTACTAGCATAGCATAGCATAATAAGCAAACGTAGAAGTAACTCCCAAAGGTTTATAATAAAACAGGTAATAGGTACTACCTCATCTACTTCCCATCCCACAATTTAATTAGATCCTAATCGTGCAATTGTTTGAGGATTGGTCTAATGCATAAAAACTAGGTATGAGAAAAGGTATGATCAAAGTGTTACTTGCCTTGCTGATGATCCGCAAAACCTAGAGACTCGAAGTAACAGGCGGCGCACTCCGGGTATTCTATCGCAGACAAACAAACAAAAAAACATGCAATAAGTACTCATCTAATGCACCGGTAAAACTCGAATAAAAGATCCAACCAGAATATTCAACTTAAGAACTCCGGTTTGCAAAAAGAACCAAATCAAACAAAGCAACGAAAGTCAAACGGCGAAAGAAAACAACTTCGTTTTACTAATCTGGATCTAAGTCAAATTTTACAGAAGCAAAAACTTGTTTAAGTTGATTATTCGGAAAGAGGGTTTCGAGACGAAACTCCAGGCGCTGGAATCGCCTGATTCCGATAAACGAGCAAAAAGTTAAACTAAAACGAAAATCGGATCAGGAATTGCGATCAGAAAAATCGCGGATTAAATCCGAGAAAAAGAAAAACAACGAATAGGCTGACGAACGAACATTCACTGACTAAACAGATCTGACGAATACGTTCGTTAAAACGAACGAATGAGCAAACGCTCGCTATTTAACCGAACCGAAAAAAAATAAAACCGATCTCACGAAAAACCGAAAAAAAAATAAACCGAAGAAAACCGCTTGGTTTTTATTATAAAAACCAGCGACACACGAATCGAGGTGGCGGCGAACCTCGGGCGGCGGGGTCGGCTGGCGGCGGCAGCGGCTCCGGCGAAGTCGGCGGCTCCGGCGGCGGCGGCTGGCGGCGGGCGCGGTTTAGGGTTAGGGTTTCGGCGAGGTGGGCCTGGGGGGGCTCGGGGCGGCGCTATTTAAAGGCGCCCCCAGGCGGAGTCCCGCTCTGGCACGGCCCGTAGGTCGGTTGCGTTTTTTTTAAATAATTCCGCGTAGAAGAAAAATAAAAAGAAATACTAAACGGACTCCAAAAATCCCGAAATAAATTTTCCCCGGCTTCTAAAATCAAGCCGGACAAGATGAACATTTATTTGGGGCCTAAGTGCAATTTTGAAAAACGCACATTTTTCCTAAATTCAAATAAAAGGCGAAAAACTTCCAAAATAAAACTTATTTGATTTTTTTTATTAAATATTCATTATTTCTTTATTTTGGGAAAGTCATTTTATTCCCTCTCTGAATATTTGGTAGTAGAAATAATTGAGGATAAAATAAATAAAATTAATGATTCTATTTTCAAAATTTGAGAAAAACTCAAATAAGAAAATAACGAAATCCCCAACTCTCTCCGAGGGTCCTTGAGTTGCATAGAATTTCTAGGATTGAGCCAAAGATGCAACAAAATATGATATGCAATGATGATCTATGTATAACATTCCAAATTGAAAATTTGGGATGTTACATGAGTTGATCAGGGGTGAGAGTGTGGACATTGTCCTTGAGGTAGCGCTGTTTCTTGTACTGCACTTTCTTCAAACTTCTGCCTTGTTCAAATTTCCACTTTTCTTCCTCAACGAAGGCAGTCAAAACATGACTCTGACCAGGCGTGAGGTTCAACTCCGGTAGAGGCGTGTTGGGGTCCTTGTGCCATATGTCAATGTAATCGAGGATCATCTTTGGATCCAACATAAGTGGCACATTGCTGCCTTTGGCTCTAGCGGCCCTGGCTTGCCCGTCTCTGATGATTTCGGCAAGTTCTTCATCATCAGCCTCATCATCATCAGAGGGCACTTGGAAGGCGACCTGCTTCTTGTGAGGACTTGGTCGAAGGCCTCGTCCAGCAGTGGCCTTTTTGTTCAGCAGATAGGGGCCAGCTGAGGATTTTGGTGCAGCTGAGGAAATTGCAGATGCTCATGAGGCAATTGAGATGCCTTGGGTTCTTTGGCACGTGGCGACATGCACAGGTGCAGAGGATTTGGTCGGAGCAGCTGAAGATTTTGACGGAGGAGCTGAGGACTTTGAAGGAGCAGTGTGAGGAATTGGCCGTGAGGGCATTGAAGGAGAAATGCTTGACTTATGCGCAGGCTTCTTATGCATTGCCTTCTTTCGTTGACTAGCAGAGGCCTCAGCAGAGGCAGCAGCAGTAGCAGCAGAGTCTATGTTGAATTTCTTCACTGCTTCCTTTGCTTGCTTGGCCAATTTGGCCTGGCGCTTTGCCCATTCATCAGCATAGTCCTCACCGCGCTTGAGGCTGGTGGGATCTGCCACTTGGCCTGGTGCCAATGGAGGTCTTGAGCATGGAGGGTTGAGCGTGAATTTCTTCATGTACTTGGGAGTAACATACATGTACTCCCTCCATTCTCGTGCCCATCTCCTCTCTATCCGTTGTATGTGCACCTTGCGCTGATTCTTGTCCTCCTTGCCAAACTTGGCCTCATCACGAGTGCAGTATCCTGCATAAATGTCCTCAGGGATTTCAATTCAGTATTGACCTCAGGCCTCTTTCCTCCCTTCTGTGGCTTCTTCCCTTCAGTCATTTTCTTCAGCTGAGGAATATGAACAACTGAAGTTTCTGAAGAGGTGTGCAACTTTTCTTCGAGGAACGCTGCAAATGAGTTAAGTTGATGAGAACCTAGTGATTCAGCAGCGGACATTTGTACCTGTGAACAGAGTATAGTTGCGAGGAATTTGGAGAGGTCATATGCGATCTCAGAAGGTTTTTCAAAAATGAATAGGTTTGAGAAATTTGACCAGATGAGTCTTGAGGAATTTCACTAAGCGTTCTTTGTCTTAGGTTCTAGAGTTGTATAGATTGAAAATCCACACAATTGAGGAATCTTGAAGAAAATCATTGCTTAGAGAAACGAATCAAGAGCCGAAGATATGTGAGGTGTTCATGTGTGTGAAGATTTGAAGAATAAACAACTTTGAAGATTTTCAGGAAAATTTAAGAATCAAAGAGGGTAGTAAAAGTAACTTTTAATTACCCGAGATGAAGAACACGACGAACTGGGAAGTGTAGATGTGAAGTTCGTCAGTTCAGATCTTCCACGCCCTAACTCGGCAGAGGAAGACGGCTATGGCGGTGATGGAGTGAAGAAATCCGCAACCGGCGCGAGTACGACGGCGATGAGCTCGAGGCAGTGAAGCTCTTCCTCACCGGCGACGATGAAGTAGCCACGGTGCTAGGGTTTTGGGTAGATCGAGCAGGAGTGAGAGCGAGCGAGCAAGGTGAAAGTGAAGTGAGGAAGAGGCAGGGGTATTTATAGAGGGAGTGAAAAACTGTTCGCCCGAGGAAATCGGACGAACGTGCCCCTGGCCCTTCTCATTCGCTTGACATGTGTCACCCACGTACTGAGAGGTGGAGATCGTGTGAGATCGTGGGTGAGTAGATAAGTATTATCGTCAGAAGCAGAATGGTTTGAGTGGCAAAGCCGGAAATTCAGATAAGATAAGTTAAAAGTTCCACTCGCAATTTCTTCAGCTGTCAAGGACACAGTGAAGATTTTGAATGAGTTTCAACTAGAACGCACATGAAGAATTTGTGAATAGACTGGGTTGAGTTTAGCATAGAGGGGAAAGGGTCCGAGCACATTCACTTAGCAAAAGAAATCAACTTGAAGAATTAGCAATAAGTGAATGTTGTAGAGGACATAACTCATATATATATATATATATATTCAAATGAAGAACAACACCGGAAAGAGTGAAGACATTGCAAAGATGAAGAATTTGAAAAACTGAGGAATTTCAAAAACGAAGTAAAACTCAAATTGAAGATTTCCAACTTTGGGTGGTGGCGTAACTCACCGTATAGGAAAGCTGATTTCAGACACCACGTACAATTATCGTAGGGCTTTGAGAATCAATTTCTTCATTAATTTCTTCTCATTTAGAGGTTTAGTCTTCATTGATTGAAGAAAAACCTTACTTCGTGTGTTGCGCATCTAAGTCATCAAGTCAGCATAAGTGTTAGGATGTGTGTCCATTTCAGAGAACATTCGAAGATTCTAGGATATTTAGCTCACACCGCAACTTGCTAAATCTCTTCTCATCCAAGGGCCAGTTGACTTCAGTGCTAACGTGATCGATGGAGATGTCGCCCTTCAACACATGATCATGAAGAAAATGAGGACGAATCTGGATGTGCTTGGTCTTCGAGTGCTGAACTGGGTTATGAGCAATCTTGGTAGCACTCTCATTGTCACAGTAGAGAGGCACATTCTTCACGTTGACGCCATAGTCCTTGAGTGTTTGCTTCATCCATAGTAGTTGAGCACAGCATGATCCAGCAGCAATGTACTCAGCTTCTGCAGTGGAGAGTGATACGCAGTTCTGTTTCTTAGAGGACCAATAGACCAAGGATCGTCCGAGGAAATGACATGTGCCTGATGTTGACTTGTGGTCCACGCGATCGCCAGCATAGTAAGAGTCTGAATATCCAATGAGATCAAAAGAGGAGCCCTTGGGATACCATAATCCAAGTGTTGGTGTGTGAGCTAAGTATCGAAGAGTATGCTTCACAGCCTTATGGTGTGATTCCTTCGGTGTAGCTTGAAATCGGGCACACATGCAAACACTGAGCATTATATCCGGCCTAGATGCACATAGGTACAATAAAGAGCCAACCATGGAGCGGTATACCTTTTGATCGAAGTCTTGACCATTTTCATCAGTGCATAGATGGCCATTTGTGGGCATTGGAATTTTGACCCCTTTGCAATCTTGCATGCCAAATTTCCTCAATACATCCTTGAGGTATTTCTCCTGTGATATGAATATCCTATTGCACTGTTGACGAATTTGAAGACCTAAAAATAATTTCAATTCTCCCATCATAGACATTTGATATTCTTCACTCATCATATAGGCAAATTCATCACTATATCGTTGGTCAGTACAGCCAAAAATGATATCATCAACATATATTTGGCACACAAACAATTCATCATCATAAGACTTAGTGAAAAGAGATGGGTCGAGTGAACCGGGTTTGAAGCCTTTCTTCATGAGGAATTCCTTCAAGGTATCATACCACGCCCGAGGGGCTTGCTTGAGGCCATACAGGGCCTTGTTGAGCTTGAAGACTTTGTTAGGATTCTTTGGATCTTCAAAACCTGGGGGTTGAGCAATATATACTTCTTCCTCAAGCTTACCATTGAGGAATGCAATTTTCACATCCATTTGTTGTAAGATAATATCATGATGGTTAGCATAAGCAAGTAATATGTGAATAGCCTCAAGTCTAGCAATAGGTGCAAAAGTTTCATCAAAGTCAATTCCTTCCACCTGTGTGTGGCCTTGAGCTACAAGCCGCACCTTATTCCTCACCACAAGGCCATTTTCATCTTGCTTGTTGCGGTAGATCCACTTTGTGCCAATAATGTTGTGCTTGCGAGGATCTGGATGTTTGACCAGTTCCCAGGCGTTGTTGAGCTCGAACTGATGTAATTCTTCTTACATAGCTTGAATCCACTCAGGCTCCAGAAATGCTTCATCTACCTTAGTGGGCTCTGTGATAGAGACAAAAGAAAAGTGCCCACAAAAGTTAGACAAATGTGAAGCTTTTGAGCGTGTGAGAGGACCTGGTGCTTCAATGTCATCGATGATCTTCTCGACTTGTACTTCTTTTGCAATGCAAGTATGAGCAGGTTGTCTTCGAGGAATTTGATCCGCATTTTCTTCAGGAGCATTTTCCTAAGCACCATTTTCTTCACGTGAGGCAGCTCAACATTCATCATGTTCTGGAATGAATTCTTCAGCAGATTCTTCAGTGGGAATGACATCCTCAGTGGCTTTGAACTTGATAGAATCCTCAGGTGCTGGTTCATCTATCATATAAGGTAGGTGCTCTCTTAGCGAGCCATTGGTTTCATCGAACCGCACATCTACAGTTTCAAAAACCTTGTGAAGAATGTTGTTGAAGACTTTGTAGGTGTGTGAGTCCTTTCCGTAACCAAGCATAAAACCCTCATGTGCTTTCGGTGCGAATTTAGAAGTGTGATGAGGATCTCTAATCCAACATTTAGCATCGAAGACTTTGAAGTAACTCACATTGGGTTTCTTGTCAGTGAGGAGTTCATAGGCAGTCTTCTTGAAGAATTTGTGAAGATATACTCTGTTGATGATGTGGCAAGCAGTATCAATTGCCTCACTCTAAAAATGACGAGGCGTCTTGTATTCATCAAGCATAGTGTGAGCCATCTCAACAAGATTTTTGTTCTTGCACTCCACGACGCCATTCTGTTGAGGAGTATAAGGAGCTGATAACTCATGAGTAATACCAAGTTCATCAAGATAGTCATCAAGACCGGAATTCTTGAACTCAGTTCCATTTGTCACTCATGATGTGCTTGACCTTCACACCAAAGTTGGTTGAAGCCCTCGAGGAAAATCGTTTGAAGACTTCCTGCACCTCATGTTTGTAAGTGACAATGTGTACCCATGTGTAACGAGAATAATCATCAACAATAACAAAGCCATATAGAGATGCATCATTTGTAACAGCAGAATAATGATTAGGACCGAAGAGATCCATGTGAAGCAATTCAAATGGTCGAGTGGTAGTCATGATAGTCTTTGCTGGATGCTTGGCCTTTGTCATCTTTCCAGCTTCACAGGCTCCGCATAAGTGATCCTTGAGGAATTTGACATTCTCAATGCCAATGACATGCTTCTTCTTCGTGAGCGTGTGCAGATTCCTCATGCTAGCATGACCAAGTCGTCGATGCCATAGCCAGCCTTCTGAAGCTTTTGCAAGTAAGCATACAGCCGGTTGTGGTCCTGTAGAGAAATCAACAATGTACAAGTCTCCTCTCCTAAAGCCTTCGAAGACTTTGGAATTGTCAGCTTCCATGATCACAACACAACGATACTTGCCAAAGACAACAACCATATCAAGATCACAAAGCATTGAGACAGACATGAGGTTGTATCATAAGGACTCGACAAGCATGACTTTGTCCATGTGTATGCCCTTAGAGATCGTAACCTTACCTAGACCCAATACCTGACTTTTCCCTTTGTCAGCGAAGATGATATGCTTCAGATGTGACGATGATAAAGGAACATCCATCAATAGATTCTTGTCACTCGTCATGTGATTCGTACATCCACTATCGAGGACCCACTCATTTGCTTTGGGTTGTTCATCCTGCAGATGAATTAGTGCAACTTATGAACTCATATACTTCATCAGTGAAGAATATGACATCAATATCATCGGATCAATTTCTTCGAGCAATTAGAACAGATAAGCAGTATGAGGATGTGTGAAATGAAGGTTCATTTCATCATGATTAGCTTGCGTCCATTCAGGCACTGTTCAGGTCTCCAGCAAACTCTTTAGACGTTTTAAGCACGTCTGAAGACCTGACCCTGCATAAGAGATTAGTTCTTTTTCTTCACCACCCACATCTGAAGGGGTGGCAAAGAATTCAACACTCTACGAGCACCATATGAGAAAGGTGGCATAGAAGCTAGTCCACTTCATTTCACATAAGAGGGGTTAGGGTAAGCATATGAATAAGCAGAGAAATTCTTTGAGGACTTATGAACATAATGATTTGAAGAGTAATGCTCATATTCATAGCCCTTAGCTCTACCCCGCGAAACAGAAGGGTTAGCACGATGATGATCATATGAGGACTTTGATCCTTTTGACGAATTTGATCCACGTGAGGAATGTGGTCCATATGAGGACTTGGATCCATATGAAGAATTTTGTTCATATGAAAAAATTTGATCTGGAGTTCCTATTCTTCACAGGTGGTGTCATGAGGACATTCACCTGAAGACTTTCAAGGCAACTTTTGGGAACCCAGATTTTCTTCATAGGGGAACCGTTCCTGCAGTTAGTGCCAACATATCTAGCAAATACTTCACCATTCTGATTTTTGAACAGTTTATAGTTGGAGTCAAATGACTCATCAGAAGAATGAGGAGATTCACATGTAAAGCCAGATAAGTTAGATGGATCAACTGGAGGTCCCTTTGCAGCAACCCATGAGGTTTTGAGGTACTGCTCAGGCTTCCAATATGTTCCATCAGCATTGAGTTTCCTCTCAAAGGCAATACCCTCTTTCCTAGGGTTTCTGTTGAGGATCTGTTTTTTGAGCACATCACAAAGAGTCTGATGCCCTTTGAGGCTTTTGTACATGCCTGTCATGTACAATTCCTTCAGCCCTGCATCATCAGTGATACTTGCATTGTTCTCAGATGAGGAATTAGTGATAGCAGAGACAGATGAAGAATTTGTAGCATTAGAAGCATTTGAACATTCAGGTGAAGAATTAGCAGTTTCACGTTCCATGCATTTCAGACATGGAGGAACAAATTCTTCCTGAGTAGCGCTGATTTGTTGTGCAAGTAATGAATCGCGCTCATTCTGAAGATCTTCATAATCCACTCTTAGCTTTTCGAGATCTTGCTTTCTTTGAAGAAATTCATAAGAAAGCTTCTCGTGATCAGATAAGAGAGTGTTATGATGACCTTGAAGATTTTCAAACTTGGACTGAAGTCTCTGAAGATTTTCAGTCAAGGTTTTAGTTCGATCCATTTCTTCACCCAACATATCATCACTTTTATCTAGCATGTTTTGAACCTTTTCAAAGGCCTTTTGTTGTTTCACAACAATTTTAGCAAGTTTAGAGTAGCTGGGCTTGAGGTTTTCATCAGATTCATCCTCACTAGAATCAAAGGAGGCGTATTTAGTTACCTTGGCACCCTTTTCCATGAAGCAATAGGTGGGAGCGTAGTCATCATTGCCTTCATCAGCCTTGTTGGTGAAGCCATTTTCTTCAGAGTTGAAGATAGACTTGCTGACGAATGCAGTAGCGAGAGCTAGGCTCACCACACCAGACTCGGACTCCTCAGATGCCTCCTCGTCCTCATGTTCCTCAGATTCAGCCTCAGAGTCCATTTCCTTGCCAATGAATGCCCGAGCCTTCTTGGAGCTGCTCTTCTTGTGAGATGAAGACCTCGAGGATTTTGATGATGAAGACTTTGAAGATTTCATCTTCTTCTTCTTTGCATCATCAGAGCTGTAATCCTTGTACTTCTTCTTCTTTGATTCCTTATCCCACTGAGGACAATCTTGGATGTAGTGACCAGGTTTCTTGCATTTGTGGCGTAGCCTCTTCTTGTAGTCACTGGATGAGGAATCATTGCTCCTTGAGGGTTTTCCAAAGCGACCACGTCTTGAGAACTTCTGAAATTTCTCACGAGCAGTGCTAGTTCCTGGCTCAGTTCTTCGGTGTCACCAAGGCTGCTAGCAGAGTCCTCATCTTCAGACTCAGAGACTGCCTTGGCCTTCAGAGCACGTGATCCGCCATAGCTTGAACCATAGAGATCTCTCTTCCCAGCAAGCTGGAACTCATGAGTATTTAGCCTCTCAAGGATATCAGCGGGATCAAGTGACTTGTAGTCAGCATGCTCTTGAATCATCAGTGCCAGAGTGTCAAATGAAGAATCGAGCTATCTCAGCAATTTCTTCACCACCTCATGGTCGGTGATGTCAGTGGCGCCAAGCGCTTGAAGCTCATTTGAGATGTCAGTGAGGCGATCAAAGGTTTGCTGGACATTTTCATTGTCGAGTCTTTTGAAGCGGTTGAAGAGATTGCAAAGAACGTCAATACGAGAGTCACGCTAGGTTGAGACTCCTTCATTTACTTTGGACAACCTATCCTAGATAAGCTTAGTAGTTTCCATAGCACTCACTCTTCCATACTGTCATTTTCTCAGATGGCCACATATTATATTCTTCGCTTGAGAATCGAGTTGCTTGAATCTCTTCACATCGGTAGCGTTCAGAGAAGGTGTGACTGAGGGAACACCATTTTCCACAACATACCAGATATCGTTATCAATTGCCTCAAGATGCATTCGCATCTTATTCTTCCAGATGGGGTAGTCCGTTCCATCGAAGGTAGGACACCCAGCAGAGACGTTGATCATACCTACGGTCGACATAAGTAAAACTGCAGGTGGTTAAACCAAAATCACACAGAACAAGGGAGTACCTTGCTCTGATACCAATTGAAAGTGCGTTATATCGACTAGAGGGGGGTGAATATGCGATTTTTATGAATTCTTCAGTGAGGAATTTGCTGGTGAGGAAATTCCTTAGCGAAGAACTACTTGCAGTGGAATAAGTACTCAGAAGTAAACATAACAAAACACAAGCATAGTCATCATGATGAAATGAAGACAAGCACAGAGTATAGAAAGCGTAAACACAGGATAACACCAGACAGAAGGCGGACAGACTGAAGATATTGAGCTGAGGAAATTGAGAAAGTCTTCAGTCAAAGTCTTCAAACAGATATGAACAGGCACACAACAACAGACATGAGGAAATGAGAGAGTTGAGGAAATAGAACTAGTAAGCTCGGTGAAGACAATGATTTGGTAGACCAGTTCCAACTGCTATCTCAGTTGTACATCTGGTTGGAGCGGCTGAGTATTTAAACTCGAGGACACCCAGTCCCAGACACACAGTCCTCATCATATTCTCCTTGAGCTAAGGTCACACAGACATTGCCCAATCACTCGTGGTAAGTCTTCAGGTGACTTCTGAACCTTCACAAGCTCGGTCACTCGGGGATCCACAATTCCTCTTGGATGCTCTAGACCTTGACGCCTAACCGTCTGGAAGAAGCACAGTCTTCAAAGGAAACAAGCGTCAGATCCACGCAGGATCAATCTCTTCAGTGATGCTCAATCACTTTGGGTTTGTAGGTGTTGAGTTTGGGTTTTCCTCACTTGATGATTTTCGCTCAAAGTCCTCGGAGGATGGGATGCTCTCAATTGACAAGTGTCAGTTTCTCTCGGAGCAGCCAACCAGCTAGTGGTTGTAGGGGGCGGCTATTTATAGCCTAGGGAGCAGCCTGACATGATAAGACATAAATGCCCTTGTCTGATATGACCGTTAGGTGGGTAGATATTTTGGGACAGCTGGCGCATAGCACAGCAACGGTCGGAATTTGACTATCAAATTCCTCAGGGCTATCATGTTCCTCACTGTGTAGGCAATTCGCACTGGCGAATTCGTAACCCCTCAGTCAGAACAAGTTCCTCAGAGATCAGAAGAACTTCGTCTCTATCACTGAAGAATATGACTGAACTGTATGAGATTTCCAATGGCTTCACTTGAAGGGATTGGTAGGTGTAGGATTTTGAGTTGAGCATCGCATGGAAATTTTTCCTTAGTATTTCCTCGACCCCCTTTAACAGTACGGTGTTTCCTATGACTCAAGAAAGGGAAAATGAAACTATAAAAACAAAAGTCTTCACGCTTCATGTTCCTCGAATGAATACCAAGTCTTCAAGGTCACACCAATTTCTTCACTTTCAAAGTCTTCAGAAAGTCTTCAGAAATACAAAGTCTTCAGTTGAAGAACTTCATTTTTAGGGGTCGACTTTCTCTGTAAATATCAAACTCCTCATAGACTTATAGACCTGTGTACACTCAAAAATGCATCAGTCCCTTAACCTATAAGTCTTCAATACACCAAATTCACTAAGGGGCACTAGATGCACTTACAATGATTTCTTCATCGATTGGTCCTCGTGATCAGTTATTGAACCTATCGTCTTGCCCAAACCTTGATTTGAGTGTGGGCCATCGTCAAATCAAGTTAGAACCAATGATATTCGTAATGTTATCTTACTCGTGGTTGATTCCTCGAGCATACACCATTACATGTTTTGGTCTGACCAATACTATCACATTGTTCACATAATGGTGGAAGTCCAGTCATATGGAAATTCCGGTGAGTTGCTATTGAGTCCATCAGTAGCATTTTGTCTCCTCCATGATTCGTGTTGAACATCCAGCTGGTGTTGGAAACTTGTGTAAGCCTTTTCTTCATGCCGCATTCATTAAGTATATGTTTGGAGGAGAGAAGTGACTTCCTCTCATTCATGTGCATTCGATGCAAGTTGCCGTCGTGAATTTGAGAGAGTTAGTTTTGCTTCCTCTAGAATCATCCCAAGTCAGTCGTGCATGTGCAAAGTATACTGTGGTTTGGTAGATTAATTACCTCCACTCCATATGTATTCTGTAGCACACGAAGCCACTGATTGACTTGTTCAAGGATAAGAAGTTCATCGATAAGTGCACAAGGACTTCGATATCCTCAATGATGGTTCCCTACCAGAACTCGTTAGTGATTTGTTGTAAGACTACCATATGGTCATGTTTGTCTGGGAGAGCGTGTTCACATATGTGTAGCAGAAATATCTCATGTTTTGGAGCTTGCTATCGTAGGTCATTTCCCAAGAATCTCGCAACGTCATCTCGTTGATTTGTTTTGGAAACTTTCATCTTTCTTTCTAGACTTGATGAGTTTGGAATATCCTGACACCAACCAGATCTGAATCTCAGGCAGATATGATGGTTGGAACGTCTCCCAAGAACTATAATATTGGTCTCTCTATAACCGGTAAAGTGGATGTCGTGGCCAACACACCCAATCAGAAGACCTATTATTGTAGTATCCTGTTTGAGGAAGTTGGCCACCTCCCCATAAGGATTTCGTAGGATTTACTTCCGTAATTGTTCCTTATGGATTCTTGTGCTCCCGAAGTCCGACCTTTTACTTGATGTTCTAGATATCAAACCATATCATTAAATGGGTTATGCTAGCACATCAAGGAGAACATTATAAGCGGAGTGCTAAATGTCTCTTGGTCGATTATTCAGGTTTTGTTCCTTGGCATTGCTAAGGACAAATCTGAGAAAGTGTTGTCTTCCTTTGCATCTGCATCATCCATCACTATTCATCATGGTAGTATGATGTGTAGCCAGGATCCTCGACACAGATGTTGGCAAGACCTTGATGAGTAGGGAAATGCTCAAGTTCTTGAGAGGACACTTAGTCACTGGGTTATATCCTCGGCATCATCTGGAATGTGCTTCCTGTTTGCTGAGTTGTCTTATAACTATAGTTTTCTTTCCAAAACTGAGTATGCCATTCCTTCGAACTCCTTCACACGATCATTTGTGTTTTTCTTTTGGTGGTTTAGAGAGCTTCAATGATCTTTGTATCAAAAGTAATTCTTTTTCCACTTAAGGGAATAATTCCACGAGTCACCTTTCCTAAGGTGTCACGTTATGGTATCATGGCAACTCAACTCCTCGCTACGTTGACAACCATTCACCACCCTCTTTGGTGTGGAATTGTTGTCTACCTAGTGAACCCTCGTCATCTGTTCCACTCCATTCCTCTTTTCTTTTTTGACTATAAACCATAGGGTAAAACCCCACTGCAATTTTTATAAATTATAGAGCAAAAAAAGTAGTCTTATAGGCTTGAGGTAAGCCTACAGAAAGAAAGAAAAGGAGAACTAAAAAACTAGAAACTAGAAACTAGAAACTAGAAAAAGAAAAAAAGAAAAGAAGAAAGAAAGAACTAAGCTAGGAAGAAAAATGAAAATTACAGCAGGGCTTCAAGCCACAGATTGAAATGACTTTCATGCTTCTTCTTCATTCTGAACCTTAAAAGCTTTAGCTCCTCTAGGAAAATGAACTTCCATCCTTGAAAAGATGGAGCAATGTTTTCAAAAATTTATTATTTCTGGTTATCCAGATGGCCCATGCACCAAGAATGATGATCTCCATGTAAAAGGGGTAATTTAGCTTGTCCTTTAGATCTTGGAATGCTTCCAGTACTGACAGATTTGGTGTTCTTGTTGGACAAATAAAGTCCCAGCATTGTTGCACAAATGGGCATCCCCAAAAAAGATGATGAAGTGTTTCCTCCTGTTGACAGTCACTAACTACACAGTTGTATGCTTCCAGAATAAAATTCTTCCTTCTAAGCAGGTTTCTTGTGTTAACTCTGTCATGAAGTAGCTGCCAGAAAAAAACTTTATGCTTTGGCTGACCTGAGATTTGCCAGATCCAGTTGAAATGAGGATGTGTTTTCTTGTGACCTATTAACACTTTATATGCTTTGATTGAGGAGTATATTTCATTTCCCCAGATATAACTCCATGTGTCTAAAGATCCCAGAAATTCAGATTGCCTCATAGAGATGCAAATGTCCTCCATTTCTAAGAATTCCTCATATGCCTCTGTTGTCAATGGTAGGAAGAAAAGGTCTTGAAGGTACTCTGTCTGCAAAACCTGTTGTATGTTCAACTGTGGATTTCTCACAAAGGAGTACAGGTGACGGAATTTATGTTTGAGTACAGCCTATTACCATAGATCATCCCAAAAAGAAGCACTGACCCCATCTCCTACATTACATCTAGCAATGGCTTTGTAATGATCCAGAAGTGCCAAGTTTGATTTCCACCAGAAAGAACCCACCATGTTGTCACCTGGCAATTTCCCATCACTGTAGTAGTTTCCCAAATCAAGTTGACCCATGGTATGTCATGTCTGTTGAAAAATTTATGCAAATTCTTCATTAGCAGGGTTTTGTTATGGGTATATATATCCAATACACCTAGGCCACCCTGATATTTGGGTCTGCACATAGTGGTCCAAGCTACTAAAGCAGGCATGCGGTCTTCCATGTCCGGGCCTCTCCAAAGACAGTGCCTAAGGTATTTTACTATCTGTTTTTTTATAGTGATTGGGATATCCAGACATGTCATGAAGAATACTGCCAAAGAGGTTAGCACTGACTTGACCAGCATCAATTTTCCAGCCTGTGTCATGAAGATAGATATGCCTGCCAAACTCTTAGCAATCCTGTTGACTAGAGGTAAACATTGTTCCACAGTGGGCTTGTAGATTCCCAATGGAAGACCAAGGTAATTGAAAGGGAAGTGTCCTCTAGCACATTGTAGTGTGTTTATGAATAGTTCAACCCTGTCTTCATTAATGTTTAGAGGAACCAGAAATGACTTCCCATAATTCACATTGAGCCCTGTAGCAGAAGCAAAAGTGTTGAGTAAAGCTTTCAGACAGAAGAGCTATCTAGTATCTGCTTGCATAATCACTAGAGTGTCATCTGCATACTGCACAATTGGGAAATGTGGACAAGAGTTCACTTGCAGTGGTGGAGAGAGTAAGTTTATCCTCATTGCTCTGTTGAGAATAGATTGTAACAGATCAGCTGCCAGCACAAAAATTAGTGGAGAGTAAGGATCTCCCTATCTTACCCCTCTTTTGATGTAGAATTTTTTCCCTGGGACTCCATTCAGTAATACAGAAGATGTTGCTGTTGAAAATAGACTTTTCATCCAAGAGATCCATCTGTCACCAAAACCTTTGGCCTTAAAAATGTCAAATATTGCTTCATGCTCAATTGTATCAAATGCTTTTTCAAAATCCAGTTTAATAACTAAAATTTCCTCCCTGGACTTATGGCATTGGTGAATATATTCATAAGCCCATCCTAAGCAGTCCTGTATCACCCTGTCTTTGAGGAAGCCATATTGATTGATATGCACCATCTGCAGAATTACCCTTTGCAATCTATTTGCCAGAAGTTTTGTAATGATCTTGAGCACCCCATTAAGCAGAGAAATGGGTCTAAAGTCATTTGGAGTAAGTGGCACTTCTTTTTTAGGAATAAGGGTGATGAAAGATGAGTTAATGCTCTCAAGGTTGACACTCCCAGCATGAAAAGCCATTATAAGTTCAATGACATCTAATTTTATTATATCCCAGCAAGTCTTGAGAAACTCATTATTGAAACCATCAGGACCAGGTGATTTATCATTAGGCAAATTCTTGACCACATCCTCAATTTCCTCTAGAGTGAAAGGTTTTTCCAAGTCAATGAATAGGAGTGGATCCACTGTATTTTCATACAAGTCCTCTAGATTAAAGTGCATAGAATGCCCATTGGTCTGACCCAATCTACTCTTAAAAGCCTCCCATAGAATTGCTGCCTTTCCTTCATGGTCAGTGACTTCAACTTGGTCCTTGTTTACCAGCATAGCAATTTGATTGTGTCTGTGGTTAATAGAGGCTTTTGTGTGAAAGAATTTGGTGTTCTCATCCCCAAATTTGACCCCTTTAATTTTCCCTCTTTGCTTCCAATAAATTTTTTGATTGTTGAGCACTGTCAATAAGAATTCCTTCAGTATATTCCTGCAATTTGTTTCAAACACTGACAAAACCCTGTATTCCTCAATTAAGTCCCAAAGGAAAATAATATCATTCAACTCTGCAATCTGCTTTTTGTGACATGATAAGGATTTAGCCCAAAGTTTTAGTGCTCTTCTGACATTCTTGAACTTAGCATTAATCTTTTTAGCACAATCAGTGTGACCCACTGGGATGTTCCAAGCATCATGAACCACTTGCTTGAAGGAGCTGTGGTTGAGCCAGTAATTTTCAAACCTAAACACTTTGGACTTTGGAATTGTTGTGCCAATCTTTATCATACATGGGAGGTGATCAGATATGGGTTTAGCCATGGGTAGTGCAGTAGAGTCTGGATAGCTGGTCATCCAAGCAGCAGATGTGAAAAACCAATCTAGCTTCTCTAGTTGGGGATTGTCCTGCATGTTACTCCGGCTAAATTGTCTACCTTTGAGTGGTAGTTCAATTAAACCTAATTCACTGATGGCTTCATTAAACATAAGCATTTCATTAACATCACCTCCAGGTTTATTTCTGTCTTCAGGCTTTCTAATGAAATTAAAATCACCCATGATAATCCAGTCCACATCACTAGGCATTTGAATATTTCCAAACCATTCAATGAACTCAATCTTTTCTTCATGATTGCAGGGGCCATAAATGTTTGTGAGAATCCAAGACTTGGAGGAGGTGTTGCATGTGAACTGAATGGATAATGAAAATTTATTTTGAAACATCAACTCTCCAGTAAATAAGGCACCATTCCAAGCAGTGAGGATGCCACCAGACGCCCCAGTGGAGGGTAAGTATTCAAATTTATTGAATCTCTGTGGGCAAACTTTATGAATATATGTTAAATCAAAGATCTCTCTCTTTGTTTCCTGTAAACACACAATACCAGCTGCACTTTCTTCCACTTTTTGCTTTATAGCTAACCACTTGTCTGAAGAGTTAATACCTCTCACATTCCAGTTCAGTATATTCCAGGTTCTGTTGTTATTCATTAAAAACCAGACTTATGTGCCCTTGAACACCCAGGTCCAGCCCCTGGTGTCTATCCCAAGTTAATTTACTTTGATTCACAGATAAAACAGTTGTCATACAAGCAGGCCCATCATACAAACACTTCACATGATTGGAGTGAATTCCATGCCATAGCAACAAGTAATTCATAAGCAAAAGGATAGCAGCAAAAGGAATATCACATTTTATCTCCATAAGAGAGCAGCACAGTTTGCACACAATCCATTACATCTAGGGAACAAAAGATATCTTTCTGGATAATCAAGCACTATGGAACAAGTTTTGGTCTTAGGAATTTTTGCAGTCATAAAGAAAGGACATTCCAAAAGAGAACAGCAGGACACTCTGCTATTCCAGCACATCTGGTGTGTTCTTGTCATCATCAAACAATCTTTGATGTGCTATCCTGCCCAGTGGCCTTGGACACCTTGGCCACCTCTTCCTACCCCTTCTTTTAGGCTTCTTGGATAGCTTTCCATGCAGTTCCTCCTCAGCAACCTTACAGAAAGACTTAGTTAGGTTTTTCACCACAGAATTCTGAATAATAGGTGGGATTGCATTACATGGCAAACAAGATCTAGTATCACAAGACTTTCTCCTATAACCCATGTTATCTTTCCTAATCCTGACACTCCTTCTTACCTCAGTTTCAACCATAGGCTCCTTGTCCCTTCTCTTCCTTGAGATAGCCTCCCCAAATGGGAGAAATTTGTTTGGGGAGACTTGTTGCAGAGGGCTGCCTGCTCCACTGGATGAGTGTGCTGCTGGACTAACACCTTCATTTTCTTTTCCCAGCCCTAGGATAAAATCCTTGCAAGTTGGTGCCTGGGAAGTAGAGCATCCATCAGGTATATGAAATAGCATAGTTTCCTCTTGTTTGCAATTGGCAGTCAATATTTTCCACACATCAGACTTTAGTAGGTGCATTGTCCAACTAAATTTATCAGGGGTTAACAACAAATGTATTATCAAGTTGAACCAACTTACTGGTATTTCAATTTTGAAAGTATTCTCAGCTCCTTGAGTTGCTAGTGCAAAATGCTTAATCCAGAGTCCAAGACCTTCTTCAGACATTAAATGAGATCGATCAATAGTTTCCAAAGCATGGTTCTGAGACAGTTCATGTACATCAAACATAGAAGGAGAGCTTGGCAATGAGAAAGTTCCATAGTTACCTGAATTGTAATGGTCTGTAGATGTGCCAACATATGGAATTGGTACATCTTCCTTGCCCTTCTCATCAGGAAGCAGATGGTGGGTAGAAGGATCTTTTCCTGCCTCACTCTAACTGACTGTGTTTCTGTCAGTCACAGGAATTTCAGCAATTACAGTTTCTTCACTAACATTTATCCCATCATTCATGTGATTCATCTGCAGGTCCAATTGTGCTTCAGTATCCTGGACCTGAGGTATCAAAGCAGGCTCCAAAACTGGATTCTGTTGCTGATCATTTTCCAAATTGTTCTGAGGCACCTATTCCTCCTCTTCTTCAATTGCATTATAAGCCAATGCAATATTTAACAGGCCTTGACCAACTTGTGTGGCTTGAATTCCCTGGTTTACTTCTTCACTTGCAGAGTGTGTCAGAGAAAGCAAACCATCAAATATTGATACAGTTGTTGTGATACTGCTATTAGGTGCACCCTCCTCCAGCAATACAGGAATGACAACTTGTTGTTGCTGCGGCTGGAAAGGCTCTGGTTGTGGAAAAGCCCAATGTTGTTCCTGCTCTGCTTGCTCTTCCCAAGCATCCCAGTCCTTATTTTGGGCATGGATATTGTGATTTGGCAGAGGCTGGAACCCTGGGAAATCATTTGCATGTTGTGGTATGGGGTGTGGGTCCACACCATCAGGTGGGATAGGGTCTTCATCTGCAGGTCCACCACCCAGCATATCCTCTAGAAGCATTTCAACAGAGCATGTCCAAGAGTCCTCCTCAAATCTCTCTCCTTCAAACCAACGTATGCTTTTAGGAATCTCATCTAGCTCTGTCACTCTGGCTTTAACTAGAATTTTGCCCTTTAGTGCATCTTCTTTCTCCCAACTAATGATCTTTCCCCATGTGGAAATAGCAGACGCAATATCCTCACTGTTACAAAAATCAAATGGAACTCCTACAAATAACAACCAACAGATCCTATTGAAGTGAACCCTGCGCCAATTTCTACCTTCATTGTGCTTGGTAAAGGAGATAAAGATATCACCGAACGCATGCGGCCCCTGCTGGACGAGCCTGTCCCGATCTCTGACATGTCTGAACTGCACGTACGCCTCTCCGAACAGGCAAGGCTGAATTTCTCTGAATCCAACTTGAGCATCTTCTTGAAGAAACTCTTGCAGAACATCACGAACATTTGAAAAAAATACCTCATCCGGGTGGGGGTGAATACTGGCAGTCGCCTAGTCTTCGTGCAGCTTAGTACGATGGGGCACAATGGAGCGAGAAACCCCGGTTCTTCTCGGAAACACCTGAACTTGAAAATCATGTGGGACGAATGGCTGAGGATCGATGGGGATGTTGGGCATCTCGCTCGGCTCTAGCAAGGAGGCGACTAGAGCCCTCTCTAACAACAATGTGCCGACGAGTTTGCCGAGGCGAGGGCAGAGGTGGAGGTGGCAGCATTGGAGAAGACAAAGTGGGCAGGCGGAGTGGAATGCGAGGAGGCAAGCGATGGTCTCGGCTGAAAGTTTTGGAATAAATCCTTAACCAGCTCCTTAAATGATGTGACTTGCCTAATCTGTGTCGTCGGCCCAATACAGTGGAACCAAGACTCAACCTGGCCATCGGCCCAAGCATCCTCAGGTGGGCTCGGGAAAGTACTATAAGGGATAAAAGTCCAAAGCCCAGTCAGGTTCGGGGTGGTGCAAAAACGAGCAAAGTGGCCGTTGGCCCCGCATGCATGACAAACCACATTATGGTGTGCAACGGTACGTTGCACTTCATTGTGCGCCAATTGTGGCCTGAACGGGGCGGAATTATGCAGAGTTGAATTTTGATTAATGCTCTGAGAATTGCCCTCATGATTGAGACCCGATAACCGCTCGAAAACCGATCTACCGGCTCTAACCACCGTGGAGTAACTCCGATGATCACCGGAGTGAGGCACAATGGCCCTGCCATCCCTACCAACTAAAGTCCATTCTTTGTCAAGCTCATCATAGTATAGAGCTTCTTCACGACACCAGTTCGGGCCACCAAAGTTCCACAGGTTAAAAACAACCTCAAATTCTTTTTTCTTGATTCTACCCGCATTATAAATATCAAAGCCCACTGACTTTGAAGCTACAGAGAACTTGTAAGATCAATCTCAAAGAAGACGAACGCGAAAACCTTGAGCGTAACCACCAAACATGGCAAGAAGCGAGATACTAACCGTGTGCACGTCCAGTTTGAAAGATGCACGGCAAAACGAGACCACCATGGTGAACTCCTTGTGATGGAAGCCAGGAGAGAACACCACCGGATGGACAAACTTGGTCCTCATCTCCATCTGAAATTTCTTCCCACGATCGAAGTTGAGATCAAACGGTGGCATCTAGAGGTGAGGGTGGCTACCAGGGCCGGAGTGACCACTGGTAGGAGTTTGGTGGCCGCCGGGGCCGGAGTGGCCACCGGCGCAAGGAGGGGGAGCGCTAGGAGGGGGGAGCCTCAGAGTCTCTCCTTTCCCCACTCCATTCCTCTAGATGTGTGCTTCATGTCTCAACTCAAGAGATGTTCTTACATCTCACTCCATGAGTTGATCTTGAGTGCTCGATGTTCGAGGAGGTCAATTCTTGTAGAGTTTCTCTCTGTCGTCATCATGTTGGATGAAGATCTCAAAAGCAAAGACGCTAAGATCTATATGAAACAATGAATTGACATCTTTGAGAAGGACAGTTGGATCGTGAAGATCGTGTCAGCTTTGTGTTCCCTATGTCTTCTTACCTCACGTCTTGAATCTCGGGACGAGATTCTTGTTTAGTGGGGGTGAGCTGTCACATCCCTAGCTTCTGGTACTGCCTGGTGTTTTGCATCTTGTTACATCATGTCTAAATTTTATTTAAGATTGAAATGGGGATGTTCAAACCCTAGTATTAAATCAACTCAACTAGGATGGACTAAAATCTTTTCCAATAAACCCAAAATGTCCCTAAGAAAAGTTCATGATTTCTGGTTCAGGTGGAAACCTCTGCCAAAAATGATGAATATATTCTTAGATCATTTTTGGATTTTTGAATTAAACCATATGTTATTTGAATTTGGGCATTTAAATGCTAGTAAATATTTTAAATGTCCAAATAATCCTAAACTAAAATGTTCCATGTTGGATATATTCTATACAGTGGGCATGTGCAGTTTGGTGACTTTTGAAAGGGTCTAGGTATTTTTAGAGAAGCCCTAAATTTTACAGAAAAATAGAAAACAATAATTAAAATAGAAAAGAGAGAGAGAGAGAGAGAGAGAGAGAGGAAACTACCTGGGCCGCTTACCTATCTAGCCTGGCGGCCCAACACTATTGGCCTAGCCCACCAGCCTTCCCCTGTCGTCTTCCTCCTGCGAGGAGGATAGACAGGTGCGTGGCGAGCGCGCCGACGACGCCTTGCCACCTCCTGCTTCAGCCGTGCAGCCTCGACCCCCCAGGCGTGCCACGGAGACGCCCCGAAGGCCCCTGTTCCCTCTCGCCCACTCGCTGCTCCCTCTCCTCTCTAGCTCCTCCCCGAGCTCCGCCGAGCGCCACCGTCGCTGCCGCCCGCTGTTGCTGCGCCCTGAGCCACATCCTCGCCTCCCCGACGCATCCATCGGCCTCGCCACCGTCGCCTACGCCTTATGCAACGATCCGAGCAACACCGAAAGCCCCGAATCACCGTCCCCGTCGTCTTCTTCAACCTCGGTCCGCCGAGATCGCCATCGCCGCCCCGCTTGCTTCGGACCGTCTCCGAGCTTGCCGACCTCCTCATCCGACTCGTCGTGAGCCTCTAACCCCGTCCATCTCCCTCTTCTTCCTCATAGGCCGCTGTAGCCACCGGACCGCCTACAATCGAACGCTCCGCCGCCCGCGCTCGTCTCTGTTGATGCTCCGGTGACCATTTGGTCCCGGGCATGCGCCCATCAAACTCACGGCACCACGTAGACGTCGTAGGTGCTAAACACACATCGCCACAGCCACTGCAACCGCGTCCCCGCTCGCGCCCGAACTCCGGCGGCCGCAACCAAGCTCGTTGCCGTTGACTCCGGCCACCCCAGGTCCAGCCACGGCCACCAACGGATGCGTTGTTGCTCCAGCTACCCATAGAGCCCAACGGCGCCTCGAACGATGCCCTATATGTGAAATCCGAGGTGCCCCGCCAAATCTGGCCTCGCCGGCGTCAAGTCGCTGGCGGGTCTGACCTGTTCGACCCGGGGTTTGACCTCCCTGGGGTCAACACACATGGGCCCCGCCCCTAACTAGATTAGTTTAGGACTAATTACCTCTGCTGACACTGATAGTGGGCCCAGTGGCTATTAATTTGATTAGTTAGATTTAATTAACCCTGTTAGTTAATTGTGTCACTGACGTGTCGACCCCACTGTTCAGGTTTGACCTGGACCCAGTCAGTTGTCCTGCTGACATCACAGTGACGTAGTGCTGACGCCATAACTTATTTTCTGGATTAATTTTAATTCGGGAATTCCAGAAAATATCCAAAACTTTAAAAATTCATATAAATTCAACCGTAACTCAGAATGAAATAATTTATATATGAAAAATGATCAGAAAAATCCAATCTAACCATCTATACCATTTTCATGCATGTTAGCGCAACTTATGGCTTCTGTTTAGGACAATTCAACTAAATGGCATTTAAGAGATCACATATGGAGTTTGAAGTTGAACCTAGTGTTCAAACTAACTTAATTTAACCTATTGCTAGTTGCATTAGCTCAAATCACAGCATATTGCCATGTCATGATCATGCATCATATTGTGCATTGCATTGATTGTGTTCTTCCTTGTTTGTCGGTGTTTGTCCCTTCTCAATAGAGGTGGTTCCGGCGATGAGTTCGATGACACCGATGAAGAGCTATACTATCTTCAGAAGTGCCAAGCAAGCAAAATCCCCTTGTTCATTCCGATACAAACACACTCTCTCGCTCTTGCTCTCTTTTACTGCATTAGGACAACAACGATTCAACTATTACATGCTGCGGTAGTTGAACCCCTTTCCTTTGCATGACCTGTCATTGCCATAGTAAATAAATGAAACCCACTAGCATGAGTAGGAGTTGTTTGAGCCCTGATGTGCCTACTCATTCATGCTTGTTTGTCATGCCTGCTACTGCTTAGAGTTGAGTCAGGTCTGATTCAGCGGAGATGAATCGGAGGTGTGTGAACATGTCCTACTGTTGAGAGCTAAGTGTGTGAACACGATTCGGTAAAGGCAGCGGTGAGAGGCCATGTAGGAGTACATGGTGGCTTGTCTCATTGCAGCTGTCCTCAGGAACCGAGTTTTGTGTTTGTGATACATGAACAGTTACTACCACACATTGGGCTCCGGGCACTCCAAGCTCTCTCGACTTATTAATCAACTTGATCTCTGTCCAGGAGTTGCAACTAGTTTCTGCAAATGTTTGTAGGTAGTGTTAGTAGTCTACCAAGTGGCACCCGGTACAAGTGGGCTTGGGACAGACTAGGCACCATGGCACGGTGTACCAAGTGGCACCCGGATGGTGGGCTTTGGAACCCTGCTCACATCGTTTGGGGTCGTGAGCGACACCCCGGCCGGATCTCCCTGCGGATGGAACTTGAATAGGCGATAAACCTGGGCGAGAGACTTGTGTGGTTAGTCAGGTCGTGGCTGACACCCTCGCTGGGCTTCCGCTTGAAGGTTGCCGAGTACTTGTCGTGTAAACGGCGATAAGTGGTGAGAGCGTGTGTGAAGAAGTACACCCCTGTAGGGTTAATATGATCTATTCGAATAGCCACGTCCGCGATAAAGGACTTCTGGGTTGCCTGTATAGTTCATAGACAAGTGAAAGTGGATACTCTAAAATACACAAGATAAGCGTGAGTGCTATGGATGGCATTCTTGTAGGGAGATGGGAGCGGATCCATAGTGGTGTATTGATATGGTGAATATGTGGACTCGTGTGCACCACCTCAAAAGAGTTACTTGCAGTCGTAGTTCAGGATAGGCACCAACCCCTTGTTGATAATGATGCATATGTAGTTAGTTCTGATGTAAGTCTTGCTAGGTACATTTGTAATCATGTTTGCCTATTTTACGTTTTTGCAGAGAGACTTCAGTCTCACTAGTAGTTCCGCATGGACTTCGATGTTTAGCTTGTTACCTCAGCTACTCTCTTGTGCCCTTGGCAGGATCTAGTAGATAGTCAGGCTTCTCAGCCTTTTTCATTTGTAGATGTCTGTACTCAAACATGTTAAGCTTCCATTTGTGCTTTGACTTGTATGCTCTGAATGTTCGGTCATGAGACTCATGTTTGTAATATCTCGCTCCTCGGAGTCTATTGAATAAATACCTTGAGTCGTAGAGTTATGTTATGATGCCATGTTGTATTTGCACATATCGAGCATATTGTGTGTATGATTTGAAATGCTTGATATGTGTGGGATCCGACTATCTAGTTGTTTATCCTTGGTAGCCTCTCTTATCGGGAAATGTCTCCTAGTGCTTCCACTGAGCCTTGGTAGCTTGCTACTACTCCAGAACACTTAGGCTGGTCGGCATGTGTCCTTCTTTGTTCCTGTGTCTGTCCCTTTGGGGAAATGTCACGCGGTGTCTACCGGAGTCCTGTTAGCCTGCTACAGCCCGGTTTACCGAAGTCCTGCTAGCCCAGTTGCTACAGCCTGGATTCACTCGCTGATGACCGACACGTTCGTTGTTGGGTCATGTATGCCTGTCCCTGTAAGTTAGTGCCACTTTGGGTTCACAACTAGTCATGTCAGCCCGGGTTCTTTGTCATATGGATGCTAGCGGCACTATCATATACGTGAGCCAAAAGGCGCAAACGGTCCCGGGCCAGGTAAGGTATCACCAGTGGGAATACCGTGAGTGAGGACACAAAGTGATATGATGTGTTACATGCTAGATCGGTGTGACTTAGGATCGGGGTCCTGACAAGTTCTATCAATTGCCCAACAGTAATTGTTTTTCCACCGTTTGCTATTTTTCCATAGAGAAGCCACTAGTAAAACCTACAGCCCCTGGGTCTCCTTTCATCATATTTGCCTTAGTGATATATTTTACTTTGCTTTTATTTCCAAATATATTAAACCAAAAACAAAAAAAATACCTTGCTGCACTTTATTTATTTTGTGATCTATTTATCCTATCTATCACAACTTTATCACGTCTTATCGCCATTTTGAGGCATCAGTACCCGAAAGGGATTAACAACCCCTTTAATATGTCGGGTTGTGAGTATTTGTTATTTGTGTGCAGGGGATGTTTACGTTGTGTTTCTTGGTTCTCCTACTGGTTCAATAACCTTGTTCTCATCACTAAGGGAAATATATACTCTCACTTTGCTGCATCATCCCTCCATCTTGGGGGAAATACCAACGTAGTTCAAGCAGGCATCAAAAGGAATTTCTAGCACCGTTGCCGGGGAGGATCTTCAACATCAACCAGGTTTCTAATCACAAATCTCATCTCCCCGCAATCTACATTATTGGCCATATGCCTCTCTTTTTCCTCTCCCCCACTTCACAAAAATTTGCCATTTTATTTGCCCTCTTATTCATTCGTCGTTTTCTCGTCAGATCTGTTTTTGAGTGCAATCTTGTTTACCACTTTTTGTCATTATGGATTATTCTTCCTCTATTGAGTACACCCCCGAGGACGAGGTTCTTAAATTTAAACAAAGGGGAGGGAAGAATTTAAAAGATGCTTAGTATAGGATTTGCAATGCTCATAATAGATCTACCCGTAAGCAATCTACCGTTGTTCTACATTGCTGTTTTTATGTGGGCATCACCACTTGGTATAAATTCGTCCTTGATATGATTACAGGTGGAAATTTCTTGATATGTCCTTCTCTTGATGCTTTTAATGCTTTGGGGAATTTAGTGGGTTCGCCCCCTCTCTTGATCAATGAAACAATCATGAGCCTCGAGCATGTTATCGAAAGACTAGATGCTATCAAAAAGAAAATGCTTACTAAAGAACATATTGAAAACTTGGATAGAAAAATGCAAAGTTATGCTACTAAAATTGGGTCAAAAGAGGGAGAAGTTTTTAAGTTGTTAAAATAAAAGGGGAGAATAATTCATGAAAGAATCGAAGAAAGCCCTTCTAGGATTGATAAACTGGAAGAATTTTTTTCTAATCTAAGTACGACTTTTGCTTCTGCCAAAACTCCCATAAAAATTAGTAAGACTACTCAAGTTACTAAAAAAAGGGTGCAACTTCTAGCAATGATAAAGGAGATATTAAGATGATTAGTATCCATCCCAATTTTATTGAAGTTATAAGAGACCCTCTTTACAAAATAAGTTTTTCAATCTCATGCCTAGAAGTATTGTCGTTGAGAGTTTATATGCAAAATCCTTGAAATATCCTAAGTGTTCGATCGAAGAATTGGAGGATAAAGATGACAACACTTAGATCCTACGCATTATGCCCTGCTAGGGGCGTAAAACGCTCGTTGGGAGGCAACCCAACTTGTATCTTTTTGATTTTTGGTTTTCTTGCTGTTTTCAATAAAAAAACACAATTGTGCCTCTGATTAGATGTATTTTTGTGGTTTAAATTAGTTTTTGTGCCAAGCAAGGCCTTTGGGATGATTTGGCTGAGAGTTGATTTGATCTTGCTGAAAAATAGAAAATTTTGCACTCACGAAATTATTTTTCATTTTTACCAGAAGAGTGCTTTTGAGTTGATTCGTTTTGCAAAAGATTAACAAACAAATTATTCACGTCGTCCTAATGTTTCAGAATTTTTGGAGTTACAGAAGTATTCAAAATAGTCAGATTGCTATAGATTTGTAACATCCCAAATTTTCAATTTGGAATGTTATACATTAGTTCATCAATGCATATCATATTTTATTTGCTTTTGGTTTTGATCCTAGAAATTCTACGCAACTCAAGGACCCACTGAGAGATTTGGGGATTTCGTTATTTTCATATTTGAGTTTTCTCAAATTTTGGGAATAGGATCATTTGATTTTATTTATTTTATCATCAATTATTTCTATTACAAAAATATGAGAGACGGAATAAAATGACTTTCCCAAAATAAAGAAATATTGAGGATTTAATAATAAAATCAAATAAGATTTTATTTCGGAGTTTTTCGATATTTTATTTGAATTTAGGAAAAATATGCGTTTTTCAAAATTGCATTTAGGCCCCAAATAGATGTTCACTTTGTCGGGCTTGATTTTAGAAGTCCGGGAAAATTTATTTCGGGATTTTTGGAGTCCGTTTAGTATTTCTTTTTATTTCTTTTCTTAGCGTAATTTATTTTAAAAAAATGAACCGACTTCGGGCCGTACCCGAGCGGGACACCGCCCGGGGGAAGCATTTAAATAGCCGCTGCCCGAGCCGCCCCCGCCCAACAGCCCCGCCCCCAGCCCACCCGCGCCTAACCCTAACCCTAGCCCGCCGCCGCCAGCCGCCGCCGCCACCGCTGCTGCCGCCGTCGCAACCTGCCGCCCGAGGTTCGCCACCGCCTCGTTTTCCGCGCAGTTTTTTTTAGAAAACCGATCGATTTTCCGTCGGTTTTATTTTCGGTTTTTTTGGGTTTGTTATTAGATCGGTTTTATTCGGTTTAGTTTAATTAGCGAGCGTTCGCTTGTTCGTTCGTTTTAATGAACGCGTTCATCGTTTAGATCTGGAAAATGAACGTTCGTTCGTTAACCCGTTCGTTGTTTTTCTTTTTCTCGGATTTTCCGCGGTTATTTTCTGATCGCGATTTCTGATCCGATTTTAGTTTAGTATAACTTTTCGCTCGTTTATCGGAATCAGGCGATTCAAGCGCCAGGAGTTTCGTCTCGAAACTCTCTATTCGTTTAATCAACTTGAACAAGTTTTTGCTACTGTAAAAATTGACTTAGATCCAGAGTATTAGAATGAAGTTGTTTTTCTTCGCCGTTTGACTTTCGTATCTTCGTTTGATTTGATTATTTTTGCAAACCGAAGTTCTTAAGTTGGACTTTCTGGTTAGATATCTTATTTGAGTTTTACCTGTTAATTAGATGAGTACTTATTGTATGCTTGTTTGTTTGTCTATGATAGAATACTCGGAGTGCGCCGCCTGTTACTTTGAATCTCTAGGTTTTGCGGATCATCAGCAAGGCAAGTAACACTTTGATCATACCTCTTTTACTACCCAGTTTTATTGCATTAGATCAATCCTCAAAACATTTGAATGATTAGGATCTAATTAAACTGTGGGATGGGAAGTAGCTGAGGTAGTACCTATTACCTGTTTTACTATCAAACCTTTGGGAGTTACTTCTATGTTTGCTTATTATGCCATGCTATGCTAGTAGACGTGGATTGGGTGAGTGATATGCATGACAGATGTGAGTTTTGTTAATTTAATGGTTTATCTAAAGTGGTAACTTAAATACACATCTGGGTGGATTGAGGCACCTGGGTTTCCAGGACTTGCCTGTTTCTTTTTGGACCGCCACCTAGGCTCAAAGGGATCATGAGATTATTCATGCTAGAAACTTACGTGTGCATCCACAAGCCATTATGGGCTCTGGCATAGTTGATTAAGTTGTGCGAACTCTTACAGGGTAGACTAGCAGATGTTGGGGAAAGTAGGTGTACTGGTCTATCGATCGTAAGGTGCTAGCGCGTTTGAAAGACTATGTCTCGGTCATCCGTTTCTCAAACACCATGTAGTGCAAGAAATCCAACGGAGGTGATCGAGTCTTGTGGGGAAAAGTGCGCAAACCTCTGCAGAGTGTACAAACTAATCATGATTAGCCGTGTCCCCAGTTATGGACGTTTTGAGTATCTAGTACTTGGATATCATGTGAATCTCATCATGTTACTCTAAATTAATTTTGTTGGGTTTTAATGATGATTACTTTAATTGGGATTGAGGATGCTGTCAACCATTCTCAATGTTTAACAACTACCATGATAGTTAAATTAAATTTATTCCTTTGCAGTAGGGAAAAATTGGCTTTACGCAAAACAGTAACCATAGAGCTTTCCACCAGCCAAATATGCATGTAGTATAGTTTATTCTTTCATTACTCTCTATGTGTTACATTGCCAGCATATTCCATGTGCTAACCTGTTTTTGGGCTGCAACATTTTATGTTGCAGACTTTTCAGACGACGAGTAAGGTGCCTTTAGGTCGTGGTCCTATACTCAGTGATGCCGTTGGAGTTGATGGACTCACTTATCTTCCAAGCCTTCTGCTATTATCGTTATTAGATGGCCTTGAGCCATATTTATTGTAATAAGCTCTCTTTGGAGACATTCGATGTAATAAGTGTGTGATTGCTACTTTGTTATAAATCCTTCAAGGACTGTGCCTGTCAGCATTACTGATCCAGGGATGACACTGATGCACAGAGATCAGACTGTCTGAGGTCTGATCGCTACAAAGATGGTATCAGAGCACACGCTGACTATAGGACACGACCACTAAGCAAAAGCCCTAGAATGCTACTCTCTTCTCATTTTCTGACTCCTCATCTTTTCTATTCTTTAGGATGGCGGATGCAAGGAACAAGTTCATGCAACCGGATGAAGATACACCCTTTGGACGACACCTGAAGGAAGTCACCAAGTACTTGAAGATCGGAGTACCAAGCTTCACCGGAACCTACAACACCACTTTACCCGAAGAGGAGCGCTGGATGATTCAAGGTCAAATTCCAGGAAGGACGTTCATGCCCGTCACTGAGACTATAGAGTTTTCCTTTGATGCACCAACCTGGAACCTAGGAAAGAGCATGGCAGCCCACATTACCATGGGACGTATTGGAGAAGTCTATCACAAGGAACTTAAGGATACTATCTACCAGATTTGTGGGCGCCGAGATGAGCAATGGGAGATGACCAGCACCCGGAAGGACCGCTCAATTGCAGCTTTCATCCTGGAGTTGAACTAGCACATTCGATGCCAGGAGAACCAAATGTGCGCAGGGACGATGGATCTGAAGAAGGACATGGTCAAAATCACGGAACTGGAGGAAGAACTCAAGTCTACATGTGATGGATACAAGGAGGAAATAGCAACGCTAGTTGAGAAGAGCGATGATCTGAAGAAGAAGCTGAAAGTCTTTATGGGATTTCCTGCGACAGAAGGAGAAGATGAAGATTTCACATGCCCAAAGAACTACATCATCATTGACGACACCGACTCAGACCCAGATGATAGTGATGATGATTATGTTGATGAAGCTGGAGCAGATATCATGAAGTCCTCAACGGAGCAGTTTTTCTAGTCGACTACCATAACAGTAGTAGTGTTCCACCATGTATCTAGTATAGTCCACACACCTTTTGCGATAGTTCTAGACCGATTGTATGCCCTTGTCTGATTGGATGAAGTGATTTTGTGTGCACTTGCCTCATGTGCATTTGGGTAGTGTTTTCCCTTTAGATCTCATTCTACTCTTAATTCTCATCTTTTGTAAACCCTCAGATGCCTCCGAGACGTGACAATGGATTTCCACCGGAGCTCACCCAGTTGATCTAGCAGCAGAATGCATTGATGCAGATACTAGTCCAGAAACAGAATCAGGGGAACAACAACAACAACAATCCACCACCGCCACCACCTGTTGATCATTTAACCCGTTTTCTTAGGCTGAATCCGCCAGTGTTCTCCAGTAGCACCGAGCCGATAGTAGCAGATGATTGGCTCCGCAAGACAGGGAGGGAGTTGACCACTGCAGGTTGCACAGATGCGGAGAAGGTGCAATTTGCCGCACACCAGCTTGATGGACCCGCAGCAGCATGGTGGGAGAATTTTACAGCCACTTACCCTATAGACACTGTCACATGGGATCAGTTTCAGCAAGCGTTCTGTACTGCCCATGTTTCAGCAGGAGCTATGGCCATGAAGAAGCGTGAGTTTCGCAACTTGCGCCAAGGAGGACGGACAGTTGGCCAGTATGTGGATGACTTTAGTAAACTAGCACGTTATGCTCCAGATGACGTTGCTATGGATGCAGCTAAGCAGGAGAAGTTTCTAGAAGGGCTGAATGATGAGCTAAGCATGCAGTTGATGGTAGCAAATTTCAACAACTACCAGGAGTTGGTAGATCGTGCTCTTATGATTGAAGGGAAGCAGCAGCAGATTGAAAACCGCAAGCGGAAGTATGGACAGGGGAAGTACAACTCTGGAGCTCAACAGAAGCCCCGTCTTACCCCTAAACTGGGAGTTCATGTTCAGCATACCCATGGAGGAGGTAGCTCGCACAACCATAATGGCCCCAAAAATGGTAATGGGAATGGAGGAAGCAACGGCCAGAACCGTACCACCCCAGCAACCCCAGCCAAGAGAGACCTGAGCCAAATCACCTGTTATAAGTGTTCAAAGACTGGACATTATGCCAATGAATGTCCTGAAGGCCAGAATGGCAATGGAAGCTCTGGAAAGAAGCCGAACCCTTTCAACAGGGGACAGGTGAACCACGTTAACGTGGAGGAGGTTGAAGCTCAGCCTGATGCAGTAATAGGTAAGTTTTTGGTTAAGTCATTTACTGCACTCGTTCTTTTTGATACTGGTGCATCGCATTCAAACATATCAAGGGGATTTGTGGATAAGTATAGCCTGCCCACTAGAGTTCTAAAAACACCCATGCTAGTAACCTCACCACGAGCAGAGTATATGGCCAGTCGAGGATGTTTTCAAGTTCCGCTAGGAATACGCAAGCATGTTTTCCCCTCGGATTTAATCGTTTTGGAATCTCAAGGTTTGGATGTAATTCTGGGTATGGATTGGCTATCAATGTATGGAGGAAACATTGATTGCGCCAGTAAGTCGATTCTGCTTACTACCCCAGAAGGGAAAATGATAAAGTAGGTATCCAGGAATAAGCCGAGGAGGATGCACGTAAATTCCTTATCAGGAGTTGTGCAGGAGGAAGTACCCGTGGTGAAGGATTTTCCTGACATATTCCCGGAAGAGTTGCCAGGCATGCCACCAGATAGAGACATCGAGTTTTTGATTGAACTTTTGCCAGGCACAGGGCCGATATCCAAGAGACCATACAGGATGCCAACAAAGGATTTGGAGGATATTAAGAGTCAGATTAAGGAGTTACTAGATAAATGTTATATTCGACCAAGTTCTTCGCCTTGGGGATCACCAGTACTTCTAGTGGAGAAGAAGGATGGATCCTTGAGGATGGTTGTTGATTATCAAGGATTGAATGCCGTAACCATCAAGAATAAGTACCCACTGCCGATGATCAATGATCTGTTTGACCGCTTACAAGGATCAAAGGTATTTTCCAAGATTGATTTGCGATACGGATATCATCAGTTGAAGATTCGAGAGCAGGATATACCTAAGATGGCTTTTACCACCAGGTATGGGTTGTACGAGTACACCGTTATGTCATTTGGTCTGACTAACGCACCTGCCTATTTCATGAACATGATGAACAAAGTATTTATGGAGTTCCTGGATAAGTTTGTCGTAGTGTTCATTGATGATATTTTGGTTTATTCAAAGAATGAAGAGGAGCATAAAGAACATTTGCGATTAGTACTTGAGAAGCTCAGGGAGCATCAGTTATATGCCAAGTTTAGTAAATGTGAGTTTTGGTTGAAGGAAGTGGGATTACTTGGACACGTTATATCCGGAGAAGGAATAGCGATTGACCCCACCAAGGTTATCACTGTGACCAATTGGGAAGCACCAACAACAGTTGGAGAGATCTGGAGTTTTCTTGGACTCGCAGGATATTACCGGAGATTTATCGAGAACTTCTCGAAGATTGCGAAGCCTATGACAGAATTGTTGAAGAAGGATACTAAGTTTATATGGACTGAAGAGTGTGAGGCCAGTTTCCAAGAATTGAAGAAGCGGTTGGTCACCTCACCAGTGTTGATTTTGCCAGACCAGACCAAGGATTATGAGGTATATTGCAACGCTTCACGTCGAGGGCTTGGAGCAGTGCTTATGCAGGAGGGAAGAGTTGTTTCGTATGCTTCACGACAACTAAAACCCCACGAATTGAATTATACCACGCATGATTGGAGTTGGCAGCCGTAGTGCATGCATTGAAAACATGGAAACATTTCCTTATTGGAAACCATTGTGAGGTGTACACGAATCACAAGAGTTTGAAGTACATTTTCACGCAGAAGGAGTTAAACCTCAGACAAAGGAGATGGTTGGACCTCATCAAGGATTATGATATGAGAATGCATTACCATCCCGGAAAGGCTAATGTGGTAGCTGACACATTAAGCCGTAAGAGCCATGTCAATACGCTAATGACGGGAGAGTTGCCAAAGGAGTTAGCCAAGGATCTTCGTGAACTATGTTTAAAAATTGTTCCGAGGGGCTATGTAACAGCATTGGAGATTCAGTCAACTTTGATGGATAGAATCAGAGAAGCTCAGAAAAATGACAAGGAAATTGCCTCTATAAAAGAGAAAATGAGCGAAGGAAAGGCTAAAGGTTTTCATGAGGATGAACATGATACCCTATGGTTTGAAGATCGCGTATACGTGCCCAATGACCCAGAGATCAGGAAGTTTATTCTGCAAGAAGCACATGATTCACCGTATTCGATTCACCCAGGAAATACCAAGATGTATTTGGATTTGAAGGATACATTCTGGTGGACCGGAATGAAGAAAGACATTGCAGAGTACGTAGCAGTTTGCGATGTATGGCGAAGAGTAAAAGCAGAGCATCAAAAGCCACCAGGATTGCTACAGCCATTGCCGATACCCGAATGGAAGTGGGATAAGTTAGGCATGGATTTTATCACGGGATTACCAAGGACTCGTTCCGGCTATGACTCGATTTGGGTTGTAGTTGATCGGTTGACGAAGGTAGCACATTTCATCCCAGTAAAGACCACTTACACCAGTGCTAAGTTGGCCAAGATATACATGACCAGGATCGTCTGTTTGCATGGAGTTCCGAGGAGTATCATATCAGATAGAGGAACCCAGTTTACCTCAAAGTTCCGGAAGCAGTTGCACGAGACTTTGGGAACCAGGCTAGAGTTCAGTATAGCTTTTCATCCACAAACAGATGGACAGACCGAGAGAGTCAATCAGATTTTGGAGGATATGCTGAGAGTTTGTGCGCTAGATTATGGATCAAGTTGGGATGACAATTTGCCATATGCAGAGTTTTCTTACAACAACAACTATCAAACCAGTTTGAAAATGGCCCCTTTCGAAGCCTTGTACGGAAGGAGGTGCAGGACACCATTGTCGTGGGACGAGGTTGGAGACCGCCAGTTGTTTGGACCTGATTTGATTAAGGAGTCTGAACAGAAGGTGAAGTTGATTCGCGATAGGCTCAAGGTAGCCCAGTCCAGGCAGAAGAGCTACGCAGATTCTAAACACAAGGCGACAGTCTATGAAGTTGGAGACCGAGTTTACCTTCAAGTATCACCACTTCGGGGAATTAAGCGTTTTGGAGTCAAGGGAAAGTTAGCGCCCCGATTTGTAGGACCATACCGAGTTTTGGAGTGTATGGGAGAAGTGGCCTACAAGTTGGAATTACCCGACGAATTGTCAGGAGTTCATGATGTATTTCATGTTTCTCAGTTGAAGAAGTGTCACGAGGAGATGGCTGACATACCGCTGAGAGACACAGTGCCATTGGAAGCAATTCAGTTGGATAACAATTTGACCTATGAGGAGAAACCCGTTAAGATTCTCGAGTTTGCCAGTAGAGTCACCCGCAGCAAGGTTATCAAGTTCTGTAAGGTTCAGTGGAGCCACCACTCGGAAGACGAAGCCACTTGGGAATGAGAGGAAGATTTGCTCAAGGACCACCCTCACCTATTTTCCTAGCCAGGTTCATCTCGAGGGCGAGATTCATCTTAAGGGGGGTAGGTTTGTAACATCCCAAATTTTCAATTTGGAATGTTATACATTAGATCATCAATGCGTATCATATTTTATTTGCTTTTGGTTTTGATCCTAGAAATTCTACGCAACTCAAGGACCCACGGAGAGAGTTGGGGATTTCGTTATTTTCATATTTGAGTTTTCTCAAATTTTGGGAATAGGATCATTTGATTTTATTTATTTTATCATCAATTATTTCTATTACAAAAATATGAGAGAGGGAATAAAATGACTTTCCCAAAATAAAGAAATATTGAGGATTTAAAAATAAAATCAAATAAGATTTTATTTTGGAGTTTTTCAATATTTTATTTGAATTTAGGAAAAATATGCATTTTCCAAAATTGCATTTAGGCCCCAAATAAATGTTCACTTTGTCGGTCTTGATTTTAGAAGTCTGGGAAAATTTATCACCGGATTTTTGGAGTCCGTTTATTATTTCTTTTTATTTCTTTTCTAAGCGTAATTATTTAAAAAAACGAACCGACTTCGGGCCGTACCCGAGCGGGACACCGCCCGGGGGCAGCCTTTAAATAGCCGCCGCCCGAGCCGCCCCAGCCCAACAGCCTCGCCGCCAGCCCACCCGCGCCTAACCCTAACCCTAGCCCGCCGCCACCAGCCGCCGCCGCGAACCGCCGCCCGAGGTTCGCCGCCGCCTCGTTTTCCATGCAGTTTTTTTTTAGAAAACCGATTGGTTTTCCGTCGGTTTTATTTTCGTTTTTTCGGTTTTGTTATTGGATCGGTTTTATTCGGTTTAGTTTAATTAGCGAGCGTTCGCTCGTTCGTTCGCTTTAACGAACGCGTTCATCGTTTAGATCTGGAAAATGAACGTCCGTTCGTTAACCCGTTCGTCGTTTTTCTTTTTCTCGGATTTTCCGCGGTTATTTTCTGATCGCGATTTCTGATCCAACTTTAGTTTAGTATAACTTTCCGCTCGTTTATCGGAATCAGGCGATTCAAGTGCCTGGAGTTTCGTCTCGAAACTCTCTATCCGTTCAATCAACTTGAACAAGTTTTTGCTACTGTAAAAATTGACTTAGATCCAGATTAGTAGAACGAAGTTGTTTTTCTTCGCCGTTTGACTTTCGTATCTTCGTTTGATTTGATTCTTTTTGCAAACCGGAGTTCTTAAGTTGGACTTTCTGGTTAGATCTCTTATTTGAGTTTTACCTGTGCATTAGATGAGTACTTATTGTATGCTTGTTTGTTTGTCTGTGATAGAATACCCCGAGTGCGCCGCCTGTTACTTCGAATCTCTAGGTTTTGCGGATCATCAACAAGGCAAGTAACACTTTGATCATACCTCTTTTACTACCCACTTTTATTGCATTAGATCAATCCTCAAAACATTTGCATGATTAGGATCTAATTAAACTGTGGGATGGGAAGTAGCTGAGGTAGTACCTATTACCTGTTTTACTATCAAACCTTTGGGAGTTAATTCTACGTTTGCTTATTATGCCATGCTATGCTAGTAGACGTGGATTGGGTGAGTGATATCCATGACAGATGTGAGTTTTGTTAATTTAATGGTTTATCTAAGGTGGCAACTTAAATACACATCTGGGTGGATTGAGGCACCTGGGTTTCCAGGACTTGCCTGTTTCTTTTTGGACCGCCACCCAGGCTCAAAGGGATCATGAGATTATTCATGCTAGAAACTTACATGTGCAGCCACAAGCCATTATGGGCTTTGGCATAGTTGATTAAGTCGTGCGAACTCTTACACGGTAGACTAGCAGATGTATGGGAAAGTAGGTGTACCGGTCTATCCATCGTAAGGTGCTAGCGCTTCTGAAAGACTATGTCTCGGTCATCCGTTTCTCAAACACCATGTAGTGCGAGAAATCCAACGGAGGCGATCGAGTCTTGTGGGCAAAAGTGCGCAAACCTCTGCAGAGTGTACAAACTAATCATGATTAGCCGTGTCTCCGGTTATGGACATTTTGTGTATCTAGTACATGGATATCATGTGAATCTCATCATGTTACTCTAAATTAATTTTGTTGGGTTTTAATGATGGTTACTTTAATTGGGATTGAGGATGCTGTCAACCATTCTCAATGTTTAACAACTACCATGATAGTTAAATTAAATTTATTCCTTTGCAGTAGGGAAAAATTAGCTTTAGGCAAAACAGTAACCATAGAGCTTTCCACCAGCCAAATATGCATGTAGTATAGTTTATTCTTTCTTTACTCTCTATGTGTTACATTGCCAGCATATTCCATGTGCTGACCCGTTTTCGGGCTGCAACGTTTCATGTTGCAGACTTTTCAGACGACGAGTAAGGTGCCTTTAGGTCGTGGTCCTATACTCAGTGATGCCGTTGGAGTTGATGGACTCACTTATCTTCCAAGCCTTCCGCTGTTATCGTTATTAGATGGCCTTAAGCCATATTTATTGTAATAAGCTCTCTTTGGAGACATTCGATGTAATAAGTGCGTGATTGCTACTCTGTTATAAATCCTTCAAGTACTATGCGTGTCAGCATTACTGATCCAGGGATGACACTAATGCACAAAGATCAGACTGTCTGAGGTCTGGTCGCTACAAGATTGTTCTGTTTTTGACAGATTCTATTTTCGTTGTGTTGTGTGCTTGTTTTGATGATTCTATTCTTTTTTTTTGAATAATTTTTTCCATAGAAAAGTTGGAATACAGTAGATATAATGCAAAAATAAAACATGAATGGGTTTGCAACAGTACTTATAGTAGTGGTTTGCTTTCTTATACTAACGGATCTCACAAAGGTTTTGTAGAGTTTTGTGTGATTGAACTTTTCAAGTTTTGGGTGATCTTACGATGGATGAAGGAATAAGTATTAGCAAAAGTCTAAGCTTGGGGATGCCCAAGGCACCCCAAGATAATATTCAAGAAGTAGCAAGCAACTAAGTTGGGGGATGCCCCCGAGTGGCATCCCCTCTTTCTTCTAACAACCATCGGCATATTACTTGGAGCTATATTTTTATTCGTCACATATTATGAGTTTTACTTGGAGCGTCTTGTATTATATGAGTGTTTGATTTTTTCGCTTTGTGTTTTAAGTCTTGAATCCTGGTTGGACACACCTTTTTGAGAGAGCAAAACATTTATGACATGCTTGCTCGTATGCTTCACTTAAATTTTTAGAGCCATGGAATTGCTCTAGTGCTTCACTTATATCTTTTTGAGCATGTTGTGCTTTGTTATTTTTGATGAAATGCTCTCATGCTTCACCTAGATTTATTTGGGAGTTAGTAATTTTTCTTAGAAATTCTCTCTTGCTTCACTTAGATTATTTTGAGAGATAGAAAAATTATGCTCATGTTCTTCACTTATATTTGTTTGAGCTTATTAGAAGCAACATATGAAAATAGTCCCAAAGTGATAGATATCCAAGGAGGATAAAATAAAACTTTCATGAATATCATTGGACAAAATAAACTTGATTCTTAGTAATGGTTTTGCGATATGATGATATGATATGTGAGTCATGTTTATGAGTAATTGTGCTTTAGTAAGAATATTGGTGTTAAGGTTTGTGATTCCTATGCAAGCACGAAAGTTAATAGTTATGTAATGAAATTTATATCCTACTTGTGGTGCATTATTCAGTGTTACTTATGCTTAATGCTTGGGTACAAGATTCTTCGTTTCTTGGTTGGTCGCTTCTCAATATTTTTGCTAGACTTCATCTTTGCACTAAGTATGATCACTACTTGTGCATCCAAAACCCTTTAAACCAGTTTTGCCATATGAGTCCACCATATCTACCTATATGCGGTATTTCTGTGTTGTTCTAAGAAAATTTGCATGTGCCATCTCTAATTTTAAAAATAAATTTCTCTTTTGTGTGCTCGTACCGCTCGCGAGGCAGTGCGGGTGCCCGATATTTTCCATGCTAGATGTGTTATTCTCACGAGGAGTGTTTATTCACTTGTCATTGCATGAGAGTACAAAAAAGGTATTAGGGATGCCCAGTCCCGAAATGAAAAATGAATTTACTTTATGTTGGTAAATATTAAATTCCTTGGAAAGTGTTGGTATGGAGGCACCCATTGATACGGTTAGCCATGGAAAGAGAAAGTAATGGTGGAAAAAGGAATGAACTTTATTTTCTGTTTGTGAACCACCTATGATGTATCTTGCATGGAAAGTGTTGGGAGCTCTAAGTCGTTTTTGTTGGTGGGAAAATTATGCCTCCCAAAATGTTCTTATCTCTCAATTTTCGCTTTGAACTCTGGCACCTCTACAAATCCCTACTTACCTCTACGAAGGACCTTTCTTTTACTTTATGCAATTTTTATTTTTGAATTTGAGTCTCCATCTTCTCTTATAAAGCACCAACTAAGGGGCACTATGATCGTATTTGAGCATTGGGTGTAGCTAATATACAAGTGTGTTTCATGAATGGATCAATGATTGAGCATAATGAGCTAGGGATAACTTGCTTTAGTGTTGATACTTTGAAAGACTTGGTTGCTTGTTGGTATGCTTAAGTATTAAAGTCTTCATGTCAAAACTAGACTATTGCTTTAAACCATATAAAAGTCCAAATGTCCATGCTAGAAAGAAAAGATTATAAGATGAACATGTTAGGCAGCATTCCACATCAAAAATTCTGTTTTTATCATTTACCTACTCGAGGACGAGTAGGAATTAAGCTTGGGGATGCTGATACGTCTCCAATATATCTATAATTTTTGATTGTTTCATGTTGTTATATTATCATTCTTGGATGTTTTACAATCATTTCATACTCATTTTACATCATTTTTTGGTACTAACCTATTAATATAGTGCCCAGTGCCTGTTGCTGTTTTTTGCTTTTTTTACATCGCAGGAAATCAATATCAAACGGAGTCCAAACGCAATGAAACTTTTTGTGGATTTTTTTGGACCAGAAGACATCGAGTTGGCCAAGAAAGTACCTGAGGGGAGCTCCGAGGGGAGCACAACCCACCTAGGTGCGCCTGGGACCCCAGGCACACCTAGGTGGGTTGTTCCCACCTCGGTGGCCTCCCGCACTGCCTCTTTTCTCTATAAATACCCCAATATTCCAAAAACCCTAGGGGAGTCAAAAAAAATCAATTCTAGCTGCGCAAGTTCCAGAAACACCAGATCCAATCTAGACACCATCTCAGAGGGGTTCATCATGTTCATTGGTGCCTCTCCGATGATGTGTGAGTAGTTGTTTGTAGACCTATGGGTCCGTAGTTAGTAGCTAGATGGCTTCCTCTCTTTCTCTTGATTATCAATACAATGGTGTCTTGGAGATCCATATGATGTAAGTCTTTTTGCGGTGTGTTTGTTGGGATCCGATGTACTTTGAGTTTATGATCAGATCTTTGTTTTTATCCATGAAAGTTATTTGAGTCTTCTTTGATCTCTTATATGCATGATTGCTTATAGCCTCGTATTTCTTCTCCGATATTTGGGTTTTGTTTGGCCAACTTGATCTATTTATCTTGCAATGGGAAGAGGTGCTTTGTGATGGGTTCGATCTTATGGTGCTTGATCCTAGTGATAGAAGGGGAAACGACACATATGTATCGTTGATATTAAGGATAACAAGATGGAGTCTATTTGTACATAAATAGGTCTTGTCTACATCATGTCATCGTTTTTATTGCATTAGTAAGTTTTTCCATGAAGTTAATACACCAGATGCATGCTGGATAGCGATGTGTGGAGTAATAGTAGTAGATGCAGGCAGGAGTCGGTATACTAATCTTGGATGTGATGCCTATATAATGATCATTGCCTGGATATCGTCATGATTATTGGAAGTTCTATCAATTTCCCAACAGTAATGGACTTCCCACCATTTGCTATTTTTCTCGAGAGAAGCCACTAGTGAAACCTACGTCCCCCGGGTCTCTTTTCATCATATTTGCCTTTGCGATCTATTTTCCTTTACTTTTATTTTTAGATCTATTAAAACAAAAATACAAAAATACCTTGTTGCACTTTATTTATTTTGTGATCTATTTATCCTATCTATCACAACTTTATCATGTCTTCTCGCCTATTTGAGGCATCGTTACCCCAAAGGGATTGACAACCCCATTAACATGCCGGGTTGCGAGTATTTGTTATTTGTGCGCAAGGGCTGTTTACATTGTGTTGCTTGGTTCTCCTACTGGTTCGATAACCTTGATCTCATCACTGAGGGAAATACCTATCGTCGTTGTGTTGCATCATCCCTTCCTCTTTGGGGAAATACTGACGTAGTTCATGCAGGCATCACCCACTCCCCTTAGTTTCTTATGTCTCTCTCCTCCACCTAGACAAAATTGCCATGTAAGTAGGCTATAAGCCCACTATTGTACTTGCTCTTAGGATGGTCATAGTGGGGAGTAACTTAGACTAGTAACATGCTTTTGTTACTAGTCCATGTTACTACCTTTAGGCTAGTCATAGTGGGTAGTAACTTGACTAGTAACATGCATATGTTACTAGTCTATGTTACTACTATCATAGTCGGTAGTAACATAAGTGTAGCATCATGCAGGCCTTCATTTATTATGTTGTAGACTCATTTTGCATTGGGGTGCGTTATGTTACGGTAACATATTATGTTACCGCAAGCACCTCTCTCCTCATTCACTCCATGCCACATAAGCATATATATCTTGGGGTGCGTTATGTTACTACCTAAGTTACTCCCACTATGGCTAGCCTTATAATGGGTAGTAACATATGTATGGGTGTTAACATACAAGCCTTCATTAATTTAGGCATAAACTCATTTTACCTCGGCGTGTGTTATGTTACACTAACATATTAGGCCCCTCCCAATGTTCCACCTTGTACAGATGCTAAGCCTACCATGTAGGCAAAAAAGATGATGTGGCAAAGTAATTAAGAGAGATATGGGTGTGGTGACCCTAGGAAGAAATAATGCTAAGCGCAAAAACCTAGAGAAAACACTTAAATGAAAGAAGACCACCAATGAATGGATAACTTTAGTTGCTAAATCATTGAATGAAGGATGCTTAGCTACAACAAGTTGAACAACTTTGCATTGGGGACTTTAGTTGCTTAGCTCTTTAATATGCTTAGCACCTCATCTTAGCACTAGTGCATTGGAGGAGGTCTTATTATGTTACCACAAGCATCTCTCCCCTCATTAACTCCATGCAACATTAGCAAATTTGTCTTCGGATGTGTCATGTTACTACCTAATAGTATAGCCTTGTAAACCGGCAAGGAGGGACTAGTACCTCCGTTCCTAAATATTTTTCTTTCTAGAGATTTCAAGTGACTATACCGTAAAGGAGTACATACGGAGTAAAATGAGTGAATCTAAACCATAAATAAATACATATTAAGTTCTCTCGTTTTCCTCTCAGCCTTGGTCGCGGTGCACAATAGTGAGTATACTACTACTAACTAGTCTCTTTTTGACACGCATTAATGTTGGTACGACTTGAATGCCAACGAGGGAGAGGGTAGAGGTTCCCGAAACATTGAACGGTCAATGATGCCTCCGCGTTCAATTAGCATGCAGAGGTACAGTAAGTAATTGGAGAAGCAGAATGGAGCCAGCACGATGTGAATGCAACACAGTTTGGACTCTCATATAAAGGTGCCCCACCAGTCCAATCCATCTACTCCTAGTCTCTCCACAACACTGCCCACTGCAATCCAAGACCAAGTGACCAGAAGCCACAAGCACCAATGGCGTCGATGGACGCAAGCAACAGTCGTTTGTGCCAGATCGTCCAAGACACCGCCCCGCAGCCCCGCACCATGCAGCGTTTCCAGACGGTGCTGGCGACCGCCGGCGTCATAGCCCTCGTCGACGCCGGCTTCGCCTTTCACATGTACGAGATGATGGTTGGCTCCATCCGCAAGTTCACCGCCGTCAAGAAGCATGCGGATGACATTGCTGTACTGCTCCATCCCGCGCGTCGAGGCTCCTTGTTCCCTGTCACCCTCATTAGCCTCCAAGATGACGATCTCTTTGAAGCACCGGTGGCCCTGCAGCTGCTGGAGGTCGCAATGAATAATGTGCACCTCGAGTCTACGCTCGCCACGCAACACCTCGCCATGCAAGAAACCATCGACCTACACATCCACGTCTAGGAGGAAATCATCTACTTAGGCCACTACAAGGCCACCGAGGATAGAAAGACGTTAGCCTTCTTCCAGCGGCCGGAATCTTTGGACACCATTGTTCAGAAGCACGTCGACCTGGCCACAAAAGCTGCTGCTACTTAGCCGCTGTTTGGTGGGCCGATGCCCTGAGTCGAGGAGGTGGACATCGTCGATGGATGCATCTTTCTTCTTGCCTCCTATAACCAGCACTGCATCGCCTTGTGGCCTTAATGTCTTATTAGTGTGTCGGTGTACTAGAATAGGGGTACCCTAGTATCCCGAACTTGTGCACGGGCAGTTGCAGCACCCCGCGGCAAGGCTTGCCGGGCGACCGCCAAGGTCCTCCGTGGTTCCTTTGGAGCCATTCAAGAACAAACTATTTAAGCTAAGGAGACAAGGCCCCGGCAAGAGGATCTTGCCGGGAAGGCCAACCAAGGCATCCCAAGGAACTTGCCGCAACGCGCCACGCGTCCCGGCAAGGCAACAAGGCCCCGGCAAGAGGAGCTTGCCGGGAAGACCGACCAAGGCATCTCAACACCTGGTGAGCGACAAGCTTCCGGACCCGACAAGACAACGGCCGCAGCAAGGCGCTTGCCGCGGCAGGCTACCACCCTGTACCCACGCTCCAGCACATCCACCAACGTGTCGCCCTAGGGGCCTTTCCAGGTGCGCGTGGCGAGAGGCTGTGCAGCCAGCGGTGCGTGGTGGCATGCGAAGCTGACAAGACTGCCATCGTGGCGAGCGGTGGCGCCCCTGATGGTCCCTTTTTACACTGTTTAGGCGATGCAGACGGGCATTTAATGTCTTTGTCCCCTGCCGTCAGGGTTAGGTAGGAAGCACTGTGCAGGTGGTTGTACCAACCGCAACCCCCTTTTCCATTTTTACCCTTCTCTGCGTTGCCACCTGTCGGTGACCCCTTGAGCATATAAAAGGAGGCCCATGCGCAACGTAGAGGGGGTTCGGCTCATTCGGAAGCCAGAGAAACACCTAGCTCTCTCTAGCAAGAACACAATACAATCAGACAAGCAACAGTAGGAGTATTATCTCTCCGGAGAGCTCCGAAGCTGGGTATACTGCTCGTGTGCTTCGCCTCGATCCGCTCTTCGTGCGACCTCCGCCCCCCGCCGAACCGAAAGGGGCTCGGTCCGCCGGCCCCATAGGTGTTCATGGATCAGTTTCCCCGACATCTTTGGCGCGCCAGGTAGGGGGCGTCGAGATTGCGTGAACCTGATCCGGCGTTCACACGAGCTAGGTCTTCATTTTCTTCATCGACATGCCACCGAAGAAGAAGACTTCGGCGGCAGCTGCTCCGTCCACGTCACTTCCACCACCGCCGGAGCAAACGGGTGGTGGAGTAGGCGCCGGCGGAAGAATGGACATCGACGAGGAAGCTAACGATGCTACCAGGTCCAAGGACAAGGCTGCACAGACCTTGGCGTCCGTACATGTCCCGCGCCCATCTCAGGAGGTGCAGGACCGACAGCTTCATGGTATTCGCAGTACCATACGTTCGTTGGGACAAGATCGAGCTGGTGGATCTCGGGGTGCTCAAGACCAGCATGCACGCCAACGTGTTGGCACAAGCGAGACACGGTCACCTGGCCGGGATACTGCTCCTTCTAACATAGTTAGAAGTCCGAGCATATCCCGCTCCTCGCACCGTTCGCCACTGCCACCTACCACTCCAGCAGAAGCTTTGGCGCGAGCTCAACTGCTCCTGGATTACCCTCCAGCAGAAGACAAGATCGACGAATGGAGGGCCACCATTCAAAGTCTCATCGGCTTTGCCAACGGCGACACTCCGTGGCAGCCAAGTGCATCGCGGCCGCGGCAGGACTGCCAGGCACGAGCCGGTGGCGACGAAACCGGTGGGGGTGCAACCACTATGCGCTCTCCATCCCGAAGGCCAAGATCGCCGACTTGTCGGATCCACCTCGACAGCGACTCCACCGCATCGTTAGATCCACGAGCTCGCCACGATCAGCGCCAAGTTCTTCACGAACGACAGCAAGAAGATGCTCGTACTCGCATCGACCGCCGAAGAGAAGCGCGACGTCAATCTGACAAGCGCGCTGGGCCCTCTGTTGACATGCATGCGCCAGGGGAACCAGGCGACTTGCCGTACGCGGTAGGTTGCCCTGCGTTCACTCGTGAGCTGCGGCAGGTCCAGTGGCCCAGCACGAAGAATTTCAAGCCAGATGTACCAGAGAAGTACGACGGCAAGATGCATCCGTCGGAGTTCCTCAGCATCTACACCGTCGCGGTGCATGCTGCCGGAGGACGGGACGACAAGATCCTTGCCAACTGCTTCCCGCTGGTGCTCAAGCCCAATGTCAGATCCTGGCTCATGCACTTGCCGGACAACTCCATATGCTCCTGGGCTGATCTGTGCCATCAGTTTGTCGACGCCTTTACAGGCGGCCACAAGCCTCACGGCCAAGAGAGCGATCTTCATCTGCTCTCCCAGAAGGAAGGAGAGCCCCTGCGCAAGTACATTCAAAGATTCAGCCGCGTACAGCACAACATCCCAGACGTCCACCCTACCACGGTGATCAGTGCGTTCCATCAGAACATGCGAAACCGCAGGATGCGGGAGGAGATGGCAATGTGCAAAATCAGAGATGTCAGTGAGCTATATGCCCTGGCCGACAAGTGTGCACGTGCTGGAGAGAACACAGGAGCAGGAGGATCTGATAGTGAGGACACTGCCCCGGCAAGAAAGAACCGGCGGCGGAACAACAGGAAGAAGAAAGGCAAAGATGTGCTAGTTGTTGAGCAGTCCGGCAAGAAAGCCGAAGATGGTAGCTCCGGCAAGGAGGTTGCCGCAGCTGTGGCGGTCGCCGACAAGAAGGACAACACCAACAAGCAATACTGCAAGATCCACCGCACCAAGGGCCATGACCTCCAGAGCTGCAAGAAGGTCGAGCTGCTTGTAGAACAGCAAAAGGCCGAATACGAGTGGCGTGACAAGGAGAAGGCCCAGGAAGGTGCTGGGGGAGCCAGCAAGAAACGTCCCGGCCGAGGAGGACGCCGCGGCAAGGCCAAGCAGTGACAAGGAGACAGACCTCCCCGCGGCCGCGACAAGGATGAAGATGACGACGACGATGAAGATATGGATGAAGATGAGACCGACGAGCAGGAGTTCCAGAAAGCCACAGAGGTCCTGTGCGTTGACGGTGGTGCTTCTCTGCATACTTCACACCGCCAGCTCAAGCAGTGGGTGCGGGAACTGGTCCAGAACCACCCGTCGAGTCACGCAAGCCTCTGAAATGGTCCAGCACGCCTATCATCTTTGATATTGAGGATCGCCCTGATCGCATAACTGCGGTCGGGTGCTTGCCGATGTTGGTTTCGCCAACTATCCGCAACCTCAAGGTCACCAAGATGCTAGTTGACGGCGGGGCCGGCTTGAACTTGATCTCCTCAGCGGTACTCCAGAAACTCTAGATCCCCGATAGCGAGCTCGAAGAGACCGGTACATTCCAAGGAATCAATCCGGGGAGGAGCAAGCCGAAGGGAAAGATCACATTGCCAGTAACATTTGGCAGCGAGCTGAACTTCAGGACTGAGAGGGTCACTTTTGACGTTGCTGACTTTCCATTGCCTTACAATGGGATACTTGGCTGTCCAGCACTGGACAAGTTCATGGCAGCCTCTCACTATGCATACAACATACTGAAGATGCCAGGCCCGATAAGTGTCATCTCTGTCCCTGGCGACAAGAAGGATGCCCTTATCTGCGCCAACAAGATTTACCGGGAAGCAGCAGTCGCAACAGACCGCAAGTCCTTGCCGCTGAAGCCCCCGGGGGGAAGAAGAAGACCAAGTCCGGCAAGAGCTATGATGCCCACTCCGGCAAGCGCACCTCTTCGGAGTGCTGCGCTACCGTCGAGGATGCACCATCGAGCTCCACCGGCAAGTGTAAGAAGACAATGGCAGCTCCACTAGAGACCAAGAGGGTGTCCGCCAAGGAGGACGACACTGGTGGTACCTTCACCATCAGTGCCACTCTCGACCCTAAATAGGAAAGCGCGCTTGTTGCTTTCCTACGGGCGAACGTCAACGCGTTTGCATGGCAACCGTCTGACATCCCCGGTGTTCCCAGGAAAGTAATCGAGCACCATCTTGCCGTCTGTCCTCATGCGCGGCCCGTCAAGCAGAAAGTCAGGAAACAGGCATTGGAGCGCCAAGAATTCATTGCAGAAGAGATCAAGAAATTGGAAGCAGCAGGCCTTGTCAGAGGAGTGCTCCATCCTACGTGGTTGGCCAATCCTATAGTCGTGCGCAAGGCAAACGGGAAATGGAGGCTTTGTATTGACTTTACCGACGTTAATAAAGCTTGTCCCAAAGACCCATTTCCCTTGCCGCGCATCGACCAAGTTGTTGACTCCACGGCCGGATGTGACTTACTTTCATTTCTTGATGCATACTCACGATACCATCAGATCTTCATGGCAGAAGAGGATGAGGAGAAGACCGCATTCATCACCCCATGTGGCACATACTGTTTCGTACGGATGCCCTTCAGTTTAAAGAATACCGGTTCAACATTTGCAAGGGTAGTTCATGACGCTTTTGAGCCACAAATGCACAGAAATGTGGAAGCCTACATGGATGACATAGTGGTCAAGAGCAAGGACAAGGCAACCCTGATTCAAGATTTAGATGAAACATTTACAAATCTGCGCAAGATCAACCTCAAGCTTAACCCCGAGAAGTGCGTGTTTGGAGTCCCCTCCGGCAAGCTTCTCTGGTTCTTTGTATCTCAACGCAGAATTGAGGCCAATCCCGACAAGATCAAGGCCATTGAGCAGATAGAAGCACCGAAGCGCGTCAAGGATGTACGAAGGCTTGCCGGTTGCGTGGTTGCTCTCAGCAGGTTTATCTCAAGATCTGCTGAGCGCGCCCTGCCATTTTTCAAAATATTGAAAAAGGCGGGTCCAGTGAAATGGACTCCGGAAGTGGAGGCTGCGCTGCAGGACTTGAAGAGATACCTGTTCTCCACTCCAACACTTGTCGCACCTAAGCCACAAGAGAAGTTGTTGCTGTATATAGCGGCGGCTAATCAAGTGGTTAGTGCTGCGTTAGTAGCAGAGAGGGAGGCGGATGATGAGCCACCAACCACGGCAGACACATCCAGCGACAAGCAGAGGACTTCACCGGCAAGCTCTGGTCCCGACAAGGATGGATCTGCGCAGGAGCATGAGAAGGTGCAGAAGAGAATGGTGCAACGCCTAGTTTACTTTGTCAGTTCCCTTCTGCAGGGGGCTAGGTCGACGTACTCTGGTATGCAGAAATTGCTTTTCGGCCTCCTCATGGCCTCGAGAAAGCTGCGCCATTACTTCCAAGCACATGAGATCACAGTCGTCACTCGTTTTCCGCTGAAGAGGATACTGCAAAATCCCGAAGCAACAGGCAGGATTGTCAAGTGGGCACTGGAACTGTCAAGCTTTGGCCTCAAATTTGAGAGCACTTCAACTATCCAAAGCAGAGCATTGGCAGAGTTCATAGCAGAGTGGACGCCAACACCAGATGAAGAAATTCCAGAGACGAGCATCCCCGTCAAGGAAGCAAGCAAAGAGTGGCTGATGTACTTTGATGGTTCCTTCTCGCTGCAAGGCGCCGGTGCGGGCGTGCTACTTGTTGCACCCACCGGAGAGCACCTCCAGTACGTAGTCCAGATGCACTTTCCCAAGGAGCAAGCAACGAACAATACTGCAGAGTATGAAGGATTGCTTGCCGGTCTCAGGATCGCGGCAGACCTTGGGATCAAGAAGCTCATTGTAAGGGCTGACTCACAGCTTGTCGTCCGCCAAGTGAACAAGAACTATCAGAGTCCATTGATGGAAGCTTACGTTGATGAAGTGAGGAAGCTAGAAGAACACTTTGACGGCCTGCAGATGGAACATGTTCCAAGAGCTCAGAACGACATTCCCGATGGCCTATCAAAGTGCGCCGCACTTAAGTTACCTGTGGAACCAGGGATCTTTGTGCTCAAGCTGACTCAACTGTCCGTAACACCATCAACTGGACAGAGCAAGAAGAGAAAGTTGATTTCTGGTGACTACTTTCCGGCAGAGCTCCTCTAAGCCGCCGCCAAGAAGGTCCTCAAAATCAACACCAAGGAAGCTGAGGAGCAGTTTGCTCCGGCAAGTCTTAGTGCTTGTTCCGTTGAAGTAGACGCTCCCGACAAGTTTCGCTCCGGCAAGCTTGCCGGGGAACATTAAGCTCCGGCAGAGCCACAAGTTCTTGCCATAGAAGCGGATGTTCCCGCAGCAACAGATGTGCCTTTAGTCCTTGTTGTCAAGCCACAAGCTCCAGCATGGGCACAGCAGATTGTCTATTTCCTTCAGACAGGAGAACTTCCCGAAGAGCAAGAAGAAGCGGAAAGAGTAGCCCGGTAGTCAAGTATGTACCAGTTTGTCGACAACACACTATACAGAAGAAGACTCAACGGTGTGAAATTGAAGTGTATTCACCGGGAAGACGGACAAAAGCTGTTGGCAGAGATACATGGAGGCATATGTGGTCACCACATTGGCGCAAGAGCACTTGCCAGCAAAGCGTTCCGGCAAGGTTTCTTTTGGCCGACAGCCCTCCAGGATGCAACTGCACAAGTAACCAAGTGTGAAGCATGCCAGTTCCATTCCAAGCAGATACACCAGCCAGCTCAAGCTCTCCAGACGATCCCTCTATCCTGGCCATTTTCGGTCTGGGGGCTCGATATCCTCGGCCCCTTTCCCCGAGCTGTCGGGGGCTTTGAGTACTTGTACGTTGCAATCGACAAGTTCACAAAGTGTCCGGAAGTGGAACCAGTGAGGAAGGTGACGGCACAGTCAGCAGTCAAGTTCTTCAGGTCGATTGTTTGCCGTTTCGGGATCCCTAACAGGATCATCACCGACAACGGCACACAATTCACGAGCCGCACCTTCATGCAGTACGTCCAAGATCTTGGCGCCAGGGTCTGCTTTGCTTCTGTTTCTCATCCAAGAAGCAACGGTCAAGCGGAGAGGGCAAATGCTGAAGTGTTGCGCGGGCTCAAGACCAGGACTTTAGACAGACTGCACAAGTGCGGAAGGAACTGGATCGAGGAGCTGCCGGTGGTTCTTTGGTCGATCAGGACGACGCCAAATCGAGCCACTGGCCAGACACCTTTCGCTCTAGTCTATGGAGCAGAGGCAGTTCTCCCCACGGAACTCGTATACGGATCACCTCGGGTGCTCGCTTATGATGAGCTCGAGCAAGAGCAGCTGCGACACGATGACGCGCTGCTCCTTGAGGAGGACCGTCTTCAGGCTGCTATACGAGCTGCTCGATACCAGCAAGCTTTGCGCCGCTACCATAGCCGCAAAGTTAAAGCCAGAAGTTTCGAGGAAGGCGACCTTGTTCTTCGGCGCGTTCAGTCCGCCAAGAATTCCAACAAGTTGACGCCGAAGTGGGAAGGCCCTTACCGGGTGAAACGAGTCACTAGGCCTGGTGCTGTCCGCCTTGAGACCGAAGATGGCACTCTGGTGAGCAACTCCTGGAACATTGAGCATCTTCGCAAGTTTTACCCATAGGGCGCGGTTGCCGGAACCCGTTCCGGCAACCACCTTTTGTACAAGTCTTGCCGATGTTGCATGTAATCCTTTGTACAAAGCCAGGCGCAGATCCCGTGCATAAGTAAAGCTCATGTGCTCCGGACATCTTGTCAATTTCATGCATTATAATCTTTCTTGCATGCGTTATCTGACACTTTGTGCAGCACCTACCCCCGGTAAGCAATAACGAGCCGAAAGTCTCCATATCTTTATTTTCTCTTCTTTCTTTTTCTCAACAAAGGAAAGGAAGGTCCCCTCGCACACAAGTTTGCCGGGGGGGAAAGGAGAAGATAATGGTGTGGACCAGGCGTCGTTTAAGGAAGTTTCGCCTTGCCGGGAAGCAAACAACAGAAAAGCTAAGTTGCCAAAGTTTGAGCAATTAGTTTAAATTTTTAAGTTATCTTCCTCGAACGACCGTGCTTTGTATGAAAAACCTGTGCGCGGAGGAACCAACTCGTAGCTAGTTGCGCCCTTACTTTGTTTCGAGTCCGCTCAACAACTTAAGTGAGCTGCGACTAGTTGCGACAAGGTTTCTTGTCGGTAGCGGCACCGCCAGCAGGTTGCTGACGTCCCGCACTCAGCGCTCGCGGCTCAGGTGCCTGCGCTGGCAAGTTCCCTAAAAGCGTAGGGCAAAAACATACAAAGGAAGGATCCAAGTAAAGGAAATAACATAGCAAATTTCTACCCAAAACAAAGTTATATTACAAGATAGCTTGTCGCAGCTCTAACAGATTGTTCTTGTGACATGACTAGAAGTGACAAGAAGAAAGAGAAAACTGGCGGCCTAATCTACGCGGTCACCCTCAACCCTCTTGATCCCGCTCACCTTGTCCACGATGGGTGCGACAAGGGCCTTGAGCGCTTCCACGTCAGCATCCGGCGGCAAGGACTTGAGGACGTTGGTGAAGTTGAGGCCTGGGTTGCGGAAAGCCACCTTCATCAGCACCTTCTGGAGAGCTCCCGCGCAAATCCTGCGTGACTCGTTGGCCAACTGCTTTGGGATCCTCTCCCGGAGTCGCTGGAGGGCCGTCGCCACGCCTTTGAAGAACAGGCTGAGCTTGGCACTGGGTTGGAGATGCTTGTCGGAGGGATACCCAAAATCCTCCACCCCCAGCTGCGCCAACTCCCCATCGATGGCGGCGGCAATATTCACCAGACCCTCAGTCCAGTGCTCCACAGTCTCCCTGAAGGCGTCATGGGCGGCAGCAACATTCGCCAGCAGCGCCTCGTCGGCCTTGATCTTCTCCGACAAGGCCACCTCCCACTCCCTGGCGCCGTCCAGCGTCTGAGTCAAAGTGGCCAGCTTCAACTCGAGGTCCGCATTAGAGTCCTTGGCGGCGCTGAGCTCCTTGCTCCTCTCTGAGAGAAGGCCCTACAGTTCACCATGAGCGCCAGCATCCTTCTCGCGCTCACGCTTGAGAGCGGCAAGCTCCTCGCCGCTCGCCCCGAGATCAGCCTCCAGCTGCGCTACCTTCGTCTCTAGCTCCTTCTTGGCGGCCTCGGAAGCTGCGGCAGCATCCCTTGCCTCCTTGAGGGCCCCGCCAATTGACTGCTCGCGCACGGCAAGCTCTTCCTTGTGGCTATCGAGGTTGACCTTGCGCTGCGCTAGCTCTCCTTCCTGCGCAAATAAGTTTTCGGCGACAAGCCGTTGCTTCTCTTCAGCTTCAGCCTTCTCGAGGAGGAAGGCTTTCCGCTCCTCGAGAAGTTGCTCCCGCTCCTCCGCCAGGGACCGGAGAGCCTCCTGCCTGAGACCCCGGAGCTCCTCTGCGAGCTTCTCAATATCCACCCCCGCCTTCGCGACAAGTGCCTCTCGGGACGCCAGTTTGGCTTGGCGAGCGCGGTAAAGCGACGTCAGCTTCCGCAGCAGCCGCTCCTCCTCAGGCTCGTCGCTGCTGCTGCTTGGCGTGTCGACCACCGTCAGCCCAGCAGATGCGAGCACCTCTCCGTCCAGGATTTCTCCCTTGACAGGCGCCCTGGAGCTTGACTCCCAGGGGAGCTTGATGAAGATACCGTCGCCGGCCCTCAAGTAGGCGCCGGGCTGGGGCTCTTCGGAGCCTGGCGCTGCAGCGTCGGCGGAGGGATCGGCGGTCGGTGCAGCGCCTGGCGCTCCTGCGGCCTCGTGGCCGTCAGTGCGATCGCCGGATCCCTCGCCCGCTTCTGCGGCGGCAGCCTTGGCGGCCTCTTCGCCGGTGGGATCATCAGCACCGGCCTCTTCTTCGATAGCGACGGCGGCGTCGTTGGTGCCGTGCGCGTCCTCCTCGCCGGCGGCCTCGGTTTCCATCGGCTCCATGGCGGGTGGATCTGACGACCGAAGAGGGGAGAGAAGTCAAGCAAATATACAAGAAGAAAATCAGAAGAAGAAGATCCCAAGGGAAGTTTTCAGGCAAGAAAGTTACCTGTGCTAGGATCTGCGGTCGCGGTCTCAACCGCCGGAGGATCACTGGTGCCGTCCCTTGCCAGAGAACTGTCCCTTGCCGGAGAGTTCTCCATTGCTGGAGAGCGCTCCCTTGCCGGGGACTCCTCCCTTGGCAGCATAGTCGAAGCAGATGGCACTTCGGGAGCAGCTTCCGAGCATTCCTGATGAGGCTGTTCTGCTCCTACACAAATCCAACAGACAAGATATCAGTAGAGAAAAGAGCACCCATGCGCGCCTGACGGCAGGAAGTAAACTATAAACTTACGCTGGGGGCCGCGCTGGGGGCTGCTTTGGGGAGTAGTTGCCGGGTCGGTCAAGGTGGTCTCAGACGGACCCCCTGCTGACACGGTGGGATCATCTTCGATGACAATCACCGGGGCTTTGGCTCTCTTTGCCGCTCTCTGGGCCAGCGTCCTGAAAAGGAATGGATTCAGATCGAAGCAAGTCAGATACAAGACGAAAGCAACAAGATTGAAGAACTACGCGGACAACAAGGGGATGTTACTCTTCTTCTTCGTCATCGGAGCTAAGCGCGGAGAGATCGAAGTCCGGCTCGCCTCCGGTGCGGCGAGGCGGAGGAGTAGGCTCCCTCGCCCGCTTGGCAGGAGTAGTGGTGGCGGACCAGGAAGACCCCGCTCCAGTTGCTGCAGCGGCATGAGGCGCTCCCGCGGCAACAGTGCTTGCTGCGATAGAGCGTGTCGCGCGGCTCGGCGGCTGTTGACCCGTCTGCCGCCCCGCTACGTCCGCAGCCTTGCGAAGACGCCTTCTTGGCGGGGCCGGGGGCTCTGCCTGCGGCAAGCTGTCTGAAGGTTCGGGCTCTTCCTCACCGGGCTCACTCGGCTCAGCTTCAGGGCCGGCAAGCTCTTCCTCGCTGGCAAACTCCTCGCGCTCGGCAAGGCTTGCCGCCTCCGCTGCCTCCGCCTCCTCCACGGTGAATCCAAATACGCCCGCGGCAGCAGCTGCTGCCGCCTCTTCCAGCCTGGTGGCAATGCGCTGCATCTCCGCATCGGTGGTGTCACGGGTGAGGCTCTTCTGCTCATCAGGGCGGACCGGCACTTCTACCAAGTCGTCAAAGAACGCCCGCACAACGTCATCCGCAGGTTCCTGCCAAGTTGGGGCGATTCCGTGCGAATCGCACAACGGCATCATTGCACGGATCCGGTCGAGCGAAGAATTGTTGCATAGCGGAACGACATTCCGCGGCAACATAAATGGGTGCTGAGGGTCGCGCTTGAACAGCTCCAGAAGCATTGTGTCCAATTCCAAGACCGTGAAGTTGAAGTTGAGGCCCGGGCGCAGCCTCATGATATCCGCCGAGTTCTTGAACTCCCAGGCGGGTCTCCCCCTCTCCTGCAGGGGGGCGATGCGGCGGCGAAGGAAATCTGCGCCTACAGCGCCTACAGTGAGCCCGGCAAGCCTAAGGCGAAGGATGGGGGTGACGGCAATCTTCAGCCTGTCATCTTCCGGGGCCACGTTGCTCCAATCATTGCCGCGTACTATTGGGGCTTGGCGCACGGCAGTGAATGGCTGCGGGTTCTCCTCGATGATCCAGCACCACTCTGCTCTCCACTCCTCCCACTTGCTGCGGAGCCCACCCTCCAGATATGCTTCCTTCTTGCCGACTCTCGAGATCCAAGCAATCCCGCCGGCTAGAGGCTCTCCTCTCTCAACCCGAGGCATGAAGAAGTGGCGGAAAAGGGCTACGTTTGGGTGGACTCCGACAAAGTTTCGCACAGATGTGCGAAAACTGCCATGGTCAGAACGGCGTTGGGGGTGAAGTCAAGGAGGCGGAACCCGTAGGTGTTCATGATGTCGCAAAAGAATTCAGAGAAAGGCGGGCAGAGCCCACAGTAGAAGAATAACGCGAAAAAGGGGTACCCGTTCGGAGCCAGTCTCGAAGCGGTGGCCGGGAGTACCCTCGTGCGCGGATGCGCTCGTGTCTCCGTCGACCAGAAGAGGTAGTAGTACTCCCTCAGCTCCTTTGCACCGAGCTGAGGGGAGAAGAGGGCCCACTCCTTCCGCAGCGCCGCGAGCCGCTGCGCCTCGGCCGACTTCACGCCCTTCCCCTTGTCGGCTTTTGGAGCCATGGCGGAGGTGGTGGGGGAGATCGGCGGTGTCGGTGGAGATGGTGGCAATGGGGGGCGGAGCGCTGCTCTTTTTCGGCTTTGAGAAGGAGGGAGCGGCGGAGATTTTCAAGAATGGAGTAGCAACCGGCGAAGTGGGCAAACTGCCCCTTGTTTTCCCTGCTAATAAAGAGGGAAGGGGCGGACGTTTCGCCCTTCTGAATAAAGAAACCACCCACGATCTCTCCCACGATGTCGCATTCAACGCATGCCGTTCAGGGAGGGCGCGGTGGATACAGAGCAAGATTCGGCGTAACCCAGGCCGCGTGTGCCCGTGCCCTGTTTTGGGCCTGGCCCAACAGCGCTCGGCACCGTGTGTGGCCCAGGCCCGGGGGCTCCTGTCGGTGTACTAGAATAGGGGTACCCTAGTATCCCGAACTTGTGCACGGGCAGTTGCAGCACCCCACGGCAAGGCTTGCCGGGTGACCGCCAAGGTCCTCCGTGGTTCCTTTGGAGCCATTCAAGAACAAAGTATTTAAGCTCAGGAGACAAGGCCCCGGCAAGAGGAGCTTGCCGGCAAGGGCAACCAAGGCATCCCAAGGAACTTGCCGCGACACACCACGTGTCCCGGCAAGGCAACAAGGCCCCGGCAAGAGGAGCTTGCCGGGAAGACCAACCAAGGCATCTCAAGGCCTGGTGAGCGACAAGCTTCCGGACCCGACAAGACAACGGTCGCAGCAAGGTGCTTGCCGCGGCAGGCTACCACCCTGTACCCACGCTCCAGCACATCCACCAATGTGTCGCCCTGGGGGCCTTTCCAGGTGCGCGTGGCGAGAGGCTGTGCAGCCAGGGGTGCGCGGTGGCATGCGAAGCTGACAAGACTGCCATCGTGGCGAGCGGTGGCGCCCCTGACGGTCCCTTTTTACACTGTTTAGGCGATGCAGATGGGCATTTAATGCCTTTGTCCCCTGCCGTCAGGGTTAGGTAGGAAACACTGTGCAGGTGGTTGTACCAACCGCAACCCCCTTTTCCATTTTTACCCTTCTCTGCGTTGCCACCTGTCGGTGACCCCTTGAGCATATAAAAGGAGGCCCATGCGCAACGTAGAGGGGGTTCGGCTCATTCAGAAGCCAGAGAAACACCTAGCTCTCTCTAGCAAGAACACAATACAATCAGACAAGCAGCAATAGGAGTATTATCTCTCCGGAGAGCTCCGAAGCTGGGTATATTGCTCGTGTGCTTCGCCTCGATCCGCTCTTCGTGCGACCTCCGCCCCCCGCCGAACCGAAAGAGGCTCGGTCCGCCGGTCCCATAGGTGTTCGTGGATCAGTTTCCCCGACATAGTGTATGGCATTTTTATTCCAGTCGTAAATGACATGTGTGATCCCTTGCTCTTATTTGGCGTTAATTATATGTAGTATCACTGTCCTCATCCTGGTGTACTACCTAGGTCCGGGTTTATTAGTCCCTTATGTAATTTGTGCTAAATTTTGACCAAAGATTTAACTAACAAAATGTTAGTGCATGTCAACAAAAATTATATCGTTTGATTCGTATTTGAATATAGTTTTCAATGATATAATTTCGGTAACATGCATGAACCTTTTGTTAGTCAAATTTATGGTCAAAATTTGGCACAGATTACGACGCGGAGCAATAAACTAGGACAAAGGTAGACTGGTACGTCATAATCGTGTTTTGTGTCTAACTTTGACTTCAGCGACCCAACCTACATGGAGGGAGTACTGTATATATTGGCGCGACAACCATACTTATATATATTCAAAACTGAGCATTACTACAAGTCACGAGTTCAAAACGAGAAAGTGGAACAAGTACAACATGCATGTGTCGGATTAGGATCCTCTGCAGTAGTGAACCATGCAATACAGTCACTATCATGTGGACCCAGCCCGGCATGTCATCTGCACTACAACACCACACAGTACTGTAGAGGATCTCAACCCTGCCGTTCGCGTCGCACCCGCACACGGTCTGTCCGGCACGCTAATCAAGCTAGGGAACGCTTGTTGTCTTAGCATTTTCACTGTCAGGTGGGGCCGCTGTTGAGCAAACCGACTTTCGGCAAATCCCCATCCCGCCCAGCACGTGTTGGCTGACTTAGAATTGGAAGAGAGAAACGAGGGGGAAGAGCTAGCTGTAGCACGGAAGCTGTTGTCAGATGGGACTCATGTTGATAGAATAGGAGTACTGAGCACTCGTACCTCTTTTTTTTGGGGGAAAAGTAGTCGTACGTCTAGTACGAGTATTACCACTAGTTGGGTGTGCGCAACCTATACATGTCATCACTTTAGGTATACTTTTCGAACCGCAGCTACACTTCATAGTACATATTTTTTCACGCATTTATCCTCCTATATGTACTCCTAGGCTATTTCCATGTGCTTCCTTTCACCGACGTGTCAGACATAGAGCATTTGGGTCGTAGTGCATGCATGACTTGAGCATATGCAACCATGTCGGCGTATTTTACATTTCAGACCTCACAAATTACATGCAAACCCCCCATAGAAGAATAAATAAATAAATGAATTATTACATGCAAACCGGATTATTTTCATAGAAACCGGAGCACACTCATTAAATTTTGGACATAACACATTTAAAAGAAATGACCAAACCTAAACAAGTCTAAGGGCCTCTTTGATTCACAGGATATTAAAAACATAGGAATGGGGAAAGTATGATGGCGATGAACGGAGAGAAGGAAGAGGAGGAGTACTGTACATGCTAGAGACTGGACTGTACACTACTGCAGGATGCTGCTAACGTGACACTACGATTAGAGACCCTTCGACGAAACTGTGTGTGATGCAATAATCGCAAATGGTAGTGTAAAAAAACCATCAACAAAGGTGCAAAACGTTTGCGATGACAGATGCATCAAACACGGTTCAGATTTTGGTTGCGCGTGCGATGCAGGGCATACGGTTCAGTTCAGTTAACTATTTGTGATGAGGAGGAACAAAAGAAACGGGCTGTGATACGTCTCCAACGTATCTATAATTTATGAAGTATTCATGCTAATATATTATCATTTCTTGGATGTTTTACAATCATTTTATAGCAACTTTATATCGTTTTTTTGGGACTAACCTATTGACCTAGTGCCGAGTGCTAGTTGCTGTTTTTTCCCTTGTTTTTTACATCACAGGAAATCAATACCAAACGGAGTCCAAACACCGCGTAACTTTTTAGAGATTTTTTCTTGACCAGAAGGAACCCAATGGGCCTGAGCTGCACCTGGGAGGTGCCCCGAGGGGGGCACAACCCACCAGAGCGCACCAGGGCCCCTTGGCGTGCCCAGGTGGGTTGTGCCCACCTCGGTGGCCTCCTGCACCCCCACTTTACCCTATAAATTCACAAATATTCCAAAACCCATCGGGGTAGCCCTAGATCAGAAGTTCTACGCCGCAAGGTCTCTGTATCCACGAAAACCAATCTAGACCGCATTCTGGCACCCTATCGGAGAGGGGAATCATCACCGGTGGCCATCTTCATCATCCCGACGGACACCACCAAGAGGAGGGACTAGTCCATCCTTGGGGCTGGGGGTTTGTACCGGTAGCTATGTGTTTAATCTCTGCCTCTCGTGATCTTCAGATGTCACGATCTTGATGTATCATGGGCTTTGTTAATATAGATGGATCATATGATGTTTCTCCCCTCTCAACTCTTGTTGTGATGAATTGAGTCTTTACCCTTTGAAGTTTTGTCTTGTCGGATTGAATGTTCAGATCTGAAAACACATGATGTATGTCTTGCCGTGTGAATACTTGTGGTGAAATGGAGTATTATATTGAATCACTTGATATATGTTATGGTACTCAACTTGCGGATTCCCACGGTGAAATTGGGGTAATCTATGCATAGAGGTTGATGCACATTTTTATTATCTTTTCTCCGATAGAAACTTTGGAGTCCCCTTGTACTTTTTTGTGTTGGATTGAGCATTATGAATCTGAAATTGTTTGATACATATTGTATAATTAACTCACGGGTACTCACGGTGACATTGGGGTATCTAGGTGACATTAGAGTTGGTTGATATGTGTCATATGGTGTTATTTTAGTATGAACTCTTGATTAGATCGATCAGAAAGAATAGCTTGATGTTATTTTAGTATGAACTCTAGGATAGATCGATCGGAAATAATAGCTTTGAGGTGGTTTTGTACCCTACAAACAATTTCTATCTTTTGTTCTCTGCTAATAGGAACCTAGGAGTGATTCTTTGTTGCATTTGGAGGGATAGTCATATGATCTAACTATGTTAGCATTGTTGAGAGATTGCACTAGTGAAAGTATGCACCCTAGGCCTCATTTTCCATCATTGCAATACCACTTGTGCTCCGTTTTACCATTTACTACCCTGCTTTTTTTATTTTTCGAACTACAAAAACTCATATCTACTATCCATATTACACTTTTATCACCATCTCTTCGCCGAACTAGTGCACCTATACAATTTGCCATTGTATTGGGTGTGTTGTGGACACAAGAGATTTCTTGTATTTGGTTGCAGGGTCGTTTGAGTGAGACCATCTTCATCCTACACCTCTCATGGATTGATAAACCTTAGGTCATCCACTTGAGGGAAAATTGCTACTGTCCTACAGAACTCTGCGCTTGGAGGCCCAGCACGTGTCTACAAGAATAAAGTTGCATAGTAGACATCAGGCTGCCAGATGAAGTTGTGTGCGATATACAACATATGGTTCACTCGGATGAACTGTTTGTGATTTGGCAATAGAAAAGAAACGGACAGCCAGATCAAGGTGTGTGCGACGGCTTGCAGTTCACTCAGATGAATTGTTTGCGTTGAGACAAGAGTACAAAAATGGTTCAATATAACAAGATGTGTGTGATACGCAGCAAATAGGTCTGTAATCATAAATGTGTCTGAAAACCGATAATAACACAGACGATTGCTTCTAATAAGACGTATGTGATATGCTCTGTCTACACAACATCTATTGGCCATTGGGGGATGGGCAGTCATCCGGGTACGCCATAAGGATGCGAAGAGGCATCCTATATCAACAAGGACTAGCTATTCCACCAATAGCTCATCTAAGAGAACTCTCAAGTTAAGTGTGCTCAGGATGGAACAATCATCAGATGGGTGAGTGGATGGGAAGTTGTCTTGATGTTAAATTAACTAATGGGACGGGTCATAAAGGTCAAATTAAATGACCTCTATGATCCATCCCATGAGTTAAATTAACCTCGAGGTCCTTGTTTTTATTTTACTTTTATTTTTAACACATGTTAAAGAAGGTCTGCCGCATTACTTTTTGACAATGTGCGATGCGTGTCATACAATTGATCCATCCGACCTGTTTGTGAAGGAATAAGCCATGTGTGTTGTGGGCAAACGCTTGCTAGTATACAACCATTTGTGATTGATGAATCCAACACCGACGGGTTCCCTAGTGTGGTTCATGTTCATCTCATCATCATCTACTTCTTGTGCTAACTCGATGTTCCTTTTATGCTAAGTTTCCATTAATTGATGGCGTTTTATAAACACGCCACCGTTTCTCGCCATTTCCTCACATGTTTCCCGCCACCCATCGATATTGCACATAAACCTAGGCGGCACGCGACACACGGGGGCAACAAGCACAACCTATAGCACATCCACCTTTTCAAAGAATGTCAACCCACCAAAGCGTCGCCTCTGCCATCAACCTCGTCGATGTGGAAAACGAGAAGGCGCCACGGCCCATCGAGGCCGAGGCGCTCCCCGGCAACACGATGGACGACACCGTGATGCGCGTCATCGGTAGGGTTGAGCAGACCCTTGGCGCATGGCGCTTCAGCGCCGCAGATCAAGAGGCTGCAGCTCGCCGCACAACATGATATATGGCGCGCCACAGAGCAAGCTAGGCACGTCCGCGCCGATAGGCTGTTGCTCGCCGCACGGCGAGACCGTTGGAGTGCCGCAAAGCGAGAGGCGCGACACGACGCATAGATAGAGCGGATCCATCGGCGCTTGCCTGCTGTCAATAGGGCGTCGCAGCTAGATACACATCCCTTCAGTACCCCCATTCCTCGCTAGGAGTGGGCAGAGGCCCTCTGCATTGTACTTGCACCAGACGCCGACCGCGTCATACTTGCAGCGGACGCCCGTCGCACCGTTTGCCTTGTCTGCGGCCCGCTTGATGCCAACGTGCTGGTCGGTAGGCTCGACTGCCTCCTTGGCCCTGGTGTCTACCTGGGCGTAGTAGAGGAACATGGTCGTCGCATCCTCGAGGTGGTGATCTCTGATGAAATAGACAACTTGGAGCTCGAGACCACGCTCTAGATGTACCACGAGCGTGTCGACCGCTTGGAAGAATGCTTGCGCGAGTTCAGGCAGAGCCAAGAGCTACCGTAGGCAAGGGCTGCTGGTCATGGTCTCATGGATGCGTTTTAATTTGTTGAGTCATTTTGACGTGGTTAGCTATGTATTTACAGCAATCATAGTATTGATCTATTTATTGCTCTGTTTCAATGTGTGTACTCTGTTTTCTGTTCTTATATGTTATGTTTCAATGTGTATATATACGCTTTCCATTCTGTATATGTGGATGATAATAGCTAGATTCAAATTAGTATACAAAAACAGATAGATAATGAAATTCATAATATATATATATATATATATATATATATATATTAATTGTTCATTAGTTCATCAAAGAATATATGTATATAATATCATCACATATACGTGATGATACTTAACTACTAGGTACAATGCATAAAGTTGAAAACAAAAAATACTAAAACTAATAATCCCTCCCGGGGGCAGTATTCCGGCAGCCCCTTGCCAGCAGCTCCCTGGTGCGAGGCATCTTCCCGGCGCGGAGTCAGTGCTCCATCTCCTCCGCCTCGCAGCGCTTGACGTCCCGATCTTCCTCTTGCAGGCGGACGAGCACAAACTATCTTGCCATTTCATTGGGCGCCCATTGGAACTCCTTGTTGGTGGCACGCTGGAGCTTATCGGCCCACCTTCACCCAGCAATGAGGCGCCTAGCGGCTTTGACCTTCCTCGCAAAGTACCCATCTTTGTACACCTCTTCCGCACGACGACACGCCCGCCCCCAAAGCTCCACCGCCTCCTTTTTGCAGGCGGCATCACGGGCTTCATAGGACGCCTAGTAGCTGGCTTCCTCCTCCCCCATCTCCTTCTTGAAAGCCACTTGCCTGGTTTTCTCAGCCGGCTGCGGTGGACTTCCAAAGACAAAGATTGTACTGGCCCCAAAACCAATCCAAAGTTGTGGGGTCCGGCGCAACCTCGTCCGACGGCTCATAGGAGTCCTCGGCGCTGCTCTTCGAGTGAGCGTCCTTAGGGCGTGGCGACTCCTCGTCGGCGCGTGGGCTGACCGGTGGCACCATGATAGAGATTTGAGAGAGAGAGAGAATGGCGAGCGAGGGGAGGATGTAGATGAGAATGCAGGAGGGACAACGTGAGCAAGGTAGTATTTATTGGCGTCCAGAATCTAGATCAATGGGAATAGTACACACGTCGGTCGCCGGAATTTAAGAGTATTGTAGTTTGAATTACACACGATTCCCGCAGCAAAATCCGTGTGTGAACATAATAGCCGACGGTTTCAAGTACAGAACCGTGTCTGATTAATAACCCTTGCCACTCACCTTCCAAATCTCGAGACACGAAATAGAGTGACAATCATGTGGAGTCCGGTTGTCTTGCCAGATTTTAGATTTTCTTTTTTGAGCACAAGATATTTACACCGTATGATGATTTTTTTAACTCGCACACAAGTACACAAATATACTTTTTCAAACTGTTATGGTTAGCCATTGCATGTCGATGTAGTTCAAATTTGAATTACGGTCATTAAATGGCTAGAAAATCACTTAAATGTCTTTAAAAGGTAAAATCACCCCTGATATTTTCCAAATTTTCACATGACAGTTCTATTAGTGCATGTTAAACATAGAAAAAATTGAAGGCCGTAAGAGGAAGCTATCTCCCGTTCGTCATCAAACATGCATTATTCCCTCGCGGAACCACGAGCCTTCTAGTGAGTTGCTTCGTTTTGTGAGGGGTGTGTGTGTCCAAACTTTCGTCAAACAGGCCAATTTGTTTTACCATATCATCTTGGTTGAATGACATTACAGCAAGTAAGGTTTCATGTTTTTTTGATCATTTTTTAATTTTTTGGAATTAAAATGCCATGGCACTCCATCCATGTGTCCATGCCGTGAGACCAATATGTTTGAAAGTTCCTTCCAATTTAATGCACATGGAATTAACTCGCACACAAGTACACAAATATGATTTTTCAAATCGTTATGGTTAGCGTTGCATGTAGATGTAGTTCAAATTTGAATTACGGTCATTAAATGGCTATAAAATCACTTAAATGTCCTTAAAAGGTCAAATGACCCCTAAAAGTTTCCAATTTTTCACATGACAGTTGTATTAGTGCATGTTAAATGTAGAAAAGATTTGAAGGCCGTAAGAAGAAGCTATCTCCCGTTTGTCATCAAACATGCATTGTTCCCTCTCGGAACCACGAGCCTTCTAGTGAGTTGCTCCGGTTTGTGAGGTGTGTGTGTAGAAACTTACGTCAAAGAAGCCAAATTTTTTACCACATCATCTTGGTGGCATGACATTACATCAAGCAAGGTTTCATGTTTTTATGTTCATTTTAATTTTTTTGGAATTAAAAATGCCATGGCACTCCATGCATGTGTCCATGCCGTGAGACCAATATGTTTGAAAGTTCCTTCTAATTTACTGCACATGGAATTAACTCGCATCGAAGTACACAAATATGATTTTTCAAACCATTATGGTTAGCCGTTGCATGTAGATGTAGTTCAAATTTTAATTACGGTCATTAAATGGCTAGAAAATCACTTATCTTTAAAAGGTCAAATGACCCCTAAAATTTTCCAAATTTTCCCATGAGAGTTGTACTAGTGCATGTTAAACGTAGAAAAAATTTAAAGGCCATAAGAGGAAGCTATCTCCTGTTCGTCATCAAACATGCATTGTTCCCTCCCAGAAACACAAGCCTTCTAGAGAATTGCTCTGGTTTGTGAGGGATGTGTGTCCAAACTTTCGTCAAACATGCCAATATTTTTTACCACATCATCTTGGTGGCACGACATTACATCAAGCAAGGTTTCATATTTTTCTGATAATTTTTTAATTTTTTGGAATTAAAATGCTATGGCACCCCATGCATGTGTCCATGCTGTGAGACCAATATGTTTGAAAATTCCTACTAATTTACTGCACATGGAATTAACTCACACACAAGTACACAAATATGATTTTCAAACTATTATGGTTAGTCGTTGCATGTAGATGTAGTTCAAATTTCAATTACGGTCATTAAATGGCTAGAAAATCACTTAAATGTCTTTAAAAGGACAAATGACCCATAAAATTTTCCAAATTTTCACATGACAATTGTATTAGTGCACGCTAAACGTAGAAACAAATTGAAGGCCATAAGAGGAAGCTATCTCATGTTTGTTATCAAACATGCATTGTTCCCTCTCAGAACCACGAGCCTTCTAGTAAGTTGCTTTGGTTTGTGAGGGGTGTGTATCCAAACTTTCATCAAACATGCCAATATTTCTTACCACATCATCTTGGTGGCATGACATTACATCAATCAAGGTTTCATGTTTTTCTGATAATTTTTTAATTTTTTGGAATTAAAATGCCATGCCATTCCATGCATGTGTCCATGCTATGAGACCAATATGTTTGAAAATTCCTTCTAATTTACTTCACATGGAATTAACTCGCACACAAGTACACAAATATGATTTTCAAACCATTATGGTTAGCCGTTGCATGTACATGTAGTTCAAATTTGAATTACGGTCATTAAATGGCTAGAAAATCACTAAAATGTCTTCAAAAGGTCAAATGACCCCTGGAATTTTCCAAATTTTCACATGACAGTAGTATTAGTGCATGTTAAACATAGAAAAAATTTGAAGGACGTAAGAGGAAGCTATGTCCCATTCGTCATCAAACATGCATTGTTCCCTCTCGGAACCATGAGCCTTCTAGCGAGTTGTTCCGGTCTGTGAGGGGTGTGTGTCCAAACTTCAGTCAAACAGGCCAATTTTTTTACCACGTTATCTTGGTGGCATGAAATTACATCAAGCAAGGTTTCATGTTTTCTGATCATTTTTTAATTTTTTGGAATTAAAATGCCATGGCACTCCATGCATGTGTCCAAGGCGTGAGACCAATATGTTTGAAAATTCCTTCTAATTTACTACACATGGAATTAACTCGCACACAAGTACACAAATATGATTTTTCGAGCTGCTATGGTCAGCCGTTGCATGTAGATGTAGTTCAAATTTGAATTACAATCATTAAATGGCTAGAAAATGACTGAAATGTCTTTAAAAGGTCAAATGACCCCTAAAATTTTCCAAATTTTCACATAACAGTTGTATTAGTGCATGTTAAATGTAGAAAAAAATTGAAGGCTGTAAGGGAAGCTATCTCCGGTTCGTCATCAAACATGCATTGTTCCCTCTCGGAACCACGAGCCTCCTAGTGAGTTGCTTCAGTGTGGGAGGGGTGTGTGTCCAAACTTTTGCCAAACATGCCAATTTTTTTACCACATCATCTTAGTGGCATGCCATTATATCAAGCAAGGTTTCATGTGTTTCTGATCTTTTTTTAATTTTTTGGAATTTAAATGCCATGGCACTCCATCCTTAATTGTGTCATAGCTATTAGACCAATATGTTTGAAAATTCCTTCCAATTTACTGTACATGGAATTAAATCGCACACAAGTACACAAAATATGACTTTTCAAAATATTTCGGCGGTGGATTTGTTGAAGTTATGCGTACTTAGGCTTTGTTTTTAATGCTGGTATTTTGTTAGAGCAATGTTTAGGTCAACTGACTCTTTTTAATTACTAAAATTACTCGATTCAGTAAGTGATGTCTGTGTGATTACGCTCTTTTGTGTGCCCAAATTGGCAAGCGATGTTAAATTATTCAATGACGTACCTGGGGAAATTTCCACCAAAATTTGAATTATCAAGCTCATCCCATGCGCGTAAAGCAGAAGAATCATTTGTGATGGACACTATCGTTCAAGCTGAATGGTGTCCGGCAGCACCGCACACAAAGTTTCCCTCCACATTTCGAAATTTTTGGCCTACCGCCTTCCCAACCCCCTTTTCTCCCTGACCACAAGTCATATTTCCCATGTTTCCTCCTTCCTTCCTTCCTTCCTTCCTTCCTTCCTAAGCTAGAACTGCTTCCTCGCTTGCTTCTCGCTCTCGCTGCCTCGCATCCTACCGCCGGGGTTGCCATGGCCTTGTTCAAAGACCTCTCCAGCGGTTCCTCCTCCTCCTCCGATTTGTTCACCACCCGGGTATGCCTCTCTTCTCTCTCTCGGGCTATTACTTGGAATGAAGGATTTTTACCCGCAGTAGATTTGAGTCATTTCTTCCTCTTGTAGTTCCCTAGGACCATAAGTTGCAATGAATGGAGCGGGGTGACTGAAGATATGTCTTCTCGTTGTCACCATCAATCTCCATGCGTGAAGCTAGTTGCGTTTGAATATGTGGACAGTGGGAGGAAGATTCTGGCATTTGAAGAGAAGGTTAGTGTCGGGGATATACCCCGCGGTATGACCCGGCCGGATGTATGCCGAGGTCGTGACTTGGCGACTCACTGGTAACCCGCCCTCACCTGGTGACTCACTGATGACCTGGCCTGGCGTGGTGACTCATTGGTGACCCGACATGCGAGTCAGAGGAGAGACAAGAACCGGTGGCCCAGAAGGCGGCTCATGGAAGGCCGACTAATATTATGGTGGGCTGGTTTAAGGCATAAGGAATATTCTCTTAAAAATGAAGCAAGACTAGGATTTCACTTGTAATAAGGGTAGTCCTAGTCCTACTAGGACTCCTCATGTAACCTGCCCCTCCAACTTATATAAGGAGGGATAGGGCACCCCAAGAGAAACAGGTTTTAGACAGACAAGTCAATAGCTCTCGAGATAGAGGTAGCAAAAGAGCACCCTTGTAATTGTGAGTATCATCATCATCAATATCAATGAAGCAGCATGTAGGATTTTACCTCGACCGTGAGGGGCCGAACGTGGGTAAAACCTCGTGTCTCTCGTCCCATGCAACCCCTCTCAAGCTACCACATAGATGTGTTGGCCCCACGACTAAGTCCTAACACTAATGACATCTGCCGTGACAAATCCACGACAGTTGATGCCCACTGTGGGGCCTCCGCACGGTGGTGTTGAGTTCTTGGAGGGCACTTTTCTAGGGATCGAGAAGTTCCGCCGGCAAAGTGAAAAGTTCCACCTGGCTCGACGAAAAGTTCTGCCTGGATCATCAGAAAGTTCTGCCCGGATCATTGAAAAGTTTCAGCCGGCTCGTTGAATAGTTCCTTCCGGCTCATTGGTTTCGCCTGCTCGTTGGAAAGTTCTGGCCGAATCAATGAAAAGTTCTGACCGCCTCAATGAGAAGTTCCATCCGAATTGCCAAAGAGTTCCGACCGCCTCAACGAAAAGTTCCATCTGAATCGCCAAAGAGTTTCGACCGCCTCGACGAAAGGTTCCATCCAAACTACCAAAAAAGTTCCGACCGCCTCGAAGAAAGGTTCCAACCAAATTGCCAAAGAGTTCCGACTTAGGGGGGGTCAAACACGACTAGGAGGATCTCACTCCGAGCTGCCCTGCTCCAGCCCTACTGCGATCGCGCTTCAAAGCCACTGCATCACCGTCATCACTGTAACCTCGGGCTGATCCACCCCGCTCATCTTATCCGAGCCGCCGTGCGTTACCTACAAGCCGCCTCTACTTCAACATCCGGGTCTCACCTTGGGGCGTCCGCGGTCTCACTTTGAGCCATTTTCATTGCTATGAACCGCCGCTTCCGCCGAGGACTTGAGAGATTGATTAAATTGTTGTTAGTAGAGGTTATCCACATCTGCTATATATGGATCATCTATCATTCGAACAAATCAGGTGATTTCTGTCCAGTCAATTTTTGTTGATATGTTTTTGTTCTTTAAAGAATAAGTACTCTGGCTTGTGATATTATTTGATGCAGGATAATTGTTCACTTCAAGAGCGATGGTCGTGAATATATAGCTCGCGCCAAAATTATCATGCGCTAGCATCTGACTATGCCATAATTCTCAATAACTGTATGTGCAAGCCGCGGCCTCTGCGGCCTAGTCTACATCAACGTGACGCGGCTAACTTGCCTGTCCGCGTGGCTGATCGCGCCCGCGATTGATTCGCCATCTGTGCGGCTTACTGTGCCCACGATTGACTCGCCGTCCGTGCAGCTTACTGCGCTCGCGATCGGCTGGCCGTCTGCGTGGCTTACCACGCCTCTGATTGCCTCGCCGTCCGTGTGACTTACTGCGCCCGCGAATGACTCGCCGTCTGCACTGCTTATCATGCCTGCGATTGACTCGCCCATCCGCACTGCCTATCTGCTCCCGTGGCCGACTCGCCCGTGATTAACTTCAGCTTCACCATAGTGCTCATCAACTCTGCGGCGATTAATTTCCAGCCTAACATATCAGGTGAAATCCATCCAGTATATTTTTATATTACATATTACTCTGGCTTGCAAATTCCTTAATGCGGGACAAATGGTTTACTGAAAAAGTGATTGTCATGCCACGGAGTTTGTTGAATGACTCATACCGGAAGTATACAACACAAATTGCAAGGATCATCAATTCGCTTCAAGCTTCTGTTTACATAAATATCAGTGTTCCGCTGTTTAAATTCTATGCCGGTTTATATCATGGTCAAGTATGGAGAATCTTAAGCCAACTCCTCGAGTCGTATTAAGACTCGGGGGCTACATGGACATGACACAACAAATGTTGCTAGTCTCAGCAATATTCAAGAACCCCCGGTCATTGGAGGGAAAAATAACCCGGCCCTGGAGGCTACTGCGCTATTGCTGAAAATTTCAAGGCCGTCAGAAAATTTTCAGCTTAAAAAAAGTGTCTGGTAATCATAGAGTTCCGGCTCAATAGAAAAATTCCGGGTTATCAGGAAAGATTCCGGTTCAAGGGGAATCTGTCTCCCACAAAGCTTTGAAGAAATCCCGGCTCAAGAAGAAATTTATCTCTCGCAAAGTTTGAGTTCTCAAAAAAATAAAGGTTGCCAAAGAGAACTTGTTGCCATGATGAGCGGTTCAAACATGGGTATCCTGTCTTCTTAGCTTATCTTTTTGCAGATCACTTGGAGGCTTCCTGCTCATTGAGCTTAGCTATGACTACCCTCTTGATCCGGCTTGCACACTTTATTACAAATTACATGGGGGCTTCCTCCTCACTGAGTATAGCTATGACTACCCTTTGATCCGGCTTATACACCTTGTTGCAAATGACTTGGGGGCTTTTTGCCCAGGTTTAAAGGTTACCAAAGAGAACTTGCTACAATGTGCAGTTCAAACATAAGTAACCTGCCTTGATGGCTTATGATAGGTCACTTGGGGGCTTCCTGTTCAATGAACATAGCTATATTTACCCTTTTGATCGGCTTGGACACCAGGTGTATTCATGAAAACTCTGGGTTATCCTACCTTTGTATGTCGGCCACTCTGCCCAGGTAATCCTGGAATGACCCGCCATACTCTTGACAGTCAATCTTACAAAGACCCTGAAGTTGTCAAAGTTAAAATGATGATTTGTCATGTGAGGCCCAGTTTACAGGTTTGAATAAAGGATTAACTCAGTGGCTGTGCGACCCTTTGAATAGCACTTGATCTTCAGGTTTGGCAGCCTATGAAAGCCTTGTTTTTTTCTGTTTTGTTATTTTATTTGAACATTGTTTGGGTTCATATTTTTTGTACCATATTGACATATGATTTAAAATGATCCAGGCCATGTAGCCTTAATCCTTATGGCTCATATTTGAGCATATCTGGGGTTTTGATAACCCGTTCTGGCTTTGGATGTTAAGTCGCCAGATTACTTTGAGTGCGCCATTGGAATCATGCGCTTATAAATCTTGGGGTGGTCACCCTAACTAGATATGGGGATGTAAGCCGGCAATTTGAGCCAATTTTCCAGGTATGTTTTTAAATTGTTGGATGAATATGCGAGGTTTGATAACCCGCCCTGGCTATGGACTTTAAGCCGCCAATATACTTTGGATTGCGTAATTGGAATCATGCGCTTACAAGATATTTGGGTTGTCACTCTCACTGGATACGACAATGTAAGCCGGCAGTATAAGTCAATTCTAGAGGTATGTTTTCCTAGTTATATGAATATGCGAGGTTTGATAACCCGCCCTGGCTTTGGACTTTAAGTCGCCTGTATGTTTAGGCTTGAATGGCCTTAATTCTAGTCTTTTCCATAATTGCATAAGGCTGTACTATGTTTGGGTTGTTACCCGCCCTGGCTTTTGATGTTAAGTCACCATGGCATATGTTGTTTAAACTTTGTGCAGGACATGCAGAGCTATGACTTACATAAATGATTAAGCCCATCATCAAAGAATGCAATTGGTGTTTTAGAAGGGTTATCCATTCTTGATTTTTACAAAGTCTATAAGCCGTCGTGTTATAAAAATTCTAGCTTACAATAAATGCACGTTAAGTTGCCATCGGCCAAGAGCCGCTGAGTATTGAACTCCGGATTTACTTATCAATAGATAAAGTATTCAAATCTTTAATAGCCAAACTTGGCTGGATTTTTATTATAATATTGAATGATTGAGGTTTTCATCCGGATTATATTATTCCACTCTTTAATAGCAAACATGGCTGGATTTTTATAATATTTATCAATAACCAGTATTATGATTGAGGTTTCAAAGATGCTTCAGAGCAATGGCTATTATTCCTTCATCCAAAAATACAACCTCACAGCAGAGTGCATGGTCTAATATTGATATGCAAGAGTTTCAGCAATATTATCTGGACAATGGATTTGATTTTATTTACAATGGAAGGAATAGTCCCGAGTTGCTGCAACCTTAGGACCCGACACTTGGGGGCTACATTATTCAAATCATGATTATATCAAATATGGAAGTCCCATGTTGCTACAAGCATGCACCATGACACTTGGGGGCTAATGCAAGGTCATTTTTTACTCGCCTTATTGAAGACCCAGCTCATCACAATGTTATGAGCTGGCCCTTGGGGGCTACTAATTGCTACTGTCAAAAAGTCAAAGTACACAAGCCTTAATCCATTATATTGAAGCGTCCACTGCTCAGTTGGTAGAGCACAACCTTATGGTCGTGGGTTCGAGCCCCATGGTGGGGGCTACATCATATGATGTTATTTTCAATGAAGTATATATAAATTCCCAACTTAGTATTATCTTACTAAGCCGGCCCTTGGGGGATACACGTTGCTGCTCAAGTCTACCAGATCATATCTACAAAGTCCCTGCTCATTATTGCATAATGACCCAACACTTGGGGGCTACACATGGGAAGTTCAAAATGTGCAGTTTATGATTGGCGACTTACATGAACAACCCGGATTTCTCCAAGTTGCAGCATTTATATTAAAGCAAGTCTTAAGATATCACTATGTTTTCTTCTTAAGACTTGGGGGCTACAGGTTATATGCATATAAAGAAGGAATGTCTTCAAATTCTCAGTTTTGAGCAAACAAGGAAGATCAATTGTGTGACCCGGCGTTGGCAACAATCATGACCCGACATCTATAATAGTCATGACCCGGAATCATCAGTTTTTATAACCCGACGATTTTGGAAATCATAACTCGGCAAGTTCTACATTTTCAAGTTGGCTAAATATTAGTTGAATATTTCAAGACCAATATTTTTGTCAAGTCACAGCATTGAAGGCCGACTCAAATGGATTCTTTTTTACAATATTTCTTCTACAAGCAAATTGACTATGAAGTTGGTCTATTGACCCGGAATTTCCAGAAGAAGGAAATGACAAGGACTTAAGGATGAACATGTGCCGGTTCAGAAAAAACTTTTAACCCGGAGCAGAACCTATTAAATATGTTCTTGTGTTTATTTTGCAGGATGAGTTTAACATGGATAAATCGAAATTAAACTGGGGGCTAATGTCGGGGATATACCCCGTGGTATGACCCGGCTGGATGTATGACCAGGTCGTGACTTGGCGACTCACTGGTGACCCGCCCTCACCCGGCGACTCAATGATGACCCAGTCGGGCGTGGTGAGTCATTGGTGACCCGGCAGGCAAGTTAGAGGAGCGACAAGAACCGGTGGCCCAGAAATCAGCTCATGGAAGGCCGAGTAATGTTATGGTGGGCCAATTTAAGGCATAAGGAATATTCTCTTACAAAGGAAGCAAGACTAGGATTCCACTTGTAATAAGAGTAGGCATAGTCCTACAAGGACTCCTCATGTAGCCCGCCCCTCCAACTTATATAAGGAGGGACAAGGCACCCCAAGAGGAATAGGTTTTAGACAGACAAGTCAATATCTCTCTAGATAGAGGTAGCAAAAGAGCACCCTTGTAATCTTGAGCATCATCATCGTCAATATCAATGAAGCAGGATGTAGGCTTTTACCTCGACCGTGATGGGCCGAACTTGGGTAAAACATTGTGTCTCTCGTTCCACTCAACCCCTCTCAAGCTACCACATAGATGTGTTGGCCTCACAACTAAGCCCTAACACTAAGGACATCTTCTGTGACAAATCCATGATTTAGACCCTCTTTCATTGTTACAAAGCATTTGTTAGATGTGATTCAGACACTGCCACGGTCCCAACCCATTCATACCACACCTTCAACTAAACGCATCCTAAGACAGTGTCACAGTTTGTACCTAGTATCTAAAACTGTTGCCATCTCATCAGCGGTGCCATTAGAAAATTATTTGGCACCGCTTCAGCAGTTTGTGCAGCCAACTTGTCCACACATCTAAGAAGCCAAGAAGTAAAATACTAAATCTTTATGGCACAAAGGAACTAGGCATCGGAGTAATTAGGTGCTCCGGAGTTCGGGTCACTGATTTTTTTCTGCTGCATCGGCTCGCCAGTGCGGGGCACCGGTACGAGATGTAGCAACAGTTGTCTTTACAAATGCTTTGGCATACATAGTGCACGGCCTTAGTTCTATTAGTTCTATGTTACTAAATTTGTGGACGTACACACCTGTTAGTATCAATTTTTTTGTCATCCAAACACTATTGCTATGCTGTTGCAGTTATATTTACCTTCCTCTTAAATTGTTCAATTTGTTATTTATTGTACATGAGTAAGAACTTGTAGCGTTGTTGTAGTTAATTATAGCTTCTAATGTTTCAGAATTTGGTTGTTCTCTCAGTAGCAATTAATTCATTTGCACATTGATCTTTTTGAGAAGATATGTCATAATTAACCTGCTACTTCAGTTTTTCAAAAAAAGAATTGGTGATTTTCTATGTTGCTATAGACCCATTTTCCCTACAATTGTTACTTGTATATTTTTAAATATTATAGGATGAACGGAAGTGTTCTTACTTGGAGTGGGTTGATAAAGAGTGGCCACGGTCTTTGAAGATGTGCCTAGAAAAGCTCTGGAGCATGTATGGGGAAGAGAATAGAGGTAGGCTTTGTCAGATATCGGGTTCCAGCAAAACCCTTAATGTTCGAACTGTGGGGTGCGTGCAAAGATATTTGCCCTACCGATCCACGTCCCGACGCCTCGCTGAGAATCTAAGCTACATGATGAACAACACACGAGACACAAGGTTTATACTGGTTCAGGCCACCGTTGTGGTGTAATACCCTACTCCAGTGTGTGGTGTGGTGGATTGTCTCAGGGGCTGATGATGAACAGTACAGGGGAAGGACAGCCTCGCGAGAGGTGTTCTTGAGCTGGTGCGGTGTTCTACTTGGGTGAGTTCGATCGCCTGTGGATCTGATGAGAACTCGATGCCCTCTACTGTGGTGGCTATCTCTATATATAGAGGCCTTGGTACTCTTCCCAAATATTGAGCGGGAAGGGCGCCAACAACGTCCATTTTGAAGGGGAACATCTAGTACAAGTTATCCTGACTAAAGTTGGTCTTCGGCTCTCAAAGGCACTGGCGATGACGCCGTCTTGGGCTCCATGGTGACCTCCGTCCTGCCGCTCTGTTGGTCCTAGTCTCGTTGCGCTGAAATGGTAACCTTTGCTTGATGCCTCGGTACTCCGCACCTACGCTTGCCCCCTTTGCACTAAAGAGGAAACAAGGACACTGCACAGGTCGGCGCCCGCCTGGTGCCCTCCCGGTCTCGATCGTCATGGCTTGTGTCATGAGCACCTCGCGAGGTATCCTTGCCTTGATCTCTCTGCCTCCTCATGAGCTGGCCTGGTGAGGCCGTTCCCGAGGAAGCCTCACATCGTCCGCCCCGCGAGGCTTGGCCCCTCGTGAGGGTCTTGAGCTTGAGTTGATGAAGATGGGCCTTACTAGGCCACCATTTGAGCCATGCAGCAGGCCGCAGGCAGGCAAGTCTGGGGACCCCCGTTCCTAGAACGCCGACAGTAGCCCCCGGGCCCAAGGTGCGCTTGGACTTGGCTTAGCAGTGAAGCGAAAGGGCAAGTGCAGAGCGCCGTCGGCCCCAACGGCCTGCGGCCTTGGTCGCCATGTGGCGGTTGATTGGACGTGGGCGTCTCCGCTTCCCCACGCTGCCTCAGCAACTGCCCGATTTGACGAGTCCTTGCATACAAAACCGAGTCATGATTACCTGCGATCGTGGAGGCCGACGGTTGGCCTCCTCTGGGCTATAAGTACGGAGAGGCGTGAGCCCCCGCAGTCCATCTCTTCTTGCTCTACTCCTTCTTCCTTGCTCCTCCTCCATCTTGACGCCAATGGCGCCGATCCGCCTGTTCTCAGCCGGGGAGAAAGGAAAGGCTCCCCGAGAGGGGCCCGACCCGCTCTCGCCGAAGAAGCGGACGGTCCCCAGCCGCCGTTACGAGGCTGCCCGGCCAGAGACGTCGAGGCCTTGGTACGAGCGGCCACCTCCTAGGTTTCCGCTACCTCTGTACGCCCGGGCTGAGGGCCCTGTAGAGGAAGACGCCGAGCAGCGTCGCCTGCACCGTCGGCGGCACCGACGAGTTGTGGCGGTGCGCGCCATCACTCCTGGATTCCATGCCGCGGACTCCTCTCACGAGCTCGTACTTCATGCCGCCATGCCTCCAAGCTCCTAGATATGCCTTCCTCCTTCCTTTGCCTTCGAGATGCCGCCGAGCGGGCCTCTTGAGCTCTGGCTACAGCACGCCGACTGCGGTACCCTAGTGGGGGCATGTAAAGCGTCTGTTGTGTCTTTTGTTGATATTATCCTTATTATGAAATGGTGCAAGATGCTTGTCCTGTCTCGGCACGGTTCCCCCTTTTTATCCTCGTGAGGGCTTGGTTCTCTACGCTGACAGGTCCCGGTCCCCAAGCAGGCTTCAGCCGTCGCTAGTATGCCAGCTCGCGATGCCGTGGTCAAGGCCAGGAGGTGAGCGACCCGAGGTCCAGTAAGAACCCCTGAGGCGCGATGCTCAGGAGGTCCCCTTTAGCGCTTAAGCAGCTGCCGCAAGGCAATAAAGGAAGGCAATGTCACCATCACAGAGCCGCATTAAGTGAGGGTTTGGTGGCGCGTCGATTAGCAGTTCCAGGAGCGTGACTTATCTCAAAAACTAGGAGTTGTCCCTTCGCGAGGTGCCGGACCTGTGTGTCGGCAGCTGGGATGTCGCTGGGTCAGGCCTTCGTGAGCTTCTCCTCCCTTCCTCGCACTCTCCTTCGTGCTCTACATCCTCAGGTCCCAGCCCTCGAGCGAGCTCAGCCGCCGCTGGTATGTCAGGTCACGACGCCATGGACAACGCCAGGGGGTGAGGGCTGGAGAGCCAGTAAGAGCTCCTGAGTCGTGATGCTCAGGAGCCCCCCTTTTAATGCGCGAGCGGATCGCACGGGTCAGGGAGAGAGAGAGCTCGTGACGCCCCCACGTTATTCCTTAGGTGGACCCTGTAAACCAACACGAGGGAAGCAAGGACTGCCATTACGATTGTCGGCCAGCAATTGGTTGCTCCGAGGGAGTGATGAGGGCACTGAGGGCCTGGTGAGGTAGCACTTTGTGGGGCTGCCGCGGCCAGAGCTCGACCACTCAGATTTGTCGACGTTGCAGGGATGGACCCATGCACAAGCGTCGTGCCAGAGCGAGTGGCTCAAAAGGTAGGTGTCAATCGAGCAGGCGATTATCACAGGCAGTTAAGCATGAAGGCAAACCAACAAAGATAGATGCAGGAAGAATACATGCCACTAGGTCAGGCCCAAGCGGCTTGGGGATGATGCAGCCCGAGGGGCGCCCCCAGCAAAGTGAACTAAAGACATAAGCAAAATGGATACGTGCCATGGGGACAGACCCACGCGACCTGGGAATGATGCAGCCCTGAGGGCGCTCCTAGCTGAAATGGAACTCGAAAGATGTCACCTGATATCCTTGCAGAGCAGGTGTTGGAGTAGCTGACGACGCACGGTGAAGATGCCGACCCTCATGAGCCACCGGAGCCCTCAGCCTCGGGAGGCTCTGGGGGTCCGGCGGCTCGTCAAGGTCCATCTCCATCTCTGCCATGAAGGCGCGGTGCCTGACCTCCTGAGCTTCCAGAATGCTCCGCATCAGGCGCTGGTGGGCAGCAGCCGCGTTCGGCAGGCCGAAAGGCATGCAAACATAGCTGTGAGGTGGACCCTCGCAATGTCCCATGCGTGAAGGCCAGAAACACTCCTGATACGTGACTCGGTTGAGCCCTGGATAGTCGATGTAGATGCGCAGCCCGCCATCCTCGCCTGGATGGGGAGTTACGCCGGGTAGGCGGCGATTGCCGCGCATGACTCTCGATTCCTGCAGCTCTTGAGTGACCTTGGTGATGAACTCCTGAGGGTTGGGCCCTCCTTGCCTCATGCCTTCCTGAGGGAAACGTGCCGTGAATCACGCCTCCAAGTGGTGCTCGAGCGCCTCCCTTGTGATGTTGGCAAATTCTGAGGCCCCCTAGGAGAGAGCCCCCGAGCCTTGCCTGAGGAGGGCGCCGGGTGCACCTTCCAATGCGATGGAGGGAGGTGCACCTTGGACGGGCGCAGATCCTGGCGTGGCGCCTCCGGAGATGCCTGTCTTGTGAGGCCTTGAGCTAGGTGATGTCTTCTTCTTCTTAGGAACTACCTCAGGAAGGTTCCCACTCTTGCTGTCTGGGTCCTCAACTGATGCAGCTTGGAAGGCACGCTCGAGAGAGCACACCGCATCCTTCTCTTCGCAGGGGACTGTGACAACTCCACTGCTTCCCGGCATCTTGAGGACATTGTAACCATGGTGAGTCACTGCCATGAACTTGGCCAGGGCTGGATACCCGAGGATGGCATTGTATGGCAGGCGAATGTGGGTAACGTCGAAGTTGATGAGCTCGGTACGGTAGTTCTTGCACTGACCGAAGGTGACATGGAGACGAACCTTCCCTATTGTAGTGGTGGAGCCGTCAGTGAGTCCTGAGAAAGGCTTGGTTGGCTGAAGCAGATCATATGGCACTTGGAGATTGTTGAATGTCTCGACGGACAGAACATTGAGTCCTGCGCTGCCATCGATGAGTGTCCTGGTAACTTGCACATTGCTGATGACTCGGGAACAAAGCATTGGGAGGACACCGGCTGTAGCCGCACACTTGAGCTGATCCGCTGAGCTGAACGTGATGGCACACGTGGACCACTTGAGAGGGCGCGTGACCTCGAGCTTGGGGAGGACCGCGTTCACCTTGCGAGCAAACTGCTTGAAGATGCACTGAGAGGGTGGGGCCTGGGCTCCGCCCAAGATTCAAGCTATAGCACGTGGCTCCTGGAAGCCCCTAGCCCCCTCATCCTGATGGTGGTCGTCATTCCTTCTTGGCGGTGGTGGCAGAGGAGGAAGGCCTGCGTTGCCCTGCGGGGAATTCTCGCGAGGCTGATCCCTCCAAGCCCCCTCGCGAGGCTGGTCCTGCCAGTGGTCCTCGCGAGGTCGGTCTCGCTACCCTTGGCGAGGGCCTCGGTCATCCCATCGTCCTCCACCTCTTCCTCCTTCTCAGTCGTAGCCCCGATCGTTGTGCTCGGGGTGTCGACCGATTCCTCCTCGCACGGCCCTGAGCTCTTGGCATTCGTTGGTGTTGTGGGTGTGGAGGTCATGGTACACGCAATACCGACTGCCCTTGGACGACTCTGGCTGGTCCCTGCCGCGCTTCGTTTCTGGCTCCGCTGCAAGCACGGCTGCTCCTTTGCGCTTCACATCCTTGGCCTTGGCTTTCTTCTCTTCCGGGTCAGCAGCTGCGAGCTCAAGAAGGTAGAGGCGCCCCTCCTCAGCCCTTGTGCACTTGGTCACCAGGTTGAATAGCTCCAGAGATGTACACAGATCCTCGTGGATGGCGAGCTCCTCCTTCATCTTGACATCACGGACGCCATCAAAGAACGCTGAGATGATGGCCTCCTCAGTCGCCTTGGGAATCTTGAGGCGAGCACTATTGAAGCGATGGATATACTTCTGCAAGGTATCTTCTGGTTGCTGCTTGATGCGGCACAGGTCACCCACGACTGGAGGACGGTCGCGCGTGCCCTGGAAGTTGGCGATGAAGCGGGTGCGCATGTCGTCCCAAGAGGAGATTGTGCCGGGGGGCAGGTTCAGGAGCCAGGTGCGGGCACCATCTTTGAGGGCCATGGGAAACCAATTCGCCATGACCTTCTCGTCTCCATTGGCCGCTTAGATGCCCAGATCGTAGAGCTGCAGGAACTCCGCGGGGTCGGCAGTGCCGTCGTAGCAGGGAGGCGGATCCGGCTTGAACTTGCCCGGCCAGGCGAGAGTGCGAAGGTCAATGGTGAATGCGCGGCAGCCTGCGGTGCCCACCAGAGCCCTTTGCAAAAATGGGGCTTGCTCCTGGGGATTCCCGTGCACCGCCGCGAGTGGCAGCGCGGGGTCTTGACGTGCTAGCGCAGGGATGCAGTCATGACGTGCTCGAGCAGGGAGCACGCGGGCACCTTCTTGGGGACGAGGGATTTCTTGGCAGCTCCTTTCTTGTCGTGCGGGCGCTGGACGCGGTGGGTCTCGTCCAGGGGCCGCGCACCTTGGAGCCAGGGCTCCTTCTTGGGGAGGAGGTGGCGGAGGCACCTCCTGAGCTGCATCACCCACGCAGGACGGAGGGCGAGGCAGCGAGAGGGACGGCGCAGGGGAGCCCCCTGCGGCGCTGACAAGCTCGATGATGCGAGCGAGCCACTCCTCGTAGAGGTCGTCGATGGGACGGTAGTGTAGGAGCTCGCGGGCCAGGAGCAACGCGGCATGCACGTCCGTGGTAGCGCGACGGGCGTGGGATGACGAACCAGCTATAGTCAGCGATGGAGTGGTGGTGCGGCCTTCCCGCCGCACCGAGGGATGCAGCAACGATGCCTGCTGCTCATTCCCCGCCTGGCCGGTGGCGGCGTTGGCGGCAGGCGTCGGGGAATGACGGGGAGGCCTACCGACAGGAGCCGTCTGGGCGACGCGGGTGGCGAGAGCAGCCCGACGCTCGGCACGAGCTCGGCGAGCGTCAGCCATGGATGCGACGAACGATCAAGCGTGGAGTAGCAGAAGAAAAGATTCTGGTGCATCCCTACTTGGCATGCCAAATGTCAGATATCAGGTTCCGGCAAAACCCTTAAGGTTCGAACTCTAGGGTGCGGGCGAAGATCTTCCCCTACCGATCCACGTCCCGACGCCTCGTGGAGAATCTAAGCTACACGATGAACAACACAAGGGACACAAGGTTTATATTGGTTCGGGCCATCGTTGTGGTGTAATACCCTACTCCAGTGTGTGGTGTGGTGGATTGCCTCAGGGGCTGATGATGAACCGTACAGGGGAAGGACAACCTCGCGAGAGGTGTTCTTGAGCTGGTGCGGTGTTCTACTTGGGTGAGTTCGATCGCCTCTGGATCTGATGAGAACTTGATGCCCTCTACTATGGTGGCTATCTCTATATATAGAGGCCCTGGTCCTCTTCCCAAATATTGAGCGGGAAGGGCACCAACAACGGCCATTTTGAAGGGGAACATCTAGTACAAGTTATCCTGACTAAAGTTAGTCTTCGGCTGCCAAAGGCACTGGCGATGACGCCATCTTAGGCTCCACGGTGACCTCCGTCCTGCCGCTGTTTTAGTCATGGTCTCGTTGCACCGAAATGGTAACCTTTGCTTGATGCCTCGGTACTCCGCGCCTGCGCTTGCCCCCTTTGCACTAAAGAGGAAACAAGGACACTGCGCAGGTCGGTGCCCGCCTGGCGCTCGCCTGGTCTCGATCGTCATGGCTTGCGTCACGAGCACCTCCGCCTCCTCACGAGCCAGCCTGGTGAGGCCGTTCCTGAGGAAGCCTCGCCTCGTCCACCCCGCGAGGCTTGGCCCCTCGCGAGGGTCGTGATCTTGAGTTGATGAAGATGGGACGTACTGGGCCACCACTTGAGCCACGCCGCAGGCCGCAGGCAGGCAAGTTTGGGGACCCCCATTTCTAGAACGCCGACAGGCTTAGAGAAAGTGTTTTCAATGTTGAAGAATATTTGAAGACGCGGGATAAAAAGGGGAAGGTGTAGAATGAGCTCAGATTTAATAGATCAGACTTTCTAAGATGGTGTTGGCAAAGGAGGAGGCACTTTCCTAGTTGGCCAGTGCAAAACAGGTTCTTACTGAACTAAAAGTAGAGGTGGATAAGACGATCCTGAATGATCTCGATTAGAGAAATGAATATATTGTTCTTATGAAGTTGAACTAGCTATATGTTGTACTATGTTGTTTTCAGGTAGCTATCATACTGTGATGTTAAAATATATCTATGTGCGTGATATGAAATTGGCAAACAGTTGTTCGATATGAAATGTGAATTTGCGTAATATTGGAATTATTAATTGTAAACTAATAAACCTGCTAAATTGGTCATGGAACTTTGAAAACGGTTCTAGTAGTAAAAGCGCTTGTGATGGTTAGCCCAATGTCACACAGTTTTCTTCATCAAATCATGTGTGATGCAGTTGCTAAAAGCAAATGGTTAACCAAGGCGGAGGGTGTGTGATAGTTACACCTATCACACATGAGCCTATACATAAACCTGTGTGGGATGTACATACGCACGGAAACGTTTTCCCTGGATTGACTGTGTGGGATGTACATATGAATGGAAATGTCTTCCCTAGATTGATTGTGTGGGATGTACATACGAACGGAAACATTTTCCCTGGATTGACTGTGTAGGATGTACATAAGAACAGGAACTTATTCCTTGGATTGACTGTGTGTGATATACATACGAACGGAAATGTTTTTCTAGGATTCACCGTGTGGGATGTACATACAAACGGAAATGATTGGGTTTCGATGCCTTGCCCGATCGCACATGAGCTCATTTTGCCCTAGCCTATGTGCCAAGAGGGCCTATTCTTGATGGTTTATGGGTCGTGTGGGAAGGACCCCCCTATCGCCCACACTCACTTGGCGACAGTTCCAAATGCCATCGTGGAACGGGGTTAAAAACCATGTGTATAGCACCTCGCTGTGCCAGTGGTAGCACATTGGTTTTTATGGCCATATCACCACATTGATTTCTATGGCCTATCACCTGCTGGTTCAATGGGACGTGAGTAGTAGTACTAGCATATACACTATATATACTGCATGATTCTTTGCCCCTTCTTTCTTCGCCGACATGTGGGGGAGCCAGCATCCGGGTCGATGTGTCATGCACCAGATTAGAGTGGGGAACGAAAGGGGGGCATCACCATAGTCGTAGCGCCAATAATTAATGACTATAGTGAGTAGTCATATCACATGACCCCGTCTTTCCAGCAGTAACACACCGTCAAATCACACAACCATACCTTTGCAGTAATAAGTTGAATCCGCTACTCCCTCACCCTCCTTGCCTCTCTGTCAAACCGGCTACGTGAAAACTGCTGCACATACTGGGACCAAATCTGGGACCCAATCTCTGACGTCTATGAAGGTCATCAAACTCGTCAGGATCCCTAGTTTGATGAGTTCAAGCAATCACTCAAAACGATGACTTTCAAACCTGAACCATCATCTTCAGCACCATGCCTCATGGCAAAAGGGCCAAAGGTACGTGAACATTCCTCATCTGAATCTAGTGATGATGAATCTGATGAAAATCTCAAACCTAGCTATTCCGAACTTGCTAAGATTGCTGTCAAACAACAAAAAGCTTTGGAAAAGGTTCAAAATCTACAAGACAAAAGCGATGACCTATTGGGTGAGGAATTGGATCGAACTCAAACTCTGACTAATAATCTTCAGCGACTTCAGTCTAAGTTTGATAATCTTCAGAGTCATCGTAACTCTCTCTTAGCCGATCATCAGAAGCTTTATTATGAATTTCTTCAAAGAAAGCAAGATCTTGAGAACTTAAGGGTGAGTTACGAAGATCTTTAGAAGAACGATTCATTGCTTGCTCAACAGATCAGTTTCACTCAAGAAGAATTCATTCCACCATGTTTTAAATATATTGAGCGTGAATCTGCTAATTCTTCACCTGAATGTTCAAATGCTTCTATTGCTGCAAATTCTTCAACTGTCTTTGTGGTCACAAATACCTCATCTGAGGCTACCACAAGTATCACTAACGATAATGCAGGGTTGAAGGAATTGTATGTGACAGGCATATACAAAAGCCTCAAAGGGCATCAGACTCTTTGCGATGTGCTCAAAAAGCAGATCTTGAACAGGAAACCTAGGAAAGAGGGTATTGCCTTTGAGAGGAAACTCAATGCTGATGGGACCTACTGGAAACCTAAGCAGTATCCCAAAACCTCATGGGTTGCTGCTAAAGGACCTCTCATAGATCCATCCACTTTTTTTGAGAAATTATACAGTGGGAGTGGCTCCCACTGTGTTTGTATTACTCAAGAAGTAAGGTACAATGTATAATCCATATTTACAGACATCTCATCCTCCACTTTGGGAGGGAGTGTGGATAAATAGAGACCTGGGCTAACTAGTTGGGATGGAGGTTGTTTACAAAGGAAAGAATAAAGTCTCTCAAATCAACTTTGGTTCTGTATTGAAGTAGGACAAAGTCTTTTTTGAACCTATCAAGCCAATTATGATATGTTGGAGTGATGCCTCTAAAGAGTTTGTTATTCCTTTCTTTCCATATGCTCCAGGCTGCTTGCAAGAAGATTTCCATGAACATGGGCTTATCCCAATTATTAGAGGCTTTGCTTATCCATTGCAATCTGGATCCAGATACATCCCACGTGATTCCAATTTTGGACCAGCTGTATTTGCTAAATGGGCATTGAAAGATCATGTGCTCCACATCCTCTTCAACTAGTTGGTCACACAAGAGACAGCTGAGGTCATCTCCGATGTTATAGTGTCTTCTCTTGAGCATATTACGAGTATTTAGTCGATCAGAGAGGAGGAACCATCCGAACATCTTGATTTTTAGTGTTACCTTGCTCTTCCAAAGCCAATGATAGGATTGGTGTGCTTTCACATCCCGAAAATAGAACTTGTAGTATCTGTTTGCTTTGAATTCCTTCGAGCCCCAACAATATTCCCATGTGTCATGTGTGTATCGAGTTTCCTGATTGCCAATGTGTAGCACTTTTTGTTGTAGGTCACGAACTTCATCAAGTGCTTGTATGGAGAGGGGGAGGTGGAACGTTTAATGGAGGGAAGTAGATCCATCCACTTTATCTGGCTTTACTTGTGAATCTTCATATTCTTTTGATGAGTCATTTGACTCCAACAATAAACTGTTAAAAAATCATAATGGTGAAGTATTTGCTAGATATGTTGGAACTAACTGTAGGAACGGTGCCCATAGGAAGAAAATTTGGGTTCCCAAAATGTGCCTTGAAAGTCTTTGGGTGAATGTCCTCATGAAACCACCCGTGAAGAATAGGAACCCCAGATCAAATTCTTCATATGGATCAAAGTCCTCAGGCAGACCAAATTCCTCATATGGATCGAATTCCTCACGTGGATCAAAATCCTCATATGAACATCATCATGCTAACACTTCTGTTTTGGAAGGAAAATCTAAAGGCAATGAATATTTGCATTATTCTTCAAATCATTATGTTCATAAGTCCTCGAAGAATTTCTCTGCTTATTCATATGCTTACTCTAACCCCTCTTCTGGGAAACGAAGTGCACTAGCTTCAGTGCCACCTTTCTCTTACGGAGCTCGCAAAGTGATGAACTCTTTGCCACCCCTCTATATGTGGGTGGTGAAGAAAAATAACTAACCTCTTGTGCAGGGTCAGGTCTCCAGACGGACTTGAATGTCTGAAGAATTTGCTGGAGACCTGTATATGCTTGAAGGGACGCAAGCTAATCATGAAGAAATGAATTACTCGTTTCTCATGCCCTCATACTGCGATATGTGTTGTATTGCTTGATGAAATTCAATCTGATGAATTTGATGTCATATTCTTCACTGATGAAGTATATGGGATCATAAGTTGCACTAATTCATCTGCAGGATGGTCAACCCAAAGCTACTGAGTGGGTCCTTGATAGTGGATGTACAAATCACATGACTGGAGATAGGAACCTATTGATGGACACTGCCTTATGTCCATCGCATCTGAAGCATATCACCTACGCTGACAAAGGCAAAAGCAAGGTATTGGGTCTAGGTAGGGTTGCAATCTCAAAGGCCTCACTAGAAATGTGGAAGATGTGAATTCATGGGTTCTAGATTGGATTACTGAAAATACGCATTACAAGGCACCAACCTCTGAATTGCTTCACGCTGTCCCAGTCAGTCCTCCTGTTGAAGGCGCAAGGCTCATATATGAGGAACCTGAACTTTCAAATCATCTAATGCAAGTGCTGATGAAGCCTTTGAAACCAGGCCAAGCTCCAAGAACAACATTCCTAGTGAAGGAATTGCTCTTTGTGCCAAGGACAATCTACCGCATCCTCACCAAAACCCTTAGTCCGATCAAAGGCCACAACTCTGAAGAAGAAGAGGTTGTTGGAGTCATGAAGAACCCGCTTTCAATATCATGCATGGTATTCCGATCAACTACCATGATTTATTCATGAGGACTTTGTCAAATGCAGCTCTATCACCTCTTGAGTAGAAGCCTTACGCTCCCTGGATCATGAAATTCATCAGATCAAGGTCTTCAATTCACTACGAGGCAGATTTTCAGAATCACCTCAGCTTCTTGCCTCCTATTGAAGTCCTCAAAAGGACTATTTCCTCAGCTGATGAGAAAGGCAAAGCTACTATCAATGATGAAGGTACTTGTCCGTTGGATGGTTAGTTTTGCAAGGTTGCATCTTATTCCACCAATGATGACTCGGCAACCCAAGACTCTGCCGCAAAAGATTCAAAGCCAATTCCTCAAGCCACTGCTCCATGAGTGATGACTGATCGTGAGCTTCTTCTAAGGCTTCATTAGAAGGTCGATCACAATCACAAGTGGGTCAAGCCTTAGTTTGGTTCTATTCTTCAGAACATGTCTGTCACACAAAACATTGTGAAGAAGAATCACTACTACTTGCATGAAGTCTTCGACCGCTCTTGGGCTATCCTGTCTCATCTATACAGTGATGAAGATCTCAAGCAAATGGGCTTCCAACAGGACTTTGACTGGTCTTAGCTATGGGAGTCCTGGACTAGGGGGTCATCGGGCGTCCGGTCTATTGATGTGGGCCAGACTGGTGGGCCGTCAAGATACAAGACTGAAGATTATCTCTCGTGTCCGGTGGGGACTCCCGTATGCGTGGCTGGCAAGTATAGGTGTCCGGATATGTTATTCCTTTCAGTAAAATCGACTTTGGAAAACCGTAGGCCTCTCAGATGTCTATATAAACTGGAGGTTAGATCGGAGGCAGGATGTGGCACCCCGGCTCAGAGCGACCGGTTTACCTTGCATTGCCAGCCCAGAGACCTTGTCTTCTGGCAACACACAACCACTTGGTACAGAAAAAAACAACCGCTTTATTCATGCTAGCGGAGCATAGTTTATATTACAACAGTTAGCGAGGCCAAGCGGCACACATGGTGCGGCTGAACAATATGTACACTATTTAGTGAACATAAAGGGGCCTCAATCATGACAACTACTCGGCAGCGGAACAACGTCGTAGCGGGACTCCATAGCACAGGGACACCGATGTGGACACGGTCTAGACTCGGACATCACTCCTTCCCAATGATTCTTTCTTGAAATCTGGCATGACACGCCAGGTTAGTACATTGAATGTACTTGCAAGCTCACAATAAGCATAAACATAATGACAGACAATATCATGATATTTAACCATTTAATCAACAATGCAACCATATATCCAACATGTTGTGACTATGCTCAACTAGTACTCGTTCCACGGACTTGCTTACCGGACGTGATCATTTCCAGACCACAAACATGATAATCTCTAAAACAAACTTGTGATCCTTACGGCGATCACAACCCGACCAACTCATGGTCCGTGATCCTTACGGCGATCACAACCCGACCAACTCATTGTCCAACTCAACACGATGGCCTCACTGCCATCCTCAGTACAAACTTAGTGTGCAAATATGATTAAGTGTTGACCCATGGTGTACCCTACTTTCGAGCGTGTCTGTAACCGTGGACTCGGCTATCGATAGATTAAAACACTCTGCAGAGGTTAGTACACTGTACCCACACTACGGAACCCATGGCCCCGCACTCCCATTTGGGTGGACCAACGACATTCTGACGAAACCATTTCATTGTCATGACACTCTCCCAGCCATTCTGACTCAGTCCCCATCGGGCTAGTCCTGGGTGGCCCCGTGTCTACCTCCAGACACCTCGACCACCATCGTGGCCACGATCCACTCTGGGACCCGGTACCAAAACTTAACTTAACAACGGGCTCACAAGGTTAAGCTTACCTACCGGGGCAGGGTACAGCACGCCCATAACCTTCCCTAAATGGAGGCACCGACCAGAGGCACGACAATGAAATGCATTAAGGCCGTCCCATACCGGCAAATGTGGTTGCTCAGGGAAAGACTCGTTTCAGCGGTACCATGACCCGGTCAACAACATATTCAAGTTGAGTTATTAATCAGGTTCAACTTAATGTGAAAGTTACCTATGTCATAATGCCATACTATGCATCACTTAACACATGCACCACATGACCATGCAAATAACTGAATCAACCACGCTCCCACGGAGCCATCATCAACTCATGCTACTACTCTGGTTAAGATCACACCTCACTTAAACCAGAATCATTTCTAGCAATATCATCATTTTTCATCATGCAAAGATAATAATTAAACTAATTATTAAACTCCATGACCACATCCTTTATTCATTACTTGTAACTAAGTTCTTCTTAGCTTACCAACAAGATTCACTTCAAATATTCTGTAATTCAAGTATTTTAACATGACAAGCATCTAACAGAATATAGTCATTATATAACTAATTTTAAATGCATAAATATTCATAAGTTCAAGTAGGAAAATCACAAATATTGAAGTGGCACTATGAAAATGTTACTGTGGCTTGCCTTAGTGCTGATGAGGTTCACAAAGCTCCTAGTGATCCTCAAGACAAGCTGGCTCTTTTGAAAATATTCAAAACCACAAACAGAAAACATCAATAAACCTTTTGAAAATTACCAGAAAAACTAGACAGCAATGAAAAATCCCATCTTTTGGGTGCTATTAGATTTTTGGACACAGAACACAATGCAAAAAAGAATCAATGCATTTGGACTTATAGGTAAAAAGTTATGGCCATTTGAAGTTTCTTAGATTTTAAATGAATTTGAAATAAATAATAAACAGACAGGAGGGGTGACGTCGAAGGCGTAAACACCCGGGGCGCCACCACTCATACCGCTTCGCGCGCATAATGAGTGACTGACTAGCGGGCCCCGCTAGTCAGGCCAGAGGGAGGCGGCGCTTTGCCAGAGCACACATCGGCGATGAGGCTTCTTGGAGTCAAACGAGAGGGGGGGGGGGGTCGACGGAGGAGATGTTTGCGCATCCGCCCGTACCCATAGCATAGCTAGAGGTGACCGGACGGCGTCGGAATTGACCTCTCCAGTGGAGGCAGAGGGCGGAGGTTGCCGGAGACGAAGACGATGGCGGCTTGGGGTGGCTCCATGGGCTCCAGCGGGGTGGGTTGGCTTCAAGGAGGAGAGGCAGAGGCTCTAAAGGGTTGCCTTGGCTTGGGAGGGGCCAGAGCTACGGGAACAATCTGGAGGGGATCGCCGGCGACCTCGGCTTCAGGACGGCAGCCCGCGGCCTGCCCGGCCGGGCTGCGGCTTCTACTGGCTCGAGGAGGAAGTGGGAGTGGCTGCGGGTGCTCCAAGAGGCTGGGGGTGGCTGCTTTTATAGGCGAGCGGCAAGGAGGGTTCGGGCTCCGCCAGAGGACACCTGTCCACGGTGCCCGGCAACGAACGACGCAGAGAGAGAGGGAGAAGACGATGGAGGTCACACAGGAACTGTGCGCGAGCGCGGACAAGCACAGGAGGGAGGGGTAAAGCGACGAACACAGTGCACCGCGCACTGTGCAGTTGGCCGGAACGTGCCCGTGCTCACTGTGAGGGGGGAGTTATGGAGGTGGAGACAAGGATGGTGGCGAGGGGTGGCAAGCTTTGGCCGGCTGGGCAGCGAGAACACACTCAACAGAGCGCTGGCGGCATGCAGAGCGCGCGTATTGCATGCCAGCATGCTCGGACGAACGCGGTCACCGCGTGAACCATGACATCAGGCCACCCTAAGCACTAACAAAGATGTCTGGCATGTAGTCCTTAGTAAACTGAGGCATTACCATGGATTGGCTAGGATCCAAGTGTCGTAGAAATGAATTTGTGCTACTGACAAGTTACTGGACAGTAACTTTGGAGAGTTACTGTGGTCACACCACTGGGAGTCAAGGGCTGAGCTTTGGGGTTTTACTTACACTTACTAAGGTAAATAGGCACAGGAAAAACCAGCTACATTGGAGCTAGTAAAAAGGTAGTTGTTGTAGAAACTACCCTTTCTGTCCAGAAAAGACTTTGTTTTCTGTAGCCAAAATATTCCAAAAAGTGGTGAAATATTTTTGCTCAGAAAGGTGCCATAGGGTCCAAAGAATAATTGGGATTTTTCTCAGGATTTTTGGGGCAAGAAAAATTAGGGTTGCTTTGGAGCTCAAAGGGCTAGCTAGGGTTTTGGAGGTCAAAATCAATATTTTTCATTTAAGAAAAATATTCCAAACAATATTTTTGGGTAGGACCTGGTGTGAAATGATGGCTTTGAGGAGGAGAGGGAACACTTGGGTGAAAATCAATGGGTACCCAAGTGGTTAAGTCCAAATGAAATGATTCAAAACTCCAAATTCAAAACCAACTCAACTGAAAATCAAACAAAGAAGAGAGGGCAAAAGCCGGGTTGTCACAAACCTCCCCCACTTAGAATGAATCTCGTCCTCCAGATTCGGTTGCTTGGGAAAACCATTCTGGATAACATGTCCTTAGAAATTCCTTTGATTCCCAGGTTGATTCTGACTCGGTATGATGCATCCATTGGACCTTGTAAAACTTTCGTGCTTTACGGCGAGTGACCCTTTCCATTTGATCCAAAATATTCACTGGCCTCTCTTCATAGGTTAAGTCCTTTGCCAGCTCTATCTCTATCAAATCGGTCTTTTTCTTGGGCGGTGATATGCACCGTCGCAATTGTGAAATGTGGAACATGTTGTGCACGTCTGATAGCTCAGGGGGCAACTCCAACTGATATGCCACAACACCTACTCGTGTCATAACGGGAAATGGACCAATAAACCTGGGTGCCAATTTTCCACGGGTTTGAAACCTCTTGAGTCCTTTCATAGGCGTGACTCAAAGTTAGACATGTTCTCTGGGTTCAAAGCCGATCTGTCGGTGTTTTGCATCGTAATAACTTTTCTGTCGCGATTTGGCAAATTGCAATCTGTCTCGTATCTCCTTGACTTGCTTTTCGGCTTCCAGCATGAGATATGTTCCAAAAATACGGCTCTCTCCGGTTTGAGACCAATTTAATGGAGTGCGGCACTTACGGCCATACAAAGCTTCATATGGTGACATCTTTAAACTGGTCTGGAAGCCATTGTTATACGAGAACTCGGCGTATGGCAAGCAATCTTCCCATTGTGGTCCTTGGGCCAAAGCACAGGCTCGGAGCATATCTTCGAGTATCGGATTTACCCTTTCTGTCTGCCCATCCATTAGAGGATGATAAGAGGTACTGTATTTCAATTCTGTTCCGAGGGCCTGATGGAGACGGGACCAAAAAGCGGAGGTGAAAAGCGAACCTCCGTCAGAAGTGATGGTTCGGGGAACTCCATGCAGACTGACTATTCTAGATACATATAGTCATGCATGCTCATCTGCTCGGTATGAGGTTTTGATTGGGAGGAAGTGGGCCACCTTGGTTAATGTATCCACTATGACCCAGATTGCATTATTGCCTCGTCGGGTCTTAGGTAGTCCTGTGATTAAATCCATACATACATCATCCCATTTCCATTGTGACACTGGCAGCGGTTGGAGAAGTCTGGCTGGTTTCTGATGTTGTGCATGTACTTTGTTGCATATGTCGCAACAGGCCATGAAATAAGCAATGTCTTTCTTCATTGCATCCCACCAGAATATTTGTCGAAGGTCTTCATACATTTTTGTACCTCCAGGGTGGATTGAATACGAGGATTCATGGGCTTCTGACAAAATTTTCTGCTTTAGATCCGCTTGATTAGGCACACAATCCTTCCCCTGAATCGGAGGGTACCACACTGATCCTTCGAGAAATCGGAAAACTTGATACGTTTCTGCAGATCGGCATCGCCTGACTGGGATTTGTGGATTTCTTCCTCAAGAGTAGGGGTAACCTTCAGAATATTGGCAAGGCCAGCCTCAACTGTGACCAGGTTGAGCTGAGCAATCTCTTCTTTAAGTTCGGACGACAAAGATTCCAATATGACATTTAAATTGACGGGCTTTCAACTGAGCGCATCGGCAACCATGTTGGCCTTACCCGGATGGTAATTTATTCCAAGGTCATAATCCTTGACCAACTCAAGCCATCTTTGTTGACGGAGATTTAAATTTGGCTGGGTAAATATATACTTGAGGCTTTTGTGATCGGTAAAAATTTGGCACCTTTTTCCGATGAGGTAGTGTCTCCAAATTTTTAAAGCATGAACTACTGCGGCCATTTCCAAATCATGAGTTGGGTAATTTCCTTCATGAGGTCGTAGCTGCCATGAGGCATAAGCTACTACCTTGCCATCTTGGATAATGACGCATCCCAGTCCTTGCCTAGAAGCGTCACAGTATACGTCAAACCTGTGGTAGATATCTGGAAGTGTTAATACTGGCGCAGTTGTCAGGCGTTTCTTCAACTCGGTGAAACTTTTCTCACATTCTGTAGTCCATTCAAACTTCTTATCCTTTTTGAGCAGCTCCGTCATGGGTTTAGCAATCTTGCAAAACCCTTCAATGAAACAGCGGTAGTATCAGGCTAATCCAAGAAAACTCCAGATCTGAGATACGCTGGCGGGTGGCAACCAGTCGAGCACGTCTTTTACCTTCCTTGGGTCCACGGCTATACCTTCAGCGGATAACACATGCCCAAGGAAATCAACTTTCTTGAGCCAAAACTCGCATTTAGTAAATTTGGCGTATAACTGGTGCTCACGAAGTCGTTGCAACACTGCTCAGAGATGTTCCTTATGCTCTTCTTCACTTCTTGAGTAAATAAGTATATCATCGATGAAGGCGACCACAAACTTATTAAGGAAATCCATGAATACTTAATTCATCATGTGCATGAAGAAGGCGGGGGCGTTGGTGAGGCCGAAGGACATGATTGTTGTAGGACCTTGAAGTATGTCTAGAGGGGGGGGTGATTAGACTACTTGTCCAATTAAAAGCTTAAACTTTTCCCAATTTTAGAGTTTGGCAGATTTTAGCAATCTTTGGACAAGTCAAGCAATCATCACACAATTCAAGCAAGCATGCAAAGAGTATATGAGCAGCGGAAATTAAAGCATGCAACTTGCAAGAAAGTAAAGGGGAGGGTTTGGAGAATTCAAATGCAATTGGAGACACGGATGTTTTTGGCGTGGTTCCGATAGGTGGTGCTATCGTACATCCACGTTGATGGAGACTTCAACCCACGAAGGGTAACGGTTGCGCGAGTCCATGAAGGGCTCCACCCACAAAGGGTCCACGAAGAAGCAACCTTGTCTATCCCACCATGGCCGTCACCTACGAAGGACTTGCCTCACTAGCGGTAGATCTTCACGAAGTAGGCGATCTCCTTGCCCTTACAAACTCCTTGGTTCAACTCCACAATCTTGTCGGAGGCTCCCAAGTGACACCTACCCAATCTAGGAGACACCACTCTCCAAGAAGTAAGAAATGGTGCGTTGATGATGAACTCCTTGCTCTTGTGCTTCAAATGATAGTCTCCCCAATACTCAACTCTCTCTCATAGGATTTGGATCTGGTGGAAAGAAGATTTGAGTTGAAAGCAACTTGGGGAAGGCTAGAGCTCAAGATTCATATGGTAGGAATGGAATATCTTGGCCTCAACACATGAGTAGGTGGTTCTCTCTCAGAAATGGTAAGTTGGACGTGTAGGTTTGTTCTGATGGCTCTCTCCACGAATGAAGAGGAGGTGGAGGGGTACATATAGCCTCCACACAAAATCTAACCATTACACACAATTTACCAAACTCGGTGGGACCGAATCAACAAACTCGGTCGGACAAATTTAGTAAACCTAGTGACCGTTAGGATTTTCGGTGGGACCAACATGCAACTCGGTAGGACCGATATGGTTAGGGTTAGGGCAGAACGTAATCTCGGTAAGACCGATTGCACAAACTCGGTGAGACCGATTTTGGTAATAAGCTTTCCAGAGAGTTGGTCAGGTAAACTCGGTGGGACCGATTCGCTCATTTCAGTGAGACCGAAATGTTACGAAAGGGAAACAGGGAGTTTACATTGCAATCTCGGTGGGACCGATCGCTCACTTCGGTTAGACCGAAACGTTACGAAGGGAAACAGAGAGATTACAATCCCATCTCGGTGAGACCGAGATCCCTATCGGTGAGACCGATTTGCCTAGGGTTTGTGGCAGTGGCTATGACATTTGAACTCGGTGGCGCCGGATAGACAGAATCGGTGTGACTGATTTTGACTTTGGGTTTAGGTCATATAAGGATGTGAGAAAGTAGTTGAGGGTATTTGGAGCATATCACTAAGCACTTGAATCAAGAGGCTCATTAAGCAACACCTCATCCCTCCTTGATAGTATTGGCTTTTCCTATAGACTCAATGTGATCTTGGATCACTAAAATGTAAAATGAAGAGTCTTGAGCTTTTGAGCTTGAGCCAATCCTTTGTCCTTGATATTTTGAGGGATCGCCTTTCATCATCCATGCCATGCGATTCATTGAGCTTTCCTGAAATAATAGTCTTGGAATAGCATTAGCTCAATGAGCTATATGTTGTTATGAATTACCAAAACCACCTAGGGATAGTTGCACTTTCAATCTCCCCCTATTTGGTAATTGATGAGAACATATAGATCAAAGCTTCGACAAATGATAATAAGACTGAAAAACATCGTTGCTTTGAGAAGTATGGAATAAGCAAGAGCTCCCCCTAAATTTGTGCATAGTTTAAGATTTGCTTTGGATTGCAAATGCATAAGGAATTAGGCTCATGGGTTACTCTTCCATGTCACATACATCTTGGTGGAGCGCTCAAAATAATAAAGATTGAATACATGCACTCATCACCAAGCAAAGTGAATGATCATAAAAGGATAGGTAAGATAACATCATTTAACAAGCATGATCATCAATGTCTCACAGGTAGTAGCATAGTATCTCAAGCAATCAAAAGCAAACAAAGTTTAACCACCAGAGCAAGAGAGAACAGAAGCAACACTCTCTCTCTCTTGAAGCCTATGATCTATACATTTTTCTCTCCCTTTGGCAACAAGTTACCAAAAAGTTCCTAGAAAATGCATAGTGCTAGATGGACTCTCAAGCTTGATCTTCAGGTGGTGGTGTAGAGATGGCTCCTCGAACGAAGGCTTCAGTTGATGTGGAGGGAGCTGGAGGAGTTGGTGTTGGAGCTGGTTGCACTGGAGCTGTAGGAGCTGTAGCTGGTGCAGATGATGTGGCTCTAGTGTGTGTCACAGGCACTACAGCTGACCTCTGAGCTCTAGGCACTCTGGCAAATGCATCAGTGGTTGTCTTGCCCTTCCTCTCCTGCATGTCATCCTGAAGCTGCTCCACAACTGACCGAATCTCACTTACTTTGACATCTAGATCATAGAATTTTTGTTCCATGCTTCTTCCCAGGCTCTCCTGATTTTGAGTTAGGGTGGCTAACCCTTTCTCAATCCTCAGTGTTGCTGCTATCAAGTAACCAAGCTGGTCCTGCTTGTTCTTCAAAAAATACTCAGATGCCTCCTCTTGAGTTGGCATTTTGGCAGCCTTCTCTTTGTTTGCTTTCTCCTTCTTCTCTTGAGCTTGCACTGATGATGGTTCATTCTCATTCATTACAACTTGATTGTCCTCAAAGTCTAGATAGAGAGCAAAGTGTTCCTTATCCAACAGATATTTTCCTGTGCCCATCTTTGAGTTAATCAACTCCTGAATTTGTGGGGCATATCCACAACTTCTCTTCTGGTCTGCTGCAGTCCTCTTGATGGTCTCAACCATAAGGCTCATGACCTTGAATTTCTGTGGCACATCAAACAGGTGCAGCATGTTGATAGCATGCCCTCTAATCATGTTGTGGTCACCTGACTTGGGCAAAACAGTGTGCCTTAAGATCCAGTTGATCGTTGGCAGCCCTGACAGAAGAAAATGAACTGACTGCTGACCCTGTGAATAGTTATAGATGAGATAGAATGGATGAGCATCAGAAAATATAGAGATTTTTGCAAAAGAATGATTCAAAAACTCAGTTTTAGTTTTCCACAGAAAGCATTTCGGGTCAACCGATTTTCAAACTCGGTGATACCGAAGCAGTTTTGGAACCTAAACTGGTGAACTTGGTAGGACCGAGTTACAGTTCGGTGGCACCGAGACTGCTAGGGTTTCACAAAGTTTTAAAATCGGTCACACCGATTAGCAATTCTCGGTCAGACCGAGAGTTACTAGTGCAATGGTGTTAGCCAAATCGGTGGGACCGAGTTTTTGAACTCGGTGGGTCCGAGATGGTTTCGGCGGAAACCTAACCCTAAATTTTCAAATCGCATCTATTCTAAGGATTGTATTGACTGGATAGGAGTGTTTCAATCGTGGCAAGAATCATAATGAACACAATGTGCTAGGAATCAGACGAGGATAGCACTGTGATCGAGTCCATACCATAGTTTGACGATGAACTCGCTAAGACGGCAACGACGGGGGTGAATTCCGTTAACGGCGGCAGAGACCAGCGATAGGAGGCGGCTGGCGACGAGGAGACGATCCGGAGACCCTAGAGGCAGAGCAAGCTATGCGCGGGCGAAGGGGTTTGGAGAAATTTCCAAATTTTTGCCCGTGAGTATAAATAGCCCGACCCTATCGGTGTGACCGAGTGGAACAACTCGGTGGCACCGAGATGCATAACTGTATACAGTTACAGCAACTGTGTGACCGAAAAGTTCAAATCGGTTGCACCGAGATTGAAAACCTAGATCGACTTAGTGATCTCGGTAGGACCGAAATGGATGAATCGGTCAGACCAAGAATCACAAAGAAATTTTGGAATTTTAAGTCTATGACGAATCGGGGACTCCGAGTGCTCCTCACACAGAGTGGTTCAAATCTGACTTGATCAAATTTTTTGATGTAGCATGAATAGAGTTTGAGACAAGAAAAGCATAGATAGCTAGAGAAGGTTCTTAGGCATTCTTGTCCATCCACTTGGCAAAAAGAAAAAGAACCCAAACAATCAAAGGAACAAGAGGATGTCCTCGAATGAGTAAAATATGCAACCAACATGCTCACACAATAGAATGGCAAATGAAATATGTGGCAAAGCATGCACAACCAATTATAGCATCTATCAAACAATTGGCGATGACTAGGTCATCTATATATGAGTATATTGACTTAGGAGTCAAATGAGAACATTTGATCATAGGTCATACTCATCGTTTAAGCTCAAGTGGGGTTACCACATTTACATAATGCATTGATGCGTTCACACCATTAGAGTTTCTTTGACTCAATTCTTAGAGTTAAGCTCCCCCTAGATGTGAGATCCCCTTTTAGAGGGACGAACTAACCTTGGAGTGAAGAATGTTGGCGGAGTCACCCTCAAGAACTCTCTAGTTCTTCTTCTTTGGGATCCACATCATCTTGATGGGAATCCTTGGAGTTGTAGTTGTACTTGATGAAGTAGAACTTGACGTAGTCTTGGGAACCCACTTGACCAATGCCTTAGGTGCTTCTTCAAATGCATCAATCTCCTTTTGAAGCTTGTCCTTGCCTTTGTTCTTGTGGTCTTGTGGTGGAAGATCATCTTTTGCTTGTGTTCCCTTGAAGTAAGTAGGATCATACTTCTCTTGTTGAGGAACAAACTTCGTCTTGGGGTATTGATCTTCTTCCCACTCAACTCCATTGGCATTGAACTTTCGTTCAAAACCAACACCTTGATTCTTCCGGTGCCTTCCTTGCTTGCGTACAATTTCCTCAAATTGCTTACTCCCGGCAAGGCTCTTGTATACACCTTTCTCTATAATTCCCTTCAATAAGCTATTTTCTTGCTCAAGTGTAACTTGGCTAAGATAATCATTAGTGGAATCAAGAGAACTACAAGAAGCAACAATATTGGATTTAGCATTATTATTTTTACTACTAGAGGAAGGATCTTTCTTGTACTTGTTACTAGACTTGACTTGAGGCATGTAAGTAGATAAGAGTAAATTCTTGGCAATGTAATAAGAACTTTTCTTACGGAGATCATCATTGATTGCTTTTAAGAACTCATGCTCTTGCTCAAGATTGAGCTTTTTAAAGTGTAACTTCTCATGAGACCTTAAAAGTTCTCGATGATCTTCGAAGATAGTTTCATGATCTAACTTAAGAGTGTTTAGTTCTTTAGTTAGAAGCTCAATCTTCTCCTTATCATTGTCATTCGTTTTATCTTGATTAGCATGATTAATTGACATTTCATCATAGTATTCATCACTATAGTTGTCAATAAGTAAATCATCATCACCTAGCAAGTCATCTTCATCACTATTGAAATCAACATACTCGGGATGTGTTACCTTTGGACCTTTGGCCATGAATCATCTTCCAATTCCTTCATTTGGTGAGTCAAATATGTCGTAGGAGTTGGTTGTCCGAAGTGCTAGACCGGCAACACCTTCATCTTGCGTATATTCAGAGTCGGAGTGATAGCTTCTCTTGGAGTGATTGTCGGAGTCGGAGCCAGATATCCATTCAGCAACATGAACTTGAATTTCTGTGGCACATTGAGGGAGTCCTGGACTAGGGGGTGTCCGGATAGCCGAACTATCATCATCGGCCGGACTCCAAGACTATGAAGATACAATATTGAAGACTTCGTCCCGTGTCCTGATGGGACTTTCCTTGGCGTGGAAGGCAAGCTTGGCGATACGGATATGTAGATCTCCCACCATTGTAACCGACTCTGTGTAACCCTAGCCCTCTCCGGTGTCTATATAAACCGGAGGGTTTTAGTCCATAGGACGAACAACAATTATACCATAGGCTAGCTTCTAGGGTTTAGCCTCCTTGATCTCGTGGTAGATCCACTCTTGTACTACCCATATCATCAATATGAATCAAGCAGGAGTAGGTTTTTACCTCCATCGTGAGGGCTCGAACCTGGGTAAAAACATCGTGTCCCTTGTCTCCTGTTACCATCCGCCTAGATGCACAGTTCGGGACCCCCTACCCGAGATCCGCCGGTTTTGACACCGACATTGGTGCTTTCATTGAGAGTTCCTCTGTGCCGTCGCAATCAGGAAGGATGCCTCTTCCCATCTTTAAAGATAGTACCGTTGCCAAAGGAGCTTTGGCCACCGGCCAAACTATCCGGCTAGGTGGTTTTCTTATGACCGCCTGTTCGGCCGCCGCTCCGACAATGACCTCTCAGGTCATTAAAAGTGATCTTCACGTCAACTCGGAACTCTCCGAGCAGCTAGATCCGATGGAGCTTTCCTCCGTAAACGAGCTCTTGGATCGCATCGCCGCCCTGGGAGTCGCTACTGACTATGATCAAATTGGGCTTAAAACCGATCTGAGAGAGATCAACTCTCCCCAGGCTAGCCACCACGTTGCCGTGGTAGAGGAACATCGCGGTGACTCTTCTTCTATATTAAAGGCCAGTTATGTCCGGATTCCTGATCCCTCCTTGCCGGATTCCCACGAAGGGACGGACGTCAGTCAAGTACTGAACCTAAACTCAGGCAGCGGACTAGATTCGTTGGACAACATCCAGCAATCCAAGCTTCCAAATCCGGAAACTCCTCGGCCCTTGAGGCTCAGATTGGGCAGGGTTCCGAATTTAATTCCACCCGCCCACCCAAACACAAGCGATCTATCTCAAATACGGCAAGAGCCCGATGAAACAATACATCATTACTGGGCCAGATTCCTCCTGGTTATGGACAGGATAAAGGACTGCCGTGAGGAAAGCGCAATCTTAATTTTCTGCAACAATTGCACGGACAAGGGAATCATGAACGCCATAAGTCGTCGTGGAATTACACGCTTCGCCTACCTGGCATCCATAGTACAAAAGTACTGTGCGATGGAGAGTGCCTGGAAAACCAAAACCAAGTTTTGGGACCATCCGGCTCCGAACACAACCCTAGTCCAAAATAAAAGGGCGCATCATGCTCAAGCACCTAGGACAAAAACCAAAAAGCAAAAAACCCCTAAAGGGCACGGAACCATACTGGAGGGATGGCTTAGCGAACCCTGTAAAATCCATAGTACAGAGGGTGCCACTCCAACACATAGCCTTTGAGCATGTTGGATACTACAGCAGGTGGCCAAAAGTGGCGAAGAACTTCTAGCCCCAGAGAACCACCCCAACAGCACCAGTACGGTATTAACAGTCTTCGAGACTTTGGCATCTAATAATATGCGGAAATGAACACTCCGCAGCCTTGCCGAAGTCTACCAAGTAGCAACAATAAACCCATGGAGCGACACGGCTATCACCTTCAACGCCAGCGACGAACCTAAATTCCGAACAGCCCGAGCACCAGCCGCATTGGTCCTCAGTCCAATAGTGGACGACTTTCTCCTTACTAAGGTACTCATGGATGGCGGCAGCGGATTAAACCTCATCTACGACGAAACCCTTCGAAAAATGGAAATAGACTGGAGCCGCATTGAGCGAAGCAGCACAACCTTTAGAGGAATAATCCCTAGTCGGGAAGCACGCTGCACAGGAAAAATTACACTGGATGTGGTGTTTGGCTCTCCGGACAATTACAGGTCCGAGGAGGTCACATTCCAAGTGGCCCCGTTCAGTAGCGGATATCACGCTTTATTAGGGCGAGAGGCATTCACAATTTTTCAAGCTATACCCCATTACGGGTACATGAAGCTTAAAATGCCCGGGCCCAATGGAATCATCACTCTTGCCAGTGATCCGGACATAGCACTCCGTGCCGAGAATAAGACAGCCGCACTAGCCCTAGAGGCACTATCCGAAGCCCTAGCGGCAGAGGAACTCACTGCGATGCGCTCCATGGTGAACAGGGACAATGTGATACTCGATAAGAGATCCAAGTCCACCTCTTTTAAGCCAGCGGACAAAATAGTCAAATCCCAAGTCCATCCAACGGACCCCACAAAGAAGGCCTCCATTGGGGCACAACTAAACCCTAATGTAGACGCCGCACTATGAGAATTCCTTCGGGAAAATTGGGACATCTTTGCCTGGCACCCTTCAGATATGCCAGGAATCCCACGCAGGTTGGCAGAACACAGCCTAAACATCCTAAAAGGATTCAAGCCAGTCAAACAGGCTCTTCGGCGATTTTCTGAACCCAAAAGATAGGCAATGGGAGAGAAGCTAGCCAAACTATTAGAAGCCGGATTCATCAGAGACATAAAACAACCGGACTGGCTAGCAAACCTGGTAATAGTACCAAAAAAGGACAGATCCTGGCGCCTGTGTGTCGATTTTAAAGACCTTAACAAGGCTTGTCCAAAGGATCCTTTCCCCCTTCCCCGCATCGATCAAATCATCGACGCTACCGCAGGGCACGATTCATTGTGCTTCCTCGATGCATACTCAGGCTACCATCAAATCAAGATGGCGGAGACAGACCAAGCCGCAACGGCATTCATTACTCCATACGGACCATTCTGCTTCAACACAATGCCCTTCGGGCTCAAAAACGCCGGCGCAACATATCAGCGCATGATTCAGACATGTCTGGCAACCCAGATCGGCAAAATAGTGGAGGCATACGTAGCCGATGTGGTCGTCAAGACCAAACATGTCGAAACTCTAGTAGACGATTTGAGGCTCACATTTGACAACCTCCGAGCATATAATATTAAGCTCAACCCGGAAAAATGCGTGTTCGGCGTACCAACCGGAAAGCTCTTGGGCTTAATTGTATCTGGTAGAGGAACTGAGGCAAACCCAGCAAAGATCCGAGCTCTGTCACAGTTGGATATCCCAAAAGACCTCAAACAAATACAAAAACTGACTGGATGCGTGGCGGCTCTAAGCCGCTTCATCTCCCGCTTAGGAGAAAAGGCATTGCCCCTTTATCGCCTCCTCCGGCGCACCGAACACTTTGAATGGACGGATGCTGCCACGGCCGGACTCGAAGAAATAAAGGCCATATTGGCAACAAATCCAGTCCTGGCCGCGCCCAACTTGGGCGAACCAATGTTATTATACGTCACGGCAACACATCAGGTTGTAAGCGCGTTGCTCGTCGTCGAACGAGAAACAGAAGGACACAAATTCCCTCTTCAAAAACCAGTGAACTACGTATCCACTGTCTTAACTCCATGCAAGTCCCGGTATCCACATTATCAAAAGATAGCGTACGCGGTGTTCATGGCATCCCGGAAGCTGCGACACTACTTTCAAGAGTGTTCGATAATAGTAGCCTCCGAAGTACCTCTCAATGACATCATAAACAACCGCGATGCAACGGGCAGGATTGCAAAATGTGCCATTGAGCTCTTACCATTCGACATAACCTACAAACCACGGCGAGCTATAAAGTCACAAGCTTTGGCCGACTTCATCGCTGAATGGACCGAAGCCGAACTACCTAAAGAGTACGGCGCATACTCCAATTAGATCATGCACTTCGACGGCTCCAAAATGTTGGCCGGCTTGGGGGTTGGCGTCGTCTTGACGTCCCCAACCGGAGACACAGTCCAATACGTACTTCAGATAATGTACACAGACTCCAACAATGCAGCCGAATACGAGGCCCTTCTACATGGTCTCCGGATGGCAATCTCCATGGGCATTCAACGCCTAGAGGTCCGCGGGGATTCAAACCTCGCAATATCCCAAGTAAATGGAGACTTTGACGCCAAGGATCCGAAAATGGCAGCCTACCATAACGTCGTCCTAAAAATGTCAGCTCGGTTTGAAGGACTCAAATTCCACCATGTAGCCCGGGATAATAACCAGGCGGCCGACGTGTTGGCACACATCGCGGGCAAAACGCGACGTCGTCCCTCCAAACATCTTCCTGAAGAGGAGTCCGGAAACAACAACCCGGAGCCAACCGCACCTCCCAGCATCGAACATTCTGACACAATCGGTGGCTTAGCCAATGAAATAACACCTTCACCACACGAAATAATGGCAGTCATTACCCCGTGGACGGAACCATTCCTAGCCTACTTAATTAGGCAGGAACTCCCCGAAGACCAAAACGAGGCGCGCTGCATAGTACGGCGATCTAAGGCCTACAAGGTCCATGAGGGAGAGCTTTATAAGAAAAGCACAACCGGAGTCCTTCAAAGGTGCATCTCCGAAGAGGAAGGGTGAAATCTTCTGGCTAAAATTCACGCCAGACTCGGCGGGAACCACGCCGCAGCCCGGGCCCTTGTAGGCAAGGCCTTCCGTACAGGATTTTATTGGCCGACGGCCCAGGTAGATGCTCAGGACTTAGTCCAATGATGTGTCGGTTGCCAGCTCTTTGCTAATCAAAGCCACATGCCACCCACCGCCCTCAAAACTATGGCCATCTCCTGGCCATTCGCAGTCTGGGGGCTTGACATGGTTGGCCCCCTTAAAGGGGGAACCCAGAAGCAAAAATACCTATTGGTCATGGTGGACAAATTCACCAAATGGATAGAGGCCAAGCCAGTTAAAACGGCCGAATCCGGACCTGTGATAGACTTCATATCTGGGGTGGTACACCGTTATGGCATCCCCCATAGCATCATCACTGATAATGGCACGAACTTCACCGCCGACGAGGTTAAACTCTGGTGCAAAACTATGGGCATCAAGCTCGACTACGCTTCCGTCTATCACCCTCAAACTAACGGTCAAGTCGAATGAGCAAATGGTCTAATCATGAGCGGCATCAAACCCAGGCTAGTGCGCTCCCTCACGGAATCTAACACGCACTGGGTGGAGGAGCTCGACTCCGTACTCTGGGGCTGCGGACCACGCCAAACCGCACTACCCGATTCACACCATTTTTTATGGTGTACGGCGCAGAGGCAGTTTTTCCCTGTGATATAATTCATGACTCACCTCGTGTGCGCATGTACGAAGAAAGAGAAGCCGAGCTAGATCAACAGGACAATTTGGACGCCTTAGAGGAGGAGCATGACGTGGAACAAGCTTGTTCCGCATTCTATCAACAGCAGGCTCGAAGATATCAAAGCCGAGAAGTACGGGCCAAAACTTACAATGTTGGCGAATTAGTTCTACGCCTGCCGGACAAGAAAAAGGACAAACTCAAGCCCAAATGGGAAGGTCCCTTCATCATTGACCAAGTCCTGACCGGCGGAGCATACCGTCTACGAAACGCATCGGACAACCGACTCAAGCCGAACCCATGGAACGCAGCCCGTCTCCAAAGATTCTACGCCTAGCGCCGGACTCAGAGTTCGTCTCCTTCCTCTGTCCACATTTTATACTTTAGTTGTCTTTTTTTTCTCTCTCTTCCTCCTTTTTCGTAAAGCCTTTGAGGGCTGATCTGCGCATTTTGCGCACACACTTGATGTGCGGCCCGCACTCATTATACCCGGGGGCTTCTTTAACAGAAGCTTATTTATAAGGGCTTCATGCCCACAACATGTGTCACACTTCCGCATGTACCTTTTATTAACCATTATATGCATCGATATGACTTAAGTTTTGGCCAAGATGGGTTGCCTGGCTCCTGTGTTTACCCCTACGTTCCCGATTGTTCGGCTAGGAGGTAAAGGGAGCACCTCTGCGATTGTTACTGCCGGGTCAGCCGGATGTGTACCTCAGACTGGGTGAAGCCGAAAGCTAGCGTTCTTAAGGGAATATTCGGTCGGTGACCTGAAAGATGATTTCTTACTTATTTATTTATCTGCCCCCAGACAGTTTTTTTGCTCTTTTCGCAGTCCGAACATGAACTTTAGGGCATGCCTCCCAGGGAAAGGAACCCCTAACGGAACTATTCTCCCTGGAAGATGTTTCTTACTAACCATGTAATATAACATAACTAGTTGGGCACTTGTCTGATAAAGCACTAATGACCCCTACGCTTGGTCTCCATGCATGCCCCGGTTTTTACATAACCGTGAGGGTATTCGGACACACTCCGGATTGTCGGGTCCAGAGGTTGAAGTGAACACGTCCGCAAAGACAAACGATCTACAATCCAGCTAGAAGGCATTTTACATGTCATTTTAAATTACATCATCAACTTGACTGATTGTACTCCTCTTCAATCCCGTCTAACAGGCTGTCTAGTTTACAGTCCCGTTGGGAATACTTAGCGGCCAACTCTACATGGCCGTACATTAAGCTCACAGGGATCTCCTTCCCATCAGGCCTCAGAGGTCCGACCTCGGCCATGTGGTTCGGATCAGCCTTCGTGTACCGCGTCTTCACCATGGCCCAGGCCTCCCTGGCGCCTTGACGGCATGCCGATATCTTCCACAAACGGAAGCGCTGCCGTGCTCCCTAAAGCTTCTCCGCAAGCCCTCCAAGACCCTCGGGTAGGGAGACGGATGGCCATAAGGCCTGGGCGACGCTGCTCATCGCCTGCCAAACACGTTTGTGCAGTTGCAGCAGCTCGGGAAGTAGGTCACCCATTGAACCGGGCATTTCCTCCGCAGGAAGACCTGTGAGCACACCTACAGACACATTTCTGTCAATCGACTTCCTCGCCGAGCTCTTCTTTTCAAAAGAGTTTGCTCAAGCACTTACTGTAAATGCCGCGGCGAAGCCGCCGATTCTCCTTCACGGAGTCAGACACCTGGACCCGAACATCTTTTAGTTCTTCGCCCAGCTGGGTGTTGGCATGTTGGAGTTTGTTCCTCTCCTACTGCACCCTCATAAGCACCTTCTCGCCGGCCTTCAGCTGGCGCAGTAGATGTTGCTTGTCCGGATCTAGTCTGGCACCATCTGCAATATTATTGTCAGACTCATACATACGCCGACTTCATAAAAGGCTTATCTTTTCGAAGTATGCATTACCAGAGGGGGTCTCTGTGGCTCCCCCCGCGGCGGCTAGTGCGCCCTCAAGTTGGGCCTTGCACTCTTGAAGCTCCTGGGACAGGTGGGTATTCTTCTTCGTAAGATCCTGCATAACAAATGATCCTTAAATCAGTTATTCTAAGTATTTTAAGTCTCGGGGGCTACTGGCATATGTAACTATTAAAATTCCTCACCCGTATGTCTTTCACATACTGCTATGTGGCTCTGGTTAGACCATCTCGAGCGGCACGGAGGTGCGCGTCTCCCGCATTAAAAGCATTCTGTGCCTCTGGGGAGAAACACGCGTCACGAAGAACTGTCCGGCGGCGCATGTGATTCATGGCGCTCTCCACCTCATACCTGGTGGCGGACAGCCTGTCGGCATCCTCCGTTGGAGGAGCATCCGGCTCATGCCTTGTGTTCGCCTCCCCCTTCGGACTAGGCGTTGGAGCATGGCTGGCGGAGGCTTGATTGGCAACCTCTCGGGACACTGTCCGGCGAGCACTCTTTCTCCTGGAAAAATCATGAGCGTTAATGTACCTCCTAGGAATCTTTCCCTTAAAAACGGTGGTGCGCCGTACCGTTGCGGCGACGTTTCGATTCGCGCCACACTCCTCTACCGCTTGCTGGGCCGAACTGACCCTTGTTGGTCAGCCGCCGCGGGTTCGGCTTCCCGCCTTAAAGGCGCCTCCTGTGGAGCACCGTTGGTATACGGTGGTCAGAAATGAGCATGGATAAGCAATGATGTCAGGACTCCGGTCATAGTTACCTAGGAAGCCGGAGTTAAAATGGGGTAGTCGGCCGTAATGGCGACCAAAGCATTGTCCATGCTAAGTTGGTGGAACACCCCATCGATCAGCTCCACCTTTATGTCTGGATCCTCTTCGGAGGCCGGATCAAGGGATCGTCCCGGATCCTCGGGCTGTGGAGTTAGGCTATGTATGCCCTCTACGTCCCGGCGCAACCTGCGTCAAAATCACAAAGTGAGACACTTAACTTTGGGAATATGGATCGGATAGATAAATGTCCGCTTACCCAGCTCCGAGGGTTATTCATGGAGAATCCATTCAATGGACTCGCGCGGAGGAAGTCCTCTTTCTCCCCCTTGTACAAGCCGGACAGGATCTTCACAAGATCGTCAACCGATCCCGGCCCCTTGCGGCCATGACGGGTGGTGTCATCCTCCCTGTTGAAATTGCACATGGGGTGGCCCCTATATTGGAGTGGTTGTACCCCTCGCATGATGCACGTTGCCATGACTCCAATCAAGGTCAATCCGGAATGGGCCATTAACCTTATCCGGCCCATCAGATATTGGACGCCCCTGTCACTCTCCCGTTGAGGGCTCCGCAGGCGCCAGCTTAGGCGTTTCTTCAGAGGAGCGTTGTTGAACTCTGGGAGGCTGATCCGAACTGGGTCCGGCAGTGGGGCGTCTTCCATATAAAACCATTCCGAAGGCCAGTCTTCTAACGCCTTCTTCGGGGTTCTGGATAGATATCCGGTCCCGGCGATGCGCCATATTTCGGCTCCGCCCACTTGATATATTGACCCCTCATGAGAACGGGGTACGAGGCAAAACAATCTCTTCCATAGTGCAAAGTGGGCCTCAATGCCCAAGAACAGCTTGCAAAAGGCTACAAAGCCCGCGATGTGCAAAATGGAGGCAGGTGTAAGGTGGTGAAGCTGGAGTCCATAGAACTCTAGGAGCCCCCGGAGAAACGGATGTATGGGAAATCCAAGTCCCCTTATTAGATAAGGGACGAAGCATACCCGCTCTCCTTTGGAGGGATTGGGGACGCTCTCCGCCTGCTTTCCACCCTTGTAGGTGGCCAGTCCGGCTCGAACCGGAACCATGAAGGCTGGGGGAAGATATCCCTCTGCTTGGAGCGTCACTAGCTCGCTATGCGGGACTGAACATCTCCTCCAATCTCCTGGCTGAGGGCTGGGAGCGCTAGAGGAGGAGCCGCATCGACTGTCCATGATGGAATGGATTTTTGTCAGAGGCGCTTCGATGAGTACTTGCGGAAGGAGGATGGTGTGATTCGGATCTAGATCCTCACCTCTCTTATAGGCATATTATTCGCGCGGCTAGGGGGTGAAACATAAAAATACCCTGGCTTTTCGCATTCATATGACACGTGGAAGATGGCCATTATTGGACGTGGAAGCCAAGGAGCGCAACATTTATAAGGAAGCCAGACACTATTCGGCAAGCACATGGAATTTGAAGGAGAACCCGCCTTGCAAAGCCGAAGATAATATACGCGCCGGACCCGTCATCATTGAAGCCTGGTTCGGGGGCTACGGAGGGAGTCCTGGACTAGGGGGTGTCCGGATAGCCGAACTATAATCATCGGCCGGACTCCAAGACTATGAAGATACAAGATTGGAGACTTCGTCCCGTGTCCGGATGGGACTTTCCTTGGCGTGGAAGGCAAGCTTGGCGATACAGATATGTAGATCTCCCACCATTGTAACCGACTCTGTGTAACCCTAGCCCTCTCCGGTGTATATATAAACCAGAGGGTTTTAGTCCATCGGACGAAAAACAATCATACCATAGGCTAGCTTCTAGGGTTTAGCCTCCTTGATCTCGTGGTAGATCCACTCTTGTACTACCCATATCATCAATATCAATCAAGCAGGAGTAGGGTTTTACCTCCATCGTGAGGGCCCGAACCTGGGTAAAAACATCGTGTCCCTTGTCTCCTGTTACCATCCGCCTAGGCGCACAGTTCGGGACCCCCTACCCGAGATCTGCCGGTTTTGACACCGACACACATCAAACAGGTACAGCATATTGATAGCATGGCCTCTAATCATGTTGTGGTCACCTGACTTGGGCAAAAGAGTGTGCCTTAAGATCCAGTTGATCGTTGGCAGCCCTGTAAGAAGAAAATGAACTGACAGCTGACCCTGTGAATAGTTATAGATGAGATAGAGTGGATGAGCATCACAAAATGCAGAGATTTTTGCAAAAGAATGATTCAAAAACTCAGTTTTAGTTTTCCACAGAAAGCATTTCGGATCAACCGATTTTCAAACTCGGTGATACCGAAGCCGTTTTGGAACCTAAACTGGTGAACTCGGTAGGACCGAGTTACATTTCGGTGGCACCAAGACTGCTAGGGTTTCACAAAGTTTTACAATCGGTCACACCGATTAGCAATTTTCGGTCAGACCGAGAGTTACTAGTGCAATGGCGTTAGCCAAATCGGCGGGACCGAGTTTTTCAACTCGGTGGGTCCGAGATGGTTTCGGCGGAAACCTACCCCTAAATTTTCAAATCGCATCTATTCTAAGGATTGTATTGACTGGATAGGAGTGTTTCAATCGTGGCAAGATTCATAATGAACACAATGTGCTAGGAATCAGACGAGGATAGCACTGTGATCGAGTCCATACCCTAGCTTGGCGATGAACTCGCTACGGCGGCAACGGCGGGGGTGAATTTCGTTGACGGTGGAGGAGACCAGCGATAGGAGGCGTCTGGCGACGAGGAGACGATCCAGAGACCCTGGAGGCAGAGCGAGCTATGCGGGGGCGAAGGGGTTTGGAGAAATTTCCAAATTTTTGCCCGTGAGTATATATAGCCCAACCTTGTCGGCGTGATCGAGTGGAACAACTCGGTGGCACCGAGATGCATAACTGTATACAGTTACACCAACTCGGTGTGACCTAAAAGTTCAAATCGGTTGCACCGAGATTGAAAACCTAGATCGACTTAGTGATCTCGGTAGGGCCGAAATGGATGAATCGGTCAGACTGAGAATCACAAAGAAGTTTTGGAATTTTAAGTCTATGACGAATCAGGGACTCCGAGTACTCCTCACACAGAGTGGTTCGAATCTGACTTGATCAAATTTTGTGATGTAGCATGAATAGAGTTTGAGACAAGAAAGCATAGATAGCTAGAGAAGGTTCTTAGGCATTCTTGTCCATCCACTTGGCAAAAAGAAAAAGAAGCCAAACAATCAAAGCAACAAGAGGATGTCCTCGAATGAGTAAAATATGCAACCAACATGCTCACACAATAGAATGGCAAATGAAATATGTGGCAAAGCATGCACAACCAATTCTAGCATCTATCAAACAATTGGCGATGACTAGGTCATCTATATATGAGTATATTGACTTAGGAGTCAAATGAGAGCATTTGATCATAGGTCATACTCATCGTTTAAGCTCAAGTGGGGTTACCACTTTTACATAATGCATTGATGTGTTCACACCCTTAGAGTTGCTTTGACTCAATTCTTAGAGTTAAGCTCCCCCTAGATGTGAGATCCCCTTTTAGAGGGACGAACTAACCTTGGGTATTGTCGATGATGACTTCATGCAGGTGTTGAAGATGTGGATGCTCAATGTTGATGTAGATCATTTGGAGCAATCCTTTGGAGTGAGTTGCACTTTCGACATACCTACATGGGTTAGCCCCACAAGGAACAAACAAGAATATCCATAGATATAGAGTGATGCACACACAAGATGATGTCCATGAAATCATTAGGTTACCTTGTCCCTTGCCTTACCAACATGAGGGTTTGTGACTCCTTGAACTAGTGCAAGATGTGGAAGTTGATTGCACTTGTCCTTGCCATAATGATATGAGTGAAGAATGTTGGCGGAGTCACCCTCAAGAACTCTCTAGTTCTTCTTCTTTGGGATCCACATCATCTTGATGGGAGTCCTTGGAGTTGTAGTTGTACTTGATGAAGTAGAACTTGACATAGTCTTGGGAACCCACTTGACCAAGGCCTTAGGTGCTTCTTCAAATGCATCAATCTCCTCTTGAAGCTTGTCCTTGCCTTTGTTCTTGTGGTCTTGTGGTGGAAGATCATCTTGTGCTTGTGTTACCTTGAAGGAAGTAGGATCATACTTCTCTTGTTGAGGAACAAACTTCGTCTTGGGGTATTGATCTTCTTCCCACTCAACTCCATTGGCATTGAACTTTCGCTCAAAACCAACACCTTGATTCTTCCGGTGCCTTCCTTGCTTGCGTACAATTTCCTCGAATTGCTTAGTCACGGCAAGGCTCTTGTATACACCTTTCTCTATAATTCCCATCAATAAGCTATTTTCTTGCTCAAGTGTAACTTGTCTAAGAGAATCATTAGTGGAATCAAGAGAACTACTAGAAGCAACAATATTGGATTTAGCATTATTATTGTTACTACTAGAGGAAGGATCTTTCTTGTACTTGTTACTAGACTTGACTTGAGGCATGTAAGTAGATAAGAGTAAACGCTTGGCAATGTAAGAAGAACTTTTCTTATGGAGATCATCATTGATTGGTTTTAAGAACTCATGCTCTTGCTCAAGATTGAGCTTTTCAAAGCGTAACTTCTCATGAGCCCTTAAAAGTTCTCGATGATCTTCGAAGATAGTTTCATGAGCTAACTTAAGAGTGTTTAGTTCTTTAGTTAGAAGCTAAATCTTCTCCTTATCATTGTCATTCATTTTATCTTGATTAGCATGATTAATTGACGTTTCATCATAGTATTCATCACTAGAGTTGTCAATAAGTAAATCATCATCACCTAGCAAGTCATCTTCATCACTATTGAAATCAACATACTCGGGATGTGTTACCTTTGGACCTTTGGCCATGAATCATCTTCCAATTCCTTCATTTGGTGAGTCAAATATGTCGTAGGAGTTGGTTGTCACAAGTGCTAGACCGGCAACACCTTCATCTTGAGTATATTCGGAGTCGGAGTGATAGCTTCTCTCGGAGTGATTGTCGGAGTCGGAGCCGGATACCCATTCACCAACATGAGCTTGATGTCTTTGTTTTGTGTAGCTCCTTCATGACTTGTCCTTTCTTTCTGAATCCTTGCTTCTCCGTGAGGGTCTTCGTTCATAACGATCATCTCTACTCCTGCTCTCTCTTGGTGGCGATTCTTCTCTTTTGCTTCTTCTTTTTGGAGAATCTTCTCTTCTTTTGTAGGGTGCCGTACACTCATTGGAATAGTGTCCGGGTCTCCCACAATTGTAGCAATTGCGCTCTCGACTAGAAGATCTTTTGTCATTGTAGGACCTTGACTTAGAGCTTCTTTCTTTGCTTCTACTCTTGTAGAATTTGTTGAAGTTCTTCACCATTAAGATCAATTCTTCATTGAAGGTTTGCTTCTCACTTGATGATGTGGGGGCTTCACATGAGGCTTTGTAAGCACCACTTGACTTGTTGTGAAGTTCCTCCTTATCCTTGAGTGACATCTCGTGAGCAACAATTCTTCCAATGACTTTGTTGGCTTGAGATCTTTGTAGTTTTGCAACATTTGCATCAATGTGCACACGGTATCATACTTTCCATCCAATGCTCTCAAGATCTTCTGGATGATGAATATGTCGGTCATCTCTTCACTCCCTAAGCCGACAATCTCATTTGTGATAAGAGCAAGCCTAGAGTACATTTCAGTGACACCTTCACCATCCTTCATTTTGAACTTGTCAAGCTGACTTTGGAGCACATCCAGCTTGGATTCCTTGACGGGGTTGGTACCTTCATGCATATCAATCAAAGTATCCCAAATTTCCTTTGCATTCTCAAGACGGCTGATTTTGTTGAATTCTTCGGGGCACAATCCATTGAAGAGGATATCACAAGCTTGAGCATTGTATTGCAGCATCTTCAATTCATCCGGATTAGCTTCACGATTCGGCTCTCTCCCATCAAAGAATTCACCTTGCAAGCCAATACAAATAATAGCCCAAACAACGGGGTTATGTCCGAGAATATGCATTTTCATCTTATGTTTCCAACTAGCAAAATTAGTACCATCAAAGTAAGGACCTCTACGGTGATAATTTCCCTCGCTAGACGCCATACTCTCCTAGGTTGTGAAACCAAGGCTATGACCACCAAAAGCTATGGGAATCAAAGCAAATGGAGACCAAAGCTCTGATACCACTTGTAGGACCTTGAAGTATGTCTAGAGGGGGGGGGTGATTAGACTACTTGACCAATTAAAAAACTTAAAATTTTCCCAATTTTAGAGTTTGGCAGATTTTAGCAATCTTAGGACAAGTCAAGCAATCATCACACAAGTCAAGCGAGCATGCAAAGAGTATATGAGCAGCGGAAATTAAAGCATGGAACTTGCAATAAATTAAAGGGAAGGGTTTGGAGAATTCAAACACAATTGGAGACACAGATGTTTTTGGCGTGGTTCCGATAGGTGGTGCTATCGTACATCCACGTTGATGGAGACTTCAACCCACGAAGGGTAACGGTTGCGCGAGTCCACGGAGGGCTCCACTCACGAAGGGTCCACAAAGAAGCACCTTGTCTATCCCACCATGGCCGTCGCCCACGAAGGACTTGCCTCACTAGCGGTAGATCTTCACGAAGTAGGCGATCTCCTTGCGCTTAAAAACTCCTTGGTTCAACTCCACAATATCTAGGAGACACCACTCTCCAAGAAGTAACAAATGGTGCCTTGATGATGAGCTCCTTGCTCTTGTGCTTCAAATGATAGTCTCCCCAACACTCAACTCTCTCTCATATGATTTGGAACTGGTGGAAAGAAGATTTGACTGGAAAGCAACTTGGGGAAGGCTAGAGATCAAGATTCATATGGTAGGAATGGAATATCTTGGCCTCAACACATGAGTAGGTGGTTCTCTCTCAGAAATGGTAAGTTGGAAGTGTAGGTTTGTTCTGATGGCTCTCTCCATGAATGAAGAGGAGGTGGAGGGGTATATATATCCTCCACACAAAATCTAACCGTTACACACAATTTACCAAACTCGGTGGGACCAAATCAACAAACTTGGTCGGACCGATTTAGTAAACCTAGTGACTGTTAGGATTTTCGGTGGGACCGACATGCAACTCGGTAGGACCGATATGGTTAGGGTTAGGGCATAGCGTAATCTTGGTAAGACCGATTACACAAACTCGGTGAGACCGATTTTGGTAGTAAGCTTTCCAGAGAGTTGGTCAGGTAAACTCGGTGGGACCGATTCGCTCATTTCGGTGAGACCAAAATGTTATGAAAGGGAAACAGGGAGTTTACATTGTAATCTCGGTGGGACCGATCACTTACTTCGGTTATACCGAAACGTTACGAAGGGAAACAGAGAGATTACAATCCCATCTCGGTGAGACCAAGATCCCTATCGGTGAGACCGATTTGCCTAGGGTTTGTGGCAGTGGCTATGACATTTGAACTCGGTGGCGCCGGATAGAAAGAATCGGTGTGGCCGATTTTGGCTTTCGGTTTAGGTCATATGAGGATGTGAGAAAGTAGTTGAGGGTATTTGGAGCATATCACTAAGCACTTGAAGCAAGAGGCTCATTAAGCAACACCTCATCCCTCCTTGATAGTACTGGCTTTTCCTATAGACTCAATGTGATCTTGGATCACTAAAATGTAAAATGAAGAGTCTTGAGCTTTTGAGCTTGAGCCAATCCTTTGTCCTTGATATTTTGAGGGATCCACTTTCATCATTCATGCCATGCCATTCATTGAGCTTTCGTGAAATAATAGTCTTGGAATAGCATTAGCTCAATGAGCTACATGTTGTTATGAATTACCAAAACCACCTAGGGATAGTTGCACTTTCAACTATATATTCATAGAGACCGTAGCTAGTGGTGAATGCTGTCTTGGGAATACTCCTTTTTAATTTTGAGCTGATAATATCCAGTCTGCAAATCAATCTTTGAGAACACCTTGGCTCCACTGAGATGATCAAACAAATCATCAATCCTTGGCGAGGGTATTTGTTTTTTATCGTGACATCATTCAACTGTCGGTAGTCCACACACATACGGAGGCTGCCATCTTTCTTGTCCACAAAAATAGCAGGTGATCCAGATGGTGAGGAACTGGGGCGGATACCCTTTTTGGAGCATTTCATCAAGCTGTTTCTTTAGCTCCACTAATTCGGATGACGGCATTCAATAATATTTCTTGTGTATTGGTGTGGTTCCGGGCACAAGTTCTATTGCAAACTCAAGCTCTCGATCATTTGGCATGCCTGGCAGTTCTTCTGGGAATACATCAGAAAACTCGTTGACCACCGGAATTAATTCCATTTCAGCTATTGCTGTAAAGACCATTTCCTTGGAGGGTATGCTCCTACGAGTAATAAACTTTGTAGTTTGTCCCTCTTGGCCGGTCAAGTTGACTTCTCGGGTCGCACAATTTATGCATACTTGGTACTGAGTCAGCCAATTCATACCCAATATAATATCCAACTTATCAGACTCAATAAGTATCAAAGACGTTGGAAAACGGATTCTGTTGATACTGACTTCTAGATTGCGGCAGACTAGATTGCTTCTGATAAGAGATCCCGGGGTTTGTACCAGCATATTCTTGCCCAAAAGCGAACATGGAAATTTGTTTTGGGCAACAAAACTCCGAGAAATAAAAGAGTGGGAAGCCCGAGAGTCAAATAAAATTACCACAGGTTTGTTATTAACAGGGAACATACCAATGACGACTTCGGGATTTTCTTGGGCTTCGTCAGCAGAAATGTGATGAACGTATCTCGTGATGCCGTGCTGACTTGGGCCTGCCTCCAAATAATGGATTTGTGGCTTGAACGTAACATTGGTCCGGTTGTTCTTGGGACGCTGTTTGGCATAATGTCCGGTTTGTCCACAACCGTAACAAGAATTGTTGCACAGGCGATTTTCCAGAACTGGGTTGAGTACGTCTTTCTTGACTTGGGTGGTGGCCTTGTTAACATTTTGTTGCCAATTAGGCTGGTATGCTACCTGAGTTGGCTGCCAGGTATGAACCTTCTGCACTGGTTGCATTTCCTTTTTGGCTCAAACTTGCGCTTGTGAACGTTATGGGCAGACTTATTATCTAATACAATCTTGTGTTCCCTTTCAGCAATGAAAGCCTTGTTCACCAGGGTTTGGAAATCTAGGAAATCAAACACACTGAGAGCACAACGAAGTTGCGGGTTTAATCCACCAAGAAACTTGTCCATCTTCCTTTCTTCAGTGGCCACGTCATATTGAGAGTAACATGACAGGTGATTGAATTTCTGCAAATATTCTCCCACTGACTGACTTCCTTGGAGGAGCGCAAGAAATTCACTCTGCTTAGTCTTCATAATTCCCGTAGGGATGTGATATTTCCGGAATTGCTCCTTGAATCTTGACCAGGTAATTGCTTCATTAGCAGTCCCTATGGCTTTTTCATTTTCCCACCATATAGCAGCAGCGCCTTCCAGATAATGTGTTACAAATGGAACCTGATCCTCTTCATCAGTTTGAGCAACCTCAAGCTTCTTTTCCATAGTTCTCAACCAATCATATGCATCCAAGGGATCAATGGCCTGACTGAAATTGGGAGGCTTAGTCCTTTGAAAATCAGATAACTTGGAGTGGGGGAGGGGCTGATATCCATTCTGTCCAACCATTGCTTGAATACTTCTGAATATTTCCATCAGATCATTATTTCGTTGTTCCTCGAACATACGCATAATTTGCTCAGTGGATGGTGGATTTGCCGGTGGAGGCGATGGTGGAACGTACAGCTCGGGTGATTGTCCTGCCTGTCATGCGGAATGCCGAATAGGAGAACCCTCACGAACGTTGCTACTGCAGCCTCCCCATGTCATCCTAATATGATTTTTCCCAAGTCAACACAACCGAGATGAGAAGCATTCAACAAAAACTGGGGAGAAGCCCGCAACAAAAATCCAAGTAAAACCAAAAAGGCGAAGAAAATACGGCTAACAAAATAAAGTCCAACATAATTATACATAGACTCATACATGAAAGATGACCACATGCCAGGTCCAACTACCCTCATACATGAAACGAAACATCATGACTCGTACGACTACATCCATACTCCATCCTGACGACTACGAATACTCGAAAGCTCTACTACTCTGCTGGTGCTGCGGGGTCCTCTCCTGAAGCGGACTCGGATCCAGAGCTGACGGGGTTAACGGAGACCTCTGGGTTTAAAGCAACACGACGACGCTGCCTCAAGGGCTCTCCCTCTAGGGTAGGTGGAGGGTGGATCATCGGGGCTACAGGAGTGGCGAGGAGTGAAACCCACTCAGCAGGAGCACTAAGTGGACTCACAGTCACGGTGCCCGAGCTACTCGGAGGAGTAACCGGAGAAATAGGGGATCTAGAACTGGCTAGAATGTAGGGAGTAAATCCTATAGAGGTGGGGTAGTGGCTGATCTAGTAGAGACTAAAGCAGAGGCTAAAGCAGTACGTGCACGACTCAGCTCACGAGCCAACTCATAGATCAGAAGATAGCTAGCAGTGATGTAGCGAGAAAGGTGGCTAGCGACACTATCAGACTCCAGATCAATGACAGGGAAACGTACATGACCATTATCGTGGAGAGAAGGATAGTAATAGAACCTGGGTGATTCTGCATCCGGACCTCATTGTAGTGGATCTCAACAAGTACCTTGAATGCAGCAAACTGGACAGCCTGAGAAGTGATAGAAGCGTAGCCGCTTCGAGAGGTACGAGTGTAAGAGCTAGAATCGGAACTGGCGTGCAGAGTAACCATGGCGTGATACTCATACACTGAGTCAACTAGGCGCTCCCGGTACACAAGATAGGTTGGATCTTCTCCGTGAGGGTACAACCGACGCCACACGTTACGAAGGAGATGCGGCGACGTGTACGGCATCAGCTGCAACTGGCACGGATACAGCACCGGAGCTATCTACACTCACAACCATTAGCAAGTTAGCATAAAAATAAAATCAGTGCATGCAATGCAGCAACCAGCTACAATTATTACCGACACTCTGCTACAACTTGTATCTAACGTCCAGTTAACTCGGCTTATTCTAGCATGGCCTACAGTCAGCGCGGCTCTGATACCAAGTGTTGTGGCACCCCGGCTTAGAGCGACTGGTTTACCTTGCATTGCCAACCCAAAGACCTAGTCTTCTGGCAACACACAAGCACTTTGTACAGAAAAAAAACAACCGCTTTATTCATGCTAGCGGAGCATAGTTTATATTACAACAGTTAGCGAGGCCAAGCGGCACACACGGTGCGGCTGAACAATATGTACATTATTTAGTGAACATAAAGGGGCCTCGATCATGACAACTACTCGGCAGCGGAACAACGTCGTAGCGGGACTCCATAGCACAGGGACACCTATGTGGACACGGTATAGACTCGGACATCACTCCTTCCCAATGAGACTTTCCTGAAATCTAGCATGACACGCTAGGTTAGTACATTGAATTTACTTGCAAGCTCACAATAAGCATAAACATAATGGCAGACAGTATCATGATATTTAACCATTTAATCAACAATGCAACCATATATCCAACATGCTGTGACTATGCTCAATTGGTACTCGTTCCACGGACTTGCTTACCGGACGTGATCATTTCCAGACCACAAACATGATAATCTCTAAAACACACTTGTGATCCTTACGGCGACAACAACCCGACCAACTCATGGCCTGTGATCCTTACGGCGATCACAATCCGACCAACTCATTGTCCAACTCAACACGATGGCCTCACTGCCATCCTCAGTACAAACTTAGTGTGAAAATTTGATTAAGTGTTGACCCATGGTGTACCCTACTTTCGAGCGTGTCCATAACCATGGACACGGCTATCGATAGATTAAAACACTCTGCAGAGGTTAGTACACTCTACCCACACTACGGAACCCATGGCCTCGCACTCCCATTCAGGTGGACCAACGGCATTCCGACGAAACCATTTCATTGTCATGAGACTCTCCCGACCATTCCGACTCAGTCCCCATCGGGCTAGTCCTGGGTGGCCCCGTGTCTACCTCTAGACACCTCGACTACCGTCGTGGCCACGATCCACTCTGGGACCCGGTACAAAAAATTAACTTAACAACAGGCTCACAAGGTTATGCTTGCCTAACGGGCCAAGGTACAGCACGCCCATAACCTTCCCTAAATGGAGGCACCGACGAGAGGCACGACAATGAAACGCATTAAGGCCGTCCCACACCGGCAAATGTGGTTGCACTGGGAAAGACTCGTTTCAGTAGCACCATGACTCGGTCAACAACATATTCAAGTTGAGTTATTAATCAGGTTCAACTTAATGTGAAAGTTACCGGTGTCATAATGCCATACTATGCATCACTTAACACATGCACCACATAACCATGCAAATAACTGAATCAACCACGCTCCCACGGAGCCATCATCAACTCATGCTACTACTCTGGTTAAGATCACACCTCACTTAAACCAGAATCATTTCTAGCAATATCATCATTTTTCATCATGCAAAGATTATAATTAAACTAATTATTAAACTCCATGACCACATCCTTTATTCATTACTTGTAACTAAGTTCTTCTTAGCTTACCAACAAGATTCACTTCAAACATTCTGTAATACAAGTATTTTAACATGACAAGCATATAACAGAATATACTCATTATATAACTAATTTTAAATGCATAAATATTCATAAGTTCAAGTAGGAAAATCACAAATATTGAAGTGGCACTATGAAAATGTTACTGTGGCTTGCCTTAGTGCTGATGAGGTTCAGAAAGCTCCTAGTGATCCTCAAGACAAGCTGGCTCTTTTGAAAATATTCAAAACCACAAACAGAAAACATCAAGAAACCTTCTGAAAATTACCAGAAAATCGAGACACCAAGGAAAAATCCCATCTTTTGGGTGCTGTTAGATTTTTGGACAAAGAACACAATGCAAAGAGAATCAATGCATTTGGACTTATAGATAAAAAGTTATGGCCATTTGAAGTTTATTAGATTTTAAATGAATTTGAAATAAATAATAAACAGACAGGAGGGGTGACGTCGAAGGCGTAAACACCCGGGGCGCCACCACTCATAACACTTCGCGCGCGTAATGAGTGGCTGACTAGCGGGCCCCGCTAGTCAGGCCAGAGGGAGGGAAGAGGGAAACAGAGGGAGGCGGCGCTTTGCCAGAGCACACGTCGGCGATGAGGCTTCTTGGAGTCAAACGAGAGGGGAAGATCGACAGAGGAGATGTTTGCGCACCTGCCCATACCCATAGCATAGCTAGAGGTGACCGGACGGCGTCGGAATCGACCTCTCCAGTGGAGGCAGAGGGCGGAGGTTGCCGGAGACGAAGACGATGGCGGCTTGGGGCGGCTCCATGGGCTCCAGCGGGGTGGGTTGGCTTCAAGGAGGAGAGGCGGAGGCTCTAAAGGGTTGCCTTGGCTTGGGAGGGGCCGGAGCTGCGGGAACAATCCGGAGGGGATCGCCGGCGACCTCGGCTTCGGGACAGCAGCCCGCGGCCTGCCCGGCCGGGCTGCGGCTTCTACTGGCTCGAGGAGGAAGTGGGAGTGGTTGCGGGTGCTCCAAGAGGCTGGGGGTGGCTGCTTTTATAGGCGGGCAGCGAGGAGGGTTCGGGCTCCGCCAGAGGACACCTGTCCACGGCGCCCGGCAACGAACGGCGCCAGAGAGAGAGGGAGAAGACGATGGAGGTCACACAGGAACTGTGCGCGGGTGCGGACGAGCACAGGAGGGAGGGGGAAAAGCGACGAACACAGTGCGTCGCGCACTGTGCCGTTGGCCGGAACGTGCCCATGCTTGCTGCGAGGGGGAGTTATGGAGGTGGAGACGAGGATGGTGGCGAGGGGTGGCAAGCTTTGGCCGGCTGGGCAGCGAGCACGCGCTCAATAGAGCGCTGGCGGCATGCAGAGCGCGCGTATTGCATGCCAGCATGCTCGGACGAACGCGGTCACCGCGTGAACCGTGACATCAGGCCACCCTAAGCACTAACAAAGATGTCTGGCATGTAGTCCTTAGTAAACTGAGGTGTTACCATGGTTTGACTAGGATCCAGGTACCGTAGAAATGAATTTGTGCTGCTGACAAGTTACTGGACAGTAACTTTGGAGAGTTATTGTGGTCAAACCACTGGAGTCAAGGGCTGACCTTTGGGGTTTTACTTACACTTACTAAGGTAAATAGGCACAGGAAAAACCAGCTACATTGGAGCTAGTAAAAAGGTAGTTGCTGTAGAAACTACCCTTTCTGTCCAGAATAGACTTTGTTTTCTGTAGCCAAAATATTCCAAAGAGTGGTGAAATATTTTTGCTCAGAAAGGTGCCATAGGGTCCAAAGAATAATTGGGATTTTCTCAGGATTTTTGGGGCAAGAAAAATTAGGGTTGCTTTGGAGCTCAAAGGGCTAGCTAGGGTTTTGGAGGTCAAAATCAATATTTTTCATTTAAGAAAAATATTCCAAACAATATTTTTGTGTAGGACCTGGTCTGAAATGATGGCTTTGAGGAGGAGAGGGAACACTTGGGTGAAAATCAATGGGTACCCAAGTGGTTAAGTCCAAATGAAATGATTCAAAACTCCAAATTCAAAACCAACTCAACTGAAAATCAAACAAAGAAGAGAGGGCAAAAGCCAGGCTGTCACACAGGACCACAACACTGCTAGGCTAGCTATTTAGGGTTAGCCGAATCGATCTTGAGGTAGATCAACTCATGTAACCTCTATACCCTCGAATATAATCAAGTAGGGGTAGGGTTTTACCTCCATTGAGAGAGCCTGAACCTGGGTAAACACCATGACCTTTGTCCATTGTTACCATTAATCCTCAGACGTACAGCTTGGGGCCCCCTACACAAGATCTGCTGGTTTTGGCACCGACATTGGTGCTTTCATTGAGAGTTCCGCTGTATCATCGACAGAAGGATCGATGACTCACCCCTTCATCAATAATGATGCTGCATCCAAGGAAAATTTTCTCCCTGGGCAGGTTTGTTTGTGCTTTCGTGCCAACTCGATCGGCCACCTCGAGTAGGTTGATACTTATGCCCCCGGCCACCAGATCAGGTTTGGGAACCTGAACTACGTTGCTGACATCCGAGGAGACCTAGTATTCGACGGGTGCACGACCTCGGCCACCACTCTATGTCCCTACCGGGAAGACTCTTCGAATCCCGTGTCAGATCCCGTCCAGGGGTCGACATCAACACTCGCCTTGGCCTTAGATCCGGGGCAGGGCTTATCGTCCAAAGACGGGAGCATGAGCCCCGCCGGACTTCTTACCCTTGTGGGACTCCCGATCGAAGACCCAGATGCAATCTTAGACCTGGCTCTGGGAAATCATCTCGAACAGCTAAGGTCTGCACCAAACGGGTCCGATCAGGCGCCCCATGCCGAACTCCGCCCAGCAGATCCACAGTTTCCAGTCCCACTTCCGCTCTTAGACAAAGCATTGGGTTTGATGCAGTCTCTTGCCATCACGGAGGCCTTACCTCCGAACAATACCTAGCTTGGAATGGGGGCTGAGAGCGGGGAATTTTATGCCCCACCCACCACCCACTTAATAGCCACTATCAAGGACTAAACCGACATGTTGGACTATGCATCCAAAGACATCGATGGCATGGACGACGATGTCGACACCGAACCAAGCCAAGTCCCACCCGTCACGGAGTGTTGGACGGCCACCTCAACCTATGATGTGTACATGGTGGACACTATGAAGAACGACGAGGATAACCCGATCCCAGATGAGGACAAACCCGTCGATAAACCACCAAAGCACCGACGTCAGCAGCGCTGCTCACGATCGCGTCGGGTGAAGGATAGTAATTCAGGCACAGGAGACAATGAGACTCCGGATGGTGCAGAAGATCCCGAATACCCTATCGAGCCCACATCCGAACATGACGAGCGGGAAGAGAGTGAATATAGCCCCGAACGCGCCGACAACGAAGATGAGGAGGACAACAACTATATGCCAGAATCCGAAGAGGAGGTTAGCCTCAGTGACGAAGACTTCATCATCCCAGAGGAACCCCTCGACCAAGAACGCTCTAAGCGAAAGCTCATTTCTACAGCCCGGAGCCTGAAGAAGAAGTAGCAGCAACTCAAAGCTGAGCAGGACACGCTGAATGAAAGGTGGACTAAGGTCCTGGCCACCGAAGAATACAGCCAAGAGCGATCTGTCAAAAGTTACCCTAGGCGCAAGCTGCTACCTCAATTCGATGATGAAGTCCTTGAACCAATACCGTCGAAATACAATCAGGCAGATCAACCAGACTGACCACTGCGTGGACGGGACAAAGCGGCATATCAATCCGAACACCAGCCCGCACCTCCTCGCCGAAGAGGCAGGGAGACAACAACGGCGGGATACACTATGACTTACAACATGACCTAGACAATAAAACTGATCAGACTAGATCAATCTACGGATCAAGGGTCCGTGCCCCGGCGCGAGACAATGGCTGTGAAGCCCGGCGTGATGACCGTTACTATGTTCGGGATCAGAACCGAACTCAAATGTCAGCCGATCTCCACCATGACATGGCGCGATATAGAGGGGCTGCACACCCCTTATGCTTCACCGATGAGGTCATGGAACATCAATTTATGGAAGCGTTTAAACCAGTAAACATCGAATAGTACGATGGAATGACGGATCCGGCCGTCTGGATTGAAGATTTTCTTCTCTACATTCATATGGCTCAAGGAGACGATCTCCATGCCATTAAATATCTTCCTCTAAAGCTGAAAGGACCAGCATGACACTGGCTAAATAGCCTCCTAGAAAACTCCATTGGAACCTGGGAAAACTTGGAAGATGCTTTTATGGCTAACTTTCAGGGCACCTATGTCCGGCCACCGGATGCTGACGACTTCAGTCACATAATTCAGCATCCAGGCGAATCAGCTCGCAAGCTTTTGAAGCGGTTCTTAACTAAAAAGAACCAGGTCCGGACGCTGAAGCCTTAGCAGCCTTTAGGCACAGCGTCCGTGACAAATGGCTCACCCGACACCTTGGGCAGGAAAAGCCAAAGAACATGGCAGCCTTAACGACACTCATGACCCGCTTCTGTGCGGGCAAAGACAGCTGGTAGGCTCATATAAGCAATAGCTCCGGCGACCCCGGCACCTCCGAAGTGCGGGACAGCAATGGTAAACCTCGTCGCAATAAAAACAAACATCGGAATAACAACAACACGACGCATATGATACAACAGTCAATGCCGGATTTAGCGGTCCTAAGTCCGGTCAGCGGAAGAAACCTTTCAAAGAAAACAAAGACGGGCCATCCATCTTAGATAAAATCCTTGAGAGGCCCTGTCAGATTCATGGCACACCCGATAAGTCTGCAAATCATACCAACAGGAACTGTTGGGTTTTCAAACAAACCGGTAAGTTAAATGCAACACAAGGGAAAAGGGCCTCCAAGCAAAGACGATGACCAAACACCGGGGGTCAGAAGCGGTTTCTCCCCGAGGTGAAGACAGTGAACATGATATATGTCACTCATATCCCCAAAATGGGGCGCAAATGCGCACTACGGGACGTCTATGTCGTAGAGCCTGCTGCTCCCAAGTTTAACCCATGGTCAGCCTGTCCGATCACCTTTGATCGCAGGGACCACGCAACCAGTATCTATCATGCGGGTTCGGCCGCTGAGGGAGTCCTGGATTAACGGGTCCTCGGACAGCCGGCCTATATGTATATGCCGGACTGTTGGGCTATGAGGATACAAGGTAGAAGACTTCGTCCCGTGTCTAGATGGGAGTCTCCTTTGCGTGGAAGGCAAGCTTGGTGATTCGGATATGAAGATTCCTTTCTCTGTAACCGACTCTGTGTAACCCTAGCCCCCTCTGGTGTCTATAAACCGGAGGGTTTAGTCCGTAGGACAAGAACAATCATAACCATAGGCTAGCTTCTAGGGTTTAGCCTCTACGATCTCGTGGTAGATCAACTCTTGTAATACTCATATCATCAAGATCAATCAAGCAGGAAGTAGGGTATTACCTCCATTGAGAGGACCCGAACCTGGGTAAACATTATGTCCCCCGCCTCCTGTTACCATTAGCCTTAGACGCACAGTTCAGGACCCCCTACCCGAGATCCGCCAGTTTTGACACCGACATTGGTGCTTTCATTGAGAGTTCCACTGTTTCGCTCTCATAAGGCTTGATGTCTACTTCAATCATCTACAACAACACCGTCCAGGGTGAAGTTTTTCTCCCAGGACAGATCTCTAATTCGGCGGCTTCGCACTGCGGGCCAACTCGCTTGGCCATCTGGAGAAGATCGACAGCTACCCCCCTGGCCATCAGGTCAGGCTTGGAAGCTTGAACTACACCACCGACATCCGCGGAGACTTGACGTTCGACGAATTCGATCCCATGACAGCTGTGCCATGCCGCCACGATGAATATGACCTAAATATGTCATGAGACGGTGTGTAGGAAATAGCGCTAGTAATCGCTCTGGCCCTAGATCCAGAGCAGAGTGCGCCATCCAAGGACGGGAAGCTCAACCTCGCCATGGAGGCCGCAGACTCAGCGGTGCTAGAGCCAAACACAGATCTAACCTCCAACGAGGCCCGTGTCATCGGAACCTCGGACTCGTCTCTGACCATAGGCTCCGAAGCGCGTGTATCTGCACCCATCGAATCTGATTGGGCGCCGATCTTAGAGTTCTGCTCCACAGACATCTTCCAACACTCACCCCTAGGCGATGTGTTAAACTCATTAAAGTCTCTCTCGTTGTCAGGAGATTCTTGGCTGAACTATGTCCGGCTCGGGTGGGAAGCGGACAACGAAGAACTTCGTTACCCACCCACCACCCACTTGATAGCCACTGTCGACGATTTGACCAACATGCTTGATTTCGACTCCGAAGACATCGACGGTATGGACAACGATGCCGGAGAAGAACAGGAACCACCGCCCACAGGGCGCTAGACAACCACCTCCTCATACAACATATACATGGTGGATACACCAAAAGAAGACAATGGAGATGACAAAAGGGACCCAGTTGAGGATAAAACTCCTGGAAAGCAGCTAAAGCACCGACGTCAGCGGCGCCGCTCCAAACCACACCATGGTAAAAATAGCGATACCGGCACAAGAGGGAATAACACCCCGGACGACGCCGAAGACAATGAAGAAACTGCAGACCCAGCAATAGAGAAGGACGAGCAAGGTGATGGCAAACACAGTCCGGGCACCTGTCCGATCACAGCGATGCCGAATACTCCAATTATCAACCTGTCTCTTAAGAGGAGAACAGTCTGGATGACGATGCATTCATCATCCCGGAAAAACAATTGGAACAAGAACACCTCCCCCAGAGACTTATCGCCACCACAAGGAGCTTGAAGAAGCAGAAGCAACAGCTTAAAGCCGCACAGGATACGCTCAATGATAAATGGAACGAAGTGCTTGACACTGAGGAAAAATACGGTGGTAATCACCAAAAAAAGAGCTACCCCAAACGCAAATTGCTGCCCGAATTCGATGATGATGCTATTGCGCCCGTACCGCCGAACAACAATACGGCCGATCAACCAGGCCGACAACCTCGTAGTAGAGACAGAGCAGCTAACAACGCCGCACACAAAATCGCACCCCCTCCCCATAAAGGAAAGGAGGTCATAACCTAGAACCGGAAGCACGATTTACGGGAAGACCTAGACAAAAAGGCTGGTAGAACCAGGTCCATTTATGGATCCAGGGAACGCGTTCCCATACAGGATTAGGGCCTTCAAACCAAACATGCAGGTAACTTACCAGTTCGGAACCAACACCAAACACCGCAACCGTTGGGCCCATGCCGTGACACAGCCAAATACAGGGGTGCTTCTCACCCCTTGTGCTTCACCGATGAGGTGCCGGATCATGAATTTCCAGAAGGGTTTAAAACCGTGAATATCGAGGCATACAACAGAGCGACAGACCCTGCAGTCTAGATAGAAGACTTTATTCTTCACATCCACATGGCTTGCGGAGACGATCTCCACGCCATCAAATACCTACCCCTCAAGCTAAAAGGGCCAGCTTGACACTTCCTGAAAAGCCTCCCCAAAAATTCCATTGGAAGCTGGAAGAACTTGAGGATGCTTTCAGGGCCAATTTCCAAGGGACCTATGTCCGACCTCTGGATGCAGACGATCTAAGTCACATAACCCAACACCCGGAGAGTCAGCCCATAAGCTTTGGAACCGATTTCTCACTAAGAAGTACCAAATTGTCGACTATCCGGACGCTGAAGCCTTAGCAGCTTTCAAACACAGTGTCCGGGACGAATGGCTAGCCAGACACTAGGCCAGGAAAAGCCAAAGACAATGGCGGCCTTAACTACACTCATACCCTCTTTTGCGCGGGACAGGACAACTGGTTGGCCCGTAGCAGCACCAGTAATCCCGGCACGTCCAAAGTCAGGGATGGCAATGGAAAGCCACGATGCAATAAAAACAAATGTCAGAACAACGGAGAAAGCCCAGACAATACAGCAGTAAACGCTGGATTCAGGGGCTCCAGACCCGGTCAACGGAAAAAGTCATTTAAAGGCAGCAGAGATGGTCCATCTAGCCTAGATAAAATTCTAGAAAGGTCCTGCCAGATTGATGGCACCCCCGACAAACCAGCCAATCATACCAACAGAGAATGTTGGGTCTTCAAGCAGGCCGGCAAGATCAACGCTGAACACAAAGGCAAGGGACCGCAAAGCGAAGACGAGGATGAATCTCGTCAGCCGAATATGGGGGGACAGAAGAAATTTCCACCGGAGGTCAAAATAGTGAACATGATTTATGTCACTCATATCCCAAAGAGGGAACGCAAACACGCACTCCGAGACTTGTATGCCATAGAGCTTGTCGCCCCCAAATTCAATCCATGGTCGGCCTGTCCGATCATCTTCGATCGCAGGGATCATCCAGCTAGTATCCATCACGGGGCCTCGGCTGCCTTAGTGCTCGACCAAATAACTGACGGATACCACCTCACCCGAGTCCTCATGGATGGCGGCAGTAGTCTCAATCTGATATATCAGGACACTGTCCGTAAGATGGGGATAGACCCATCAAGAATCAAGCAAAGCAACACTACCTTTAAAGGAGTAATACCAGGCGTAGAGGCTTGCTGCACGAGCACCCTAACATTGGACGTCATCTTCGGCTCTCCCGATAACTTTCAAAGCGAAGAGCTAATCTTTGACATTGCTCCATTCCGAAGTGGCTATCACGCACTACTCGGACGAACAACCTTTGCCTGTTTCAATGCAGTCCCGCACTACGCTTATCTTAAGTTTTGAGATGCCTAGACCGCGTGGCATTATCACGGTGAGCGGAAATACAGAGCGTTCTCTTCATACAGAAGAATATGCGGCAGCTCTAGTAGGCGAAGCACGAAGCGGACTTTTTAAGACGAACAGCTCATCAGTCCTCAAGACCGCGGACACAGCCAAACGTGTTTGGCGCACACCTACGTGTAAAAGCTCAGATAAACCTGAGCTTTTTTAGCAGCCCAGCCCCCATAGATCGCCCCATAAGAAGACTATACATGTTTTCCCATATACATAAATATACACTCAAAATTCCTTGGGTAGCGCTGGGGGCACCCTGCATGTAAGAAGTCTATAGTTCGGCTTGACCCTGTTCGGACTCAAGAAGCTACAGTTCATGATTCATCATAACCAACAAACTATACACACTGCTGTACCAGATTCTTTCACCTGGTTCTTTCTTTTTTACAGATAGGCCATAATGATATACCCTTCAAGGACACTGCACAATAGAGACAAAGGCGCAGACGTGAAGTAGGGCCCCGTTTCAAGGTTTCCATTTAGATTAAGACCCTATGTAAACCTTTTTTTCTTATTATTATCTATTGTTGTTTCATACCCTCCTGGCATATAAAACTCCCAGGAAAGATATCGGCAGAGCTTGCGAACTTACGATTCGCCGTACTAAAATGGATGTTATAGAAGCAGCCACAGTGTGCTTTGAGAACTATATTCTCACAATAGGCGCTCTCCTCACACCGGGTCATAGCACGTGCCTTGAATTCAGGGTTCATTACCGGAGGCTGTACCCAGCCCGGTTTATATTGAAAAGTCCGAATACCTTCGGGAGTGTTCGGCGTCGCGAGTTTTGGCCTTATATGCATCGGCTCCGAATCATGTCTTGGGTCAATAGTTGGGTCTGCCCGGCTCCTGTGCTTGCTACCTTATATTCCGTTCTATTGGCTAAGGCGGCCAAGAGAGAACTACTGCGATTGTGCCCTGGTTCATCCGGACGAGCACCTCAGTAGAGAAAGCCGAAAACTGACTGTCATGATAAGGCGAGAGCCGGTCAAGCACTTGATGACTCAGTGGAATCTTCATGATTCCTCCGCATTAACAAAGGACCGGTTTCCTATCATGTATGTAAATTCACCGTATTCGGATAAACGCAGACATACCAGGGGCTATATAGTAGCCCCACCGTCAAACTCCTATGGCTAACTGAAAGTGTTAAAGCTCTATAGTCCGTTTCCTAGTTCGCCACGCTAACACCTCCTTAACGGACCAAGACATTGGGTCAAGTGTGATCAAGTGCTTTTCTGAACACCCCCGCGTTATACATGAGGGGGTTGAAGCCGATGACTGCAAACTTTCAGGTTATATACATATATACATAAACGGCCACACAGGAGGCACTAAAATACTTTACTGGCAAAAGTATAAACACAGCCTTCATTATCATAAGCATTATTTTTACAATTCAGATACATGTTACTCGAACATAATATCCTTCAAGCACTGACCCTCTATCAAGCGGGCACTGCTACATCTTGAGCTTGCGTTGGTTTTCCTTGAAGAGGAAAGGGTGATGCAGCAAAGTAGCGTAAGTATTTCCCTCAGTTTTTGAGAACCAAGGTATCAATCCAGTAGGAGGCTCCTCAAAAGTCCCACGAACCTACACAAGCAAACAAAGAACTCGCAACCAACGCAATGAAGGGGTTGTCAATCCCTTCACGGTCACTTGCGAAAGTGAGATCTGATAGAGATAGTATGATAAGATAAATATATTTTTGGTATTTTATAATATAGATGCAAAAGGTAAAGATGCAAATAAAAGTAGATTGAAAGCACATATGATAAAGGATAGACCCGGGGGCCACACTACTAGAAACAGGGAAGTTGCCATCAGCCAGCTCTTTGCCATCTGCCAGCTGATGGCACAGAATGTCTTTGCCATCTGCTTATAAAAAACAGATCGCAAAGAACTGGCAGACAGCAAAGAACATGGTTGCCATCAGCCAATTCTTTGCCATCTGCTAGTGGATGGCAAATAATCTTTGCCATCTGCTAGCAGATGGCAAGGAGGTTGGCAAATACTGTGGCCGTCAAGAGTGTACCGTCGTACCAGCCCCACCTCTTTGCCATCTGCCAGCAGACGACAAAGGTTCTTTGCCATCTGCTGGCAGATGGCAAAGAGATGGGGTTATTTTTTTCCAGGTAAAAAGAACTGTGGGGTTATCCCCTCCCTCTCTCCCCACCCATCCAGGTAAAAGAAACGACGTTCTCATCTCCTCATCCACGCACCAAACAGCCCCCGTCGATGGCGCTCGGCCCTGTCGCTCCCCCGCCCTGTCGCCAGTCGCGTCACTCCCCCGCCCCGTTGCCGGCCCTCCCCCGCCACCCTGTCATCGGCCACGTCGCTCTCCCGCCCTGTCGCCGGCCACGTCGCTCTCCCGCCCCGTCGTCAGCCCTCCCCCGCCCCGTCGCCGGCCCTCCCCCTCATCCACGGCCCGCCCCGTCGAGGTCCAGGTCCGCGATAGATCCGCCTATGCCGGCGTCTTCCACACCGCCTCCCTCGATGCCGAATACGGTGTGCGCCCCCCTCTCCTCCCTCTCTACCATAGATTTCCTTTGGTCTGGTTCGGGGTTGGCGTCGGGCCCTGGGATCACGCGAATGGCGCTCGGGCCATGATCCGGCTGCTGGGTGGAGATGGTGGATGCCGCGTGCCTAGTGCCTAGTGACACGACCTGGTTCATCTCTGTTTTTTTCTGGGAGAATGGGTTGTGATCCGCTTGTTTGTCGACAGGCCCTGGTCACCGGGATGCCGCGTTTTGTTAGTATTTCTTGCTGGGGCTGCAGCCAAGGGAGATGCATAGTGGACGGAGGCAGAGCGGTTCAGCAGAAGAGTGGTCGGAGGCGGGGTGGTGGTGTGATGGCTGGGCAGCGCGTGCATGTGTTGCCGTGTTGGGGCTGTGGTGGCTTGTGTGTGGTCTCTGCTAGGCAATGAGAGATTTAAAGTGAGATGATTAAGAGGTCCGGTGCCTTGAGCTCGCACCCGGCCGTCCCGTGCCGCTAGATCCCTCCGGGTAGCGGCTTCCAGTTGCCTGGCATCGCCCGCTCTTCGACCTCACGCCCGTTCAGGGGCGCCTTGTGTCATCGGGTGTTGAGAGCTGCATGTACCTTAAATATGTCACCACAACCCTTCTCTGTTTCATCCTCATACTACATCGTCATACGCCGCCATTGACTTCCTGCCGAACCCCCGGTTGGCAGGAAATGACTGAACTTGTGATGCACTTTCTTCCAGCGATTTCGTTTGCAGGTCTGCTCTTCGCTCTTACTATTTCCAGTATTTTTTTGTATAGCAGTTAGATGTTGGAGGCAGTTGTGTGCTATCTATGGACCATATGGTACTGCTCGGAACAACCTGATTGCGTTGCTCCAAGTGCAATTGAAATTTGAACACACCACATTGCTCGGCTGCATTTTATAAGAAAGAAGTTAGCAGAACCATTGACTGATTTCATTGGAGGAATGAGGTACAGTGGTTATATGTATGGTGATTAAATCAAGTTTTTTTACCTATGCTTCCAACCTATAGGTGAATTTGTGTCTATGCTCCGTGGCGTCGATCTGTAAATCTTCCGATGCTATTTTGTGCCATATGGGCAAACACTAAGTTTTGAGGAAGAGATGTCATATGTGTACCATATGGACAAACACTCTACATTCTAAAGGACGGGCAGAACGTGCATCCCCTGGGTATGTTTATTTATTTACCAGTCATTTTGTTAAACATATTTAATTGCACTTGAAATGTTGTTGTCTTGAATAGTACAAGTTCTGGAATGAAAGGAAATTTCAGTACTCCATAGGTTTGGTGATCAATTGTCGTTCTTTTTAATGACGGTAGACATTGTTGGACAGGGAAATTCCCCCCTTTGTCATGTTTTCATGTCAGGGACTATTAAAAATAAATTATACTACCATGTTCTGTTTTTATATCTATTACACTGTACTGTCCTTGTGATTATAATCACAAATGATAATCTACATAATCCACCATTTGAAACAATTAATAGCTCTTGCTAGAAAAGAGGATGAACATAAAAATATCTTTCTGCAATTTAGACCCGTTTGCAAGGCCCCTTATGTATACATTACCGATGCAGTACTGTTTATTATCCGTGATTTTTTATTACTATTATTATTCTCTTTTAGTGAGGAGCTTGATAGGAAGAGATCTCAAGCGCGATCTCAAGCGCATGCACTATACGAGGCTTCAGGAGGAAGGATTCTATGATGTTCTATTATCTCCCCTTCTAGAACAGTTTTAACATGGTCCCTCTGTAGTTCTTTCTGTATATGTACCTTGCATAGGGTATAGTTCATGGTGATAATTCCATTATATTTTTATCAATACACCACATCAATCTTATAACTAGCTAGAAGAAATGGCCTACCTCATGCTCCCATTTGAGTCTTGTGTGCAAGCTCATATTATGAAATGATATAAGCATGCTTGATTCAAGGAAGTTGCTGGTCTGATGTCATGTTATACAACTTGTCCTCTACATTCCTGAAGTACTAAAAAATGGAAAATAATGCATTTCCTTCTAATTCATATTTTTATTTTTGATTGTACTAAAAAAATGGAAAATAATGCATTCCTGAAGTATATGAGATTATCATATATTTCATAGAACGATCGCCCTGGTCGCTGTTTTATTCCTCTGTGTTGTATCGGACCATCGTTGGTCGATCAATTGGGGCAAACAATCATGATTTTCACCTATCATTTTTTGTAACTGCAGATTGTCTTACTTAACCTAGCAACAAAGAGAGGAGGTTGCAAAGAAGCACGAAGGGGAATACATGTCTGCATTTTTCCTGACTGAGGTAATCCGTTGATCTTATCATGTTAGTTTTCTTATATGTTACCACTCCCTTGTGTAGATAAGTATTTTGCTTCAGGTATCAAGGAAATTAAATTTTTTGGAGGAAGTGCTTTATTCAATATCAGATTGCTATGAAGGATGATATGCTCCACAAATTTTGAGAGCTTAGAGGTTAGTTTCTAGCGGAGTTAGTGACGGAACTGAAAACTGTTTCAGTGGAGGTTGAGGATAAATCTTATGCTGCCAGATGTTTAGAATTTGTGATAAGAACCAAAATATCAAGGTTTAAAAAGTGGATGCTTCGAGTATGATAGATCCTATGTTTCTGTGTTAATCTATTTCAAATATCTTTAATCAGAGTCAAAGCATGACATGTTATGTCTTGGATCATGAGTGAAGTCCAATGTTGACATACATTTAGTGTTTGCTGATGGTTCTAGGTAGAACTAAATTAGAGTAATTAATAAACATGCTGAGTTTTGAATGTTGAATTCGAGTTATAGAAGCATCCATAGACATGATACTGAGCTCTTTACAATCAGCTCATATTCTGGTGATTGCAGCAAGAAAGTCAGTTTGTAGGTGGAGCTGCGGCCACCATTGATGATGGCTTCCATCTGGCGTGTACAGGAAAATTGTATAGTGCACGAGTGCTTGGCTTTCGATTTTTATGGGCTTTTCGCCAAAGATTCTTTTGTGTTATATGCCAAAGATGGAACTATCTTATCAGAAGGTTGATTTTTTTGTCTTTCAGAGTGTACAAAATTGTTTCTAACCTGAACTATTTTTATTTAGGAAACATGCTCTTGGTGTACAAGTTTAAAATGTAAGTATGCATACTCACAGTCGATTAGTCTACTATTTGGTCCTTAGAAAAACGGAAGATAGAACAATTGATAAAAGTGTTTGCTGGAACTCTGTTGCCTTGATGATTATCATCGTTCTCAATTATCGTCATTTTCATTTTAGTGAGGCGGCTCACTTTCTGTCCAGTGGAATGCCACCGCTGGATCCCTTATTCTACATAAGAAAACAATAATTCAATTATGTCGGTGATAAACAATTAACACCTCCAACTATCCAAGCCAAGCACCTTCAACTGTCCAACTTGCTAAATGGAACACTCGGCCACTAGATGTGATCGACTACTTTTCCATCGCTACAAAGTCGTAGACATACATAATGGACAATAGATTCTAAAAAGCTAAGAAAAAGCAACTGTCGGTCTCAAACCAACCAACTGAACTTTAATTCTTTGAACAAGGATGTCCAAGTAGTAATTTAACCTGGCATTGCCCGAGTAGTAATTCAGCCCGGGGGTGCATAATCTAGCTCAGATATGGTGCGTGTGGACTTGCTATTTGAGATAGATATTGGAGGAGTCCCCTAGCAACTTCAGTTACCTCTGCTCATTTTGACCGATGGTGAAGTCAATGGTAGAGCTAGACTGGCCTAGAGATGTCCTGCCACCTTTGTCTTCTTCTGAATTTTCAGTTGTAGATTTTTTTAATGCCCTTTGCATTCAAATCTCAAATCTGTTGCATGTTGGATTATGGCTAACAATATGCCTGCAAGAGGGCGGAAATGTGAATCCTAGGACTGAAGAATGGTGCAGCAAAGCGCGCGTTAGATTCTAGTGTTATATGGTGCACACACAAATGCAAGATCCGAATTAGCTACACATATGGTTTCTTATCTTGCTTATGGAATCTTGTCGGCTAATATGATTTCAGAATCATGTTTATCAAAGTGGTTATTATCCAAACTTCGCTTGGGTACTCTGTGTTGTCAATCAACACCTTTAATCCTTCTCTGTTTGTGACTCTTGATAATGCTACATATAATTGCCCATGGAAGAAGACTTGCTTAGTTAGCTTAAAAATGACCTATTTAACCTAGTATAGCTCTAAAATGACCAATACTTAGCATATTTTCCTCCAAAATGACTTAATATGCTTAGCTAACTCTAAAATGACATAATATGCTTAAGAAATGACATATTTTAGCTCCTAAATGACTCCACATGCTTAGCTAGCTCCAAAATGACATAATAACCTTACTTAGCTCTAGAATGACCTTAGCATGTTTTACACCAAAATGACTTAGTATGCTTAGCTAGCTCAAAAATGACATAATAACCATACTTAGCTCCAAAATGACCTATTTTACAGATATAAGTTGCATCATAATAATCTTCACATTTTAGTTGCATCATAATAATCTTCTTCTTCTAGTCTTCTTCTTCTAACTTTCTTCTTTCCCATTTTACAGATTTTCTTAAGATCACAGAAGCTTGGGTTGATGGAGTGCTTGTATTTAGTTTTTGTTTTGACCTTGTGAAACTTTCTACCTATGGATAAAACTGTGTAATATTGATGAAACTATGTATATGTACGGATGAAACTTGCTACTATTGGTAACATGTGTTGGATATATATGTGTTCATGACTATTGGTAATATGTGTTGAATATGCTATATTGGTCATATAAATATTTTGTGTTTGATTTTCTGTGAAAATGAACTGATATAAGAAAAAACAAAATTAAATGGGGCAATGTAGTCACTTTGCCATCTGCTGCCAGATGGCAAAGAGCTTTGCCATTAGCTGGCAGATGGCAAAGAGGCCACGTGTCATCTACATGTAAAATTTGGGCTGGCCTATTTGGGCTCTTTGCCATCTGCTGGCAGACGGCAAAGCATGCATCCTTTGCCATCTGCTGGTAGACGGCAAAGAGCCTGCAGCCTTTGCCATCTGCTGGCAGACGACAAAGTATGCCGTTAGCCTTCTAACGGGGCTAACCCCGTTAAGAGGCTTTTCCATCTGCCAGCTGATGGCAAAGACACAGGCTCTTTGCCATCATCCCACAGACGGCAAAGAAGCCTTTACCGGCAGGGTTTCAGACAAACTATTTGCCATCTGCTGGCGTATGGCAAAGCCTTTTCCATCCGCCAACCATGCCTTTGCCATCTGCCATGGCAGATGGCAAAGTGCCAGATTCCAGTAGTGCCATAGGTTTCACTACAGGCTTCTCTCAAGATAGCATAAGTATTTTGGTAGGTGAACAAATTACTGTCAAGCAATTGATAGAAAAGCAAATAATTATGAGATTATCTAGGCATGATCATGTAAATAGGCATCACGTCCGCAACAAGTAGACCGACTCCTGCCTGCATCTACTACTATTACTCCACACATCAACCGACTCCTGCCTGCATCTAGAGTATTAAGTTCATAAAGAACAGAGTAACGCATTAAGCAAGATGACATGATGTAGAGGGATAAACTCAAGCAATATGATATAAACCCCATCTTTTTATCCTCGATGGAAACAATACAATACGTGCCTTGCTACCCCTGCTGTCACTAGGAAAGGACACCGCAAGATTGAACCCAAAGCTAAGCACTTCTCCCATGGCAAGAAAGATCAATCTAGTAGGCCAAACCAAACTGATAATTCCAAGAGACTTGCAAAGATAACTCAATCAAACATAAAAGAATTCAGAGAAGATTCAAATATTTCTCATAGATAAACTTGATCATAAACCCACAATTGATCGGTTCTCGACAAACACACCACAAAAAGAGTTAACATCGAATAGATCTCCACAAGAGAGGGGGAGAACATGGTATTGAGATCCAAAAATAGAGAAGAAGCCATCTAGCTAATAACTATGGACCCAAAGGTCTGTGGTAAACTACTCACAACTCATCAGAGGGGCTATGGTGTTGATGTAGAAGCCCTCCATGGTCGAGTCCCCCTCCGCCGGAGCGCCGATGAAGGCTCCAAGATGGGATCTCGCGGATACAAAAGGTTACAGTGGTGGAAATTGTGTTTCGTTGGCTCCCTGGATGTTTTCGGGGTACGTAGGTATATATAGGAGGAAGAAGTACGTCGGTGGCCTCCCGAGGGGCCCACGAGACAGGGGGCGCCCCCTCCACCCTCGTGGCCGCCTCGATCACTTCTTGACTTGCATTCCAAGTTCTCAGGATCACGTTCGTTCCAAAAATCACGCTCCCGAAGGTTTCATTCCGTTTGGACTCCGTTTGATATTACTTTTCTTTGAAATACTGAAATAGGCAAAAAAAACAACAATACGGGATGGGCCTCCGGTTAGTAGGTTAGTCCTAAAAAGGATATAAATGTGTAAAATAAAGCCCATAAATATCCAAAAGGGGTAATATAATAGCATGGAACAATCAAAAATTATAGATATGTTGGAGACGTATCAGGCACCCTCTAAGACATCTTCAAAATATTGATCTGGTGTGTCCTGACCCCCGGGTGGACCCCCTTGATAACCCACAAGTGTAGGGGATCGCAACAGCTTTCGAGGGTAAAGTATTCAACCCAAATTTATTGATTTGACACAAGGGGAGCCAAACAATATTCTTGAGTATTAGCAGTTGAGTTGTCAATTCAACCACACCTGGATAACTTAGTATCTGTAGCAAAGATTTTAGTAGCAAAGTAATATGATAATAAAGGTAACGGTAGCAAAAGTAATATTTTTGGGTTTTGTAGTGATTGTAACAATAGCAACAAAAAAGTAAATAAGCGAAACACAAGATGTGAAAAGCTCGTAGGCAATGGATCAGTGATCGATAATTATGTCGGATGCGATTCCTCATGTAATAGCTATAACATAGGGTGACACAGAACTAGTTCCAATTCATCAATGTAATGTAGGCATGAATTCCGAATATAGTCATACGTGCTTATGGAAAAGAACTTGCATGACATCTTTTGTCCTACCCTCCCGTGGCCGCGGGGTCCTAGTGGAAACTAAGGGATATTAAGGCCTCCTTTTAATAGAGAACCGGAACAAAGCATTAGCACATAGTGAATACATGAACTCGTCAAACTACAGTCATCACCGAGAAGTATCCCGATTATTGTCACTTCGGGGTTGTCGGATCATAACACATAATAGGTGACTATAGACTTGCAAGATAGGATCAAGAACACACATATATTCATGAAAACATAATAGGTTCAGATCTGAAATCATGGCACTCGGGCCCTAGTGACAAGCATTAAGCATAGCGAAGTCATAGCAACATCAATCTCAGAACATAGTGGATACTAGGGATCAAACCCTAACAAAACTAACTTGATTACATGGTAAATCTCATCCAACCCATCACCGTCCAGCAAGCTTACGATGGAATTACTGACGCACGGCGGTGAGCATCATTAAATTGGTGATGGAGGATGGTTGATGATGATGACGGCGACAAATCCCCCTCTCCGGAGCCCCGAACGGACTCTAGATCAGCCCTCCCGAGAGAGATTAGGGCTTGGCGGCGGCTTCGTATCGTAAAATGCGATGAAACTTTCTCTTTGATTTTTTTCTCCGCGAGACGGAATATATGGAGTTGGAGTTGAGGTCAGTGGAGCCTCAGGGGGCCCTCGAGACAGGGGGCGCCCAGGGGGGAGGGTGCGCCCCCCACCCTCGTGGATAGGGTGTGGCCCCCGTGGTCATGATTCTTTCTCCGGTATTTTTTATATTTTCCAAAAAGTGCCTCCGAGGATTTTTAGGACATTCCAAGAACTTTTGTTTTCTACACATAAAACAACATCATGGTAGTTCTGCTGAAAACAGCGTCAGTCCGGGTTAGTTTCATTCAAATCATGCAAGTTAGAGTCCAAAACAAGGGCAAAAGTGTTTGGAAAAGTAGATACATTGGAGACGTATCAACTCCCCAAAGCTTAAACCTTTGCTTGTCCTCAAGCAATTCAGTTGATAAACTGAAAGTGATAAACAAAAACTTTTACAAACTCCGTTTGCTCTTGTTGTTGTAAACATGCAAAGCCAACATTCAGGTTTCAGCAAATATTATGAACTAACCATACTCATAATAACACCCAGGTCTAAAAATTACTCATATCAATAGCATAATCAGCTAGCGAGCCATAATAATAAAACTCAGATGACAACACTTTCTCAAAACAATCATAACATGATATAACAAAATGGTATCTCGCTAGCCCTTTCTGAGACCGCAAAACATAAATGCAGAGCACCTTTAAAGATCAAGGACTGACTAAACATTGTAATTCATGGTAAAAGAGATCCATTCAAGTCATACCCAATATAATCCAACAATAATGAATGCAAATGACAGTGTGCTCTCCAGCGGGTGCTTTTAATAAGAAGGGTGATGACTCAACATAAAAGTAAATAGATAGGCCCTTCGCAGAAGGAAGCAGGGATTTGTAGAGGTGCCAGAGCTCGATTTTAAAATAGAGATTGAATAACATTTTGAGCGGCATACTTTCACTGTCAACGCAACAACTATGAGATGGCTGTATCTTCCATACTACATGCATTATTGGCAGTTCCCAAACAGAATGGTAAAGGTTTATACTCCCCCAACCACCAACAAGCATCAATCCATGGCTTGCTCGAAACAACGAGTGCCTCCAACTAACAACAGCCCTGGGGGAGTTTTGTTTAATTATTGTGATTTGCTTTGATCTTTTTGGATCATGGGACTGGGCATCCCGGTTACTGGCTCTTTCTCGTGAATGAGGAGCGGAGTCCACTCCTCTTGAGAATAACCCACCTAGCATGGAAGATATAGGCAGCCCTAGTTGAAACATGAGCTGCTCGAGCATACAAAACAGAATTTCATTTGAAGGTTTGGAGTTTGGCACATACAAATTTACTTGGAACGGCAGGTAAATACCGCATATAGGAAGGTATGGTGGACTCATATAGAACAAATTTGGGGTTTAAGGAGTTTGGATGCACAAGCAGTATTCCCGCTTAGTACAGGTGAATGCTAGCAAAAGACTGGGAAGCCACCAACTGAGAGAGCGACAACAATCATAAACATGCATTAAAATTAATTCACACTGAGTACAAGCATGAGTAGGATATAATCTACCACGAACATAAATATCATGAAGGCTATGTTGATTTGTTTCAACTACATGCGTGAACATGTGCCAAGTTGAGTCACTCAATTCATTCAAAGGAGGATACCATCCCATCATACCACATCATAATCATTCTAATAGCATGTTGGCATGCAAGGTAAACCATTATAACTCATAGCTAATCAAGCATGACACAAGCAACTATAATCTCTAAATGTCATTGCAAATATGTTTACTTCATAATAAACTGAATCAGGAACGATGGACTCATCATATTTACAAAAACAAGAGAGGTCGAGTTCATACCAGCCTTTCTCATCTCAATAAGTCCATCATATATCGTCATTATTGCCTTTCACTTGCACGACCGAATGATGTGTATAATAATAATAGTGCACGTGCATTGGACTAAGCTGGAATCTGCAAGCATTCAACTCAAGAGAGAAGACAGGGTAATATGGGCTCTAAGTTAAATAAACAATCACGCATATGGGAGCCACTTAAACATTTTCAATAAGGTCTTCTACTCTCGACCCCCAAAGAAAAGAAAAGAAAAGAAAACTATTTACACGGGAAAGGTCCCAACAAGTAAGAAGAAGAACGAGAAATCTTTTTGGGTTTTGATTTTAATTCTACTACAAGCAAGGAAATTAAACTAACTAATTTCTTTTGGTTTTTCTTAAGATTTATCAAACACGGAAGAAGAAAGCGAGAAAAAGAAATTTAAACTAGCATGGATAATACAATGAAAGAGCATGAGCACCGATGACTAGAATAGTGTGTGAACATGAATGTAAAGTCGGTGAGAAATATGTACTCCCCCAAGCTTAGGATTTTGGCCTAAGTTGGTCTAATACCAAGGACCGCTACTACTCTCCCCGGTGTACTGGGAAGTGTAATCAAGATACCACTGGCTGGCCATCTCCGGATCCCACTAGTAAGATGATGCACGATAAGGGTCCAGTCCAGGTTCCGACTCAGGTTCAGGTTCTGGAGTGGACGCTTGGCCTCGATGAGCATACACCGCTTCCGGTGTAACAAGAAAATTATTTGCAATCAAATCAAACAACAGAGGCGCATGCAAAATAATAGTCTCATTGTGTTTCTTATTAAATCTAAGGTTATACAAGAGCATCTTCTCTTTGTTGTCGACAATAAACGCGTGTGCTACCATGCTCTTGTAATTTCAAATATAAGGAGGCAATTTTGTCTCCTCTTTCTCATGGTGCCTAATGGGTATCTTAAAATGTCTAGCAAGACGTGAAGCATAGATACCTCCAAATATGGGGCCTTTTGTATGATTCAGGCTTAGACGTTTAGCAATGACGGCACCCATACTAAAACTATTGTCTCCAAACAAGGCATGTTGAAGAATGATAATATCAGGAACATTAAAGTTTCTACTATTTCCATGACCAATCAAACATCTACTAGCAAATATGGCAAAGTAGCGTAAAACAGGAAAGTGTATGCTAGAGATTTTTGCATCAGAACCCTTCTTTGAATCCTCTACAGTGATAGTGTTAACAAAGCCGTCCACATCTTTACGATCGGGTTCCTCTAATTCTCCCTCAAAGGGTATCCTACATACCGCGCAAAAATCACGTAAAGACATTTCTCTGAATTCATCATATAAATGAAATGATACTGAAGGCGGTGACTTAGGATAATAATAAAAAAATTGCACGAAAGTATTGGTAAGTAAGAGATATTGATTGATCCGGTCGTGGAGGAAATCGGTGAGGTCTGCATTCTCGATCAAAGAATAAAAATCTTCATGAATTCCTGCTTCTTTCAAGAAATTATCACATGGCCATTCACACGGCCGTACTTCCGCTAGGCGAGGAAGATTATACTTGGTTTTTTCCTTCTCTTTAGCTTGTTTTTCCTGAGAGCCTTGGCTAGAAGTGCCCCTTAAAAGTCTCCTTAACATTTTTTGAAAATTTCTGAAATTTTAGTAACTTCAAAATAAAAGTGAATAAAACTAAACAAGATTAGTAGCAACTACTCCTACAAGTGCCTAGAGCCTATATCATGCATTATAATTACTTGGGACCTCATAAATTTAACATGCAAGCTCAAGAACATGGTCACCTAAGCAGAAAAAATTGCAATGAATAAAGCACTAGAACAAAAACTAATTGGACCAATGGAGGAGTCACATACCAAGCAACAATCTCCCAAAGCAGTTTTGTGAATGGAGCTTTGAGCAAGGAGATCAAAAATCGCAGCAAAACGAGCTAGAACTCGTGCTTGAGCTGGATGGGGATTTTTTGGGAAGAAGATGGAGTGTGTGGGTGCTGTCATAAGTGGAGGGGGGCCACCAGGGGCCCACGAGATAGGGGGGCACGGCCAGGGGAGGTGGGCGCGCCCTCCACTCTCGTGGCCTGGCGCTTGCCCCTCCTGCAGTGATTTCAGTGCCTAAAATCCTTAAATATTCCATAAAAAATCATACTAAATTTGCAAGGCATTTGGAGCACTTTTATTTTCGGTATATTTTTTATTGCACGGATAATTCAGAAAACAGACAGATAATGCAATTTTTGCTTTATTTATTCTAAATAACAGAAAGTAAAAAGAGGGTACAGAAGGTTGTGCCTTCTAGTTTCATCCATCTCATGATCATCAAAATGAATCTACTAACAAGGTTGATCAAGTCTTGTTAGCAAACTCATTCCGAATAACACGGAACCGGAGAAATTTCGAATAACACTAAGTTACCTCAACGGGGATATGAAAATCCCCAACAAAAAGAATATCATATTTTTTCTTGACAGTAGGAAGAGGAAATTCAAAACCTCCAATAATGATAGTTGGAACTTATCCAATAGAATTGATGCTATGAACTTGAGATTGTTTCCTTGGAAAGTGTACCGTATGCTCATTAACATTAACATGAAAAGTGACATTGCCTTTGTTGCAATTAATAACAGCCCCTGCAGTGTTCAAAAAGGGTCTACCAAGGATAATCGACATACTATCGTCCTCGTGAATATCAAGAATAATAAAGTCCGTTAAGATAGTGACGTTTGCAACCACAACAGGCACATCCTCACAAATACCGACAGGTATAGCAGTTGATTTATCGGCCATTTGAAAAGATATTTCAGTAGGAGTCAACTTATTCAATTCAAGTGTATGATATAAAGAGAGAGGCATAACACTAACACCGGCTCGAAGGTCACATAAAGTAGTTTTAACATAATTTCTTTTAATGGAGCATGGTATGGTTGGTACCCCTGGATCTCCAAGTTTCTTTGGTATTCCACCTTTAAAAGTGTAATTAGCTAGCATGGTGGAAATTTCAGCTTCCGGTATCTTTCTTTTATTTGTAATGATATCCTTCATGTATTTAGCATAAGGATTTAATTTAAGCATATCAGTTAAGCGCATACGTAAGAAGATAGGTATAATAATTTCAGCAAAGCGCTCCAAATCCTCATCATCCTTTGTCTTGGATGGTTTAGGAGGAAAGGGCATGGGTTTCTGAACCCATGGTTCTCTTTCTCTACCATGCTTCCTAACAACAAAATCTCTCTTGTCATAACGTTGATTCTTTGATTGTGGGTTATCAAGATCAATAGCAGGTTCAATCTCTACTTCATTGTTTTTGCTAGGTTGAGCATCAACATGAACATTATCATTAACATGATCACTAGGTTCATGTTCATCACCTGATTGTGTTTCATCATCAGAGATAGAAATATCATTGGGATTCTCAGGTGTGTTTACAGTAGGTTCAGTAGAAGCATGCAAAGTCCTATCGTTTTTCTTTTTCTTCTTTTTGGAAGAACTAGGTGCCTCTAAATTGTTTCTCTGAGAATCTTGCTCGGTTCACCCAGGGTGGCCTTCAGGATACAAAGGTTCCTGAGTCATTCTACCAGTTCTAGTAGCCACTCTAACAACAAACTCATTTTTATTATTCAATTCATCAAGCAAATCATTTTGAGCTTTAAGTACTTGCTCATCTTGAGTAGCAACAATATAAGCATATTTGCTAATGAGTTTGAGTTCACCTTTAACTCTAGCCATATTATCACTCACGCGTTCTATCTCGAAAGCGTTATTCTTTAACTCTCTACCAACATAAGCATTAAAACTTTCTTGTCTAGCCATAAAGTCATCAAATTCATCTAAGCACGGGCTATGAAATTTAGTAGAGGGGATTTCAACTTTAACATATCTATAGAGAGAATTTACCTTTACTACCTGTGTCGGGTTATCAAGACAATGTGGTTCTTCAACAAGCAGTATACTAAGACCATGTATTTCTTCAATAGGTGGTAAATTCTTAACATCTTTAGCTTTAATACCTTTTTCTTTCATTGATTTCTTTGCCTCTTGCATATCTTCAGGACTGAGAAATAAAACATCTCTCTTCTTGGGAGTGGGTTTGAGAATAGACTCATGAGTTGGCTCAATTGGTTCAGGAATTGCCTCAGGAATTGGCTCAGGAAGAGTCCAATTATTTTCATTAGTCAGCATATTACTCAATAGTAATTCAGCTTCGTCGACTGTTCTTTCCCTAAAAACACAACTAGCACAACTATCCAAGTAGTCCTTGGAAGCATCGGTTAGTCCATTATAAAAGATATCAAGTATTTCATTTTTCTTAAGAGGATGATGAGGCAAAGCATTAAGTAATCGAAGAAGCCTCCCCCAAGCTTGTGGGAGACTCTCTTCTTCAATTTGCAAAAAGTTGTATATTTCCCGCAAGGCAGCTTGTTTCTTATTAGCAGGGAAATATTTAGCAGAGAAGTAATAAATCATATCCTGGGGACTACGCACACAACCAGGAGCAAGAGAATTATACCAAGTCTTAGCATCACCCTTTAACGAGAACAGAAATATCTTAAGGATATAATAATAGCGAGATTTATCATCATGAGTAAACAGGGTGGCTATATCATTCAACTTGGTAAGATGTGCCACAACAGTTTTAGATTGAAGGCCATAAAAAGGATCGGATTAAACTAAAGTAATAATCTCAGGATCAACAGAGAATTCATAATCCTTATTAGTAACACAGATAGGTGAAGTAGCAAAAGCAGGGTCAGGTTTCATTCTAGCATTAAGAGACTACTTCTTCCATTTAGCTAATAATTTCTTAAGATCATATCTATCATTGCAAGCAAATATAGCTCTAGCAGCTTCTTCATTCATAACATAACCCTCAGGAACAATAGGCAATTCATAATCATTGGGAGAACTTTCATCATCACTATCATCAATAATAGCATCCTCAATAATTTCGTTCTCTCTAGCCCTAGCAAGTTGTTCATCAAGAAATTCACCTAATGGCAAAGTACTATCACGCACAGAAGTAGTTTCATCAGAAGTATCATGCATAGCGGAAGTGGCATCATCAATAACATGCGACATATAAGAATTCATAGCAGTAACAGGTTTAGGTGTCGCAAGCTTACTAATAACAGAAGGAGAATCTAGTGCAGAGCTAGATGGCAGTTCCTTACCTCCCTGATACGTCTCCAACGTATCTATAATTTTTGATTGCTCCATGCTACTTTATCTACTGTTTTAGGCAATATTGGGCTTTATTATTCACTTTTATATTATTTTTGGGACTAACCTATTAACCGGAGGCCCAGCCCAGATTTGCTGTTTTATGCCTATTTTAGTGTTTCGAGGAGAAGGAATATCAAACGGAGTCAAAACGGAACGAAATCAACTGGAGAAGTTAATTTTGGAAGGAAACCAACCTGATGGGCTTGGAGTGCACGCTAGGGGAGTCCCGGGCTGCCCACGAGGGTGGAGGGTGCCCCCCTAGGCGCGCCCCCCTACCTCGTGACCAACCCGGAGGTCCACCGACGTACCCCCTGCACCCATATATACCTACGTACCCTAAAAATTCCGGAACAGAAGATAGATTGGGAGTTCCGCCGCCGCAAGCCTCTGTAGCCACCAAAAACTAATCGGGACCCTGTTCCGGCACCCTGCTGGAGGGGGATCCCATCACCGGAGGCCATCTTCATCATCCCGGCGCTATCCATGATGAGGAGGGAGTAGTTCACCCTCGGGGCTGAGGGTATGTACCAGTAGCTATGTGTTTGATCTCTCTCTCTCTCTCGTGTTCTCTCTCGTGTTCCTCCAAGGCACGATCTTGATGTATCCTGAGCTTTGCTATTGTAGTTGGATCTTATGATGTTTCTCCCCCTCTACTCTCTTGTGATGAATTGAGTTTCCCCTTTGAAGTTATCTTATCGGATTGAGTCTTTTATGAACACTTGATGTATGTCTTGCGTGGGATAACCGTGGTGACAATGGGTTATTCTATTGATACACATGATGTATGTTTTGGTGATCAACTTGCGGGTTTCGTGACACTTGGGAACCTATGCATAGGGGTTGGCACACGTTCTTGACTCTCCAGTAGTAGCTTTGGGGCACTCTTTGAAGTACTTTTATGTTGGTTGGATGAATCTGAGATTGTGTGATGCAGATCGTATAATCATGCCCACGGATACTTGAGGTGACAATGGAGTATCTAGGTGACATTAGGGTTTTGGTTGATTTGTGTCTTAAGGTGTTATTCTATTACGAACTCTTTTATAGATCGATCCAAAAGAATAGCTTTGCGGTGGTTTCGTACCCGAACATAATCTCTACGTTTGTTCTCCGATATTAGTGTCTTTGGAGTGACTCTTTGTTGCATGTTAAGGGCTTGTTATATGATCTATTTATGTTATTATTGTTGAGAGAACTTACACTAGTGTAAGTATGAACCCTAGGCCTTGTTTCCTATCATTGCAATACCGTTTACGCTCACTTTTATCGCTTGTTACCTTGCTGTTTTTATTATTTCAGATTACAAAAAACCTTTATCTACTATCTATTTTGCACTTGTATCTTCATCTCTTCGCTGAACTAGTGCACCTATACAATTTACCATTGTATTGGGTGTGTTGGGGACATAAGAGACTCTTTGTTATTTGGTTGCAGGGTTGCTTGAGAGAGACCATCTTCATCCTACGCCTCCTACGGATTGATAAACCTTAGGTCATCCACTTGAGGGAAATTTGCTACTGTCCTACAAACCTGTGCACTTGCAGGCCCAACAATGTCTACAAGAAGAAGGTTGTGTAGTAGACATCAAGCTCTTTTCTGGCGCCGTTGCCGGGGAGGTTAGCGCTGGAAGGTATATCTTTAGATCTTGCAATAGAATCTTTTTGTTTCTTGTTTTAGCACTAGTCTAGTTTATAAAAGAAAACTACCAAAAAAATGGAGTTGAGTTTGTCTCATACGCTTCACCTTTTTAATATCTTTCGTGAGTATGATGGAAAGGATAATTGTGCTCAAGTGCTAGAAGAAGAAATCTATAGAATGTTTGGTACTAAATCTTTGAATGATGAGCATGATTGCAATGTTGTTAGTATGAATTCCTTGAATATCCATGATGCTAATGATATGCAAAGCCATAAGCTTGGGGAAGCTATGTTTGATGGAGATGATATTTTTTGTCCCCCAAGCTTTGATGAGCAAATTTACTATGATGAAAGCATGCCTCCTATCTATGATGATTATTGTGATGATACGTATGCTATAAAGAAGAAGTTTGCTTATGTGTAGAGTAGAAAATTTTCTATGCTTGTAGCTCGTGAAAAGAATGCTTTAGGTGCTGGCTATATTGTTGAATTCATTCATGATGCTACTGAAAATTATTATGAGGGAGGAACATATGCTTGTAGGAATTGCAATAATGTCAAGTTTCCTCTCTATGTGCTTAAATTCTTGAAGCTATGCTTGTTGTGCCATCCTATGCTAGTTGATTATTGTTCCCATAAGTTGTTTGCTCACAAAATCCCTATGCATAGGAAGTGGGTTAGGCTTAAATGTGCAATTCATATGCTTCATGATGCTCCCGTTATGTTTCAATTCTTATCTTTTATGAGAGCATCATTATCATCATCATGCCTAGCTAAAAAGGCATTAAAGAAAAGCGCTTGTTGGGAGACAACCCAATATTTATCCTTACTGTTTTTGTGTGTCCACATGATTATGCTACTGTAGTAATCATGTTTTATAGCTTTTGTTTCAATAAAGTGCCAAGTAGAACCTTTGGGAAGACTTGGGTGAAGTTTATGTGATCTTGCTGTGAAAAACAGAAACTTTAGCGCTCACAAGATTAGCTTCCATTTTTTACTGGAGAGTGATTTTAGGTTGATTATTTTTTCAGATGATTAATAGACAAATTTCTCAGGTCCAGGAATTTATTTCATAATTTTTGGGGTTCCAGAAGTATACGTTTGATACAGATTACCACAGACTGTTCTGTTTTTGACAGATTCTGTTTTCTTTGTGTTGTTTGCTTATTTTGATGCATCTATGAGTAGTATCATAGGGTATGAACCATAGAGATGTTAGAATACAGTAGATATAACACCAATATGAATTTAGAATGAGTTCATTACAGTACCTAAGTGGTTGTTTTATTTTCTTATACTAACGGAGCTTACGAGTTTTGTTTTGAGTTTTATGTGGTTGAAGTTTTCAAGTTTTGGGTAAAGATTCGATGGACTATGGAATAAGTAGTGGCAAGAACCTAAGCTTGGGGATGCCCAAGGCACCCCAAGGTAATATTCGAGGACAACCAAGAGCCTAAGCTTGGGGATGCCCCGGAAGGCATCCCCTCTTTCGTCTTCGTTCATCGGTAACTTTACTTGGAGCTATATTTTTATTCACCAGATGATATGTGTTTTGCTTGGAGCGTCATTTTATTTTGTTAGTTTTTGCTTGCTGTTAGTTAGAATAGTGTTTTTCTTCTTTAGTTTCAATAAAAAAGTCAAGGATAGCCTTTGCCATGCTTATTTTGCTAGTTTGCATGTTGCTGTTTGAAAACAGAAAGTTTACCGCTGTTGGACAAATTCCCTAGAAAAGTCAGGGCATGGTATAACGTTGAATCTTTTTGCATACTGAGCTCTGATAAATTTATTACAGTGGGAATTTTAGTTCATAATTTTTGGGATCAGGGAAGTATTGATACTCTTGCATTCTTTACAGACCGTACTATTTTGGCAGATTGCTGTTATGTTTGCGTTGTTTGCATATGTTTGCTTGTTTAATGATTCTATTTTAGGATAGGAGTATTAAATAGGGCCATTTGCATTTCTACCCCTAACTCGAACCACCTACTCAGATTTGCCCCTAATTTCAAAGCATGCTCAAATTTGCCCCTCTGTCATTAATTCACTACTCAGAAATGCCCTTCCGTCCAGTCAAAGGCCTTTGACCGTCAAAGGCCCATGTGTACTGTAGCAGACAGAAAGTGCTACAGTATTGGACGGAAAGTGCTATAGTATTGTACGGAAGGGCATTTCTGAGTAGTGACGTAACGGCGGAGGGGCAAATTTGAGCATGCTTCAAAATTAGGGGCAAATCTGAGTAGTGGGTTCGAGTTAGGGGCACAGATGTAAATGTCCCTATTAAATATGCAGAGGAATTTAGTATTCAATGTGGAATAATAATTTAAGTGATTTGTTACAGTAGAATATGATAAGGTTTTGCATTGGTTTATACTAACCTATCTCACGAGTTTATGTTGAGTTTGTTGTGAATGAAGCTTTTGATAAAAAGAGAAACCATGATATGAGAGGAATTAAGGAGACACAAAAGTTCAAGCTTGGGGATGCCCAAGGCACCCCAAGATAATATTTCAAGAAGTCTCAAGCATCTAAGCTTGGGGATGCCCCGGTTGGCATCCCACCTTTCTTCTTCAACAACTATCGGTTAGTATCGGTTGAGCCTAGGTTTTTGCTTCTTCACATGAGTTGTGCTATCCTTGCATTGCAGTTTTCTTTAGCTTTGGTTGCTGTTTGAATAATGTACCAAGATCTGAAATTCTTTATTGAGAGAGAGCCTTCGTTTAGTTGCATAATTATTTAGCTACTCATTGATCTTCACTTATATCTTTTGGAGTAGTTTGTCATTTGCTCTAGTGCTTCACTTATATCTTTTAGAGCACAATGGTGGTTATATTTTGTAGAAATTGCTAGTCTCTGATGCTTCACTTAGATTATTTTGAGGGTCGTTAATAGCATGGTAATTTTCTTAATGTTAATATACTTGGTATTCAAGATATGTGAAACTTTCTTTTGAGTGGATTGAATACTAAGATAAATTTGATGCTTGATAATTGTTTTGAGATATGGAGGTGATAATATCAAAGTCGTGGTAGTTGGGTGATTATGAATTTGAGAAATGCTTGTGTTGAAGTTTGCATGTCCTATAGCATGCACGTATGGTTAAAGTCGTGTAACAAATTTGAAACATGAAGTGTACCTGGCTTGTGCATCCTTATGAGTGGCGGTCGGGGACGAGCGATGGTCTTTTCCTACCAATCTATCCCCCTAGGAGCATGCGCGTAGTACTTGATTTTTGATGACTTCTAAATTTTTGCAATAAGTATATGAGTTCTTTTGACTAATTTTAAGTCCATGGATTATACGCACTCTCACCTTTCCGCCATTGCTAGCCTCTTCGGTACCGTGCTAGCCTTTCCGCCATGATCATCATTATTAGAGCATTGCCCAAATAAAAAAAAGAGAAAGGCCAAAAAGAAAAAAAGAAAGCACCAAAAAAAGAAAAAAAATAAAAAAAATAAAAAGGGCAATGCTACTATCTCTTTTTCCACACTTCTGCTTCAAAGTAGCACCTTGTTCTTCATGTAGTGAGTCTCATATATTGTGCTTCAAAGTATCACCTTGTTCTTCATGTAGTGAGTCTCATATATTGTGCTTCAAAGTAGCACCTTGTTCTTCATGTACTGAGTCTCATAACTTGTGTTTTTATACTAGTGGGAATTTTTCATTATAGAACTTGGCTTGTATATTCCTACGATGGGCTTCCTCAAATGCCCTAGGTCTTCGTGAGCAAGCGAGTTGGATGCACACCTACTAGTTTTCTTTTGTTGAGCATTCATAGCTCTAGTGCATCCGTTGCATGGCAATCCCTACTCATGTTGACATCAATTGATGGGAATCTCCATAGCCCGTTGATTATCCTCGTCAATGTGAGAGTTTCTCCTTTTTTGTATTCTCCACACAATCCCCATTGAGGGAGTCCTGGATTAGGGGGTGTCCGGATGGCCGGACTATGACCTTTGGCCGGACTCCCGGACTATGAAGATACAAGATTGAAGACTTCGTCCCGTGTCCGGATGGGACTTTCCTTGGCGTGGAAGGCAAGCTTGGCGATACGATATGAAGATCTCCTCCCATTGTAACCGACTCTATGTAACCCTAGCCCTCTCCGGTGTCTATATAAACCGGAGAGTTTTAGTCTGTAGGACGAACAACAATCATACCATAGGCTAGCTTCTAGGGTTTAGCCTCTCTGATCTCATGGTAGATCAACTCTTGTACTACCCATACTATCAATATTAATCAAGAAGGAGTAGGGTTTTACCTCCACTGAGAGGGCCCGAACCTGGGTAAAAACATCGTGTCCCTTGTCTCCTGTTACCATCCGCCTAGACGCACAGTTCGGGACCCCCTACCCGAGATCCGCCGGTTTTGACACCGACATTGGTGCTTTCATTGAGAGTTCCTCTGTGTAGTCACCTTCAGGCCCGATGGCTTCTTCAATCGTCAACCACGACGTGGTCCAGGGTGAGACTTTTCTCCCCGGACAGATCTTCGTATTTGGCGGCTTCGCACTACAGGCCAATTCGCTTGGCCATCTGGAGCAGATCGAAAGCTACGCCCCTAGCCATCAGGTCAGGTTTGGAAGCTTAAACTAGACGACCGACATCCGCGGGGACTTGATCTTCGACGGACTCGAGACACGGCCGAGCGCCCCGCACTGTCACGATGGGCATGATCTAGCTCTGCCGCCAGACTGCGCCAGAGTGCCGCTCAGGTTTCCGCTCCGACCATTAGCTCGGAGCCGACTGTGCTAGTCAGGGACGGACGGTTGGACGCCGCCCCTAGAGCCGCGATCTCTACGGCGATAGAGCCGAATACCGGTTTAGTCCTCTGCGAGGCCAGTGACTCCGAGGTGCCAGACTCCTGTCCGGACTCCGAACCTTCCGCACCCCCTCCGATCGAACCCAATTGGGCTCCAATCATGGAGTTCACAGCCACAGATGTTTTTCAGCACTCGCCTTTCGGCGATATCCTGAATTCACTAAAGTCTCTATCTTTGTTAGGAGAGCCCTGGACGGACTATGGTCACCAGGGTTGGGATGCGGACGACGAAGAAATTCGAAACCCACCCACCACCCACTTTGTAGCCACTGTCGATGATCTAACCGACATGCTCGACTTCGACTTCGAAGACATCAACGGTATGGACGCCGATGAAGGAGACAACCAAGAACCAGCACCTATAGGGCACTGGAAGGCCACCTCGTCATACGACATATACATGGTGGACACCCCCAAAGTAGGGGATGGTGATGAAAAAACGGAGGACGACCCCTCCAAGAAGCAACCCGAGCGCCGACGTCAGCGGCGCCGCTCTAAATCCCGCCAAAGCAAAAACGGCGAGCCCGGCACCGGAGACGTCAAAACTCTGGACAATGCCGAAGACAACCCCCTCCAGCAGGATTCAGCGCAGGAGGATGAAGGAGCCAGCCCTCATGAGAGAGCGGCAGACAGGGAGGTCGAGGACGACAATTATATGCCTCCCTCCGAAGATGAGGCAAGCCTCGACGACGATGAATTCGTCGTGCCAGAGGATCCCGTCGAACAAGAGCATTTTAAACGCAGGCTTATGGCCACGGCGAGCAGCCTCAAGAAAAAAAAGCAGCGGCTTAGAGCTGACTAAGATTTGCTAGCCGACAGATGAACTGAAGTCCTGGCGGTCGAAGAGTATAAACTCGAATGCCCCTCCAAGAGTTACCCAAAGCGCAGGCTGCTATCCCAACTAGAGGAGGAAGCAACCAAACCTACATCACCAGCGTACGATGCGCCCAAGCGGCCACCCCGTGGCCGCGATAGAGAGGCCTTTTCGCCCTCAAACCAAGCCGCACCCCGGCGCCGCTCCAAGAATACCAGAGCACGGGGAAATGCAACAGACCTGCGAGACATATTGGAGGAATAGGCAAGACAAACAAGATTGATCTACGGATCGCGTGGGCGCCCTACGTCACGTGACAATAACCGCCACACCGGATATGATAAATATGGCTAGGCTGAATACAACAGACAAAGCTCATCCGAGCTACGTCGCGATATAGCACAGTACAGGGGCGCCACGCACCCACTATGCTTCACAGACGAAGTAATGGATCATCAAATCCTAGAGGGTTTTAAACTCGCAAACATCGAATCATACGATGGCACAACGGATCCCGCGGTATGGATCGAGGATTATCTCCTTCATATCCACATGGCCCGTGGTGATGATCTACACGCCATCAAATACCCCCCACTCAAGCTTAAAGGACCAGCTCGGCATTGGCTTAACAGCCTGCCAGCAGAGTTAGTTAGTTGCTGGGAGGACCTGGAATCCGCATTCCTTGACAACTTCCAGGGCACTTATGTGCGGCCACCAGATGTTGATGACCTAAGCCACATAATCCAGCAGCCAGAGGAATCGGCCAGACAATTCTGGACACGGTTCCTAACCAAGAAAAATCAAATAGTCGACTGTCCGGACGCCATGGCCCTTGCAGCCTTCAGACACAACATCCGAGACGAATGGCTCGCCCGGCACCTAGGACAGGAAAAGCCGAAATCTATGGCAGCCCTCACGACACTCATGACCCGCTTTTGCACGGGAGAAGACAACTGGATAGCTTGTAGCAATAACATAACCAAGAGCCATGGCAATTCGGATACCAAGGACACCAATGGCAGGTCACGTTGCAACAAGCACAAGCGCCGCATTAATGGCGACAATACTGAGGATACGGCAGTTAATGCCGGATTCAGAGGCTCTAAACCAAGTCAGCGGAAGAAGCCATTCAAAAGGAACCCTTCGGGCCCATCCAGTTTAGACCGGATACTCGATCGCTCGTGCCAGATAAACGGCACCCCTGAACAACTAGCCAACCACACCAACAGGGATTGTTGGGTGTTCAAGCAGGCAGGCAAGTTAAGTGCCGAAACCAGAGACAAGGGGCTGCGTAGCGATGACGAGGAGGAGCCTCGGCCGCCGAACAACAGAGGACATAAGGGATTCCCCCCGTAAGTGCGGACGGTGAACATGATATACGCAACCCACATCTCTAAAAGGGAGCGGAAGCGTGCTCTCAAGGACATCTATGTGTTGGAGCCGGTCGCCCCAAAGTTCAACCCATGGTCCTCCTGCCCGATCACTTTTGATCAAAGGGACCACCCCACTAGCATCCGTCACGGCGGATTCGCCGCACTGGTCCTAGACCCAATCATTGATGGATTTCACCTCACTAGAGTCCTCATGGACGGCGGCTGCAGCCTGAACCTGCTTTATCAGGATACAATGCGAAAAATGGGTATATAGAGCCGTCAAGGATTAAACCCACAAAGACAACGTTTAAAGGCGTCATACCAGGTGTAGAAGCCAGCTCTACAGGCTCGGTTACACTCGAAGTGGTCTTCGGATCCCCGGATAATTTCTGAAGCGAAGAGTTAATCTTCGACATAGTCCCATTCCGCAGTGGCTATCACGCCCTGGTCGGACGAACCGCATTCGCCAAATTCAATGCGGTGCCGCACTACGCATATCTCAAGCTCAAGATGCCAGGCCCTCGCGGAGTCATTACGGTAAATGGAAATACCGAACGCTCTCTCCGAACAGAGGAGCACACAGCAGCCCTGGCGGCAGAACTACAGAGCAACCTATCAAGGCAACTCTCCAATCCGGGTGTTAAACGTTCGGACAACGTCAAGCGTGCCCGAACCAACCTCCAACAAAGCCGGCTGGCACATTCTGAGCGAGCATAGCAGTGCGGCCCCGACCCCAGCCCTCACCAGATGGTGATATCGGTACCACGCGTACATAATTACGCTTTGAAAATACCTTGGGCATAAGGGGAGGAGCACAACTACGGCATGCCCAGAATGCGGCTCAACCGCACTTAGGGGCTCCCTATTCTGCCGTTTTCTTTTCCTTCTATATACTTTCAGGACCCAACTATTTGGAAGGCCTGTCCGGCAATACACTCGCCGAACACACGATGCAACAGCCAGGGAGAGAACAAGCCGCGTCGAATGTCCATGTGGTCTCTATAACAAGCTAAATACCTGTTTTACTTCAATTCACGCAGCTTGCCCCTGGAGGGGGACATGTCAAATAATCCCGTCCCTTGCTTATCACACTATTTGTATCGTTCTGCTTTCATAGCAGCTCCTTTTTAATAAACCATACATAGCTTTTACCTATTATTGTATTCATCTATTTTTATACAAATATGTTCAGTCATGACATTATGCAACCGTACACTTTGGTACGGCCAATACACCAGGGGCTTAAGCACCCCATAACATGGTGTGAGAAGACCGAACACTCTCATGAGTGCGGCACCCCGAACTTATAGCACTATATGCATCGGCTCTGAATCATGTCTTGGGTCAATAGTTGGGTTTGCCCGGCTCCCATGTTTTGGTACCTTATGTTCCGCAATGTTGGCTAAGGTAGCGCTGGGAGAACTACTGCGATTGTGCCCCAGTTGAGCTGGGTTAACACCTCAGTAGGGAAAGCTAAAGTTGACCGTCATGATAGTGCGAGAGACCGGTCGCTGTTCGCGAGGTTTTTCGAGTCCCTAGAGACTTATGCCACTTAGAGCGAGGAGCCAGATTTATCTGGCCTAGGCGTGGATAGCGCCCCGAACTCGGTCTTCCGAATACTAGGGGCTTTGCCAAAATTTAAAATTATAGAATTCAATGGCTAAGTGAGAGTTATAAAGCATTATAAGTCCGATGGCCTTGTTCGTTGTGCTGAGCGCCTCCCTAGATGGACCCAAAAATGGGAACAAGAGCGCTCAGGTTTATCCCGAACACCCCAGCACTCGTGGCATGGGGGTAGAAGTCGACGACTTGCACCTCTCAGATTTAATAAACGGCCGCACAGAAGGTAATATTTTAAATTAACAAAGCGTTGCTTAGAGCATATGAACAATGTTTTCAGCGCACACGATAACAAATGCGAGTCTACTCACAAATTACATCTTTGGAGCATTCACCCGCTATAAGGCGGGCACCCTTCAGGACACCCTTATAATACATCTTGGGCGTGCGATACTCCTTGCCCGGCGGTGGCGCGTCCGTCAATAGCTTCTCAGCGTCCAGCTTGCCCCACTGCACCTTAGCACGGGCGAGGGCCCGATGGGCACCTTCAATACAGACGGAGTGCTTGATGACTTCAATCCATGGACAAGCATCCACCAGCCGCCGCACCAGACCGAAGTAACTCCCAGGCATGGCTTCTCCAAGCCACAACCGAACTATGAGGCCCTTCATGGCCTGTTTGGCCGCCTTGTGGAGCTCGACCAGCTGCTTCAGCTGGTCGCTCAGGGGCACCGGATGTCCGACCTCAGCATATTGAGACCAGAACACCTTTTCCGTCGAGCTCCCCTCCTCGGCTCGGTAGAATGCGGTAGCATCAGACACACTACGGGGCAGATCGGCGAACGCTCCTGGAGAGCTCCGGATTCGGGTAAGTAACAGATAATTCACTTTTACATGCTTGCTTTGCATAAAGAATGCCTTACCTGCCGCTATTTTCTTTATCGCCTCGATCTCTTGGAGGGCCTTCTGGGCTTTGGCCTTAGGGGTTTTGGCACTCTCAAGAGCCAAGGCGAGCTCGGACTCTCGAGTCTTCGAGTCACGCTCCAAACTCTCGTGTTTTTCCATGAGAGCCTGGAGCTCTTGCCACACCTCCACCACCTACTCCTCCTGCTTCTCTCGCTCGGTGCGCTCCAAGGACGCACTGACTTCGGCCTTGGACACCGCCTCCTTCAGGGTCGCCACCTCGGTCGTGGCCCCTGCAACATTAATGTTGGTCCTGTTATTATTTGCAACCAGGTATTTCTATATACACTTACATATGGTCTTACATACCGTCCTTGTCCTCGAGCAGCTTCTTGGCACGGCCGAGCTTGTTCTCGGACCGCTCGAGGCTCTCCTTTAATGCATTGACCTCCGCAGTCAGTGCGGCAGAGGTCAGCAGCGCAGCCTGCATTCCCATATTGACATATTTTAGACTCATGCGTATATCTTTTTAGATCCTTAGCTCGGCTTTTCTTTCTGAACGCCAAACTGAGCATCAGGGGCTATTGTCTATGCGGTAACATTTTTATATGTTTTGAATACATACCTCAAAGCCTGTTAACAGGCTTGTACAGGCTTCTATCAGCCCACTCTTGGCAGACTGAACCTTCTGAATCACCGCACTCATAACAGTGCGGTGTTCCTCGTTGATGGAGGCGCCGTTAAGCACCTCCAGCAAATTGTCCGGTGCCTTCGGTTGGACGGAGGCTGCCGGCGTCGTAGGCTTGCCCTTCTTACGAAGGCGCTGCCTGTCGGACTCTGGAACCACTGATGGTTTCGGAGTAGTGTCCGACCCAAGGCCGGACTTAGATCCCTCCGGGGCTTTACCCCCTTTGGGCCTGGAGTCCGGGAGGTCGCCTTGCGACGCCTCCAGGACCACCTCCTCCTGGTCTAGTCCCTTTTGGGACTCTACCTCGGCGTCATCCGCAGGGAGCGGGGAGGAAGCCGTCGGAAGTGAAGCACTATTCACATCCAACGAATCCAGGGAGCCACTCGACGAATCGCTGAGCTGAGTCTTGGGCGGACTGCATGATTGAATTCGCCGTCAGAAAATACCGAATAATAGAGGAGCGCCATAAGTTTTTCGGGTATCCGGACACTTACGATTTTGCTAGGGGCTTGACCCTGGATGGCCATTCCTCTCCGCCGTCTTCGGCATCGAAGGCATAGTCCGGCAGAAGGGTCTTCCCCTTCTTGGACCCGCCGGCCTCCCCAGTTGGGGTGACCTTCGTTTTCTTCCCTCCCCCCGTTGGAGGGGGAGAGGTTTCTTCTTCCTCCTCCTCCTCCTCGTCTTTAGAGGCGGAGGGTGCTTCGGGGCTGTTGGGCGATGAATCTGACACCACCAGGCGCCAGGAGCTCTTTCGAGTCCCCGTGGCCTTCTTCTTGGCCTTCTTCTCCGGCACCACGTGAGGTGCCGGAACCAGCAGCTTGGTCAGACGAGCATCCACTGGGTCTTCGGGCAAAGGAGATGGACAGTTGATCTGCCCGGACTTCTTCAGCCAGTCCTGTTAAAGGTAAGGGAGTTTAGATCCCGCATAGAGTCAAACTATGTGAAACAAAATACCCCGTAATGGGAAAATTAAGCTCACCGCGCTGGCTCGGCGCTTGGCGCAGAATCCGCGATCCTCGGTGACGGGAGGGGAGACCTCGGAGCTCTTGAATAGCACCTTCTAGGCATCCTCGTGCTTTGTGTCGAAGAGCCGGGACAGAGTCTGGTGCTGGGCCGGGTCGAACTCCCACACGCTGAAAGCCCGTCGTTGACATGGGAGAATCCGGCGGAAGAGCATGACCTGGACTACGGTGACAACTTTAATCTTCCTACCGATCAGGTCCTTGACGCAGGTTTGAAGTCCGGTCACCTCTACCGAATTACCCCACAACTTTAATCTTCCAAGATGTGAGCCGCGTGGGGATGCCAGATCGGAATTCGGGGGCCGCTGCCCATTCAGGGTCACGCGGCTCGGTGATATAGAACCACCCCGATTGCCACCCCTGATGGTCTCTACGAAGGCGCCCTCGAGCCATGTAACGTTGGCTATCTTGCCCACCATGGCGCCTCCGTACTCTGCTTGGCGGCTGCCCACGACCTTCGGCTTGACGCTGAAGATCTTCAGCCATAGGCCAAAGTGGGGCTTGATGCAGAGGAAGGCCTCGCACACGACGATAAACGCCGAGATGTTGAGGATGAAGTTCGGGGCCAGATCATGGAAGTCCAGGCCGTAGTAGAACATGAGCCCCCGGATGAACGGGTGAAGAGGAAAGCCCAGTCTGCGGAGGAAATGGGGAAGAAATACAACCCTCTCATGGGGCCTGGGGGTGGGGATGAGTTCCCCCTCATCTGGAAGCCGGTGCGCGATGTCGTCAGACAAGTATCCGGCATTCCTCAACTTTTTGATTTGCCCCTCCGTGACGGAGGAGGCCATCCATCTACCTCCTACTCCGGACATGATTGGAGAAGGTTGAGGTGGGAAGTGCGGACTTGGGTGTTGGAGCTCGAGTGCAAAGGGAGATATAAGCCAAGGAGGAAGAAGGCGTAAATGGAAAGGATAGATCCTTATCCCCTTATACGGGCGGCCGAAACTACAAGCCCCCACCAGCCTAATAAAACTCGTTTATCTCCCAAGCGCCGCGGTTAATGGCGCGGTTGGGTTACCCACGCCCATATTAATGAGAATCCCGGAATAAGGGGACACGATCTCTGCTTTGACAAGACGTGCCAAGGAAACCGCCTCGCTAAACACGTTGAGGTGGAACAGTATAATGATTCAAATAAAGGCTTGGTCGTGGTGTGATGTCACGCTGCGGAATACGTCAGCAGATTAGATTTGTACAGATATTATTCTCTCTACGATGGTATGTGGAACTTATTTTGCAGAGCCGGACACTATCCTTGTGTTCAACATCTTCTATGAAGTATTCGGAGGAGGAACCCGCCTTGCAATGCCGAAGACAATTTGCGCACCGGACTCATCGTCATTGAAGCCTGGTTCAGGGGCTACTGAGGGAGTCCTGGATTAGGGGGTGTCCGGATGGTCGGACTATGACCTTTTTCCGGACTCCCGGACTATGAAGATACAAGATTGAAGACTTCGTCCCATGTCCGGATGGGACTTTCCTTGGCGTGGAAGGCAAGCTTGGCGATACGATATGAAGATCTCATCCCATTGTAACCGACTCTGTGTAACCCTAGCCCTCTCCGGTGTCTATATAAACAGGAGAGTTTTAGTCCATAGGACGAACAACAATCATACCATAGTTTAGCTTCTAGGGTTTAGCCTCTCTGATCTCGTGGTAGATCAACTCTTGTACTACCCATACTATCAATATTAATCAAGCAGGAGTAGGGTTTTACCTCCACTGAGAGGGCCCGAACCTGGGTAAAAACATCGTGTCCCTTGTCTCCTGTTACCATCCGCCTAGACGCACAGTTCGCGACCCCCTACCCGAGATCCGCCGGTTTGGACACCGACACCCATCATCATATTCTATTCCACCCATAGTGCTATATCCATGGCTCACGCTCATGTATTGCATGAAGGTTGAAAAAGTTTGAGATTATTTAAGTATGAAACAATTGCTTGGCTTGTCATTGGGGGTATAGAAGTTGGGAACATCTTTGTGTGACGAAAATGAAGCATAGCCTAACTATATGATTTTGTAGGGATAACTTTCTTTTGACATGTTATTTTGAGAAGACATGATTGCTTTGATTAGTATGCTTGAAGTATTATTATTTTTGTGTCAATATGAACATTTTTCTTGAATCTTTTGGATCTGAATATTCATATCACAATTAAGAAGATTTACATTGAAATTATGCCAAAGTATCACTCCGCATCAAAAATTCTTTTTTATCATTTACCTACTCGAGGATGAGCATGAATTAAGCTTGGGGATGCTTGATACGTCTCCAACGTATCTATAATTTTTGATTGCTCCATGCTACTTTATCTACTATTTTAGGCAATATTGGGCTTTATTATTCACTTTTATATTATTTTTGGGACTAAACTATTAACCGGAGGCCCAGCCCAGATTTGATGTTTTCTGCCTATTTCAGTGTTTCGAGGAAAAGGAATATCAAACGGAGTCAAAACGGAACGAATACAACTGGAGAAGTTAATTTTGGAAGGAAACCAACCTGATGGGCTTGGAGTGCACGCTAGGGGAGTCCCAGGCTGCCCACGAGGGGTGGAGGGCGCGCCCCCCTGGGCGCACCCCCCTACCTCGTGAGCAACCCGGAGGTCCACCGACGTACCCCCTGCACCCATATATACCTACGTACCCTAAAACTTCCGGAACAGAAGATAGATCGGGAGTTCCGCCGCCGCAAGCCTTTGTAGCCACCAAAAACCAATCGGGACCCTGTTCCGACACCCTGCCGGAGGGGGATACCATCACCGGAGGCCATCTTCATCATCCCGGCGCTATCCATGACGAGGAGGGAGTAGTTCACCCACGGGGCTGAGGGTATGTACCAGTAGCTATGGGTTTGATCTCTCTCTCTCTCTCTCTCTCGGGTTCTCTCTCGTGTTCCTCCAAGGCACGATCTTGATGTATCCCGAGCTTTGCTATTGTAGTTGGATCTTATGATGTTTCTCCCCCTCTACTCTCTTGTGATGAACTGAGTTTCCCCTTTGAAGTTATCTTATCGGATTGAGTCTTTTATGAACACTTGATGTATGTCTTGCGTGGGATAACCGTGGTGACAATGGGTTATTCTATTGATCCACTTGATGTATGTTTTGGTGATCAACTTGCCGGTTTCGTGACACTTGGGAACCTATGCATAGGGGTTGGCACATGTTCTTGACTCTCCGATAGTAGCTTTGGGGCACTCTTTGAAGTACTTTTATGTTGGTTGGATGAATTTTAGATCGTGTGATGCATATCGTATAATCATGCCCACGGATACTTGGGGTGACAATGGAGTATCTAGGTGAAATTAGGGTTTTGGTTGATTTGTGTCTTATGGTGTTATTCTAGTACGAACTCTTTTATAGATCGATCCAAAAGAATAGCTTTGTGGTGGTTTCGTACCCGACCATAATCTCTTCGTTTGTTCTCTGATATTAGGGTCTTTGGAGTTACTCTTTGTTGCATGGTAAGGGCTTGTTATATGATCTATTTATGTTATTATTATTGAGAGAACTTACACTAGTGAAAGTATGAACCCTAGGCCTTGTTCCTTATCATTACAATACCGTTAACGCTCACTTTTATCGCTTGTTACCTTGCTGTTTTCATTATTTCAGATTAAAAAAACCTTTATCTACTATCTATTTTGCACTAGTATCTTCATCTCTTCGCCGAACTAGTGCACCTATACAATTTACCATTGTATTGGGTGTGTTGGGGACACAAGAGACTCTTTGTTATTTGGTTGCGGGGTTGCTTGAGAGAGACCATCCTCATCCTACGCCTCCTACGGATTGATAAACCTTAGGTCATCCACTTGAGGTAAATTTGCTACTGTCCTACAAACCTGTGCACTTGCAGGCCCAACAACGTCTACAAGAAGAAGGTTGTGTAGTAGACATCAAGCTCTTTTCTGGCGCCGTTGCCAGGGAGGTTAGCGCTGGAAGGTATATCTTTAGATCTTGCAATCGAATCTTTTTGTTTCTTGTTTTAGCACTAGTCTAGTTTATAAAAGAAGACTACCAAAAAAATGGAGTTGAGTTTGTCTCATACACTTCACCTTTTTAATATCTTTCGTGAGTATGATGGAAAGGATAATTGTGCTCAAGTGCTAGAAGAAGAAATCTATAGAATGTTTGCTACTAAATGTTTGAATGCTGAGCATGATTACAATGTTGTTAGTATGAATTCCTTGAATATCCATGATGCTAATGATATGCAAAGCCACAAGATTGGGGAAGCTATGTTCGATGGAGATGATATTTTTTGTCCCCCAAGCTTTGATGAGCAAATTTACTATGATAAAAGCATGCCTCCTACCTATGATGATTATTGTGATGATACGTATGCTATAAAGAAGAAGTTTGCTTACGTGGAGGGTAGAAAATTTTCTTTGCTTGTAGATCATGAAAAGAATTCTTTAGGTGCTGGTTATATTGTTGAATTCATTCATGATGCTACTGAAAATTATTATGAGGGAGGAACATATGCTTCTAGGAATTGCAATAATGTCAAGTTTCCTCTCTATGTGCTTAAATTCTTGAAGCTATGCTTGTTGTGCCATCCTATGCTAGTCGATTATTGTTCCCATAAGTTGTTTGCTCACAAAATCCCTATGCATAGGAAGTGGGTTAGGCTTAAATGTGCCTAAGTGGTTGTTTTATTTTCTTATACTAACGGAGCTTACGAGTTTTGTTTTGAGTTTTGTGTGGTTGAAGTTTTCATGTTTTGGGTAAAGATTTGATGGACTATGGAATAATGAGTGGAAAGAGCCTAAGCTTGGGGATTCCCAAGGCACCCCAAGGTAACATTCGAGGACAACCAAGAGCCTAAGCTTGGGGATGCCCCGGAAGGCATCCCCTCTTTCGTCTTCGTTCATCGGTAACTTTACTTGGAGATATATTTTTATTCACCACATGATATGTGTTTTGCTTGGAGCGTCATTTTATTTTGTTAGTTTTTGCTTGCTGTTAGTTATAATAGTGTTTTTCTTCTTTAGTTTCAATAAAAAAGTCAAGTATAGCCTTTGCCATGCTTATTTTGCTAGTTTGCATGTTGCTGTTTGAAAACAGAAATTTTACCTCTGTTGGAAATATTCCCTAGAAAAGTCAGGGCGTGGTCTGACGTTGAATCTTTTTGCATATTGAGCTCTGATAAATTTATTACAGTGGGAATTTTAGTTCATAATTTTTGGGATCAGGGAAGTATTGATACTCTTGCATTCTTTACAGACTGTACTGTTTTGGCAGATTGCTGTTATGTTTGCGTTGTTTGCATATGTTCGCTTGTTTAATGATTCTATTTTAGGATAGGCATATTAAATATGCAGAGGCATTTAGTATTCAATGTGGAATAATAATTTAAGTGATTTGTTACAGTAGAATATGATAAGGTTTTGCATTGGTTTATACTAACCTATCTCATGAGTTCTTGTTGAGTTTGTTGTGAATGAAGCTTTTGATAAAAAGAGAAACCATGATATGAGAGGAATTAAGGAGACACAAAAGTTCAAGCTTGGGGATGCCCAAGGCACCCCAAGATAATATTTCAAGAAGTCTCAAGCATCTAAGCTTGGGGATGCCCCGGTAGGCATCCCACCTTTCTTCTTTAACAACTATCGGTTAGTATCGGTTGAGCCTAAGTTTTTGCTTCTTCACATGAGTTGTGATATCCTTGCATTGTAGTTTTCTTTAGCTTTGCTTGCTGTTTGAATAATGTACCAAGATCTGAAATTCTTTATTGAGAGAGATCCTTTGTTTAGTTGCATAATTATTTAGCTACTCATTGATCTTCACTTATATCTTTTGGAGTAGTTTGTCATTTGCTCTAGTGCTTCACTTATATCTTTTAGAGCACAACGGTGGTTATATTTTGTAGAAATTGCTAGTCTCTCATGCTTCACTTAGATTATTTTGAGAGTCGTTAATAGCATGGTAATTTGCTTAATGTTAATGAAGGAAATATGCCCTAGAGGCAATAATAAAGTTATTATTTATTTCCTCATATCATGATAAATGTTTATTATTCATGCTAGAATTGTATTAACCGGAAACATGATACATGTGTGAATACATAGACAAACATATAGTCACTAGTATGCCTCTACTTGACTAGCTCATTAATCAAAGATGGTTATGTTTCCTAATCATAGACATGTGTTGTCATTTGATTAATGGGATCACATCATTAGGAGAATGATGTGATTGACATGACCCATTCCGTTAGCCTAGCACTTGATCATTTAGTATATTGCTATTGCTTTCTTCATGACTTATACATGTTCCTGTAACTATGAGAATTATGCAACTCCCGTTTACCGGAGGAACACTTTGGGTACTACCAAATGTCACAACGTAACTGGGTGATTATAAAGGAGTACTACAGGTGTCTCCGAAGGTACATGTTGAGTTGGCGTATTTCGAGATTAGGTTTTGTCACTCCAATTGTCGGAGAGGTATCTCTGGGCCCTCTCGGTAATGCACATCATTCTAAGCCTTGCAAGCAATGTGACCAAATGAGTTGGTTACGGGATGATGCATTACGGTACGAGTAAAGAGACTTGCGGGTAACGATATTGAACTAGGTATTGGATAACGACGATCAAATATCGGGCAAGTAACATACCGATGACAAAGGGAATAACGTATGTTGTTATGCGGTCTGACCGATAAAGATCTTCGTAGAATATGTAGGAACCAATATGGGCATCCAGGTTCCGCTATTGGTTATTGACCGAGAATAGTTCTAGGTCATGTCTTCATAGTTCTCGAACCCGTAGGGTCCGCACGCTTAACGTTACGATGACAGTTTTATTATGAGTTTATAAGTGTTGATGTACCGAAGTTTGTTCGGAGTCCCGGATGTGATAACGGACGTAACGAGGAGTCTCGAAATGGTCGAGACATAAAGATCGATATATTGGAAGCCTATATTCGGACATCGGAATTGTTCCGGGTGAAATCGACATTTTACCGGAGTACCGGGAGGTTACCGGAAACCCCCCGGGGGGTTATTGGGCCTACATGGGCCTCGAGGGAGAAGAGGAAAGGAGGCAGGAGGGGGCCGCGCGCCCCTCCCCTTCCTAGTCCGAATAGGACAAGGGAATGGGGGCGGCGCCCCCCCTTTCCTTCCCCTCTTCCTCCTCTTTCCCCCCTTCTCTTATTCCAACTAGGAAAGAAGGGAGTCCCACTCCCAGTGGGAGTAGGACTCCCCCCTTGGCGCGCCCTCCTTGGCCGGCCGCCTCCTACCCCCTAGCTCCTTTATATACGGGGGCGGGGGGCACCCCATAGACACACAAGTTGATCTACGGGTCATTCCTTAGCCGTGTGCGGTGCCCCTCCACCATATTCCACCTCGGTCATATCGTCGCGGAGTTTAGGCGAAGCCCTGCGCCGGTAGAGCATCATCATCGTCACCACGCCGTCGTGCTGACGGAACTCATCCCCGAAGCTTTGCTAGATCGGAGCTCGGGGATCGTCATCGAGCTGAACGTGTGCTGAACTCGGAGGTGTCGTACGTTCGGTGCTTGGATCGGTCGGATCGTGAAGACGTACGACTACATCAACCGCGTTGTGCTAACGCTTCCGCTTACGATCTACGAGGGTACGTGGACAACACTCTCCCCTCTTGTTGCTATGCCGTCACCATGATCTTGCGTGTACGTAGGAATTTTTTTGAAATTACTATGTTCCCCAACAGTGGCATCAGAGCCTAGGTTTTATGCGTTGATGTTATATGCACGAGTAGAACAAAAGTGAGTTGTGGGCGATACAAGTCATACTGCTTACCAGCATGTCATACTTTGGTTCGGCGGTATTGTGAGATGAAGCGGCCCGGACCGACATTACGCGTACGCTTACGCGAGACTGGTTTCACCGTTGCGAGCACTCGTGCTTAAAGGTGGCTGGCGGGTGTCTGTCTCTCTCACTTTAGCTGAATCGAGTGTGGCTACGCCCAGTCCTTGCGAAGGTTAAAACAGCACTAACTTGACGAACTATCGTTGTGGTTTTGATGCGTAGGTAAGAACGGTTCTTGCTAAGCCTATAGCAGCCACGTAAAATTTGCAACACCAAAGTAGAGGACGTCTAACTTGTTTTTGCAGGGCTTGTTGTGATGTGATATGGTCAAGACGTGATGCTATATTTATTGTATGACATGATCATGTTTTGTAACCGAAGTTATCGGCAACTGGCTGGAGCCATATGGTTGTCGCTTTATTGTATGAAATGCAAACGCCCTGTAATTGCTTTACTTTATCTCTAAGCGGTAGCGATAGTCGTAGAAGCAATAGATGGCGTAACGACAATGATGCTACGATGGAGATCAAGGTGTCGCGCCGGTGATGATGGTGATCACGACGGTGCTTCGAAGATGGAGATCACAAGCACAAGATGATGACGGCCATATCATATCACTTATATTGATTGCATGTGATGTTTATCCTTTATGCATCTTATCTTGCTTTGATTGACGGTAGCATTTTAAGATGATCTCTCACTAATAATCAAGAAGTGTTCTCCCTGAGTATGCACCGTTGCGAAAGTTCTTCGTGCTGAGACACCACGTGATGATCGGGTGTGATAGGCTCTATGTTCAAATACAATGGGTGCAAAATAGTTGCACACGCGGAATACTCAGGTCATACTTGACGAGCCTAGCATATACAGATATGGCCTCAGAACATGGAGACCGAAAGGTCGAACGTGAATCATATAGTAGATATGATCAACATAGTGATGTTCACCATTGAAACTACTCCATCTCACGTGATGATCGGACATGGTTTAGTTGATTTGGATCACGTGATCACTTAGATGACTAGAGAGATGTCTGTCTAAGTGGGAGTTCTTAAGTAATATGATTAATTGAACTTAAATTTATCATGAACTTAGTACCTGATAGTATCTTGCTTGTCTATGTTTGTTTGTAGATAGATGGCTCGTGCTGTTGTTCCGTTGAATTTTAATGCGTTCCTTGAGAAAGCAAAGTTGAAAGATGATGGCAGCAATTACACGGACTGGGTCCGTAACCTGAGGATTATCCTCATTGCTGCACAGAAAAGTTACGTCCTGGAAGCACCGCTGGGTGCCAGGCCTGCTGCTGACGCAACTGACGACGTTAAGAACGTCTGGCAGAGCAAAGCTGATGACTACTTGATAGTTTAGTGTGCCATGCTTTACGTCTTAGAACCGGGTCTTCAACGACGTTTTGAACGTCATGGAGCATATGAGATGTTCCAGGAGTTGAAGTTAATATTTCAAACAAATGCCCGGATTGAGAGATATGAAGTCTCCAATAAGTTCTATAACTGCAAGATGGAGGAGAATAGTTCTGTCAGTGAACATATACTCAAAATGTCTGGGTATAATAATCACTTGATTCAACTGTGAGTTAATCTTCCTGATGATAGTGTCATTGACAGAAGTCTTCAATCACTGCCACCAAGCTACAAGAGCTTCGTGATGAACTATAATATGCAAGGGATGAACAAGACTATTCCCGAGAGCTTGGCGATGCTAAAAGCCGCGGAGGTAGAAATCAAAAAGGAGCATCAAGTGTTGATGGTTAACAAGACCACCAGTTTCAAGAAAAAGGGCAAAGGGAAGAAGAAGGGGAACTTCAAAAAGAACAGCAAGCAAGTTGCTGCTCAAGAGAAGAAACCCAAGTCTAGACCTAAACCTGAAACTGAGTGCTTCTACTGCAAGCAGACTGGACACTGGAAGCGGAACTGCCCCAAGTATTTGGCGGATAAGAAGGATGGCAAAGTGAACAAAGGTATATGAGATATACATGTTATTGATGTGTACCTTACTAATGTTCGCAGTAGCACCTGGGTATTTGATACTGGTTCTGTTGCTAATATTTGTAACTCAAAACAAGGACTACGAATTAAGCGAAGATTGGCTAAGGACGAGGTGACGATGCGCGTGGGAAATGGTTCCAAAGTCGATGTGATCGCAGTCGGCACGCTACCTCTACATCTACCATTGGGATTAGTTTTAGACCTAAATAATTGTTATTTGGTGCCAGCGTTGAGCATGAACATTATATCTGGATCTTGTTTGATGCGAGACGGTTATTCATTTAAATCAGAGAATAATGGTTATTCTATTTATATGAGTAATATCTTTTATGGTCATGCACCCTTGAAAAGTGGTCTATTTTTATTGAATCTCGATAGTAGTGATACACATATTCATAGTGTTGAAGCCAAAAGATGCAGAGTTGATAACGATAGTGCAACTTATTTGTGGCACTGCCGTTTAGGTCATATCTGTGTAAAGCGCATGAAGAAACTCCATACTAATGGGCTTTTAGAATCACTTGATTATGAATCACTTGGTACTTGCGAACCGTGCCTCATGGGCAATATGACTAAAACGCTGTTCTCCGGAACTATCGAGCGAGCAACAGATTTGTTGGAAATCATACATACTGATGTTTGTGGTCCAATGAATGTTGAGGCTCGTGGCGGGTATCGTTATTTTCTCACCTTCACAGATGATTTGAGCAGATATGGGTATATCTACTTGATGAAACACAAGTCTGAAACATTTGAAAAGTTCAAAGAATTTCAGAGTGAAGTGGAAAATCATCGTAACAAGAAAATAAAATTTCTACGATCTGATCGTGGAGGAGAATATTTGAGTTACGAGTTTGGTCTACACTTGAAACAATGCGGAATAGTTTCGCAACTCATGCCACCCGGAACACCACAACGAAATGGTGTGTCCGAACATCGTAATCGTACTTTACTAGATATGGTGCGATCTATGATGTCTCTTACTGATTTACCGCTATCATTTTGGGGTTATGCTTTAGAGACGGCCGCATTCATGTTAAATAGGGCACCATCAAAATCCGTTGAGATGACGCCTTATGAACTGTGGTTTGGCAAGAAACCAAAGTTGTCATTTCTTAAAGTTTGGGGCTGCGATGCTTATGTGAAGAAACTTCAACCAGATAAGCTCGAACCCAAATCGGAGAAATGTGTCTTCATAGGATACCCAAAAGAGACTATTGGGTACACCTTCTATCACAGATCTGAGGGCAAGATTTTCTTTGCTAAAATCGGATCCTTTCTAGAGAAGGAGTTTCTCTCGAAAGAAGTGAGTGGGAGGAAAGTAGAACTTGATGAGATAACTGTATCTACTCCCTTATTGAAAAGTAGTTCATCACAAGAACTGGTTCCTGTGACAACTACACCAATTAGTGAGGAAGCTAATGATATTGATCATGAAACTTCAGATCAAGTTTCTACTGAACCTCGTAGGTCTACCAGAATAAGATCTGCACCAGAGTGGTACGGTAATCCAATTCTGGAAGTCATGTTGCTTGACCATGATGAACCTACGAACTATGAGGAAGCGATAATGAGCCAAGATTCCGCAAAATGGCTAGAGGCCATGAAATCTGAGATGGGATCCATGTATGAAAACAAAATATGGACTTTGGTTGACTTTCCCGATGATCGGCAAGCAATTGAGAATAAATGGATCTTTAAGAAGAAGACTGACGCAGATGGTAATGTAACTGTCTATAAAGCTCGACTTGTTGCGAAAGGTTTTCGACAAGTTCAAGGAGTTGACTACGATGAGACTTTCTCACCCGTAGCAATGCTTAAGTCTGTCCGAATCATGTTAGCTATTGCTGCATTTCATGATTATGAAATTTGGCAAATGGATGTCAAAACTGCATTCTTGAATGGATTTCTGGAAGAAGAGTTGTATATGATGCAGCCAGAAGGTTTTGTTGATCCAAAAGGTGCTAACAAAGTGTGCAAGCTCCAGCGTTCCATTTATGGACTCGTGCAAGCATCTCGGAGTTGGAATAAACGCTTTGATAGTGTGATCAAAGCATATGGTTTTATACAGACTTTTGGAGAAGCCTGTATTTACAAGAAAGTGAGTGGGAGCTCTATAGCATTTCTGATATTATATGTAGATGACATATTATTAATTGGAAATGATATCGAATTTCTGGATAGCATAAAGGGATACTTGAATAAAAGTTTTTCAATGAAAGACCTCGGTGAAGCTGCTTACATATTGGGCATCAAGATCTATAGAGATAGATCAAGACGCTTGATAGGACTTTCACAAAGCACATACCTTGATACAATTTTGAAAAGGTTCAAAATGGATCAGGCAAAGAAAGGGTTCTTGCCCGTACTGCAAGGTGTGAAGTTGAGTCAAACTCAATGCCCGACCACAGCAGAAGATAGAGAGAAAATGAAAGATGTTCCCTATGCTTCACACGAAGGGTAACGGTTGCGCGAGTCCACAGAGGGCTCCACCCACGAAGGTCCACGGAGAAGCACCCTGTCTATCCCACCATGGCCGTCGCCCACGAAGGACTTGCCTCACTAGCGGTAGATCTTCACGAAGTAGGCGATCTCCTTGCCCTTACAAACTCCTTGGTTCAACTCCACAATATTGTCGGAGGCTCCCAAGTGACACCTAGCCAATCTAGGAGACACCACTCTCCAAGAAGTAACAAATGGTGCCTTGATGATGAGCTCCTTGCTCTTGTGCTTCAAATGATAGTCTCCCCAACACTCAACTCTCTCTCATATGATTTGGAGCTGGTGGAAAGAAGATTTGATTGGAAAGCAACTTGGGGAAGGCTAGAGATCAAGATTCATATGGTAGGAATGGAATATCTTGGCCTCAACACATGAGTAGGTGGTTCTCTCTCAGAAATGGTAAGTTGGAAGTGTAGGTTTGTTCTGATGGCTCTCTCCATGAATGAAGAGGAGGTGGAGGGGTATATATATCCTCCACACAAAATCTAACCATTACACACAATTTACCAAACTCGGTGGGACCAAATCAACAAACTTGGTCGGACGATTTAGTAAACCTAGTGACTGTTAGGATTTTCGGTGGGACCGACATGCAACTCGGTAGGACCGATATGGTTAGGGTTAGGGCATAGCGTAATCTCGGTAAGACCGATTACACAAACTCGGTGAGACCGATTTTGGTAGTAAGCTTTCCAGAGAGTTGGTCAGGTAAACTCGGTGGGACCGATTCGCTCATTTCGGTGAGACCAAAATGTTACGAAAGGGAAACAGGGAGTTTACATTGTAATCTCGGTGGGACCGATCACTCACTTCGGTTATACCGAAACGTTACGAAGGGAAACAGAGAGATTACAATCCCATCTCGGTGAGACCGAGATCCCTATCGGTGAGACCGATTTGCCTAGGGTTTGTGGCAGTGGCTATGACATTTGAACTCGGTGGCGCCGGATAGAAAGAATCGGTGTGGCCGATTTTGGCTTTCGGTTTAGGTCATATGAGGATGTGAGAAAGTAGTTGAGGGTATTTGGAGCATATCACTAAGCACTTGAAGCAAGAGGCTCATTAAGCAACACCTCATCCCTCCTTGATAGTATTGGCTTTTCCTATAGACTCAATGTGATCTTAGATCACTAAAATGTAAAATGAAGAGTCTTGAGCTTTTGAGCTTGAGCCAATCCTTTGTCCTTGATATTTTGAGGGATCCACTTTCATCATTCATGCCATGCCATTCATTGAGCTTTCCTGAAATAATAGTCTTGGAATAGCATTAGCTCAATGAGCTACATGTTGTTATGAATTACCAAAACCACCTAGGGATAGTTGCACTTTGAACTATATATTCATAAAGACCGTAGCTAGTGGTGAATGCGGTCTTGGGAATACTCCTTTTTAATTTTGAGCTGATAATATCCAGTCCGCAAATCAATCTTTGAGAACACCTTGGCTCCACTGAGATGATCAAACAAATCATCAATCCTTGGCGAGGGTATTTGTTTTTTATCGTGACATCATTCAACTGTTGGTAGTCCACACACGTACGGAGGCTGCCATCTTTCCTGTCCACAAAAATAGCAGGTGATCCACATGGTGAGGAACTGGGGCGGATACCCTTTTTGGAGCATTTCATCAAGCTGTTTCTTTAGCTCCACTAATTCGGATGACGGCATTCAATAATATTTCTTGTGTATTGGTGTGGTTCCAGGCACAAGTTCTATTGCAAACTCAAGCTCTCGATCATTTGGCATGCCTGGCAGTTCTTCTGGGAATACATCAGAAAACTCGTTGACCACCGAAATTAATTCCATTTCAGCTATTGCTGTAAAGACCATTTCCTTGGAGGGTATGCTCCTACGAGCAATAAACTTTGTAGTTTGTCCCTCTTGGCCGGTCAAGTTGACTTCTCGGGTCTCACAATTTATGCATACTTGGTACTGAGTCAGCCAATACATACCCAAGATAATATCCAACTTATCAGACTCAATAAGTATCAAAGACGTTGGAAAACAGATTCTGTTGATACTGACTTCTAGATTGCGGCAGACTAGATTGCTTCTGATAAGAGATCCCGGGGTTTGTACCAGCATATTCTTGCCCAAAAGCGAACATGGAAATTTGTTTTGGGCAACAAAACTCCGAGAAATAAAAGAGTGGGAAGCCCGAGAGTCAAATAAAATTACCACAGGTTTGTTATTAACAGGGAACATACCAATGACGACTTCGGGATTTTCTTGGGCTTCGTCAGCAGAAATGTGTTGAACGTATCTCGTGATGTCGTGCTGACTTGGGCCTGCCTCCAAATAATGGATTTGTGGCTTGAATGTAACATTGGTCTGGTTGTTCTTGGGACACTGTTTGGCATAATGTCCGGTTTGTCCACAACCGTAACAAGAATTGTTGCACAGGCGATTTTCCAGAACTGGGTTGAGTACGTCTTTCTTGACTTGGGTGGTGGCCTTGTTAACATTTTGTTGCCAATTAGGCTGGTATGCTACCTGAGTTGGATGCCAGGTATGAACCTTCTGCACTGGTTGCATTTCCTTTTTTGGCTCAAACTTGCGCTTGTGAACGTTATGGGCAGACTTATTATCTAATACAATCTTGTGTTCCCTTTCAGCAATGAAAGCCTTGTTCACCAGGGTTTGGAAATCTAGGAAATCAAACACACTGAGAGCACAACGAAGTTGCGGGTTTAATCCACCAAGAAACTTGTCCATCTTCCTTTCTTCAGTGGCCACGTCATATTGAGAGTAACATGACAGGTGATTGAATTTCTGCAAATATTCTCCCACTGACTGACTTCCTTGGAGGAGCGCAAGAAATTCACTCTGCTTAGTCTTCATAATTCCCGTAGGGATGTGATATTTCCGGAATTGCTCCTTGAATCTTGACCAGGTAATTGCTTCATTAGCAGTCCCTATGGCTTTTTCATTTTCCCACCATATAGCAGCAGCGCCTTCCAGATAATGTGTTACAAATGGAACCTGATCCTCTTCATCAGTTTGAGCAACCTCAAGCTTCTTTTCCATAGTTCTCAACCAATCATATGCATCCAAGGGATCAATGGCCTGACTGAAATTGGGAGGCTTAGTCCTTTGAAAATCAGATAACTTGGAGTGGGGGAGGGGCTGATATCCATTCTGTCCAACCATTGCTTGAATACTTCTGAATATTTCCATCAGATCATTATTTCGTTGTTCCTCGAACATACGCATAATTTGCTCAGTGGATGGTGGATTTGCCGGTGGAGGCGATGGTGGAACGTACAGCTCGGGTGATTGTCCTGCCTGTCATGCGGAATGCCGAATAGGAGAACCCTCACGAACGTTGCTACTGCAGCCTCCCCATGTCATCCTAATATGATTTTTCCCAAGTCAACACAACCGAGATGAGAAGCATTCAACAAAAACTGGGGAGAAGCCCGCAACAAAAATCCAAGTAAAACCAAAAAGGCGAAGAAAATACGGCTAACAAAATAAAGTCCAACATAATTATACATAGACTCATACATGAAAGATGACCACATGCCAGGTCCAACTACCCTCATACATGAAACGAAACATCATGACTCGTACGACTACATCCATACTCCATCCTGACGACTACGAATACTCGAAAGCTCTACTACTCTGCTGGTGCTGTGGGGTCCTCTCCTGAAGCGGACTCGGATCCAGAACTGACGGGGTTAACGGAGACCTCTGGGTTTAAAGCAACACGACGACGCTGCCTCAAGGGCTCTCCCTCTAGGGTAGGTGGAGGGTGGATCATCGGGGCTACAGGAGTGGCGAGGAGTGAAACCCACTCAGCAGGAGCACTAAGTGGACTCACAGTCACGGTGCCCGAGCTACTCGGAGGAGTAACCGGAGAAATAGGGGATCTAGAACTAGCTAGAATGTAGGGAGTAAATCCTACAGATGGTGGGGTAGTGGCTGATCTAGTAGAGATTAAAGCTGAGGCTAAAGCAGTACGGGCACGACTCAGCTCACGAGCCAGCTCATAGATCAGAAGATAGCTAGCAGTGATGTAGCGAGAAAGGTGGCTAGCGACACTATCAGACTCCAGATCAATGACAGGGAAACGTACATGACCATTATCGTGGAGAGAAGGATAGTAATAGAAACCTGGGTGATTCTGCATCCGGACCTCATTGTAGTGGATCTCAACAAGTACCTTGAATGCAGCAAACTGGACAGCCTGAGAAGTGATAGAAGCGTAGCCGCTTCGAGAGGTACGAGTGTAAGAGCTAGAATCGGAACTGGCGTGCAGAGTAACCATGGCGTGATACTCATACACTGAGTCAACTAGGCGCTCCCGGTACACAAGATAGGTTGGATCTTCTCCGTGAGGGTACAACCGACGCCACACGTTACGAAGGAGATGCGGCGACGTGTACGGCATCAGCTGCAACTGGCACGGATACAGCACCGGAGCTATCTACACTCACAACCATTAGCAAGTTAGCATAAAAATAAAATCAGTGCATGCAATGCAGCAACCAGCTACAATTATTACCGACACTCTGCTACAACTTGTATCTAACGTCCAGTTAACTCGGCTTATTCTAGCATGGCCTACAGTCAGCGCGGCTCTGATACCAAGTGTTGTGGCACCCCGGCTTAGAGCGACTGGTTTACCTTGCATTGCCAACCCAAAGACCTAGTCTTCTGGCAACACACAAGCACTTTGTACAGAAAAAAAACAACCGCTTTATTCATGCTAGCGGAGCATAGTTTATATTACAACAGTTAGCGAGGCCAAGCGGCACACACGGTGCGGCTGAACAATATGTACATTATTTAGTGAACATAAAGGGGCCTCGATCATGACAACTACTCGGCAGCGGAACAACGTCGTAGCGGGACTCCATAGCACAGGGACACCTATGTGGACACGGTATAGACTCGGACATCACTCCTTCCCAATGAGACTTTCCTGAAATCTAGCATGACACGCTAGGTTAGTACATTGAATTTACTTGCAAGCTCACAATAAGCATAAACATAATGGCAGACAGTATCATGATATTTAACCATTTAATCAACAATGCAACCATATATCCAACATGCTGTGACTATGCTCAATTGGTACTCGTTCCACGGACTTGCTTACCGGACGTGATCATTTCCAGACCACAAACATGATAATCTCTAAAACACACTTGTGATCCTTACGGCGACAACAACCCGACCAACTCATGGCCTGTGATCCTTACGGCGATCACAATCCGACCAACTCATTGTCCAACTCAACACGATGGCCTCACTGCCATCCTCAGGACAAACTTAGTGTGAAAATTTGATTAAGTGTTGACCCATGGTGTACCCTACTTTTGAGCGTGTCCATAACCATGGACACGGCTATCGATAGATTAAAACACTCTGCAGAGGTTAGTACACTGTACCCACACTACGGAACCCATGGCCTCGCACTCCCATTCGGGTGGACCAACGGCATTCCGACGAAACCATTTCATTGTCATGAGACTCTCCCGACCATTCCGACTCAGTCCCCATCGGGCTAGTCCTGGGTGGCCCCGTGTCTACCTCTAGACACCTCGACTACCGTCGTGGCCACGATCCACTCTGGGACCGGTACAAAAAATTAACTTAACAACAGGCTCACAAGGTTATGCTTGCCTAACGGGCCAAGGTACAGCACGCCCATAACCTTCCCTAAATGGAGGCACCGACGAGAGGCACGACAATGAAACGCATTAAGGCCGTCCCATACCGGCAAATGTGGTTGCACTGGGAAAGACTCGTTTCAGTAGCACCATGACTCGGTCAACAACATATTCAAGTTGAGTTATTAATCAGGTTCAACTTAATGTGAAAGTTACCGGTGTCATAATGCCATACTATGCATCACTTAACACATGCACCACATAACCATGCAAATAACTGAATCAACCACGCTCCCACGGAGCCATCATCAACTCATGCTACTACTCTGGTTAAGATCACACCTCACTTAAACCAGAATCATTTCTAGCAATATCATCATTTTTCATCATGCAAAGATTATAATTAAACTAATTATTAAACTCCATGACCACATCCTTTATTCATTACTTGTAACTAAGTTCTTCTTAGCTTACCAACAAGATTCACTTCAAACATTCTGTAATACAAGTATTTTAACATGACAAGCATATAACAGAATATACTCATTATATAACTAATTTTAAATGCATAAATATTCATAAGTTCAAGTAGGAAAATCACAAATATTGAAGTGGCACTATGAAAATGTTACTGTGGCTTGCCTTAGTGCTGATGAGGTTCAGAAAGCTCCTAGTGATCCTCAAGACAAGCTGGCTCTTTTGAAAATATTCAAAACCACAAACAGAAAACATCAAGAAACCTTCTGAAAATTACCAGAAAATCGAGACACCAAGGAAAAATCCCATCTTTTGGGTGCTGTTAGATTTTTGGACAAAGAACACAATGCAAAGAGAATCAATGCATTTGGACTTATAGATAAAAAGTTATGGCCATTTGAAGTTTATTAGATTTTAAATGAATTTGAAATAAATAATAAACAAACAGGAGGGGTGACGTCGAAGGCGTAAACACCCGGGGCGCCACCACTCATAACACTTCGCGCGCGTAATGAGTGGCTGACTAGCGGGCCCCGCTAGTCAGGCCAGAGGGAGGGAAGAGGGAAACAGAGGGAGGCGGCGCTTTGCCAGAGCACACGTCGGCGATGAGGCTTCTTGGAGTCAAACGAGAGGGGAAGATCGACAGAGGAGATGTTTGCGCACCTGCCCGTACCCATAGCATAGCTAGAGGTGACCGGACGGCGTCGGAATCGACCTCTCCAATGGAGGCAGAGGGCGGAGGTTGCCGGAGACGAAGACGATGGCGGCTTGGGGCGACTCCATGGGCTCCAGCGGGGTGGGTTGGCTTCAAGGAGGAGAGGCGGAGGCTCTAAAGGGTTGCCTTGGCTTGGGAGGGGTCGGAGCTGCGGGAACAATCCGGAGGGGATCGCCGGCGACCTCGGCTTCGGGACAGCAGCCCGCGGCCTGCCCGGCCGGGCTGCGGCTTCTACTGGCTCGAGGAGGAAGTGGGAGTGGCTGCGGGTGCTCCAAGAGGCTGGGGGTGGCTTCTTTTATAGGCGGGCAGCGAGGAGGGTTCGGGCTCCGCCAGAGGACACCTGTCCATGGCGCCCGGCAACGAACAGCGCCAGAGAGAGAGGGAGAAGACGACGGAGGTCACACAGGAACTGTGCGCGGGTGCGGACGAGCACAGGAGGGAGGGGGAAAAGCGACGAACACAGTGCGCCTCGCACTGTGCCATTGGCCGGAACGTGCCCGTGCTCGCTGCGAGGGGGAGTTATGGAGGTGGACACGAGGATGGTGGCGAGGGGTGGCAAGCTTTGGCCGGCTGGGCAGCAAGCACGCGCTCAATAGAGCGCTGGCGGCATGCAGAGCGCGCGTATTGCATGCCAGCATGCTCGGACGAACGCGGTCACCGCGTGAACCGTGACATCAGGCCACCCTAAGCACTAACAAAGATGTCTGGCATGTAGTCCTTAGTAAACTGAGGTGTTACCATGGTTTGACTAGGATCCAGGTGCCGTAGAAATGAATTTGTGCTGCTGACAAGTTACTGGACAGTAACTTTGGAGAGTTATTGTGGTCAAACCACTGGGAGTCAAGGGCTGAGCTTTGGGGTTTTACTTACACTTACTAAGGTAAATAGGCACATGAAAAACCAGCTACATTGGAGCTAGTAAAAAGGTAGTTGCTGTAGAAACTACCCTTTCTATCCAGAATAGACTTTGTTTTCTGTAGCCAAAATATTCCAAAGAGTGGTGAAATATTTTTGCTCAGAAAGGTGCCATAGGGTCCAAAGAATAATTGGGATTTTTCTCAGGATTTTTGGGGCAAGAAAAATTAGGGTTGCTTTGGAGCTCAAAGGGCTAGCTAGGGTTTTGGAGGTCAAAATCAATATTTTTCATTTAAGAAAAATATTCCAAACAATATTTTTGTGTAGGACCTGGTCTGAAATGATGGCTTTGAGGAGGAGAGGGAACACTTGGGTGAAAATCAATGGGTACCCAAGTGGTTAAGTCCAAATGAAATGATTCAAAACTCCAAATTCAAAACCAACTCAACTGAAAATCAAACAAAGAAGAGAGGGCAAAAGCCAGGCTGTCACACAGGACCACAACACTGCTAGGCTAGCTATTTAGGGTTAGCCGAATCGATCTTGAGGTAGATCAACTCATGTAACCTCTATACCCTCGAATATAATCAAGTAGGGGTAGGGTTTTACCTCCATTGAGAGAGCCTGAACCTGGGTAAACACCATGACCTTTGTCCATTGTTACCATTAATCCTCAGACGTACAGCTTGGGGCCCCCTACACAAGATCTGCTGGTTTTGGCACCGACATTGGTGCTTTCATTGAGAGTTCCGCTGTATCATCGACAGAAGGATCGATGACTCACCCCTTCATCAATAATGATGCTGCATCCAAGGAAAATTTTCTCCCTGGGCAGGTTGTTGTGCTTCGTGCCAACTCGATCGGCCACCTCGAGTAGGTTGATACTTATGCCCCCGGCCACCAGATCAGGTTTGGGAACCTGAACTACGTTGCTGACATCCGAGGAGACCTAGTATTCGACGGGTGCACGACCTCGGCCACCACTCTATGTCCCTACCGGGAAGACTCTTCGAATCCCGTGTCAGATCCCGTCCAGGGGTCGACATCAACACTCGCCTTGGCCTTAGATCCGGGGCAGGGCTTATCGTCCAAAGACGGGAGCATGAGCCCCGCCGGACTTCTTACCCTTGTGGGACTCCCGATCGAAGACCCAGATGCAATCTTAGACCTGGCTCTGGGAAATCATCTCGAACAGCTAAGGTCTGCACCAAACGGGTCCGATCAGGCGCCCCATGCCGAACTCCGCCCAGCAGATCCACAGTTTCCAGTCCCACTTCCGCTCTTAGACAAAGCATTGGGTTTGATGCAGTCTCTTGCCATCACGGAGGCCTTACCTCCGAACAATACCTAGCTTGGAATGGGGGCTGAGAGCGGGGAATTTTATGCCCCACCCACCACCCACTTAATAGCCACTATCAAGGACTAAACCGACATGTTGGACTATGCATCCAAAGACATCGATGGCATGGACGACGATGTCGACACCGAACCAAGCCAAGTCCCACCCGTCACGGAGTGTTGGACGGCCACCTCAACCTATGATGTGTACATGGTGGACACTATGAAGAACGACGAGGATAACCCGATCCCAGATGAGGACAAACCCGTCGATAAACCACCAAAGCACCGACGTCAGCAGCGCTGCTCACGATCGCGTCGGGTGAAGGATAGTAATTCAGGCACAGGAGACAATGAGACTCCGGATGGTGCAGAAGATCCCGAATACCCTATCGAGCCCACATCCGAACATGACGAGCGGGAAGAGAGTGAATATAGCCCCGAACGCGCCGACAACGAAGATGAGGAGGACAACAACTATATGCCAGAATCCGAAGAGGAGGTTAGCCTCAGTGACGAAGACTTCATCATCCCAGAGGAACCCCTCGACCAAGAACGCTCTAAGCGAAAGCTCATTTCTACAGCCCGGAGCCTGAAGAAGAAGTAGCAGCAACTCAAAGCTGAGCAGGACACGCTGAATGAAAGGTGGACTAAGGTCCTGGCCACCGAAGAATACAGCCAAGAGCGATCTGTCAAAAGTTACCCTAGGCGCAAGCTGCTACCTCAATTCGATGATGAAGTCCTTGAACCAATACCGTCGAAATACAATCAGGCAGATCAACCAGACTGACCACTGCGTGGACGGGACAAAGCGGCATATCAATCCGAACACCAGCCCGCACCTCCTCGCCGAAGAGGCAGGGAGACAACAACGGCGGGATACACTATGACTTACAACATGACCTAGACAATAAAACTGATCAGACTAGATCAATCTACGGATCAAGGGTCCGTGCCCCGGCGCGAGACAATGGCTGTGAAGCCCGGCGTGATGACCGTTACTATGTTCGGGATCAGAACCGAACTCAAATGTCAGCCGATCTCCACCATGACATGGCGCGATATAGAGGGGCTGCACACCCCTTATGCTTCACCGATGAGGTCATGGAACATCAATTTATGGAAGCGTTTAAACCAGTAAACATCGAATAGTACGATGGAATGACGGATCCGGCCGTCTGGATTGAAGATTTTCTTCTCTACATTCATATGGCTCAAGGAGACGATCTCCATGCCATTAAATATCTTCCTCTAAAGCTGAAAGGACCAGCATGACACTGGCTAAATAGCCTCCTAGAAAACTCCATTGGAACCTGGGAAAACTTGGAAGATGCTTTTATGGCTAACTTTCAGGGCACCTATGTCCGGCCACCGGATGCTGACGACTTCAGTCACATAATTCAGCATCCAGGCGAATCAGCTCGCAAGCTTTTGAAGCGGTTCTTAACTAAAAAGAACCAGGTCCGGACGCTGAAGCCTTAGCAGCCTTTAGGCACAGCGTCCGTGACAAATGGCTCACCCGACACCTTGGGCAGGAAAAGCCAAAGAACATGGCAGCCTTAACGACACTCATGACCCGCTTCTGTGCGGGCAAAGACAGCTGGTAGGCTCATATAAGCAATAGCTCCGGCGACCCCGGCACCTCCGAAGTGCGGGACAGCAATGGTAAACCTCGTCGCAATAAAAACAAACATCGGAATAACAACAACACGACGCATATGATACAACAGTCAATGCCGGATTTAGCGGTCCTAAGTCCGGTCAGCGGAAGAAACCTTTCAAAGAAAACAAAGACGGGCCATCCATCTTAGATAAAATCCTTGAGAGGCCCTGTCAGATTCATGGCACACCCGATAAGTCTGCAAATCATACCAATAGGAACTGTTGGGTTTTCAAACAAACCGGTAAGTTAAATACAACACAAGGGAAAAGGGCCTCCAAGCAAAGACGATGACCAAACACCGGGGGTCAGAAGCGGTTTCTCCCCGAGGTGAAGACAGTGAACATGATATATGTCACTCATATCCCCAAAATGGGGCGCAAATGCGCACTACGGGACGTCTATGTCGTAGAGCCTGCTGCTCCCAAGTTTAACCCATGGTCAGCCTGTCCGATCACCTTTGATCGCAGGGACCACGCAACCAGTATCTATCATGCGGGTTCGGCCGCTGAGGGAGTCCTGGATTAACGGGTCCTCGGACAGCCGGCCTATATGTATATGCCGGACTGTTGGGCTATGAAGATACAAGGTAGAAGACTTCGTCTCGTGTCTAGATGGGACTCTCCTTTGCGTGGAAGGCAAGCTTGGCGATTCGGATATGAAGATTCCTTTCTCTGTAACCGACTCTGTGTAACCCTAGCCCCCTCTGGTGTCTATAAACCGGAGGGTTTAGTCCGTAGGACAAGAACAATCATAACCATAGGCTAGCTTCTAGGGTTTAGCCTCTACGATCTCGTGGTAGATCAACTCTTGTAATACTCATATCATCAAGATCAATCAAGCAGGAAGTAGGGTATTACCTCCATCGAGAGGGCCTGAACCTGGGTAAACATTATGTCCCCCGCCTCCTGTTACCATTAGCCTTAGACGCACAGTTCAGGACCCCCTACCCGAGATCCGCCAGTTTTGACACCGACATTGGTGCTTTCATTGAGAGTTCCACTGTTTCGCTCTCATAAGGCTTGATGTCTACTTCAATCATCTACAACAACACCGTCCAGGGTGAAGTTTTTCTCCCAGGACAGATCTCTGATTCGGCAGCTTCGCACTGCGGGCCAACTCACTTGGCCATCTGGAGAAGATCAACAGCTACCCCCCTAGCCATCAGGTCAGGCTTGGAAGCTTGAACTACACCACCGACATCCGCGGAGACTTGATGTTCAACGAATTCGATCCCATGACAGCCGTGCCATGCCGCCACGATGAATATGACCTAAATATGTCATGAGATGGTGTGTAGGAAATAGCGCTAGTAATCGCTCTGGCCCTAGATCCAGAGCAGAGTGCGCCATCCAAGGACGGGAAGCTCAACCTCGCCATGGAGGCCGCAGACTCAGCGGTGCTAGAGCCAAACACAGATCTAACCTCCAACGAGGCCCGTGTCATCGGAACCTCGGACTCGTCTCTGACCATAGGCTCCGAAGCGCGTGTATCTGCACCCATCGAATCTGATCGGGCGCCGATCTTAGAGTTCTGCTCCACGGACATCTTCCAACACTCACCCCTAGGCGACGTGTTAAACTCATTAAAGTCTCTCTCGTTGTCAGGAGATTCTTGGCTGAACTATGTCCGGCTCGGGTGGGAAGCGGACAACGAAGAACTTCGTTACCCACCCACCACCCACTTGATAGCCACTGTCGATGATTTGACCAACATGCTTGATTTCGACTCCGAAGACATCGACGGTATGGACAACGATGCTGGAGAAGAACAGGAACCACCGCCCACAGGGCGCTAGACAGCCACCTCCTCATACAACATCTACATGGTGGATACACCAAAAGAAGACAATGGCAATGACAAAAAGGACCCAGTTGAGGATAAAACTCCTGGAAAGCAGCTGAATCGCCGACGTCAGCGGCGCCGCTCCAAACCACACCATGGTAAAAATAGCGATACCGGCACAAGAGGGAATAACACCCCGGACGACGCCGAAGACAATGAAGAAACCGCAGACCCAGCAATAGAGAAGGATGAGCAAGGTGATGGCAAACACAGTCCGGGGCACCTGTCCGATCACAGCGATGCCGAATACTCCAATTATCAACCTGTCTCTTAAGAGGAGAACAGTCTGGATGACGATGCATTCATCATCCTGGAAAAACAATTGGAACAAGAACACCTCCCCCAGAGACTTATCGCCACTACAAGGAGCTTGAAGAAGCAGAAGCAACGGCTTAAAGCCGCACAGGATACGCTCAATGATAAATGGAACGAAGTGCTCGACACTGAGGAAAAATACGGCGGTAATCACCAAAAAAAGAGCTACCCCAAATGCAAATTTCTGCCCGAATTTGACGATGATGCTATTGCGCCCGTACCGCCGAACAACAATACGGCCGATCAACCAGGCCGACAACCTCGTAGTAGAGACAGAGCAGCTAACAACACCGCACACAAAATCGCACCCCCTCCCCATAAAGGAAAGGGGGTCATAACCTAGAACCGGAAGCACGATTTACGATAAGACCTAGACAAAAAGGCTGGTAGAACCAGGTCCATTTATGGATCCAGGGAACGCGTTCCCATACAGGATTAGGGCCTTCAAACCAAACATGCAGGTAACTTACCAGTTCGGAACCAACACCAAACACTGCAACCGTTGGGCCCATGCCGTGACACAGCCAAATACAGGGGTGCTTCTCACCCCTTGTGCTTCACCGATGAGGTGCCGGATCATGAATTTCCAGAAGGGTTTAAAACCGTGAATATCGAGGCATACAACAGAGCGACAGACCCTGCAGTCTAGATAGAAGACTTTATTCTTCACATCCACATGGCTTGCGGAGACGATCTCCACGCCATCAAATACCTACCCCTCAAGCTAAAAGGGCCAGCTCGACACTTCCTGAAAAGCCTCCCCAAAAATTCCATTGGAAGCTGGAAGAACTTTAGGATGCTTTCAGGGCCAATTTCCAAGGGACCTATGTCCGACCTCTGGATGCAGACGATCTAAGTCACATAACCCAACACCCGGAGAGTCAGCCCATAAGCTTTGGAACCGATTTCTCACTAAGAAGTACCAAATTGTCGACTATCCGGACGCTGAAGCCTTAGCAGCTTTCAAACACAGTGTCCGGGACGAATGGCTAGCCAGACACTAGGCCAGGAAAAGCCAAAGACAATGGCGGCCTTAACTACACTCATACCCTCTTTTGCGCGGGAGAGGACAACTGGTTGGCCCGTAGCAGCACCAGCAATCCCGGCACGTCCAAAGTCAGGGATGGCAATGGAAAGCCACGATGCAATAAAAACAAATGTCAGAACAACGGAGAAAGCCCAGACAATACAGCAGTAAACGCTGGATTCAGGGGCTCCAGACCCGGTCAACGGAAAAAGTCATTTAAAGGCAGCAGAGATGGTCCATCTAGCCTAGATAAAATTCTAGAAAGGTCCTGCCAGATTGATGGCACCCCCGACAAACCAGCCAATCATACCAACAGAGAATGTTGGGTCTTCAAGCAGGCCGGCAAGCTCAACGCTGAACACAAAGGGAAGGGACCGCAAAGCGAAGACGAGGATGAATCTCGTCAGCCAAATACGGGGGGACAGAAGAAATTTCCACCGGAGGTCAAAATAGTGAACATGATTTATGTCACTCATATCCCAAAGAGGGAACGCAAACACGCACTCCGAGACTTGTATGCCATAGAGCTTGTCGCCCCCAAATTCAATCCATGGTCGGCCTGTCCGATCATCTTCGATCGCAGGGATCATCCAGCTAGTATCCGTCACGGGGCCTCGGCTGCCTTAGTGCTCGACCAAGTAACTGACGGATACCACCTCACCCGAGTCCTCATGGATGGTGGCAGTAGTCTCAATCTGATATATCAGGACACTGTCCGTAAGATGGGGATAGACCCATCAAGAATCAAGCAAAGGAACACTACCTTTAAAGGAGTAATACCAGGCGTAGAGGCTTGCTGCACGAGCACCCTAACATTGGACGTCATCTTCGGCTCTCCCGATAACTTTCAAAGCGAAGAGCTAATCTTTGACATTGCTCCATTCCGAAGTGGCTATCAGGCACTACTCGGACGAACAACATTTGCCTGTTTCAATGCAGTCCCGCACTACGCTTATCTTAAGTTCAAGATGCCTAGACCGCGTGGCATTATCACGGTGAGCGGAAATACAGAGCGTTCTCTTCATACAGAAGAATATGCGGCAGCTCTAGTAGGCGAAGAACGAAGCGGCCTTTTTAAGCCGAACAGCTCATCAGTCCTCAAGACCACGGACACAGCCAAACGTGTTTGGCGCACACCTACGTGTAAAAGCTCAGATAAACCTGAGCTTGTTTAGCAGCCCAGCCCCCATAGATTGCCCCATAAGAAGACTATACATGTTTTCCCATATACATAAATATACACTCAAAATTCCTTGGGTAGCGCTGGGGGCACCCTGCATATAAGAAGTCTATAGTTCGGCTTGACCCTGTTCGGACTCAAGAAGCTACAGTTCATGATTCATCATAACCAACAAACTATACACACGGCTGTACCAGATTCTTTCACCTGGTTCTTTCTTTTTTACAGATAGGCCATCATGATATACCCTTCAAGGACACTGCACAATGGAGACAAAGGCGCAGACGTGAAGTAGGGCCCCGTTTCAAGGTTTCCATTTAGATTAAGACCCTATGTAAACCTTTTTTTTCTTATTATTATCTATTGTTGTTTCATACCCTCCTGGCATATAAAACTCCCAGGAAAGATATCGGCAGAGCTTGCGAACTTACGATTCGCCGTACTAAAATGGATGTTATAGAAGCAGCCACAGTGTGCTTTGAGAACTATATTCTCACAATAGGCGCTCTCCTCACACTGGGTCATAGCACGTGCCTTGAATTCAGGGTTCATTACCGGAGGCTGTACCTAGCCCGGTTTATATTGAAAAGTCCGAATACCTTCGGGAGTGTTCGGCGTCGCGAGTTTTGGCCTTATATGCATCAGCTCCGAATCATGTCTTGGGTCAATAGTTGGGTCTGCCCGGCTCCTGTGCTTGCTACATTATATTCCGTTCTATTGGCTAAGGCGGCCAAGAGAGAACTACTGCGATTGTGCCCTGGTTTATCCGGACGAGCACCTCAGTAGAGAAAGCCGAAAACTGACTGTCATGATAAGGCGAGAGCTGGTCAAGCACTTGATGACTCAGTGGAATCTTCATGATTCCTCCGCATTAACAAAGGACCGGTTTCCTAGTCATGTATGTAAATGCACCGTATTCGGATAAACGCAGACATACCAGGGGCTATATAGTAGCCCCACCGTCAAACTCCTATGGCTAACTGAAAGTGTTAAAGCTCTATAGTTCGTTTCCTAGTTTGCCACGCTAACACCTCCTTAACGGACCAAGACGTTGGGTCAAGTGTGATCAAGTGCTTTTCCGAACACCCCCGCGTTATACATGAGGGGGTTGAAGCCGATGACTGCAAACTTTCAGGTTATATACATATATACATAAACGGCCAGACAGGAGGCACTAAAATACTTTACTGGCAAAAGTATAAACACAGCCTTCATTATCATAAGCATTATTTTTACAATTCGGATACATGTTACTCGAACATAATATCCTTCAAGCACTGACCCTCTATCAAGCGGGCACTGCTACGTCTTGAGCTTGCGTTGGTTTTCCTTGAAGAGGAAAGGGTGATGCAGCAAAGTAGCGTAAGTATTTCCCTCAGTTTTTGAGAACCAAGGTATCAATCCAGTAGGAGGCTCCTCAAAAGTCCCACGAACCTACACAAGCAAACAAAGAACTCGCAACCAACGCAATAAAGGGGTTGTCAATCCCTTCACGGTCACTTGCGGAAGTGAGATCTGATAGAGATAGTATGATAAGATAAATATATTTTTGGTATTTTATAATATAGATGCAAAAGGTAAAGATGCAAATAAAAGTAGATTGAAAGAAAATATGATAAAGGATAGACCCGGGGGCCACACTACTAGAAACAGGGAAGTTGCCATCAGCTAGCTCTTTGCCATCTGCCAGCTGATGGCAAAGAATGTCTTTGCCATCTGCTTATAAAAAACAGATCGCAAAGAACTGGCAGACGGCAAAGAACATGGTTGCCATCAGCCAATTCTTTGCCATCTGCTAGTGGATGGCAAATAATCTTTGCCATCTGCCAGCAGATGGCAAGGAGGTTGGCAAATACTGTGGCCGTCAAGAGTGTACCGTCGTACCAGCCCCACCTCTTTGCCATCTGCCAGCAGACGGCAAAGGTTCTTTGCCATCTGCTGGCAGATGGCAAAGAGATGGGGTTATTTTTTCCAGGTAAAAAGAACTGTGGGGTTATCCCCTCCCTCTCTCCCCACCCATCCAGGTAAAAGAAACGACGTTCTGATCTCCTCATCCACGCACCAAACAGCCCCCGTCGATGGCGCTCGGCCCTGTCGCTCCCCCGCCCTGTCGCCGGTCGCGTCACTCCGCCGCCCCGTTGCAGGCCCTCCCCCGCCACCCTGTCACCGGCCCCGTCGCTCCCCCGCCCTGTCGCCGGCCACGTCGCTCTCCCGCCCCGTCGTCGGCCCTCCCCCGCCCCGTCGCCGGCCCTCCCCCTCGTCCACGGCTCGCCCCGTCGAGGTCCAGGTCCGCGATAGATCCGCCTACGCCGGCGTCTTCCACACCGCCTCCCTCGATGCCGGATACGGTGTGTGCCCCCCTCTCCTCCCTCTCTACCGTAGATTTCCTTTGGTCTGGTTTGGGGTTGGCGTCGGGCCCTGGGATCACGCGAATGGCGCTCAGGCCATGATCCGACTGCTGGGTGGAGATGGTGGATGCCGCGTGCCTAGTGCCTAGTGACACGACCTGGTTCATCTCTGTTTTTTTCTGGGAGAATGGGTTGTGATCCGCTTGTTTGTCGACAGGCCCTGGTCGCCGGATGCCGCTTTTTGTTAGTATTTCTTGCTGGGGCTGCAGCCGAGGGAGATGCATAGTGGACGGCGGCAGAGCGGTTCGGCAGAAGCGTGGTCGGAGGCGGGGTGGTGGTGTGATGGCTGGGCGGCGCGTGCATGTGTTGCTGTGTTGGGGCTGTGGTGGCTTGTGTGTGGTCTCTGCTAGGCAATGAGAGATTTAAAGTGAGATGATTAAGAGGTCCGGCACCTTGAGCTCGCATCCGGCCGTCCCGTGCCGCTAGATCCCTCTGGGTAGCGGCTTCCAGTTGCCTGGCACCGCCCGCTCCTCGACCTCACGCCCGTTCAGGGGCGCCTCGTGTCGTCGGGTGTTGAGAGCTGCAAGTACCTTAAATATGTCACCACAACCCTTCTCTGTTTCATCCTCATACTACATCATCATACGTCGCCGTTGACTTCCTGCCGAACCCCCGGTTGGCAGGAAATGACTGAACTCGTGATGCTCTTTCTTCCAGCGATTTCATTTGCAGGTCTGCTCTTCGCTCTTACTATTTCCAGTATTTTTTTTGTATATCAGTTATATATTGGAGGCAGTTGTGTGCTATCTATGGACCATATGGTACTGCTCGGAACAACCTGATTGCGTTGCTCCAAGTGCAATTGAAATTTGAACACACCACATTGCTCGACTGCATTTTATAAGAAAGAAGTTAGCAGAACCATTGACTGATTTCATTGGAGGAATGAGGTACAGTGGTTATATGTATGGTAATTAAATCAAGTTTTTTTACCTATGCTTCCAACCTGTAGGTGAATTTGTGTCTATGCTCCGTGGCGTCGATCTGTAAATCTTCCGATGCTATTTTGTGCCATATGGGCAAACACTAAGTTCTGAGGAAGAGATGTCATATGTGTACCATATGGACAAACACTCTACATTCTAAAGGACGGGCAGAACGTGCATCCCTGGGTATGTTTATTTATTTACCATTCATTTTGTTAAACATATTTAATTGCACTTGAAATGTTGTTGTCTTGAATAGTACAAGTTCTGGAATGAAAGGAAATTTCAGTACTCCATAGGTTTGGTGATCAATTGTCGTTCTTTTTAATGACGGTAGACATTGTTGGACAGGGAAATTCCCCCCTTTGTCATGTTTTCATGTCAGGTACTATTAAAAATAAATTATACTACCATGTTCTATTTTTATATCTATTACACTGTACTGTCCTTGTGGTTATAATCACAAATGATAATCTACATAATCCACCATTTGAAACGATTAATAGCTCTTGCTAGAAAAGAGGATGAACATAAAAATACCTTTTTGCAGTTTAGACCCGTTTGCAAGGCTCCTTATGTATACATTACCGATGCAGTACTGTTTATTATCCGTGATTTTTTATTACTATTATTATTCTCTTTTAGTGAGGAGCTTGATAGGAAGAGATCTCAAGCGCGATCTCAAGCGCATGCACTATACGAGGCTTCAGGAGGAAGGATTCTATGCTGTTCTATTATCTCCCCTTCTAGAACAGTTTTAGCATGGTCCCTCTGTAGTTCTTTCTGTATATGTACCTTGCATAGGGTATAGTTCATGGTGATAATTCCATTATATTTTTATCAATACACCACATCAATCTTATAACTAGCTAGAAGAAATGGCCTACCTCATGCTCCCATTTGAGTCTTGTGTGCAAGCTCATATTATGAAATGATATAAGCATGCTTGATTCAAGGAAGTTGCTGGTCTGATGTCACGTTATACAACTTGTCCTCTACATTCCTGAAGTACTAAAAAAATGGAAAATAATGCATTTCCTTCTAATTCATATTTTTATTTTTGATTGTACTAAAAAATGGAAAATAATGCATTCCTGAAGTATATGAGATTATCATATATTTCATAGAACGATCGCCCTGGTCGCTGTTTTATTCCTCTGTGTTGTATCGGACCATCGTTGGTCGATCAATTGGGGCAAACAATCATGATTTTCACCTATCATTTTTTGTAACTGCAGATTGTCTTACTTAACCTAGCAACAAAGAGAGGAGGTTGCAAAGAAGCACGAAGGGGAATACATGTCTACATTTTTCCTGACTGAGGTAATCCGTTGATCTTATCATGTTAGTTTTCTTATATGTTACCACTCCCTTGTGTAGATAAGTATTTTGCTTCAGGTATCAAGGAAATTAAATTTCCTGGAGGAAGTGCTTTCTTCAATATCAGATTGCTATGAAGGTTAGAGGTTAGAGGTTAGTTTAGAGGTTAGTTTCCTGGATGATATGCTCCACACATTTTGAGAGCTTAGAGGTTAGTTTCTAGCAGAGTTAGTGACGGAACTGAAAACTGTTTCAGTGGAGGTTGAGGATAAATCTTATGCTGCCAGATGTTTAGAATTTGTGATAAGAACCAAAATATCAAGGTTCAAAAAGTGGATGCTTCGAGTATGATAGATCCTATGTTTCTGTGTTAATCTATTTCAAATATCTTTAATCAGAGTCAAAGCATGACATGTTATGTCTTGGATCATGAGTGAAGTCCAATGTTGACATACATTTAGTGTTTGCTGATGGTTCTAGGTAGAACTAAATTAGACTAATTAATAAACATGCTGAGTTTTGAATGTTGAATTCGAGTTATAGAAGCATCCATAGACATGATACTGAGCTCTTTACAATCAGCTCATATTCTGGTGATTGTAGCAAGAAAGTCAGTTTGTAGGTGGAGCTGCGGCCACCATTGATGATGGCTTCCATCTGGCGTGTACAGGAAAATTGTATAGTGCACGAGTGCTTGGCTTTCGATTTTTATGGGCTTTTCGCCAAAGATTCTTTTGTGTTATATGCCAAAGATGGAACTGTCTTATCAGAAGGTTGATTTTTTTGTCTTTCAGAGTGTACAAAACAGTTTCTAACCTGAACTATTTTGATTTGGGAAACATGCTCTTGGTGTACAAGTTTAAAATGTAAGTATGCATACTCACAGTCGATTAGTCTACTATTTGGTCCTTAGAAAAACGGAAGATAGAACAATTGATAAAAGTGTTAGCTGGAACTCTGTTGCCTTGATGATTATCATCGTTCTCAATTATCGTCATTTTCATTTCAGTGAGGCGGCTCACTTTCTGTCCAGTGGAATGCCACCGCTGGATCCCTTGTTCTACATAAGAAAACAATAATTCAATTATGTCGGTGATAAACAATTAACACCTCCAACTATCCAAGCCAAGCACCTTCAACTGTCCAACTTGCTAAATGGAACACTCGGCCACTAGATGTGATCGACTACTTTTCCATCGCTACAAAGTCGTAGACATACAGAATGTACAATAGATTCTAAAAAGCTAAGAAAAAGCAACTGTCAGTCTCAAACCAACCAACTGAACTTTAATTCTTTGAACAAGGATGTCCAAGTAGTAATTTAACCTGGCATTGCCCGAGTAGTAATTCAGCCCGGGGGTGGATAATCTAGCTCAGATATGGTGCGTGTGGACTTGCTATTTGAGATAGATATTGGACGAGTCCCCTAGCAACTTCAGTTACCTCTGCTCATTTTGACCGATGGTGAAGGCAATGGTAGAGCTAGACTGGCCTAGAGATGTCCTGCCACCTTTGTTTTCTTCTGAATTTTCAGTTGTAGATTTTTTTAATGCCCTTTGCATTCCAATCTCAAATCTGTTGCATGTTGGATTATGGCTAACAATATTCCTGCAAGAGGGCGGAAATGTGAATCCTAGGACTGAAGAATGGCGCAGCGAAGCGCGCGTTAGATTCTAGTGTTATATGGTGCACACACAAATGCAAGATCCGAATTAGCTACACATATGGTTTCTTATCTTGCTTATGGAATCTTGTCGGCTAATATGATTTCAGAATCATGTTTATCAAAGTGGTTATTATCCAAACTTCGCTTGGGTACTCTGTGTTGTCAATCAACACCTTTAATCCTTCTCTGTTTGTGACTCTTGATAATGCTACATATAATTGCCCATGGAAGAAGACTTGCTTAGTTAGCTTAAAAATGACCTATTTAACCTAGTATAGCTCTAAAATGACCAATACTTAGCATATTTTCCTCCAAAATGACTTAATATGCTTAGCTAACTCTAAAATGACATAATATGCTTAAGAAATGACATATTTTAGCTCCTAAATGACTCCACATGCTTAGCTAGCTCCAAAATGACATAATAACCTTACTTAGCTCTAGAATGACCTTAGCATGTTTTACACCAAAATGACTTAGTATGCTTAGCTAGCTCAAAAATGACATAATAACCATACTTAGCTCCAAAATGACCTATTTTACAGATATAAGTTGCATCATAATAATCATCACATTTTAGTTGCATCATAATAATCTTCTTCTTCTAGTCTTCTTCTTCTAACTTTCTTCTTTCCCATTTTACAGATTTGCTTAAGATCACAGAAGCTTGGGTTGATGGAGTGCTTGTATTTAGTTTTTGTTTTGACCTTGTGAAACTTTCTACCTATGGATAAAACTGTGTAATATTGATGAAACTATGTATATGTACGGATGAAACTTGCTACTATTGGTAACATGTGTTGGATATATATGTGTTCATGACTATTGGTAATATGTGTTGAATATGCTATATTGGTCATATAAATATTTTGTGTTTGATTTTCTGTGAAAATGAACTGATATAAGAAAAAACAAAATTAAATGGGGCAATATAGTCACTCTGCCATCTGCTGCCAGATGGCAAAGAGCTTTGCCATTAGCTGGCAGATGGCAAAGAGGCCACGTGTCATCTACATGTAAAATTTGGGCTGGCCTATTTGGGCTCTTTGCCATCTGCTGGCAGACGGCAAAGCATGCAGCCTTTGCCATCTGCTGGCAGACGGCAAAGAGCCTGCAGCCTTTGCCATCTGCTGGCAGACGGCAAAGTATGCCGTTAGCCTTCTAACGAGGCTAACCCCGTTAAGAGGCTTTGCCATCTGCCAGCTGATGGCAAAGACACAGGCTCTTTGCCATCAGCCCGCAGACGGCAAAGAAGCCTTTACCGGCAGGGTTTCAGACAAACTATTTGCCATCTGCTGGCGTATGGCAAAGCCTTTGCCATCCGCCAACCATGCCTTTGCCATCTGCCATGGCAGATGGCAAAGTGCCAGATTCCAGTAGTGCCATAGGTTTCACTACAGGCTTCTCTCAAGATAGCATAAGTATTTTGGTAGGTGAACAAATTACTGTCAAGCAATTGATAGAAAAGCAAATAATTATGAGATTATCTAGGCATGATCATGTAAATAGGCATCACGTCCGCAACAAGTAGACCGACTCCTGCCTGCATCTACTACTATTACTCCACACATCGACCGACTCCTGCCTGCATCTAGAGTATTAAGTTCATAAAGAACAGAGTAACGCATTAAGCAAGATGACATGATGTAGAGGGATAAACTCAAGCAATATGATATAAACCCCATCTTTTTATCCTCGATGGAAACAATACAATACGTGCCTTGCTACCCCTGCTGTCACTAGGAAAGGACACTGCAAGATTGAACCCAAAGCTAAGCACTTCTCCCATGGCAAGAAAGATCAATCTAGTAGGCCAAACCAAACTGATAATTCCAAGAGACTTGCAAAGATAACTCAATCAAACATAAAAGAATTCAGAGAAGATTCAAATATTTCTCATAGATAAACTTGATCATAAACCCACAATTGATCGGTTCTCGACAAACACACCACAAAAAGAGTTTACATCGAATGGATCTCCACAAGAGAGGGCGAGAACATGGTATTGAGATCCAAAAATAGAGAAGAAGCCATCTAGCTAATAACTATGGACCCAAAGGTCTGTGGTAAACTACTCACAACTCATCGGAGGGGCTATGGTGTTGATGTAGAAGCCCTCCATGGTCGAGTCCCCCTCCGCCGGAGCGCCGACGAAGGCTCCAAGATGGGATCTCGCGGATACAAAAGGTTATAGTGGTGGAAATTGTGTTTCGTTGGCTCCCTGGATGTTTTCGGCGTACGTAGGTATATATAGGAGGAAGAAGTACGTCGGTGGCCTCCCGAGGGGCCCATGAGACAGGGGGGCGCCCCCTGTAGGGGTGGGCGCCCCTCCACCCTCGTGGCCGCCTCGATCACTTCTTGACTTGCATTCCAAGTTCTCAGGATCACGTTCGTTCCAAAAATCACGCTCCCAAAGGTTTCATTCCGTTTGGACTCCGTTTGATATTACTTTTCTTTGAAATACTGAAATAGGCAAAAAAACAACAATACGGGCTGGGCCTCCGGTTAGTAGGTTAGTCCCAAAAAGGATATAAATGTGTAAAATAAAGCCCATAAACATCCAAAAGGGGTAATATAATAGCATGGAACAATCAAAAATTATAGATATGTTGGAGACGTATCAGGCACCCTCTAAGACATCTTCAAAATATTGATCTGGTGTGTCCTGACCCCCGGGTGGACCCCCTTGATAACCCACAAGTGTAGGGGATCGCAACAGCTTTCGAGGGTAAAGTATTCAACCCAAATTTATTGATTTGACACAAGGAGAGCCAAACAATATTCTTGAGTATTAGCAGTTGAGTTGTCAATTCAACCATACCTGGATAACTTAGTATCTGTAGCAAAGATTTTAGTAGCAAAGTAATATGATAATAAAGGTAACGGTAGCAAAAGTAATATTTTTGGGTTTTGTAGTGATTGTAACAATAGCAACAAAAAAGTAAATAAGCGAAACACAAGATGTGAAAAGCTCGTAGGCAATGGATCAGTGATCGATAATTATGTCGGATGCGATTCCTCATGTAATAGCTATAACATAGGGTGACACAGAACTAGTTCCAATTCATCAATGTAATGTAGGCATGTATTCCGAATATAGTCATACGTGCTTATGGAAAAGAACTTGCATGACATCTTTTGTCCTACCCTCCCATGGCCGCGGGGTCCTAGTGGAAACTAAGGGATATTAAGGCCTCCTTTTAATAGAGAACCGGAATAAAGCATTAGCACATAGTGAATACATGAACTCGTCAAACTACAGTCATCACCGAGAAGTATCCCGATTATTGTCACTTCGGGGTTGTCGGATCATAACACATAATAGGTGACTATAGACTTGCAAGATAGGATCAAGAACACACATATATTCATGAAAACATAATAGGTTCAGATCTGAAATCATGGCACTCGGGCCCTAGTGACAAGCATTAAGCATAGCAAAGTCATAGCAACATCAATCTCAGAACATAGTGGATACTAGGGATCAAACCCTAACAAAACTAACTTGATTACATGGTAAATCTCATCCAACCCATCACCGTCCAGCAAGCCTACGATGGAATTACTCACGCACGGCGGTGAGCATCATGAAATTGGTGATGGAGGATGGTTGATGATGATGACGGCGACGAATCCCCCTCTCCGGAGCCCCGAACGGACTCTAGATCAGCCCTCCCGAGAGAGATTAGGGCTTGGCGGCGGCTTCGTATCGTAAAATGCGATGAAACTTTCTCTCTGGTTTTTTTCTCCGCGAGACGAAATATATGGAGTTGGAGTTAAGGTCAGTGGAGCCTCAGGGGGCCCTCGAGACAGGGGGCGCCCAGGGGGGAGGGCGCGCCCCCCACCCTCGTGGATAGGGTGTGGCCCCCCTGGTCTTGATTCTTTCTCCGGTATTTTTTATATTTTCCAAAATGTGCCTCCGAGGATTTTCAGGACATTCCGAGAAGTTTTGTTTTCTACACATAAAACAACATCATGGTAGTTCTGCTGAAAACAGCGTCAGTCCGGGTTAGTTTCATTCAAATCATGCAAGTTAGAGTCCAAAACAAGGGCAAAAGTGTTTGGAAAAGTAGATACATTGGACACGTATCAACTCCCCCAAGCTTAAACCTTTGCTTGTCCTCAAGCAATTCAGTTGATAAACTGAAAGTGATAAACAAAAACTTTTACAAACTCTGTTTGCTCTTGTTGTTGTAAACATGCAAAGCCAACATTCAGGTTTCAGCAAATATTATGAACTAACCATACTCATAATAACACCCAGGTCTCACAATTACTCATATCAATAGCATAATCAGCTAGCGAGCCATAATAATAAAACTCAGATGACAACACTTTCTCAAAACAATCATAAGATGATATAACAAAATGGTATCTCGCTAGCCCTTTCTGAGACCGCAAAACATAAATGCAGAGCACCTTTAAAGATCAAGGACTGAATAAACATTGTAATTCATGGTAAAAGAGATCCATTCAAGTCATACCCAATATAATCCAACAATAATGAATGCAAATGACAGTGTGCTCTCCAGCGGGTGCTTTTAATAAGAAGGGTGATGACTCAACATAAAAGTAAATAGATAGGCCCTTCGCAGAAGGAAGCAGGGATTTGTAGAGGTGCCAGAGCTCGATTTTAAAATAGAGATTGAATAACATTTTGAGCGGCATATTTTCACTGTCAACGCAACAACTATGAATGGCTGTATCTTCCATACTACATGCATTATTGGCAGTTCCCAAACAGAATGGTAAAGGTTTATACTCCCCCAACCACCAACAAGCATCAATCCATGGCTTGCTCGAAACAACGAGTGCCTCCAACTAACAACAGCCCTGGGGGAGTTTTGTTTAATTATTGTGATTTGCTTTGATCTTTTTGGATCATGGGACTGGGCATCCCGGTTACCGGCTCTTTCTCGTGAATGAGGAGCGGAGTCCACTCCTCTTGAGAATAACCCACCTAGCATGGAAGATATAGGCAGCCCTAGTTGAAACATGAGCTGCTCGAGCATACAAAACAGAATTTCATTTGAAGGTTTGGAGTTTGGCACATACAAATTTACTTGGAACGACAGGTAAATACCGCATATAGGAAGGTATGGTGGACTCATATGGAACAAATTTGGGGTTTAAGGAGTTTGGATGCACAAGCAGTATTCCCGCTTAGTACAGGTGAAGGCTAGCGAAAGACTGGGAAGCCACCAACTCAGAGAGCGACAACAATCATAAACATGCATTAAAATTAATTCACACCGAGTACAAGCATGAGTAGGATATAATCTACCACGAACATAAATATCATGAAGGCTATGTTGATTTGTTTCAACTACATGCGTGAACATGTGCCAAGTCGAGTCACTCAATTCATTCAAAGGAGGATACCATCCCATCATACCACATCATAATCATTCTAATAGCATGTTGGCACACAAGGTAAACCATTATAACTCATAGCTAATCAAGCATGACACAAGCAACTATAATCTCTAAATGTCATTGCAAATATGTTTACTTCATAATAAACTGAATCAGGAATGATGGACTCATCATATTTACAAAAACAAGAGAGGTCGAGTTCATACCAGCCTTTCTCATCTCAATAAGTCCATCATATATCGTCATTATTGCCTTTCACTTGCACGACCGAATGATGTGTATAATAATAATAGTGCACGTGCATTGGACTAAGCTGGAATCTGCAAGCATTCAACTCAAGAGAGAAGACAGGGTAATATGGGCTCTAAGTTAAATAAACAATCACGCATATGGGAGCCACTTAAACATTTTCAATAAGGTCTTCTACTCTCGACCCCCAAAGAAAAGAAAAGAAAATAAAACTATTTACACGGGAAAGGTCCCAACAAGTAAGAAGAAGAACGAGAAATCTTTTTGGGTTTTGATTTTAATTCTACTACAAGCAAGGAAATTAAACTAACTAATTTTTTTTGGTTTTTCTTAAGATTTATCAAACACGGAAGAAGAAAGCGAGAAAAAGAAATTTAAACTAGCATGGATAATACAATGAAAGAGCATGAGCACCGATGACTAGAATAGTGTGTGAACATGAATGTAAAGACGGTGAGAAATATGTACTCCCCCAAGCTTAGGATTTTGGCCTAAGTTGGTCTAATACCAAGGACCGCTACTACTCTCCCCGGTGTACTGGGAAGTGTAATCAAGATACCACTGGCTGGCCATCTCCGGATCCCACTAGTAAGATGATGCACGATAAGGGTCCAGTCCAGGTTCCGACTCAGGTTCAGGTTCTGGAGTGGACGCTTGGCCTCGATGAGCATACACCGCTTCCGGTGTAACAAGAAAATTATTTGCAATCAAATCAAACAATAGAGGCGCAGGCAAAATAATAGTCTCATTGTGTTTCATATTAAATCTAAGGTTATACAAGAGCATCTTCTCTTTATTGTCGACAATAAACGCGTGTGCTACCATGCTCTTGTAGTTTCAAATATAATGAGGCAATTTTGTCTCCTCTTTCTCATGGTGCCTAATGGGTATCTTAAAATGTCTAGCAAGACGTGAAGCATAGATACCTCCAAATATGGGGCCTTTTGTATGATTCAGGCTTAAACGTTTAGCAATGACGGCACCCATACTAAAACTATTGTCTCCAAACAAGGCATGTTGAAGAATGATAATATCAGGAACATTAAAGTTTCTACTATTTCCATGACCAATCAAACATCTACTAGCAAATATGGCAAAGTAGCGTAAAACAGGAAAGTGTATGCTACAGATTTTTGCATCGGAACCCTTCTTTGAATCCTCTACAGTGATAGTGTTAACAAAGCCGTCCACATCTTTACGATCGGGTTCCTCTAATTCTCCCTCAAAGGGTATCCTACATACCGCACAAAAATCACATAAAGACATTTCTCTGAATTCATCATATAAATGAAATGATACTGAAGGCGGTGACTTAGGATAATAATAAAAAAATTGCACGAAAGTATTGGTAAGTAAGAGATATTGATTGATCCGGTCGTGGAGGAAATCGGTGAGGTCTGCATTCTCGATCAAAGAATAAAATTTTTCATGAATTCCTGCTTCTTTCAAGAAATTATCACATGGCCATTCACACGGCCGTACTTCCGCTAGGCGAGGAAGATTATACTTGGTTTTTTCCTTCTCTTTAGCTTGTTTTTCCTGAGAGCCTTTGCTAGAAGTGCCCCTTAAAAGTCTCCTTAACATTTTCTGAAAATTTCTGAAATTTTAGTAACTTCAAAATAAAAGTGAATAAAACTAAACAAGATTAGTAGCAACTACTCCTACAAGTTCCTAGAGCCTATATCATGCATTATAATTACTTGGGACCTCATAAATTTAACATGCAAGCTGAAGAACATGGTCACCTAAGCAGAAAAAAATTGCAATGAATAAAGCACTAGAACAAAAACTAATTGGACCAATGGAGGAGTCACATACCAAGCAACAATCTCCCAAAGCAGTTTTGTGAATGGAGCTTTGAGCAAGGAGATCGAAAATCGCAGCAAAACGAGCTAGAACTCGTGCTTGAGCTGGATGGGGATTTTTTGGGAAGAAGATGGAGTGTGTGCGTGCTGTCATAAGTGGAGGGGGGCCACCAGGGGCCCACGAGACAGGGGGGCACGGCCAGGGGAGGTGGGCGCGCCCTCCACTCTTGTGGCCTGGCGCTTGCCCCTCCTGTAGTGATTTTAGTGCCTAAAATCCTTAAATATTCCATAAAAAATCATACTAAATTTGCAAGGCATTTGGAGCACTTTTATTTTCGGTATATTTTTTATTGCACGGATAATTCAAAAAACAGACAGATAATGCAATTTTTGCTTTATTTATTCTAAATAACAGAAAGTAAAAAGAGGGTACAGAAGGTTGTGCCTTCTAGTTTCATCCATCTCATGATCATCAAAATGAATCTACTAACAAGGTTGATCAAGTCTTGTTAGCAAACTCATTCCGAATAACACAGAACCGGAGAAATTTCGAATAACACTAAGTTACCTCAACGGGGATATGAAAATCCCCAACAAAAAGAATATCATATTTTTTCGTGACAGTAGGAAGAGGAAATTCAAAACCTCCAATAATGATAGTTGGAACTTATCCAATAGAATTGATGCTATGAACTTGAGATTGTTTCCTTGGAAAGTGTACCGTATGCTCATTAACATTTACATGAAAAGTGACATTGCCTTTGTTGCAATTAATAACAGCCCTTGTAGTGTTCAAAAAGGGTCTACCAAGGATAATCGACATACTATCGTCCTCGTGAATATCAAGAATAATAAAGTCCGTTAAGATAGTGACGTTTGCAACCACAACAGGCACATCCTCACAAATACCGACAGGTATAGCAGTTGATTTATCGGCCATTTGAAAAGATATTTCAGTAGGAGTCAACTTATTCAATTCAAGTGTATGATATAAAGAGAGAGGCATAACACTAACACCGGCTCGAAGGTCACATAAAGTAGTTTTAACATAATTTCTTTTAATGGAGCATGGTATGGTTGGTACCCCTGGATCTCCAAGTTTCTTTGGTATTCCACCTTTAAAAGTGTAATTAGCAAGCATGGTGGAAATTTCAGCTTCCGGTATCTTTCTTTTATTTGTAATGATATCCTTCATGTATTTAGCATAAGGATTTAATTTAAGCATATCAGTTAAGCGCATACGTAAGAAGATAGGTCTAATAATTTCAGCAAAGCGCTCCAAATCCTCATCATCCTTTGTCTTGGATGGTTTAGGAGGAAAGGGCATGGGTTTCTGAACCCATGGTTCTCTTTCTCTACCATGCTTCCTAACAACAAAATCTCTCTTGTCATAACGTTGATTCTTTGATTGTGGGTTATCAAGATCAATAGCAGGTTCAATCTCTACTTCATTGTTTTTGCTAGGTTGAGCATCAACATGAACGTTATCAATAACATGATCACTAGGTTCATGTTCATCACCTAATTGTGTTTCATCATCATAGATAGAAATATCATTGGGATTCTCAGGTGTGTTTACAGTAGGTTCAGTAGAAGCATGCAAAGTCCTATCGTTTTTCTTTTTCTTCCTTTTGGAAGAACTAGGTGCCTCTAAATTGTTTCTCTGAGAATCTTGCTCGGTTCACCCAGGGTGGCCTTCAGGATACAAAGGTTCCTGAGTCATTCTACCAGTTCTAGTAGCCACTCTAACAACAAACTCATTTTTATTATTCAATTCATCAAGCAAATCATTTTGAGCTTTAAGTACTTGCTCATCTTGAGTAGCAACAATATAAGCATATTTGCTAATGAGTTTGAGTTCACCTTTAACTCTAGCCATATTATCACTCACGCGTTCTATCTCGAAAGCGTTATTCTTTAACTCTCTACCAACATAAGCATTAAAACTTTCTTGTCTAGCCATAAAGTCATCAAATTCATCTAAGCACGGGCTATGAAATTTAGTAGAGGGGATTTCAACTTTATCATATCTATAGAGAGAATTTACCTTTACTACCTGTGTCGGGTTATCAAGACAATGTGGTTCTTCAACATGCAGTATACTAAGACCATGCATTTCTTCAATAGGTGGTAAATTCTTAACATCTTTAGCTTTAATACCTTTTTTTTCATTGATTTCTTTGCCTCTTGCATATCTTCAGGACTGAGAAATAAAACATCTCTCTTCTTGGGAGTGGGTTTGAGAATAGACTCATGAGTTGGCTCAATTGGTTCAGGAATTGCCTCAGGAATTGGCTCAGGAAGAGTCCAATTATTTTCATTAGTCAGCATATTACTCAATAGTAATTCAGCTTCGTTGACTGTTCTTTCCCTAAAAACACAACTAACGCAACTATCCAAGTAGTCCTTGGAAGCATCGGTTAGTCCATTATAAAAGATATCAAGTATTTCATTTTTCTTAAGAGGATGATGAGGCAAAGCATTAAGTAATCGAAGAAGCCTCCCCCAAGCTTGTGGGAGACTCTCTTCTTCGATTTGCAAAAAGTTATATATTTCCCGCAAGGCAGCTTGTTTCTTATTAGCAGGGAAATATTTAGCAGAGAAGTAATAAATCATATCCTGGGGACTACGCACACAACCAGGAGCAAGAGAATTATACCAAGTCTTAGCATCACCCTTTAACGAGAACGGAAATATCTTAAGGATATAATAATAGCGAGATTTATCATCATGAGTAAACAGGGTGGCTATATCATTCAACTTGGTAAGATGTGCCACAACAGTTTCAGATTGAAGGCCATAAAAAGGATCGGATTAAACTAAAGTAATAATCTCAGGATCAACAGAGAATTCATAATCCTTATTAGTAACACAGATAGGTGAAGTAGCGAAAGCAGGGTCAGGTTTCATTCTAGCATTAAGAGACTACTTCTTCCATTTAGCTAATAATTTCTTAAGATCATATCTATCATTGCAAGCAAATATAGCTCTAGTAGCTTCTTCATTCATAACATAACCCTCAGAAATAATAGGCAATTCATAATCATTGGGAGAACTTTCATCATCACTATCATCAATAATAGCATCTTCAATAATTTCGTTCTCTCTAGCCCTGGCAAGTTGTTCATCAAGAAATTCACCTAATGGCAAAGTACTATCACGCACAGAAGTAGTTTCATCATAAGTATCATGCATAGCGGAAGTGGCATCATCAATAACATACGACATATAAGAATTCATAGCAGTAACAGGTTTAGGTGTCGCAAGCTTACTAATAACAGAAGGAGAATCTAGTGCAGAGCTAGATGGCAGTTCCTTACCTCCCTGATACGTCTCCAACGTATCTATAATTTTTGATTGCTCCATGCTACTTTATCTATTGTTTTAGGCAATATTGGGCTTTATTATTCACTTTTATATTATTTTTGTGACTAACCTATTAACCGGAGGCCCAGCCCAGATTTGCTGTTTTATGCCTATTTTAGTGTTTGGAGGAAAAGGAATATCAAACGGAGTCAAAACGGAACGAAATCAACTGGAGAAGTTAATTTTGGAAGGAAACCAACCTGATGGGCTTGGAGTGCACGCCAGGGGAGTCCCAGGCTGCCCACGAGGGTGGAGGGCGCCCCCCTGGGCGCGCCCCCCTACCTCGTGAGCAACCCGGAGGTCCACCGACGTACCCCCTGCACCCATATATACCTACGTACCCTAAAAATTCCGGAACAGAAGATAGATTGGGAGTTCCGCCGCCGCAAGCCTCTGTAGCCACCAAAAACTAATCGGGACCCTGTTCCGGCACCCTGCCGGGGGGGGGGGGATCCCAACACCGGAGGCCATCTTCATCATCCCGGCGCTATCCATGATGAGGAGGGAGTAGTTCACCCTCAGGGCTGAGGGTATGTACCAGTAGCTATGTGTTTGATCTCTCTCTCTCTCGTGTTCTCTCTCGTGTTCCTCCAAGGCACGATCTTGATGTATCCCGAGCTTTGCTATTGTAGTTGGATCTTATGATGTTTCTCCCCCTCTACTCTCTTGTGATGAATTGAGTTTCCCCTTTGAAGTTATCTTATCGGATTGAGTCTTTTATGAACACTTGATGTATGTCTTGCGTGGGATAACCGTGGTGACAATGGGTTATTCTATTGATACACTTGATGTATGTTTTGGTGATCAACTTGCGGGTTTCGTGACACTTGGGAACCTATGCATAGGGGTTGGCACACGTTCTTGACTCTCCGGTAGTAGCTTTGGGGCACTCTTTGAAGTACTTTTATGTTGGTTGGATGAATCTGAGATTGTGTGATGCATATCGTATAATCATGCCCACGGATACTTGAGGTGAGAATGGAGTATCTAGGTGACATTAGGGTTTTGGTTGATTTGTGTCTTAAGGTGTTATTCTAGTACAAACTCTTTTATAGATCGATCCAAAAGAATAGCTTTGCGGTGGTTTCGTACCCGACCATAATCTCTACGTTTGTTCTCCGATATTAGTGTCTTTGGAGTGACTCTTTGTTGCATGTTAAGGGCTTGTTATATGATCTATTTATGTTATTATTGTTGAGAGAACTTACACTAGTGTAAGTATGAACCCTAGTCCTTGTTTCCTATCATTGCAATACCATTTACGCTCACTTTTATCGCTTGTTACCTTGCTGTTTTTATTATTGCAGATTACAAAAAACCTTTATCTACTATCTATTTTGCACTTGTATCTTCATCTCTTCGCCGAACTAGTGCACCTATACAATTTACCATTGTATTGGGTGTGTTGGGGACATAAGAGACTCTTTGTTATTTGGTTGCAGGGTTGCTTGAGAGAGACCATCTTCATCCTACGCCTCCTACGGATTGATAAACCTTAGGTCATCCACTTGAGGGAAATTTGCTATTGTCCTACAAACCTATGCACTTGCAGGCCCAACAACGTCTACAAGAAGAAGGTTGTGTAGTAGACATCAAGCTCTTTTCTGGCGCCGTTGCCGGGGAGGTTAGCGCTAGAAGGTATATCTTTAGATCTTGCAATAGAATCTTTTTGTTTCTTGTTTTAGCACTAGTCTAGTTTATAAAAGAAAACTACCAAAAAAATGGAGTTGAGTTTGTCTCATACGCTTCACCTTTTTAATATCTTTCGTGAGTATGATGGAAAGGATAATTGTGCTCAAGTGCTAGAAGAAGAAATCTATAGAATGTTTGGTACTAAATCTTTGAATGATGAGCATGATTCCAATGTTGTTAGTATGAATTCCTTGAATATCCATGATGCTAATGATATGCAAAGCCACAAGCTTGGGGAAGCTATGTTTGATGGAGATGATATTTTTTGTTCCCCAAGCTTTGATGAGCAAATTTACTATGATGAAAGCATGCCTCCTATCTATGATGATTATTGTGATGATACGTATGCTATAAAGAAGAAGTTTGCTTATGTGGAGAGTAGAAAATTTTCTATGCTTTTAGCTCATGAAAAGAATGCTTTAGGTGCTGGCTATATTGTTGAATTCATTCATGATGCTACTGAAAATTATTATGAGGGAGGAACATATGCTTGTAAGAATTGCAATAATGTCAAGTTTCCTCTCTATGTGCTTAAATTCTTGAAGCTATGCTTGTTGTGCCATCCTATGCTAGTTGATTATTGTTTCCATAAGTTGTTTGCTCACAAAATCCCTATGCATAGGAAGTGGGTTAGGCTTAAATGTGCAAGTCATATGCTTCATGATGCTCCCGTTATGTTTCAATTCTTATCTTTTATGAGAGCATCATTATCATCATCATGCCTAGCTAAAAAGGCATTAAAGAAAAGCGCTTGTTGGGAGACAACCCAATATTTATCCTTACTGTTTTTGTGTGTCCACATGATTATGCTACTGTAGTAATCATGTTTTATAGCTTTTGTTTCAATAAAGTGCCAAGTAGAACCTTTGGGAAGACTTGGGTGAAGTTTATGTGATCTTGCTATGAAAAACAGAAACTTTAGCGCTCACAAGATTAGCTTCCATTTTTTACTGGAGAGTGATTTTAGGTTGATTCTTTTTTCAGATGATTAATAGACAAATTGCTCAGGTCCAGCAATTTATTTCATAATTTTTGGGGTTCCAGAAGTATACGTTTGATACAGATTACCACAGACTGTTCTGTTTTTGACAGATTCTGTTTTCTTTGTGTTGTTTGCTTATTTTGATGCATCTATGAGTAGTATCGTAGGGTATGAACCATATAGATGTTAGAATACAGTAGATATAACACCAATATGAATTTAGAATGAGTTCATTACAGTACCTAAGTGGTTGTTTTATTTTCTTATACTAACGGAGCTTACGAGTTTTGTTTTGTGTTTTGTGTGGTTGAAGTTTTCAAGTTTTGGGTAAAGATTCGATGGACTATGGAATAAGTAGTGGCAATAACCTAAGCTTGGGGATGCCCAAGGCACCCCAAGGTAATATTCGAGGACAACCAAGAGCCTTAGCTTGGGGATGCCCCGGAAGGCATCCCCTCTTTCGTCTTCGTTCATCGGTAACTTTACTTGGAGCTATATTTTTATTCACCAGATGATATGTGTTTTGCTTGGAGCGTCATTTTATTTTGTTAGTTTTTGCTTGCTGTTAGTTAGAATAGTGTTTTTCTTCTTTAGTTTCAATAAAAAAGTCAAGGATAGCCTTTGCCATGCTTATTTTGCTAGTTTGCATGTTGCTGTTTGAAAACAGAAAGTTTACCGCTGTTGGACAAATTCCCTAGAAAAGTCAGGGCATGGTATAACGTTGAATCTTTTTGCATATTGAGCTCTGATAAATTTATTACAGTGGGAATTTTAGTTCATAATTTTTGGGATCAGGGAAGTATTGATACTCTTGCATTCTTTACAGACTGTACTGTTTTGGCAGATTGCTGTTATGTTTGCGTTGTTTGCATATGTTCGCTTGTTTAATGATTCTATTTTAGGATAGGAGTATTAAATAGGGCCATTTGCATTTCTACCCCTAACTCGAACCACCTACTCAGATTTGCCCCTAATTTCAAAGCATGCTCAAATTTGCCCCTCTATCATTAATTCAGTACTCAGAAATGCCCTTCCGTCCAGTCAAAGGCCTTTGACCGTCAAAGGCCCATGTGTACTGTAGCAGACAGAAAGTGCTACAGTATTGGACGGAAAGTGCTACAGTATTGTACGGAAGGGCATTTCTGAGTAGTGACGTAACGGCGGAGGGGCAAATTTGAGCATGCTTCAAAATTAGGGGAAAATCTGAGTAGTGGGATCGAGTTAGGGGCACAGATGTAAATGTCCCTATTAAATATGCAGAGGAATTTAGTATTCAATGTGGAATAATAATTTAAGTGATTTGTTACAGTAGAATATGATAAGGTTTTGCATTGGTTTATACTAACCTATCTCACGAGTTTATGTTGAGTTTGTTGTGAATGAAGCTTTTGATAAAAAGAGAAACCATGATATGAGAGGAATTAAGGAGACACAAAAGTTCAAGCTTGGGGATGCCCAAGGCACCCCAAGATAATATTTCAAGAAGTCTCAAGCATCTAAGCTTGGGTATGCCCCGGTTGGCATCCCACCTTTCTTCTTCAACAACTATCGGTTAGTATCGGTTGAGCCTAGGTTTTTGCTTCTTCACATGAGTTGTGCTATCCTTGCATTGCAGTTTTCTTTAGCTTTGGTTGCTGTTTGAATAATGTACCAAGATCTGAAATTCTTTATTGAGAGAGAGCCTTCGTTTAGTTGCATAATTATTTAGCTACTCATTGATCTTCACTTATATCTTTTGGAGTAGTTTGTCATTTGCTCTAGTGCTTCACTTATATCTTTTAGAGCACAATGGTGGTTATATTTTGTAGAAATTGCTAGTCTCTCATGCTTCACTTAGATTATTTTGAGAGTCGTTAATAGCATGGTAATTTGCTTAATGTTAATATACTTGGTATTCAAGATATGTGAAACTTTCTTTTGAGTGGATTGAATACTAAGATAAATTTGATGCTTGATAATTGTTTTTAGATATGGAGGTGATAATATCAGTCGTGGTAGTTGGGTGATTATGAATTTGAGAAATGCTTGTGTTGAAGTTTGCAAGTCCTGTAGCATGCACGTATGGTTAAAGTCGTGTAACAAATTTGAAACATGAAGTGTACCTGGCTTGTGCATCCTTATGAGTGGCGGTCGGGGACGAGCGATGGTCTTTTCCTACCAATCTATCCCCCTAGGAGCATGCGCGTAGTACTTGATTTTTGATGACTTCTAAATTTTTGCAATAAGTATATGAGTTCTTTTGACTAATTTTAAGTCCATGGATTATACGCACTCTCACCTTTCCGCCATTGCTAGCCTCTTCGGTACCGTGCTAGCCTTTCCGCCATGATCATCATTATTAGAGCATTGCCCAAATAAAAAAAAAGAGAAAGGCCAAAAAGAAAAAAAGAAAGCACCAAAAAAAGAAAAAAAATAAAAAAATAAAAAGGGCAATGCTACTATCTCTTTTTCCACACTTCTGCTTCAAAGTAGCACCTTGTTCTTCATGTAGTGAGTCTCATATATTGTGCTTCAAAGTATCACCTTGTTCTTCATGTAGTGAGTCTCATATATTGTGCTTCAAAGTAGCACCTTGTTCTTCATGTAGTGAGTCTCATAAGTTGTCTTTTTATACTAGTGGGAATTTTTCATTATAGAACTTGGCTTGTATATTCCTACGATGGGCTTCCTCAAATGCCCTAGGTCTTTGTTAGCAAGCGAGTTGGATGCACACCTACTAGTTTTCTTTTGTTGAGCATTCATAGCTCTAGTGCATCCGTTGCATGGCAATCCCTACTCATGTTGACATCAATTGATGGGAGTCTCCATAGCCCGTTGATTATCCTCGTCAATGTGAGAGTTTCTCCTTTTTTGTCTTCTCCACACAATCCCCATTGAGGGAGTCCTGGATTAGGGGGTGTCCGGATGGCCGGACTATGACCTTTGGCCGGACTCCCGGACTATGAAGATACAAGATTGAAGACTTCGTCCCGTGTCCGGATGGGACTTTCCTTGGCATGGAAGGCAAGCTTGGCGATACGATATGAAGATCTCTTCCCATTGTAACCGACTCTGTGTAACCCTAGCCCTCTCCGGTGTCTATATAAACCGGAGAGTTTTAGTCTGTAGGACGAACAACAATCATACCATAGGCTAGCTTCTAGGGTTTAGCCTCTCTGATCTCGTGGTAGATCAACTCTTGCACTACCCATACTATCAATATTAATCAAGCAGGAGTAGGGTTTTACCTCCACCGAGAGGGCCCGAACCTGGGTAAAAACATCGTGTCCCTTGTCTCCTGTTACCATCCGCCTAGACGCACAGTTCGGGACCCCCTACCCGAGATCCGCCGGTTTTGACACCGACATTGGTGCTTTCATTGAGAGTTGCTCTGTGTCGTCACCTTCAGGCCCGACGGCTTCTTCAATCGTCAACCACGACGTGGTCCAGGGTGAGACTTTTCTCCCCGGACAGATCTTCGTATTTGGCGGCTTCGCACTACAGGCCAATTCTATTGGCCATCTGGAGAAGATCGAAAGCTACGCCCCTGGCCATCAGGTCAGGTTTGGAAGCTTAAACTACACGACCGACATCCACGGGGACTTGATCTTCGACGGACTCGAGCCACGGCCGAGCGCCCCGCACTGTCACGATGGGCATGATCTAGCTCTGCCGCCGGACTGCGCCAGAGTGCCGCTCAGGTTTCCGCTCCGACCATTAGCTCGGAGCCGACTGTGCTAGTCAGGGACGGACGGTTGGACGCCGCCCCTAGAGTCGCAATCTCTACGGCGATAGAGCCGAACACCGGTTTAGTCCTCTGCGAGGCCAGTGACTCCGAGGTGCCAGACTCCTGTCCGGACTCCGAACCTTCCGCACCCCCTCTGATCGAACCCAATTGGGCTCCGATCATGGAGTTCACAGCCGCAGATGTTTTTCAACACTCGCCTTTCGGCGATATCCTGAATTGACTAAAGTCTCTATCTTTATCAGGAGAGCCCTGGACGGACTATGGTCACCAGGGTTGGGATGCGGACGACGAAGAAATTCGAAACCCACCCACCACCCACTTTGTAGCCACTGTCGATGATGTAACCGACATGCTCGACTTCGGCTCCGAAGACATCAACGGTATGGACGCCGATGAAGGAGACAACCAAGAACCAGCACCTATAGGGCACTGGAAGGCCACCTCGTCATACGACATATACATGGTGGACACCCCCAAAGTAGGGGATGGCGATGAAAAACCGGAGGACGACCCCTCCAAGAAGCAACCCAAGCGCCGACGTCAGCGGCGCCGCTCTAAATCCCGCCAAAGCAAAAACGGCGAGCCCGGCACCGGAGACGTCAACACTCTGGACAGTGCCAAAGACAACCCCCTCCAGCAGGATTTAGCGCAGGAGGATGAAGGAGCCAGCCCTCATGAGAGAGGGGCAGACAGGGAGGTCGAGGGCGACAATTATATGCCTCCCTCCGAAGATGAGGCAAGCCTCGACGACGACGAATTCGTCGTGCCAGAAGATCCCCTCGAACAAGAGCGTTTTAAACGCAGGCTTATGGCCACGACGAGCAGCCTCAAGAAAAAAAAGCAGCGGCTTAGAGCTGACCAAGATTTGCTAGCCGACAGATGGACTGAAGTCCTGGCGGTCGAAGAGTATAAACTCGAATGCCCCTCCAAGAGTTACCCAAAGCGTAGGCTGCTATCCCAACTAGAGGAGGAAGCAACCAAACCTACATCACCAGCGTACGATGCGCCCAAGCGGCCACCCCGTGGCCGCGACAGAGAGGCCTTTTCGCCCTCAAACCAAGCCGCACCCCGGCGCCGCTCCAAGAATACCAGAGCACGGGGAAATGCAACAGACCTGCGAGACATATTGGAGGAATAGGCAAGACAAACAAGATTGATCTACGGATCGCGTGGGCGCCCTACGTCACGTGACAATAACCGCCACACCGGATATGATAAATATGGCCAGGCTGAATACAACAGACAAAGCTCATCCGAGCTACGTCGCGATATAGCGCAGTACAGGGGCGCCGCACACCCACTATGCTTCACAGACGAAGTAATGGATCATCAAATCCCTAGAGGGTTTTAAACTCGCAAACATCGAATCATACGATGGCACAACGGATCCTGCAGTATGGATCGAGGATTATCTCCTTCATATCCACATGGCCTGTGGTGATGATCTACACGCCATCAAATACCCCCCACTCAAGCTTAAAGGACCAGCTCGGCATTGGCTTAACAGCCTGCCAGCAGAGTTAGTTAGTTGCTGGGAGGACCTGGAATCCGCATTCCTTGACAACTTCCAGGGCACTTATGTGCGGCCACCAAACGTTGATGACCTAAGCCACATAATCCAGCAGCCAGAGGAATCGGCCAGACAATTCTAGACACGGTTCCTAACCAAGAAAAATCAAATAGTCGACTGTCCGGATGCCAAGGCCCTTGCAGCCTTCAGACACAACATCCGAGACGAATGGCTCGCCCGGCACCTAGGACAGGAAAAGCCGAAATCTATGGCAGCCCTCACGACACTCATGACCCGCTTTTGCGCAGGAGAAGACAACTGGATAGCTTGTAGCAATAACATAACCAAGAGCCATGGCAATTCGGATACCAAGGACACCAATGGTAGGTCACGTTGCAACAAGCACAAGCGCCGCATTAATGGCGACAATACTGAGGATACGGCAGTTAATGCCGGATTCATAGGCTCTAAACCAAGTCAGCGGAAGAAGCCATCCAAAAGGAACCCTTCGGGCCCATCTAGTTTAGACCGGATACTCGATCGCTCGTGCCAGATACACGGCACCCCTGAACAACTAGCCAACCACACCAACAGGGATTGTTGGGTGTTCAAGCAGGCAGGCAAGTTAAGTGCCGAAACCAGAGACAAGGGGCTGCGTAGCGATGACGAGGAGGAGCCTCGGCCGCCGAACAACAGAGGACAGAAGGGATTCCCTCCGTAAGTGCGGACGGTGAACATGATATACGCAACCCACATCTCTAAAAGGGAGCGGAAGCGTGCTCTCAAGGACATCTATGCGTTGGAGCCAGTCGCCCCAAAGTTCAACCCATGGTCCTCCTGCCCGATCACTTTTGATCAAAGGGACCACCCCACTAGCAACCGTCACGGCGGATTCTCCGCACTGGTCCTAGACCCAATCATTGACGGATTTCACCTCACTAGAGTCCTCATGGACGGTGGCAGCAGCCTAAACCTGCTTTATTAGGATACAATGCGAAAAATGGGTATATAGAGCCGTCAAGGATTAAACCCACAAAGACAACCTTTAAAGGCGTCATACCAGGTGTAGAAGCCAGCTCTACAGGCTCGGTTACACTCGAAGTGGTCTTCGGATCCCCGGATAATTTCTGAAGCGAAGAGTTAATCTTCAACATAGTCCCATTCCGTAGTGGCTATCACGCCCTGCTCGGACGAACCGCATTCGCCAAATTCAATGCGGTGCCGCACTACGCATATCTCAAGCTCAAGATGCCAGGCCCTCGCGGAGTCATTACGATAAATGGAAATACCGAACGCTCTCCCTAAACAGAGGAGCACACAGCAGCCCTGGCGGCAGAACTACAGAGCAACCTATCAAGGCAACTCTCCAATCCGGGTGTTGAACGTCCGGACAACGTCAAGCATGCCCGAACCAACCTCCAACAAAGCCGGCTGGCACGTTCTGAGCGAGCATAGCAGTGCGGCCCCGACCCCAGCCCTCGCCAGATGGTGATATCGATACCACGCGTACATAATTACACTTTGAAAATACCTTAGGCATAAGGGGAGGGGCACAACTACGGCATGCCCAGAATGCGGCTCAACCGCACTTAGGGGCTCCCTATTCTACCGTTTTCTTTTCCTTTTATATACTTTCAGGACCCAACTATTTGGAAGGCCTGTCCGGCAATACACTCGCCGAACACACGATGCAACAGCCAGGGAGAGAACAAGCCGCGTCGAATGTCCAGGTGGTCTCTATAACGAGCTAAATACCTGTTTTACTTAAATTCACGCAGCTTGCCCCTGGAGGGGGACATGTCAAATAATCCCGTCCCTTGCTTATCACACTATTTGTATCGTTCTGCTTTCATAGCAGCTCCTTTTTAATAAACCATACATAGCTTTTACCTATTATTGTATTCATCTATTTTTATACAAATATGTTCAGTCATGACATTATGCAACCGTACACTTTGGTACGGCCAATACACCAGGGGCTTAAGCACCCCATAACATGGTGTGAGAAGACCGAACACTCTCATGAGTGCGGCACCCCGAACTTATAGCATTATATGCATCGGCTCCGAATCATGTCTTGGGTCAATAGTTGGGTTTGCCCGGCTCCCATGTTTTGGTACCTTACGTTCCGCAATGTTGGCTAAGGTAGCGCTGGGAGAACTACTGCGATTGTGCCCCAGTTCAGCTGGGTTAACACCTCAGTAGAGAAAGCTAAAGTTGACCGTCATGATAGTGCGAGAGACCGGTCGCTGTTCGCGAGGTTTTTCGAGTCCCTAGAGACTTATGCCACTTAGAGTGAGGAGCCAGATTTATCTGGCCTAGGCGTGGATAGCGCCCCGAACTCGGTCTTCCGAATACTAGGGGCTTCGCCGAAATTTAAAATTATAGAATTCAATGGCTAAGTGAGAGTTATAAAGCACTATAAGTCCTATGGCCTTGTTCGTTGTGCTGAGCGCCTCCCTAGATGGACCCAAAAATGGGAACAAGAGCGCTCAGGTTTATCCCGAACACCCCAGCACTCGTGGCATGGGGGTAGAAGCCGACGACTTGCATCTCTCAGATGTAATAAACGGCCGCACAGAAGGTAATATTTTAAATTAACAAAGCGTTGCTTAGAGCATATGAACAATGTTTTCAGCGCACAGGATAACAAATGCGAGTCTACTCAAAAATTACATCTTTGGAGCATTCACCCGCTATAAGGCGGGCACCCTTCAGGACGCCCTTATAATACATCTTGGGCGTGCGATACTCCTTGCCTGGCGGTGGCGCGTCCGTCAATAGCTTCTCAGCGTCCAGCTTGCCCCACTGCACCTTAGCACGGGCGAGGGCCCGATGGGCACCTTCAATACAGACGGAGTGCTTGATGACTTCAATCCATGGACAAGCATCCACCAGCCGCCGCACCAGACCGAAGTAACTCCCAGGCATGGCTTCTCCAGGCCACAGCCGAACTATGAGGCCCTTCATGGCCTGTTTGGCCGCCTTGTGGAGCTCGACCAGCTGCTTCAGCTGGTCGCTCAGGGGCACCGGATGTCCGACCTCAGCATATTGAGACCAGAACACCTTTTCCGTCGAGCTCCCCTCCTCGGCTCGGTAGAATGCGGTAGCATCAGACACACTACGGGGCAGATCGGCGAACGCTCCTGGAGAACTCCGGATTCGGGTAAGTAACAGATAATTCACTTTTACATGCTTGCTTTGCATAAAGAATGCCTTACCCGCTGCTATTTTCTTTATCACCTCGATCTCTTGGAGGGCCTTCTGGGCTTCGGCCTTAGGGGTTCTGGCACTCTCAAGAGCCAAGGCGAGCTCGAACTCTCGAGTCTTCGAGTCACGCTGCAAACTCTCGTGTTTTTCCATGAGAGCCTGGAGCTCTTGCCACACCTCCGCCACCTGCTCCTCCTGCTTCTCTCGCTCGGTGCGCTCCAAGGACGCACTGACTTCGGCCTTGGACACCGCCTCCTTCAGGTCGCCACCTCGGTCGTGGCCCCTGCAACATTAACGTTGGTCCTGTTATTATTTGCAACCAGGTATTTCTATATACACTTACATATGGTCTTACATACCGTCCTTGTCCTCGAGCTGCTTCTTGGCACGGCCGAGCTTGTTCTCGGACCGCTCGAGGCTCTCCTTTAATGCATTGACCTCCGCAGTCAGTGCGGCAGAGGTCAGCAGCGCAGCCTGCATTCCCATATTGACATATTTTAGACTCATGCGTATATCTTTTTAGATCCTTAGCTCGGCTTTTCTTTCCGAATGCCAAACTGAGCATCAGGGGCTATTGTCTATGCGGTAACATTTTTATATGTTTTGAATACATACCTCAAAGCCTGTTAACAGGCTTGTACAGGCTTCTATCAGCCCACTCTTGGCAGACTGAACCTTCTGAATCACCACACTCATAACAGTGCGGTGTTCCTCGTTGATGGAGGCATCGTTAAGCACCTCCAGCAAATTGTCCAGTGCCTTCGGTTGGACGGAGGTTGCCGGCATCGTAGGCTTGCCCTTCTTACGAAGGCGCTGCCTGTAGGACTCTGGAACCACTGACGATTTCGGAGTAGTGTCCGACCCAAGGCCGGACTGAGATCCCTCCGGGGCTTTACCCCCTTTGGGCCTGGAGTCCGGGAGGTCGCCTTGCGACGCCTCCAGGACCACCTCCTCCTGGTCTAGTCCCTTTTGGGACTCTACCTCGGCGTCGTCCGCAGGGACCGGGGAGGAAGCCGTCGGAAGTGAAGCACTATTCACATCCAACGAATCCAGGGAGCCACTCGACGAATCGCCGAGCTGAGTCTTGGGTGGACTGCATGATTGAATTCGCCGTCAGAAAATACCGAATAATAGAGGAGCGCCATAAGTTTTTCGGGTATCTGGACACTTACGATTTTGCTAGGGGCTTGACCCTGGATGGCCATTCCTCTCCGCCGTCTTCGGCATCGAAGGCATAGTCCGGCAGAAGGGTCTTCCCCTTCTTGGACCCACCGGCCTCCCCAGTTGGGGTGACCTTCCTTTTCTTCCCTCCCCCCGTTGGAGGGGGAGAGGTTTCTTCTTCCTCCTCCTCCTCCTCGTCTTTAGAGGCGGAGGGTGCTTCGGGGCTGTCGGGCGATGAATCTGACACCACCAGGCGCCAGGAGCTCTTTCGAGTCCCCGTGGCCTTCTTCTTGGCCTTCTTCTCCGGCACCACGTGAGGTGCCGGAACCAGCAACTTGGTCAGACGAGCATCCGCTGGGTCTTCGGGCAAAGGAGACGGATAGTTGATCTGCCCGGACTTCTTCAGCCAGTCCTGTTAAAGGTAAGGGAGTTTAGATCCCGCATAGAGTCAAACTATGTGAAACAAAATACCCCGTAATGGGAAAATTAAGCTCACTGCGCTGGCTTGGCACTTGGCGCAGAATCCGCGATCCTCGGTGACGGGAGGGGAGACCTCCGAGCTCTTGAATAGCACCTTCCAGGCATCCTCGTGCTTTGTGTCGAAGAGCCGGGACAGAGTCTGGTGCTGGGCCGGGTCGAACTCCCACAAGCTGAAAGCCCGTCGTTGACACGGGAGAATCCGGCGGAAGAGCATGACCTGGACTACGGTGACAACTTTAATCTTCCTACCGATCAGGTCCTTGACACAGGTTTGAAGTCCGGTCACCTCTGCCGAATTACCCCACGACAGGCCCGTCTCTTTCCAAGATGTGAGCCGCGTGGGGATGCCAGATCGGAATTCGGGGGCCGCTGCCCATTCAGGGTCACGCGGCTCGGTGATATAGAACCACCCCGATTGCCACCCCTGATGGTCTCTACGAAGGCGCCCTCGAGCCATGTAACGTTGGCTATCTTGCCCACCATGGCGCCTCCGCACTCCGCTTGGCGGCTGCCCACGACCTTCGGCTTGACGCTGAAGATCTTCAGCCATAGGCCAAAGTGGGGCTTGATGCGGAGGAAGGCCTCACACATGACGATAAACGCCGAGATGTTGAGGATGAAGTTCGGGGCCAGATCATGGAAGTCCAGGCCGTAGTAGAACATGAGCCCCCGGATGAACGGGTGAAGAGGAAAGCCCAGTCTGCGGAGGAAATGGGTAAGAAATACAACCCTCTCATGGGGCCTGGGGGTGGGGATGAGTTCCCCCTCATCTGGAAGCCGGTGCGCGATGTCGTCAGACAAGTATCCGGCATTCCTCAACTTTTTGATTTGCCCCTCCGTGACGGAGGAGGCCATCCAACTACCTCCTACTCCGGACATGATTGGAGAAGGTTGAGGTGGGAAGTGCGAACTTGGGTGTTGGAGCTCGAGTGCACAGGGAGATATAAGCCAGGGAGGAAGAAGGCGTAAATGGAAAGGATAGGTCCTTATCCCCTTATATGGGCGGCCGAAACTACAAGCCCCCACCAGCCTAATAAAACTCGCTTATCTCCCAAGCGCCGCGGTTAATGGCGCGGTTGGGTTACCCACGCCCGTATTAATGAGAATCCCGGAATAAGGGGACACGATCTCTGCTTTGACAAGACGTGCCAAGGAAACCGCCTCGCTAAACACGTTGAGGTGGAACAGTATAATGATTCAAATAAAGGCTTGGTCGTGGTGTGATGTCACGCTGCGGAATACGTCAGCAGATTTGATTTGTACAGATATTATTCTCTCTACGATGGTATGTGGAACTTATTTTGCAGAGCCGGACACTATGCTTGTGTTCAACATCTTCTATGAAGTATTCGGAGGAGGAACCCGCCTTGCAATGCCGAAGACAATTTGTGCACCGGACTCATCGTCATTGAAGCCTGGTTCAAGGGCTACTGAGGGAGTCCTGGATTAGGGGGTGTCCGGATGGCCGGACTATGACCTTTTTCCGGACTCCCGGACTATGAAGATACAAGATTGAAGACTTCGTCCCGTGTCCGGATGGGACTTTCCTTGGCGTGGAAGGCAAGCTTGGCGATACGATATGAAGATCTCATCCCATTGTAACCGACTCTGTGTAACCCTAGCCCTCTCCGGTGTCTATATAAACAGGAGAGTTTTAGTCCATAGGACGAACAACAATCATACCATAGTTTAGCTTCTAGGGTTTAGCCTCTCTGATCTCGTGGTAGATCAACTCTTGTACTACCCATACTATCAATATTAATCAAGCAGGAGTAGGGTTTTACCTCCACTGAGAGGGCCTGAACCTGGGTAAAAACATCGTGTCCCTTGTCTCCTGTTACCATCTGCCTAGACGCACAGTTCGGGACCCCCTACACGAGATCCGCCGGTTTTGACACCGACACCCATCATCATATTCTATTCCACTCGTAGTGCTATATCCATGGCTCACGCTCATGTATTGCGTGAAGGTTGAAAAAGTTTGAGATTATTTAAGTATGAAACAATTGCTTGGCTTGTCATCGGGGCTGTAGAAGTTGGGAACATCTTTGTGTGACGAAAATGAAGCATAGCTTAACTATATGATTTTGTAGGGATAACTTTCTTTTGCCATGTTATTTTGAGAAGACATGATTGCTTTGATTAGTATGCTTGAAGTATTATTATTTTTGTGTCAATATGAACTTTTGTCTTGAATCTTTTGGATCTGAATATTCATATCACAATTAAGAAGATTTACATTGAAATTATGCCGAAGTATCACTCCGCATCAAAAATTCTTTTTTATCATTTACCTACTCGAGGATGAGCATGAATTAATCTTGGGGATGCTTGATACGTCTCCAACGTATCTATAATTTTTGATTGCTCCATGCTACTTTATCTACTATTTTAGGCAATATTGGGCTTTATTATTCACTTTTATATTATTTTTGGGACTAACCTATTAACCGGAGGCCCAGCCCAGGTTTGTTGTTTTCTGCCTATTTCAGTGTTTCGAGGAAAAGGAATATCAAACGGAGTCAAAACGGAACGAATACAACTGGAGAAGTTAATTTTGGAAGGAAACCAACCTGATGGGCTTGGAGTGCACGCCAGGGGAGTCCCGGGCTGCCCACGAGGGGTGGAGGGCGCGCCCCCCTGGGCGCACCCCCCTACCTCGTGAGCAACCCGGAGGTCCACCGACGTACCCCCTGCACCCATATATACCTACGTACCCTAAAACTTCCGGAACAGAAGATAGATCGGGAGTTCCGCCGCCGCAAGCCTTTGTAGCCACCAAAAACCAATCGGGACCCTGTTCCGACACCCTGCCGGAGGGGGATACCATCACCGGAGGCCATCTTCATCATCCCGGCGCTATCCATGACGAGGAGGGAGTAGTTCACCCACGGGGCTGAGGGTATGTACCAGTAGCTATGGGTGTGATCTCTCTCTCTCTCTCGGGTTCTCTCTCGTGTTCCTCCAAGGCACGATCTTGATGTATCCCGAGCTTTGCTATTGTAGTTGGATCTTATGATGTTTCTCCCCCTCTACTCTCTTGTGATGAACTGAGTTTCCCCTTTGAAGTTATCTTATCGGATTGAGTCTTTTATGAACACTTGATGTATGTCTTGCGTGGGATAACCATGGTGACAATGGGTTATTCTATTGATCCACTTGATGTATGTTTTGGTGATCAACTTGCCGGTTTCGTGACACTTGGGAACCTATGCATAGGGGTTGGCACACGTTCTTGACTCTCCGGTAGTAGCTTTGGGGCACTCTTTGAAGTACTTTTATGTTGGTTGGATGAATCTGAGATTGTGTGATGCATATCGTATAATCATGCCCACAGATACTTGGGGTGACAATGGAGTATCTAGGTGAAATTAGGGTTTTGGTTGATTTGTGTCTTATGGTGTTATTCTAGTACGAACTCTTTTATAGATCGATCCAAAAGAATAGCTTTGTGGTGGTTTCGTACCCGACCACAATCTCTTCGTTTGTTCTCTGATATTAGTGTCTTTGGTGTTACTCTTTGTTGCATGGTAAGGGCTTGTTATATGATCTATTTATGTTATTATTATTGAGAGAACTTACACTAGTGAAAGTATGAACCCTAGGCCTTGTTTCCTATCATTACAATACCGTTAACGCTCACTTTTATCGCTTGTTACCTTGCTGTTTTCATTATTTCATATTACAAAAACCTTTATCTACTATCTATTTTGCGCTTGTATCTTCATCTCTTCGCCGAACTAGTGCACCTATACAATTTACCATTGTATTGGGTGTGTTGGGGACACAAGAGACTCTTTGTTATTTGGTTGCGGGGTTGCTTGAGAGAGACCATCCTCATCCTACGCCTCCTACGGATTGATAAACCTTAGGTCATCCACTTGAGGTAAATTTGCTACTGTCCTACAAACCTATGCACTTGCAGGCCCAACAACATCTACAAGAAGAAGGTTGTGTAGTAGACATCAAGCTCTTTTCAGGCGCCGTTGCCAGGGAGGTTAGCGCTGGAAGGTATATCTTTAGATCTTGCAATCGAATCTTTTTGTTTCTTGTTTTAGCACTAGTCTAGTTTATAAAAGAAGACTACCAAAAAAATGGAGTTGAGTTTGTATCATACACTTCACCTTTTTAATATCTTTCGTGAGTATGATGGAAAGGATAATTGTGCTCAAGTGCTAGAAGAAGAAATCTATAGAATGTTTGCTACTAAATGTTTGAATGATGAGCATGATTACAATGTTGTTAGTATGAATTCCTTGAATATCCATGATGCTAATGATATGAAAAGCCACAAGCTTGGGGAAGCTATGTTTGATGGAGATGATATTTTTTGTCCCCCAAGCTTTGATGAGCAAATTTACTATGATAAAAGCATGCCTCCTACCTATGATGATTATTGTGATGATACGTATGCTATAAAGAAGAAGTTTGCTTACGTGGAGGGTAGAAATTTTTCTATGCTTGTAGATCATGAAAAGAATTCTTTAGGTGCTGGTTATATTGTTGAATTCATTCATGATCCTACTGAAAATTATTATGAGGGAGGAACATATGCTTCTAGGAATTGCAATAATGTCAAGTTTCCTCTCTATGTGCTTAAATTCTTGAAGCTATGCTTGTTGTGCCATCCTATGCTAGTTGATTATTGTTCCCATAAGTTGTTTGCTCACAAAATCCCTATGCATAGGAAGTGGGTTAGGCTTAAATGTGCCTAAGTGGTTGTTTTATTTTCTTATACTAACGGAGCTTACGAGTTTTGTTTTGAGTTTTGTGTGGTTGAAGTTTTCAAGTTTTGGGTAAAGATTTGATGGACTATGGAATAAGGAGTGGAAAGAGCCTAAGCTTGGGTATTCCCAAGGCACCCCAAGGTAATATTCGAGGACAACCGAGAGCCTAAGCTTGGGGATGCCCCTGAAGGCATCCCCTCTTTCGTCTTCGTTCATCGGTAACTTTACTTGGAGCTATATTTTTATTCACCACATGATATGTGTTTTGCTTGGAGCGTCATTTTATTTTGTTAGTTTTTTCTTGCTGTTAGTTATAATTGTGTTTTTATTCTTTAGTTTCAATAAAAAAGTCAAGGATAGCCTTTGCCATGCTTATTTTGCTAGTTTGCATGTTGCTGTTTGAAAACAGAAATTTTACCGCTGTTGGAAAAATTCCCTAGAAAAGTCAGGGCGTGGTCTAACGTTGAATCTTTTTGCATATTGAGCTCTGATAAATTTATTACAGTGGGAATTTTAGTTCATAATTTTTGGGATCAGGGAAGTATTGATACTCTTGCATTCTTTACAGACTGTACTGTTTTGGCAGATTGCTGTTATGTTTGCGTTGTTTGCATATGTTCGCTTGTTTAATGATTCTATTTTAGGATAGGCGTATTAAATATGCAGAGGCATTTAGTATTCAATGTGGAATAATAATTTAAGTGATTTGTTACAGTAGAATATGATAAGGTTTTGCATTGGTTTATACTAACCTATCTCACGAGTTCTTGTTGAGTTTGCTGTGAATGAAGCTTTTGATAAAAAGAGAAACCATGATATGAGAGGAATTAAGGAGACACAAAAGTTCAAGCTTGGGGATGCCCAAGGCACCCCAAGATAATATTTCAAGAAGTCTCAAGCATCTAAGCTTGGGGATGCCCCGGTAGGCATCCCACCTTTCTTCTTCAACAACTATCGGTTAGTATCGGTTGAGCCTAAGTTTTTGCTTCTTCACATGAGTTGTGATATCCTTGCATTGTAGTTTTCTTTAGCTTTGCTTGCTGTTTGAATAATGTACCAAGATCTGAAATTCTTTATTGAGAGAGATCCTTCGTTTAGTTGCATAATTATTTAGCTACTCATTGATCTTCACTTATATCTTTTGGAGTAGTTTGTCATTTGCTCTAGTGCTTCACTTATATCTTTTAGAGCACAACGGTGGTTATATTTTGTAGAAATTGCTAGTCTCTCATGCTTCACTTAGATTATTTTGAGAGTCGTTAATAGCATGGTAATTTGCTTAATGTTAATGAAGGAAATATGCCCTAGAGGCAATAATAAAGTTATTATTTATTTCCTCATATCATGATAAATGTTTATTATTCATGCTAGAATTGTATTAACCGGAAACATGATACATGTGTGAATACATAGACAAACATATAGTCACTAGTATGCCTCTACTTGACTAGCTCATTAATCAAAGATGGTTATGTTTCCTAACCATAGACATGTGTTGTCATTTGATTAATGGGATCACATCATTAGGAGAATGATGTGATTGACATGACCCATTCCGTTAGCCTAGCACTTGATCATTTAGTATATTGCTATTGCTTTCTTCATGACTTATACATGTTCCTGTAACTATGAGAATTATGCAACTCCCGTTTACCGGAGGAACACTTTGGGTACTACCAAATGTCACAACGTAATTGGGTGATTATAAAGGAGTACTACAGGTGTCTCCGAAGGTACATGTTGAGTTGGCGTATTTCGAGATTAGGTTTTGTCACTCCAATTGTCGGAGAGGTATCTCTGGGCCCTCTCGGTAATGCACATCATTCTAAGCCTTGCAAGCAATGTGACCAAATGAGTTGGTTACGGGATGATGCATTACGGAACGAGTAAAGAGACTTGCCGGTAACGATATTGAACTAGGTATTGGATAATGACGATCAAATATCGGGCAAGTAACATACCAATGACAAAGGGAATAACGTATGTTGTTATGCGGTCTGACCGATAAAGATCTTCGTAGAATATGTAGGAACCAATATGGGCATCCAGGTTCCGCTATTGGTTATTGACCAAGAATAGTTCTAGGTCATGTCTACATAGTTCTCGAACCCGTAGGGTCCGCACGCTTAACATTACGATGACAGTTTTATTATGAGTTTATAAGTTTTGATGTACCGAAGTTTGTTCGGAGTCCCGGATGTGATCATGGACGTAACGAGGAGTCTCGAAATGGTCGAGACATAAAGATCGATATATTGGAAGCCTATATTTGGACATCGGAATCGTTCCGGGTGAAATCGACATTTTACCGGAGTACCGGGAGGTTACCGGAAACCCCCCGGGGGGGTTATTGGGCCTACATGGGCCTCGAGGGAGAAGAGGGAAGGAGGCAGGAGGGGGCCGCGCGCCCCTCCCCTTCCTAGTCCAAATAGGACAAGGGAAGGGGGGCGGCGCCCCCCCTTTCCTTCCCCTCTTCCTCCTCTTTCCCCCTTCTCTTATTCCAACTAGGAAAGAAGGGAGTCCCACTCCCGGTGGGAGTAGGACTCCCCCCTTGGCGCGCCCTCCTTGGCCGGCCGCCTCCTACCCCCTAGCTCCTTTATATACGGGGGCGGGGGGCACCCCATAGACACACAAGTTGATCTACGGGTCATTCCTTAGCCGTGTGTGGTGCCCCCTCCACCATATTCCACCTCGGTCATATCGTCGCGGAGTTTAGGCGAAGCCCTGTGCCGGTAGAGCATCATCATCGTCACCACGCCGTCGTGCTGACGGAACTCATCCCCGAAGCTTTGCTGGATCGGAGCTCGGGGATCATCATCGAGCTGAACGTGTGCTGAACTCGGAGGTGTCGTACGTTCGGTGCTTGGATCGGTCGGATCGTGAAGACGTACGACTACATCAACCGCGTTGTGCTAATGCTTCCACTTACGGTCTACGAGGGTACGTGGACAACACTCTCCCCTCTTGTTGCTATGCCATCACCATGATCTTGCGTGTACGTAGGATTTTTTTTGAAATTACTATGTTCCCCAACAGTGGCATCAGAGCCTAGGTTTTATGCGTTGATGTTATATGCACGAATAGAACAAAAGTGAGTTGTGGGCGATACAAGTCATACTTCTTACCAGCATGTCATACTTTGGTTCGGCGGTATTGTGAGATGAAGCGGCCCGGACCGACATTACGCGTACGCTTACGCGAGACTGGTTTCACTGTTGCGAGCACTCGTGCTTAAAGGTGGCTGACGGGTGTCTGTCTCTCTCACTTTAGCTGAATCGAGTGTGGCTACGCCCGGTCCTTGCGAAGGTTAAAACAGCACTAACTTGACGAACTATCGTTGTGGTTTTGATGCGTAGGTAAGAACGGTTCTTGCTAAGCCCGTAGCAGCCACGTAAAATTTGCAACAACAAAGTAGAGGACGTCTAACTTGTTTTTGCAGGGCATGTTGTGATGTGATATGGTCAAGACGTGATGCTATATTTATTGTATGACATGATCATGTTTTGTAACCGAAGTTATCGGCAACTGGCTGGAGCCATATGGTTGTCGCTTTATTGTATGAAATGCAAACGCCCTGTAATTGCTTTACTTTATCTCTAAGCGGTAGCGATAGTCGTAGAAGCAATAGATGGCGTAACGACAATGATGCTACGATGGAGATCAAGGTGTCGCGCTGGTGATGATGGTGATCACGATGGTGCTTCGAAGATGGAGATCACAAGCACAAGATGATGATGGCCATATCATATCACTTATATTGATTGCATGTGATGTTTATCCTTTATGCATCTTATCTTGCTTTGATTGACGGTAGCATTTTAAGATGATCTCTCACTAATAATCAAGAAGTGTTCCCCTGAGTATGCACCGTTGCGAAAGTTCTTCGTGCTGAGACACCACGTGATGATCGGGTGTGATAGGCTCTACGTTCAAATACAACGGGTGCAAAATAGTTGCACACGCGGAATACTCAGGTCATACTTGACGAGCCTAGCATATACAGATATGGCCTCAGAACACGGAGACCGAAAGGTCGAACGTGAATCATATAGTAGATATGATCAACATAGTGATGTTCACCATTGAAACTACTCCATCTCACGTGATGATCGGACATGGTTTAGTTGATTTGGATCACATGATCACTTAGATGACTAGAGAGATGTCTGTCTAAGTGGGAGTTCTTAAGTAATATGATTAATTGAACTTGAATTTATCATGAACTTAGTACCTGATAGTATCTTGCTTGTCTATGTTTGTTTGTAGATAGATGGCTCGTGCTGTTGTTCCATTGAATTTTAATGCGTTCCTTGAGAAAGCAAAGTTGAAAGATGATGGCAGCAATTACACGGACTGGGTCCGTAACCTGAGGATTATCCTCATTGCTGCACAGAAAAGTTACATCCTGGAAGCACCGCTGGGTGCCAGGCCTGCTGCTGATGCAACTGACGACGTTAAGAACGTCTGGCAGAGCAAAGCTGATGACTACTCGATAGTTCAGTGTGCCATGCTTTACGTCTTAGAACCAGGTCTTCAATGACGTTTTGAACATCATGGAGCATATGAGATGTTCCAGGAGTTGAAGTTAATATTTCAAGCAAATGCCCGGATTGAGAGATATGAAGTCTCCAATAAGTTCTATAGCTGCAAGATGGAGGAGAATAGTTCTGTCAGTGAACATATACTCAAAATGTCTGGGTATAATAATCACTTGATTCAACTGTGAGTTAATCTTCCTGATGATAGTGTCATTGACAGAAGTCTTCAATCACTGCCACCAAGCTACAAGAGCTTCGTGATGAACTATAATATGCAAGGGATGAACAAGACTATTCCCGAGAGCTTGGCGATGCTAAAAGCCGCGGAGGTAGAAATCAAAAAGGAGCATCAAGTGTTGATGGTTAACAAGACCACCAGTTTCAAGAAAAAGGGCAAAGGGAAGAAGAAGGGGAACTTCAAAAAGAACAACAAGCAAGTTGCTGCTCAAGAGAAGAAACCCAAGTCTGGACCTAAACCTGAAACTGAGTGCTTCTACTGCAAGCAGACTGGACACTGGAAGCGGAACTTCCCCAAGTATTTGGCGGATAAGAAGGATGGCAAAGTGAACAAAGGTATATGAGATATACATGTTATTGATGTGTACCTTACTAATGCTCGCAGTAGCACCTGGGTATTTGATACTGGTCCTGTTGCTAATATTTGCAACTCGAAACAGGGACTATGAATTAAGCGAAGATTGGCTAAGGACGAGGTGACGATGCGCGTGGGAAATGGTTCCAAAGTCGACGTGATCGTAGTCGGCACGCTACCTGTACATCTACCATCGGGATTAGTTTTAGACCTAAATAATTGTTATTTGGTGCCAGCGTTGAGCATGAACATTATATCTGGATCTTGTTTGATGCGAGACGGTTATTCATTTAAATCAGAGAATAATGGTTATTCTATTTATATGAGTAATATCTTTTATGGTCATGCGCCCTTGAAAAGTGGTCTATTTTTATTGAATCTCGATAGTAGTGATACACATATTCATAGTGTTGAAACCAGAAGATGCAGAGTTGATAACGATAGTGCAACTTATTTGTGGCACTGCCGTTTAGGTCATATCTGTGTAAAGCGCATGAAGAAACTCCATACTAATGGGCTTTTAGAATCACTTGATTATGAATCACTTGGTACTTGCGAACCATGCCTCATAGGCAAGATGACTAAAACGCTGTTCTCCGGAACTATGGAGCGAGCAACTGATTTGTTGGAAATCATACATACTGATGTTTGTGGTCCAATGAATGTTGAGGCTCGCGGCGGGTATCGTTATTTTCTCACCTTCACAGATGATTTGAGCAGATATGGGTATATCTACTTGATGAAACACAAGTCTGAAACATTTGAAAAGTTCAAAGAATTTCAGAGTGAAGAGGAAAATCATGGTAACAAGAAAATAAAATTTCTACGATCTGATCGTGGAGGAGAATATTTGAGTTACGAGTTTGGTCTACACTTGAAACAATGCGGAATAGTTTTGCAACTCACGCCACCCGGAACACCACAACGAAATGGTGTGTCCGAACGTCGTAATCGTACTTTACTAGATATGGTGCGATCTATGATGTCTCTTACTGATTTACCGCTATCATTTTGGGGTTATGCTTTAGAGACGGCCGCATTCACGTTAAATAGGGCACCATCAAAATCCGTTGAGACGACGCCTTATGAACTGTGGTTTGGCATAAAACCAAAGTTGTCATTTCTTAAAGTTTGGGGCTGCGATGCTTATGTGAAGAAACTTCAACCAGATAAGCTCGAACCCAAATCGGAGAAATGTGTCTTCATAGGATACCCAAAAGAGACTATTGGGTACACCTTCTATCACAGATCTGAGGGCAAGATTTTCTTTGCTAAAATCGGATCCTTTCTAGAGAAGGAGTTTCTCTCGAAAGAAGTGAGTGGGAGGAAAGTAGAACTTGATGAGATAACTGTATCTACTCCCTTATTGAAAAGTAGTTCATCACAAGAACCGGTTCCTGTGACAACTACACCAATTAGTGAGGAAGCTAATGATATTGATCATGAAACTTCAGATCAAGTTTCTACTGAACCTCGTAGGTCTACCAGAATAAGATCTGCACCAGAGTGGTACGGTAATCCAATTCTGGAAGTCATGTTGCTTGACCATGATGAACCTACGAACTATGAGGAAGCGATAATGAGCCCAGATTCCGCAAAATGGCTAGAGGCCATGAAATCTGAGATGGGATCCATGTATGAAAACAAAGTATGGACTTTGGTTGACTTTCCCGATGATCGGCAAGCAATTGAGAATATATGGATCTTTAAGAAGAAGACTGACGCAGATGGTAATGTAACTGTCTATAAAGCTCGACTTGTTGCGAAAGGTTTTCGACAAGTTCAAGGAGTTGACTACGATGAGACTTTCTCACCCGTAGCAATGCTTAAGTCTGTCCGAATCATGTTAGCTATTGCTGCATTTCATGATTATGAAATTTGGCAAATGGATGTCAAAACTGCATTCTTGAATGGATTTCTGGAAGAAGAGTTGTATATGATGCAGCCAGAAGGTTTTGTTGATCCAAAAGGTGCTAACAAAGTGTGCAAGCTCCAGCGTTCCATTTATGGACTCGTGCAAGCATCTCGGAGTTGGAATAAACGCTTTGATAGTGTGATCAAAGCATATGGTTTTATACAGACTTTTGGAGAAGCCTGTATTTACAAGAAAGTGAGTGGGAGCTCTGTAGCATTTCTGATATTATATGTAGATGACATATTATTAATTGGAAATGATATCGAATTTCTGGATAGCATAAAGGGATACTTGAATAAAAGTTTTTCAATGAAAGACCTTGGTGAAGCTGCTTACATATTGGGCATCAAGATCTATAGAGATAGATCAAGACGCTTGATAGGACTTTCACAAACCACATACCTTGATACAATTTTGAAAAAGTTCAAAATGGATCAGGCAAAGAAAGGGTTCTTGCCCGTACTACAAGGTGTGAAGTTGAGTCAAACTCAATGCCCGACCACAGCAGAAGATAGAGAGAAAATGAAAGATGTTCCCTATGCTTCAGCCATAGGCTCTATCATGTATGCAATGCTGTGTACCAGACATGACGTATGCTTAGCAATAAGCTTGGCAGGAAGGTACCAAAGTAATCCAGGAGTGGATCACTGGACAGCGGTCAAGAACATCCTGAAATACCTGAAAAGGACTAAGGATATGTTTCTCGTATATGGAGGTGACAAAGAGCTAGTCGTAAATGTTTACGTCGATGCAAGCTTTGACACTGATCCGGACGATTTTAAATCGCAAACCGGATACGTGTTTTTATTAAATGGTGGAGCTGTAAGTTGGTGCAGTTCTAAACAAAGCGTCGTGGAGGGATCTACATGTGAAGCGGAGTACATAGCTTCTTCGGAAGCAGCAAATGAAGGAGTCTGGATGAAGGAGTACATTTCCGATCTAGGTGTCATACCTAGTGCATCGGGACCAATGAAAATCTTCTGTGACAATACTGGTGCAATTGCCTTGGCAAAGGAATCCAGATTTCACAAGAGGACCAAGCACATCAAGAGACGCTTCAATTCCATTCGGGACCAAGTCCAAGTGGGAGACATAGAGATTTGCAAGATATATACGGATCTGAATGTTGCAGACCCGTTGACTAAGCCACTCTCACGAGCAAAACATGATCAGCACCAAGACTCCATGGGTGTTAGAATCATTACTATGTAATCTAGATTATTGACTCTAGTGCAAGTGGGAGACTGAAGGAAATATGCCCTAGAGGCAATAATAAAGTTATTATTTATTTCCTCATATCATGATAAATGTTTATTATTCATGCTAGAATTGTATTAACCAGAAACATGATACATGTGTGAATACATAGACAAACATATAGTCACCAGTATGCCTCTACTTGACTAGCTCATTAATCAAAGATGGTTATGTTTCCTAACCATAGACATGTGTTGTCATTTGATTAATGGGATCACATCATTAGGAGAATGATGTGATTGACATGACCCATTCCGTTAGCCTAGCACTTGATCGTTTAGTATATTGCTATTGCTTTCTTCATGACTTATACATGTTCCTGTAACTATGAGAATTATGCAACTCCCATTTACCGGAGGAACACTTTGGGTACTACCAAACGTCACAACGTAACTGGGTGATTATAAAGGAGTACTATAGGTGTCTCCGAAGGTACATGTTGAGTTGGCGTATTTTGAGATTAGGTTTTGTCACTCCGATTGTCGGAGAGGTATCTCTGGGCCCTCTCGGTAATGCACATCATTATAAGACTTGTAAGAAATGTGACCAAATGAGTTGGTTACGGGATGATGCATTACGGAACGAGTAAAGAGACTTGCCGGTAACGAGATTGAACTAGGTATTGGATACCGACGATCAAATCTCGGGCAAGTAACATACCGATGACAAAGGGAATAACGTATGTTGTTATGCGGTCTGACCGATAAAGCTCTTCGTAGAATATGTAGGAACCAATATGGGCATCCAGGTTCCGCTATTGGTTATTGACCGAGAATAGTTCTAGGTCATGTCTACATAGTTCTCGAACCCGTAGGGTCCGCATGCTTAACGTTACGATGACAGTTTTATTATGAGTTTATAAGTTTTGATGTACCGAAGTTTGTTCGGAGTCCCGGATGTGATCACGGACGTAACGGGGAGTCTTGAAATGGTCGAGACATAAAGATCGATATATTGGAAGCCTATATTTGGACATCGGAATCGTTCCGGGTGAAATCGGCATTTTACCGGAGTACCGGGAGGTTACCGAAAACCCCCCGGGGGGTTATTGGGCCTACATGGGCCTCGAGGGAGAAGAGGGAAGGAGGTAGGAGGGGGCCGCGCGCCCCTCCCCTTCCTAGTCCGAATAGGACAAGGGAAGGGGGGCGGCGCCCCCCCTTTCCTTCCCCTCTTCCTCCTCTTTCCCCCCTTCTCCTATTCCAACTAGGAAAGAAGGGAGTCCTACTCCCGGTGGGAGTAGGACTCCCCCCTTGGCGCGCCCTCCTTGGTCGGCCGCGTCCTCCCCCCTGGCTCCTTTATATACGGGGGCGGGGGCACCCCATAGACACACAAGTTGATCTACGGATCGTTCCTTAGCCGTGTGCGGTGCCCCCTCCACCATATTCCACCTCGGTCATATCGTCGCGGAGTTTAGGCGAAGCCCTGCGCGGGTAGAGCATCATCATCGTCACCACGCCGTCGTGCTGACGGAACTCATCCCCGAAGCTTTGCTGGATCGGAGCCCGGGGATCATCATCGAGCTGAATGTGTGCTGAACTCGGAGGTGCCGTACGTTCGGTGCTTGGATCAGTCGGATCGTGAAGACGTACGACTACATCAACCGCGTTGTGCTAACGCTTCCTCTTACGGTCTACGACGGTACGTGGACAACACTCTCCCCTCTCGTTGCTATGCCATCACCATGATCTTGCGTGTACGTAGGAATTTTTTTGAAATTACTACATTCCCCAACAGTTAATATACTTGGTATTCAAGGTATGTGAAACTTTCTTTTGAGTGGATTGAATACTAAGATAAGTTTGATGCTTGATAATTGTTTTGAGATATGGAGGTGATAATATCAAAGTCGTGGTAGTTGGGTGATTATGAATTTGAGAAATGCTTGTGTTGAAGTTTGCAAGTCCCGTAGCATGCACGTATGGTTAAAGTTGTGTAACAAATTTGAAACATGAAGTGTACCTGGCTTGTGCATCCTTATGAGTGGCGGTCGGGGACGAGCGATAGTCTTTTCCTACCAATCTATCCCCCTAGGAGCATGCGCGTAGTACTTGATTTTTGATGACTTATAAATTTTTGCAATAAGTATATGAGTTCTTTTGACTAATGTTGAGTCCATGGATTATTCGCACTCTCACCTTTCCGCCATTGCTAGCCTCTTCGGTACCGTGCATTGCCCTTTCTCACCTTGAGAGTTGGCGCAAACTTCGCCGGTGCATCCAAACCCCATGATACGATATGCTCTATCACACATAAACCTTCTTGTATCTTCCTCAAAACAGCCACCATACCTACCTATCATGGCATTTCCATAGCCATTCCGACATATATTGCCATGCAACTTCCATCATCATATTCATGACATACATTACTTTTGTCATATTGCCATTGCATGATCTTGTAGTTGACATCATATTTGTGGCAAAGCCACCATGCATTATTTTTCATACATGTCACTCTTGATTCATTGCACCATCCCGGTACACCGCCGGAGGCATTCATATAGAGTCATATCTTGTTCTATGTTTCGAGTTGTAATCCTTGTGTTGTAATCAATAGAAGTGTGATGATCATCATTATTAGAGCATTGCCCGAATAAAAAAAGAAGAGAAAGGCCAAAAAGAAAAAAAGAAAGGCCCAAAAAAAACTAAAAAAATAAAAAGGGCAATGCTACTATCTCTTTTTCCACACTTGTGCTTCAAAGTAGCACCTTGTTCTTCATATAGTGAGTCTCATATATTGTGCTTCAAAGTAGCACCTTGTTCTTCATGTTGTGAGTCTCATAAGTTGTCTTTTTATACTAGTGGGAATTTTTCATTATATAACTTGGCTCGTATATTACTACGATGGGCTTCCTCAAATGCCCTAGGTCTTCGTGAGCAAGCGAGTTGGATGCACACCCACTAGTTTTCTTTTGTTGAGCATTCATAGCTCTAGTGCATCCATTGCATGGCAATCCCTACTCCTCATGTTGACATCAATTGATGGACATCTCCATAGCCCATTGATTATCCTCGTCAAAGTGAGACTTTCTCCTTTTTTGTCTTCTCCACACAATCCCCATCATCATATTCTATTCCAGCCATAATGCTATATCCATGGCTCACGCTCATGTATTGCGTGAAGGTTGAAAAAGTTTGAGATTATTTAAGTATGAAACAATTGCTTGGCTTGTCATCGGGGGTATAGAAGTTGGGAACATCTTTGTGTGACGAAAATGAAGCATAGCCTAACTATATGATTTTGTAGGGATGAACTTCCTTTTGCCATGTTATTTTGAGAAGACATGATTGCTTTGATTAGTATGCTTGAAGTATTATTATTTTTGTGTCAATATGAACTTGTGTCTTGAATCTTTCGAATCTGAATATTCATATCACAATTAAGAAGATTTACATTGAAATTATGCCAAAGTATCACTCTGCATCAAAAATTCTTTTTTATCATTTACCTACTCGAGGATGAGCAGGAATTAAGCTTGGGGATGCTTGATACGTCTCCAACGTATCTATAATTTTTGATTGCTCCATGCTACTTTATCTACTGTTTTAGGCAATATTGGGCTTTATTATTCACTTTTATATTATTTTTGGGACTAACCTATTAACCGGAGGCCCAACCCAGATTTGCTGTTCTCTGCCTATTTGGGTGTTTCGAGGAAAAGGAATATCAGACAGAGTCAAAATGGAACGAAATCAACTTGAGAAGTTAATTTTGGAACGAAACCAACCTGATGGGCTTGGAGTGCACGCCAGGGGAGTCCTGGGTTGCCCACGAGAGTGGAGGGCGCCCCCCTGGGCGCGCCCCCCTACCTCGTGAGCAACCCGGAGGTCCACCGACGTACCCCCTGCACCCATATATACCTACGTACCCTAAAACTTCCGGAACAGAAGATAGATCGGGAGTTCCGCCGCCGCAAGCCTCTGTAGCCACCAAAAACCAATCAGGACCCTGTTCCGACACCCTGTCGAAGGGGGATCCCATCACCGGAGGCCATCTTCATCATCCAGGCGCTATCCATGACGAGGAGGGAGTAGTTCACCCTCGGGGCTGAGGGTATGTACCAGTAGCTATGTGTTTCATCTCTCTCTCATGTTCTCTCTCATGTTCCTCCAAGGCACGATCTTGATGTATCCCGAGCTTTGCTATTGTAGTTGGATCTTATGATGTTTCTCCCCCTCTACTCTCTTGTGATGAATTGAGTTTCCCCTTTGAAGTTATCTTATCGGATTGAGTCTTTTATGAACACTTGATGTATGTCTTGCGTGGGATAACCTTGGTGACAATGGGTTATTCTATTGATCCAGTTGATGTATGTTTTGGTGATCAACTTGCGGGTTTCGTGACACTTGGGAACCTATGCATAGGGGTTGGCACACGTTCTTGACTCTCCGGTAGTAGCTTTGGGGCACTCTTTGAAGTACTTTTATGTTGGTTGGATGAATCTGAGATTGTGTGATGCATATCGTATAATCATGCCCACGGATACTTGAGGTGACAATGGAGTATCTAGGTGACATTAGGGTTTTGGTTGATTTGTGTCTTAAGGTGTTATTCTAGTACGAACTCTTTTATAGATCGATCCGAAAGAATAGCTTTGTGGTGGTTTCATACCCGACCATAATCTCTACATTTGTTCTCCGACATTAGTGGCTTTGGAGTGACTCTTTGTTGCATGTTGAGGGCTTGTTATATGATCTATTTATGTTATTATTGTTGAGAGAACATACACTAGTGAAAGTATGAACCGTAGGCCTTGTTTCCTATCACTGCAATACCGTTTATGCTCACTTTTATCGCTTGTTACCTTGCTGTTTTCATTATTTCAGATTACAAAAACCTTTATCTACTATCTATTTTGCACTTGTATCTTCATCTCTTCGCCGAACTAGTGCACCTATACAATTTACCATTGTATTGGGTGTGTTGGGGACACAAGAGACTCTTTGTTATTTGGTTGCAGGGTTGCTTGAGAGAGACCATCTTCATCCTACGCCTCCTACGGATTGATAAACCTTAGGTCATCCACTTGAGGGAAATTTGCTACTGTCCTACAGACCTGTTCACTTGCAGGCCCAACAACGTCTACAAGAAGAAGGTTGTGTAGTAAACATCACTCCCCTCGTAGTTGAGGGCAAAATCTTGGTTCTTTCGTCCTTCAAGTTTCTCATAGTGATCAACAGATATAAATCCCAAGTGACTCGCAGGCAATGGCACCAGAAATTAGTCTTGATAACCCACAAGTGTAGGGGATCGCAATGGCTTTCGAGGGTAAAGTATTCAACCCAAATTTATTGATTCAACACAAGGGGAGCCAAGGAATATTCTTGAGTATTAGCAGTTGAGTTGTCAATTCAACCACACCTGGATAACTTAGTATCTGTAGCAAAGTATTTAGTAGCAAAGTAATATGATAATAAAGGTAACGGTACATAAGTAATATTTTTGGGTTTTGTAGTGATTGTAACAATAGCAACGGAAAAGTAAATAAGCAAAACACAAGATGTGAAAAGCTTGTAGGTAATGGATCAGTGATGGATAATTATGTCGGATGCGATTCCTCATGTAATAGCTATAACATAGGGTGACACAGAACTAGCTCCAATTCATCAATGTAATGTAGGCCTGTATTCCGAATATAGTCATACGTGCTTATGGAAAAGAACTTGCATGACATCTTTTGTCCTTTCCTCCCATGGTAGCGGGGTCCTAGTGGAAACTAAGGGATATTAAGGCCTCCTTTTAATAGAGAACCGGAACAAAGCATTAGCACAAAGTGAATACATGAACTCCGCAAACTACGGTCATCACCGAGAAGTATCCAGATTATTGTCACTTCGGGGTTGTCAGATCATAACACATAATAGGTGACTATAGACTTGCAAGATAGGATCAAGAACACACATATATTCATGAAAACATAATAGGTTTAGATATGAAATCATGCCACTCGGGCCCTAGTGACAAGCATTAAGCATAGCAAAGTCATAGGAACATCAATCTCAGAACATAGTGGATACTAGGGATCAAACGCTAACAAAACTAACTTGATTACATGGTAAATCTCATCCAACCCATCATCGTCCAGCAAGCCTATGATGGAATTACTCACGCACGGCGGTGAGCATCATGAAATTGGTGATGGAGGATGGTTGATGATGACGACGGCGACGAATCCCCCTCTCCGGAGCCCCGAACGGACTCCAGATCAGTCCACCCGAGAGAGATTAGGGCTTGGCGGCGGCTCCATATCGTAAAACGCGATGAAACTTTCTCTCTGATTTTTTTCTCCGCGATACGGAGTATATGGAGTTGGAGTTGAGGTCAGCGGAGCCTCGGGGGGCCTCGAGACAGGGGGCGCGCCCAGGGGGGAGGGCGCGCCCCCACCCTCGTGGACAGGGTGTGGGCCCCCTGGTCTTGATTCCTTCTCCAGTATTTTTTATATTTTCCAAAAAGTGCCTCCGAGGATTTTCCGGACATTCTGAGAACTTTTGTTTTCTACACATAAAACAACATCATGGTAGTTCTGCTGAAAACAGCGTCAGTCCGAGTTAGTTTCATTCAAATCATGCAAGTTAGAGTCCAAAACAAGGGCAAAAGTGTTTGGAAAAGTAGATACGTTGGAGACGTATCACCCCTGTTGCAATGTCGGTGGCCTTCATCTTCGCCCAATACGTCTTCACGCGGGCAAGGGCCATCCATGCACCTTCTATGCACGTGGACCGCTTGACAGCGTCGATATGCGACACCGCACAAACAAGTTGCTGCACTAAACCAAAATAAATATTCGCGGTTGGTCCCCCAGGCCACAGCCGGTCCACGACAGCCTTCATGGCAAGTCCGGATATCCTGTGGAGCTCGGCCCATTCGGCCATCTGCTCATTCAGCAGCAGCGGATGCCTTGTCATGCTAAACTGTGACCAGAAAAGCCGTTCCTCTTCATGGCCTTCTTGGGCCTAGAAAAACTGCGTCACATCAGAAGCACTCTTTGATAAGTCCAAATATGCGTTCGGAGAACTCCACATTTGATCAAGCGGGGCATACTTTGGATCACCGAACTTAGTTCGTAATAAAATGGGCTACCTAGCCGCGATCTCCCCGGCTTGCCGGATCTCCTCCCTTGCCCCTCTGGCCTCTGACCGGGTTTCCTTTGCCGCTTGTAAGGCCTTCTCAAGGTCAACCGTTTTTTTCTTTGGTCTCTTTCTCGAGAAGTGCGTATTGGCTAGCGGCATCCCTTAGATCAAGCGCCATGTTGGATATTTTCTCCTCACTCGGGTGATGAGCAGCCTGTTTGGCTTTTAATTCACCAACTGCCTTCTCGACAGCCATGTTGCTTATCTTGTCTTGTTCCTTGGCCCGGGCAAGCTCAGCCCGAAGGGTCTCCACGGCGGCAGCACCATCTGCAGTCAAGCATACTATAAATTCCAGCATCATGCTCCTATTTATACTCACTAACCGCCCAAAATACATACCTTTCGCCTCATCAAGCCGATTGTTCACGAGCATGATGTCATCATCCGCTACATCAAGTTGCCGCTTCAGTTCGGGAAATTGGGCAGCCCGGGCAGTGGTCGGGGGTGCAGCCGTCTGTGTACAAATTAGCAAAATTATCACCTGAGCATATTTATCTTTTGATCCTTTGATCATCCCATTCGGAGGGAAACCAGAGTCTCAGGGGCTACTATCTATAAACAGTGCACATTGCGTTTACGGTACAAAAAAGAGAGGCTACATTATGTACCTCAAAGCCTCTTAGCAGGCTCGTAAAGGCTTCATTCAATCTGCTTTTTGCGGATGAAATTCTCTCAATCACCATACCCATTAAGGTACGATGTTCCTTTGAGATAGGCGCTTGCCGCAGAAGACCCGTCCATATGTCCGGTTGTATATCGGATAGTCCAGGATTTTGGTTGTTGGTCTCTCTAGGAGTCGAACAGCCCGGACCTCGGGCGACCGAAGAGTCATCTTCCGGCCTGGCAGTCCTTCGCGGATCGGGAGAGATCTTCCGGGACGACACCTCGGGGTCGTCCGCCTTATGTGGCGGGGAAGTATGAGGCGGCGTTTCCCTCTCCATCATCTCCGGAAGAAGATCCCCCGAGGACGAAGATTGTTGAGGGAGGCTACAGGCCGAACTTCAAAACATACGTTTCAAACTATTACCCTCACAAACGGGAAAAGAACGGGGTATGCTTATTAAACACCTTTGTTCACTTATGGTTCGGCTAAAGGTTGGCCCCCTTGTGGGCACTGTGCGGCAATATCGCCTCCCGAATCCGCGCCCCATGATAGGGATTTCTTCCCTCGCTTGGAGGGCTCTACTTTCAGATCTTCAGGGGCGGCTCTCTTCTTCCCGTGGGGGAAGGGAATGTCAGATTCTCCTCCCTGATCATCCTATGACACGGGAGTTCCGATTTCCCCGCATACGGTGCGTGACGCGCCTCCGGTATGAAGGCCACTTTGGGTCTCTCCACTCCTATCCTTTTCTTCCCTCAACGGCACTTGATAGGGTGCCGGAGCCAGCATCCTGGTTAACACTGGGTCCGCTGGGTTTTCGGGAAGAGGGGCCGAACACCTGATCCTCTCCGCCTTCTTTATCCATCCTGGCAGAGTATGTTTTTCTCAGTTTTGTTATGAGAAACTTAAACTAAAAACGTGTTCGGAAATTGAGTACTTACCGGGCAATCTGGATGGTTGCAGTCGAGGCCTGCATCCTCTGTGGTGTCCGAATACCTTTTTCGTGACCCAAAGACTAATTCATACATCCCTTCGAGCGTTGTGGCAAAGAAGCGTTGAATGGTTCGCGGTCCTTCTGGATTGAACTCCCACATACGGAGAGGTCAGCGCTGCCATGGCAAGACCCAATGGACTAACATAACTTGGATTACTTTGACGAGGTCGATGTCCTTCTTAATAAGGTCTCGAATGCGGATTTGTAGTATTTGAACTTCATCTAGCGATCCCCAATCCAGCCCCTTGTTGATCCACGATGAAAGCTATGGCGGATGGCCGGATGAGAAGGCGGGTGAAGCCACCCACTTGGTGCCTGGGGCTCCGTGATATAAAACCACTCCCGTTGCCATAGGCCAGAAGTTGTAGTGAAAGAACCCTTTGGCCAGACGATGTCGGCTGATTTTCTTATCAAAGCACCTCTACACTCTGCGTGTCTCCCTTCTATTATCTTAGGCCTTACATCGAAGGTCTTGATCCATAAGCCGAAGTGTGGAGAGATACGGAGGAAATCCTCACATACGATGATAAATGCTGAGATGTGAAGGAGGGAGTCCAGAGCTAGATCATGGAAATCTAGTCCGTAGTAAAACATGAGCCCTCGAACAAAGGGATTAAGGGAGAAACCTAGCCCCCGGAGGAAGTGAGGGACAAATACGACCCTCTCATTAGGCCTAGGAGTCGGGATAACCTGCCCTCGTGCAGGAAGCCTGTGAAGGATTTCCGCGGTCAAATACCTCGCCTCCCTGAGCTTCATGATATCCTCCTCGGTGACAGAGGAAGCCGTCCACCGGCCTAGAAAGCTGGATCCGGACATGGCCCGAGGTTTGAAGTGACTCGTTAAGCCTTGGTTGTTGGAACTTGGGATGGAGGAGGAGGGAGTAGCGTGGAGGGGAAAGGCGGGTCTCGGCCTCCTTATAAAGATGATGAATATCAAACGTCCCCTACGTGGCCTTAAAACATGCCTATTCCCAAGGAATCATACCAATGGGATGATTGGGTTACCCACGCCTGTGTTGATGAGAATCCCGCAATAAGGGGACTCGATCTCCACTTCGACAAGACGTGCCAATAAAACCGCCTCGCGAAGCGTGGAGCAGCAGGCCAGAAAAATGATTCGAAATAATGGCCGAATGATGGCGTAATGTCGTGTTGCAAAAACTGTTAGCAGATTGGACTTGTGAAAACATTATGCTCTCCATGGTGGTATATGGAATTTGTTTCGCAGAGCCGGACACGATTCTTATGTTCAAGATCTACTTTGGAGTATTCGGAGAAGGAACCCACCTTGCAATGCCGAATACAATTTGCGCACCGGACTCATCGTCATTGAAGCCTGGTTTAGGGGCTACTGAGGGAGTCCTGGATTAAGGGGTCCTCGGACAGCCGGACTATATGCATATGCTGGACTGTTGGGCTATGAAGATACACGGTAGAAGACTTCGTCCCATGTCCGGATGGGACTCTCCTTTGCGTGGAAGGCAAGCTTGGCAATTCGGATATGAAGATTCCTTTCTCTGTAACCGACTCTGTGTAACCCTAGCCCCCTCCGGTGTCTATATAAACCAGAGGGTTTAGTCCGTAGGACAAGAACAATCATAACCATAGGCTAGCTTCTAGGGTTGAGCCTCTACGATCTCGTGGTAGATCAACTCTTGTAATACTCATATCATCAAGATCAATCAAGCAGGAAGTAGGGTATTACCTCCATCGAGAGGGCCCGACTGGGTAAACATTGCGTCCCCCGCCTCCTGTTACCATTAGCCTTAGACGCACAGTTCGGGACCCCCAACTCGAGATCTGCCAGTTTTGACACCGACAGCCGCCCTGGTTCTTGATCCAATCATTGAAGGATACCACCTCACTAGAGTCCTTATGGACGAAGCAAGCGGTCTCAACTTGATCTATCAAGATACTGTCTGTAAGATGGGGATCGAACCATCATGAATCAAGCCTAATACACTACCTTTAAAGGTGTGATATCGGGAGTGGAGGCCCGTTGTACGGGCTCAATCACACTGGAGGTAGTATTTGGCTCTCCATATAACTTTCACAGTGAAGAGTTAATCTTCGACATTGTCCCTCTTCGCAGTGGCTACCATGCACTGCTCAGAGGAACTGCTTTTGCCCGCTTCAATGCAGTCCTGCACTATGCTTACTTGAAGCTCAAAATGCTTGGACCTCGTGGTGTTATTACAGTCAATGGTAAAATGGAGCGCTCACTCCGTACTGAAGAGCACATCACGACCCTTGCAGCTGAAGTATATAGCGGCCTTATCAAGCCGAACAGTTCACCGGCCAATAAAGCCAATGGCATATCCAAACGAGTCCGGTCCGCACATAATAGCGATAAATCAGCAGATTCGGACATGGATTAGCAGTTCGGCCTCCACCGATCGCCCCACCATGTCGTGGCTTATGTACCGCGCATACATAATTATGTAGTAAAAATACCTTGGGTGGCGTCGGAGGCACACTGCGGAAGAGGTCCATCGCACGGCTTGACCATAGTTGGACCGCATATATTTTTTCTTTTAACGCAGGTTCATTAAGAGCCATATTTGCAAGATGGTTGTGGCAGGAGATCCTTTTAAGGCTGGCGCATTCCCAACCATCAAATACTCCTCTCAAAGGACTCACTACTGAGGCGAAAAGGCGCAGGCGTGCGGCAGGGCATCATTAGAGTTTCTTTTCTGAACTATGATTGTTAGGCCCTGTGTTAGACTTTCCCTTATGTAAGTTTTTCCTTTTTTTCTTTGGGCATGTAATATGACCTTAATATTGAACGACATTGCCTGTCATCGACATATCAATAAAGATATAAAGGGCACAGATGATTATCACCTTCTTGGTTGGGTTATGGATTTTTCCTTGTCATCTGCGCTCTTTCTTACGTTTAACTGACATACGTGTCTTGACATGGTCTTCATACCAGGGGTTGTATTCGGCCCCGCAAAATTCTGAAGTTCGAACACATATAGGGAACTCTTCAGTGTCCCGAATATGGCATTATATGCATAGGCACCGAATCATGTCTTTGGTCCATAGTTGGGTTGATCGGCTCCTGTGTTTGCCACCTTACGTTCTACAAGTTCAGCTAAGGTAGTAAAGGGAGAACTACTATGATTGTATTTCTGGTTCGTCTAGTCAAGTACCTCAAAAGTGAAAGCCAAAAACTGACTGTCATGATAAGCGAGAGTAGGTCAGCGATCCGGTGACTTAGTGTCATACTACGAATCGTTCGTGATTTACACTACAAAAAAAAGACACATCCCTGACATTTTGGGCCGAACGAATTTTTTTCTGTCATGCTTATGACACTTCTATGACAAAAATTGTGACAAAACCCGGTATCATCATAAATGTGGTGGGCTCCTACTTCTATGGCAAAAAATCATGACAGAAAATGGGATTTTCGTCATGGGCGGGCTGGAGACGTAGCTGCATGACATTCTTTGGGCCGTCCATGCCGAAAAAAACCATGGTAGAAGCGAGGGCGAGGAAAATATTAGGGAGTTCCCGGTTATGGTGGGTGGTCAGGGGCCGAGCGATGCGTGTTTCTCTCGTACACGTACGCACGTGGGTGAGAGGCCATGGGCTCTAACTGAACCCGAGCAAGTCATCGCCTAACTGAACCCGAGCAATTGCACTGCAGGCTATGCATTACTCAACCCGAGCGATCGAGCGATTCCTTCGCTACTGCTGCTAACAGAAGACGATCAATGCTGCTCTGGAAGAACAGTGAGCGTTGTTGCAGAGGGGGTGGATGAACAGTTCCCGGTGGGGGGGTTGGATGAACAGGACCCCATGGTGTTGCCGCTCGATGAACAGGACCACGATCGATCGAGCCGGTTGGGCATGGATGAACAGGCCCCCATGGAGGGCTGGATGGATAGGACCCCGTGGAGGGAAGGTTGAACAATAGCCGGTTGAGGACTGGTTGAACAGTAGCTGGTGGAGGGCTGGATGAATAGTAGCCCGTGGAGGGGTGGTTGAACAGGACCCCGTGGAGAGGGTTGGTTGAACAGTAGTCGGTGGAGGAGCGGTGGAGGCTGGATAAACAGGAGCCCGTGGATGAATAGTCGCAGTTGGAGGCTGGAGGAGGTCGACGGTGGATGAACAGTAGCCCCGTGGAGGTTGGAGGAGGTCGACGGTGGAGATGAACAGTATCCTGTGCAGTCCCGTTTTGCTATACGCCACACCCCTCCCGATGAGCAGGACCCTGTTTCGATCGTAGCGCTCCAACACAAGTCCACTTCCTCCATTTTGCGGTACGCCACACCCCTCCCGATCAACAGGACCCCGTTTCGACCGTAGGAGGTCCAATAGAAGTCCGTTTCCTCTGTTTTGCGGTACGCCAGACCCCTCCCGATGAACTAGATCCCGTTCGACCGTTGCCGGTCGAACACAAGGTCATTTCATCCATTTTGCGGTATGCCATGCCTCGTTCCATCAGTTGTTCCGTCCAAGCCGGTTGTATCCCGATGAACAACAAGTGTTCCGTTGACTCCCGATGAACATGACGCATTCTGTTACCTCCCCATGAACACGACAACAATGCAGTTTATCCGTTCTGACCCAGCCATGTACACGAGCCCTGGCCGCACGTATGCGCGAGTAGGCGTTTGAGACCACGCCCGTATGTACGTACGTGGCCGTATTTTTTTTCTTGCACCATGGACAATGTACGTATGTGTACATGCTACATGATCGCCTCTACATCGACCAGTATGTACATACACATTCGCGGCCGGAATGATAACGCTACGTACGCTTCGTCCAGGTGGGTCCCGACTGTGAGGCACTTCCTTACGTGCGAAGATGTAGCTGGTGGGTCCCAGGAGTCAAGGGGAGAATCAATTTTTTGCCCGTAATATGGACGCACTTCCTTGCGTGCGAAGATGTAGCTGGTAGTTCGAGCAGTTAGGGGGGAAACATTTTTTCACAAAATATGGTGGCCCGTCCGGTGGGCCTCTGCTGTCGGGTGGAGGAATCATTATTTTCCACGTAATAAGGAGGCACTTCCTTGCTGCGGACGTGGACCCAGCTATCAGCCTCTCCACGTACAATACTCTTTCGATGGAAGTCGATCGTTGACCACATTGACCACGCCGCGCCAGGAGCACCAAGGCAGTGGACGAGGGCGAGGCCTAGGAAGGGGATGACGCGAAGCCGGGGAAGACGTGGCAGTGGATGCCCACGCAGAGAGGAGTACGAGGATTCACTGGTTCGGTTGCGTTGTGAGGCTGCTATCGCCGCAGAATAATAGGGGGTGTGGTTGAGTGGAGGGATGGCCTGGCGAACGGTGGGAGTAGTAGGGGCGTGAATCCTCCGCGGCAGAATAGCCGGCCATGGGAGGTAGGAGCAGGCGGCACGACCGATGGTGCTTTGGGCGGCTGGAGCAAGAAGAGCAGAGGTTGAAGAAGCACTACCTCCGTTGGATGGACATCGTACGGTCACTGTAGCTAGAATCGTTCATATTGACTAAGTTGACAAAGCCCTCCATCCCCATCAACTTAGTAGGCCCACAAGTCAGCCTCTCACTATGTTGGGTCCCAACTAGCAGAGGGAGTATTCATTTTTTTATGCGTAATAAGGAGCACATTCTTGCGTGCGAAGATATAGCTGGTGGGTCCAAGCTGTCAGCAGCAGGAACATTCTTTTCACGAAATACAGAGGAACTTTCGGTGGGTCCTAGATGTCAGGTGGAGAATCATTATTTTGCGCATTATAAGGTGGCATTTCCTTGCATGCGGCCGTGGACCCAGCTGTCAGCCTCTCCACGTACAGTCCACTTCAGATGCATGTAGGTCGTTGACCACATTGACCACGCCGCGCAGAGAGCACTGAGCTGTGGACGATGGCGAATACTAGGAAGGGAATGACATGGAGCCAGGAAAGACTCGGCAGTTGTTTCCCACACGGAGGGGAGTACGATTGTATGAGGGTTTACTGGTTCGTCTGCTGTCACCGGCGAATAACAGTAGGTGTGGGTGAGTAGAGGGATGGCTAGGCCAGCGATGGGAGTACTGTGGGGCGGTGAGGCCTGTGCGGCAGCACAGATGGCCGCGGGAGGAGGGAGCAGGCAGTCCCGCCGGCACTTGTTTGAGCGGCTAGAGCAGGAGGAGTAGAGATTGAAGAAGCGCGACGGCCGTTGGATGGACATCCAACAGTCACTACTTGTGCGTCAACCTTTTTTAGGAAAGCCTCAAATCTGTGGAAAACAACATACAGCTCATCCGCCATTATTTCTAATAATTTACAGCCCATTTGCTAATTCTTAAGGTTTTTTGGAGCCCATATTCTTTTTGTTAGCATTACAACCCATATTGTGGCCACGGTTAAGAAATTATATGAAATTTTGCATATTTCGGTGCGGTCCGAATTGTTTTTAATCCCAAAATTTCGAGTCACATTCAAACTAATTTAAAAAATAAATGTATATCAAAATCAAATCCAAAAAATTGTCCACGCATAAAAATCAATGCAATTTCAAATCTCGAATTGAAAAAAAAATTGAAACTAATTGCCGGTTTGATGTGTTTTAAAAATGTACGGCCCATTTCTCATTACTGATAGGCCATTTTCTCGGCCAGCCAAATGAAGCTCTCCTCGTCTTGAAAGATTTGCATCCCAACAGGCCTGACAAAGCAACTTACTTGACAAATCACAAAAAAATTGGGCTAGCCATTTTCAGAAAGAAAAAAACTACTAGGCTGGTCTGTGGTAAACATACAAGAAAAGGCCGTCTTGACAAGCCAGAGTGCCCCGCTCAGCCCAGTTGACACCCTGCTTCCATCTCAATAACAAATTAGATAAATGCCACTCCAATTATGGTGATTCATAAAAATGCTACTACAATTTCCAAACTTTGAAAAATGCCACTACAATTTTTGCAAACTTTGAAAAACGCCACTTCAATTTGCAAACTTTGAAAAATGCCACTCCAGACTTTGAAAAATGCCACTAGAAATGGCATGAAATGGCATTTTTCAAAGTTTGGAAATTCGAGTGATCATTTCTCGGAATCACCAGATTTGGAGTGACATTTATCAAATTAACCCAAAACAAAAATAACTAGGCGAGCTGCTGGGTCCCTGGTGTCAGCCGCTCGTTGTGCAATTCTCTCGTTATTGACTACGTTGACAATGGCATGGGACCTAGATGTCAGAAATCCATTAGGACGAGCCATTTTTTTATTGGCTTGAAATAAGGAGGCACTTGCTTGCGTACTGCCATGACCTTGGTGGGTCCCTGCTGTCATCCTCTCCACGTACAATCATCTCCTGATTGTGTATGCGTCAACCTAGTAGGCCCACAAGTGAGCCTCTAAACCTGTCGCAGACAAATACAACCCATTTAAAAAAATAATAGCCCATTCCATACGTTCAAACGGAAAGTTCAACATTCAGAGCAAAGTAATAGGTCTGATCCAGATATAGAGTACTGAACTTCCACATTGACAACCATCATAGCCAAGTTAACTATCTGCTCCCACTAATACTCTAGTACCATACAAGTACTAACTTACTCTTAGCTAACTAGACGATGTCGGCCGCCATCTGCGGTACATGCTAAACGTTGGCACCGGCGTCCTCCTCCTCGCATCGGACTTGTCAGAGGTGCGATAGGGCGCGTTGCTCGCGCGCGTTGTCCCTTTCCATGCCGGCGTGGTCCACCGAAGCTTCTGCTTCTAAGCGGGAAACCCACTTGATGAGCTGGTACTAAAATTCGATATCACGAACGCGTGCGTGCCTGACAGACTCCAGGGCTATTTGCCGGGTGTCGGCCTCCACGTAATCGGCCCAGTTGCAGGCGCTCTGCTCGCGACTCAGAGCGTCGGTGCGCTGCTGCTCCATGTCTCGCTAGCGGCGCAAATCGGTGATACGCTGCTCCTCCGCCAGGTGGTCGCGCTCCAACAACTCCTCATACTCCGCATTGCCATCTAAAGACCGATAGAATGCCTCCTCCCTCCGTATGCCTTCCGGTGAAAAATCAAACACTAGTTCCAGCGGTGACCGCCTCCGGCTCCAGCGTCGCCTATCGCGGACGGGAGGGGGCATGGCAGACGTGGCGAGAGCAAGGATAAGTGGCGAGCAACGTCGGGCCGGTGGGGGCTTATGAGGATAGGGCGAGTTGGTGATGGTCCCACCGGAGAAGGCCGGGAAACTGTAATTATAGGCGGAAGGGGACGAGGATCCCCTATTGTGGCCTAGCCTACCTTTGAGTCACTGACACATGGGTCGCACAGAGCATGGGGCCCACCTGTCAGGACTCAGTGGCAGGGTATGGCAGGGATTACAAAGTCAGAGGATCCACATCCGGCAGAAGGTAGGTGAACCAGCGTGTCACGGGAAACGTGACGGTCATTGTGGTCAACGAAATTCAATGCATAAGTAGGTTGGTGAGATTTTTGAATTAAGCCCTGCAAACCGGAAAGGAGGTAGTTCGTGCGTGATTTGCTATTTATTCGTGTAGGATCGAGTAGGTCGTTTTTTGAATTGAGCCCTGCAAACCGGAAAGGAGGTAGGACGTGCGTGATCCGCTATTTATCCGTGTAGGATCGAGTAGGTCGGATAGTGTAAGTGTAGGATTGAGTAGGTCGGATGGTGTATGTGTACGATCGCATTAGCTAATGAATGTTCGCTGGGAGATAAGGCATTTGCTAATGTTTTTGCTGGCAGTTTCTTCAGATTCGCATGGCATTTTCTTCAGAGCAGCTTGTTAATTTCTTCAGAGGTTGGCATTTTTATTCAAAAAACTGCCACTTTGGATCTTGGTCGCAACTAAAACTGCCAGGAGCGCATTATTAGTTTAGCTAGTGATCGATCAGTAACTTGTAAACACTGAGCGAACAGAAATAAGGATCATGCGATGCACAACACTAAGAGCCGATCCATTCGAAATGTTCACACGAGACTCACAGGCCTGGCATTGTAATATGTTCACATTAGTAGCCCAAATTCAAAACCAACTAGTACGATTCCCATACATAAGATCAACATGTTAATGTATCTCAAGGATTCATAGATCATATACAAATATGTAGCTCCAAAAGCAAAGATCTAGAAAAAACACATGTTCTTCCTACTAACGTGGATGCTTCTCTTGGCCAACATTCAGTACAGAGTGAAAGACAAATTTGTTTGTGAAGTCTACAATTCCTCTTGCGAACGTAATTGGTTTCACCAATAGTTGTAACCATGAGAATGAACCACACATGATGGAGGAACATTCACTGCAATATGATTTGGTCTTCTCTCGATCACACAGCGAGACTATTTTCGGAATACAAACTTTAACTTAGGCAAAATGATGCCCATTGTATAATCATACCAAAGCAATGAAGCACCTAGTGTTGGCCAATAAATAGTACACTACTACTTTTCTGCACTCCATGAAGTGACTATCCAATCTTTCTGTGTCTATTTTCAAATGGCACTGCATGCAGTGACTATACTATTCTCTTGTGCAGTTCAACCTTAGCAACGGGCAGACATCTCTGTCTACACAAATATCAAGAAGATAGTAAACATATACTCCACCATGTATTTTTCGATTTAAACACGTCTTTTCCGCTTAGCATCTGTCATGTTTTGCACTGGACAATTTGATACAGTCATGTTTTGCCCCGGACAATTTCGTACTGAATTGGTTTGCTGGTTTAGAGCAGAAATATAGCGCCTATTCTTCATCAGACCAATGATATCCATGTTCGCAGTGATTGAAGAGGTGAAATCGTTACAACCAAAATTGAGCATCCAATCATTGAATCATGTCATGCACCTCCAATGTAGGTCCACCCTGCCAATAAAATCACATGCAAACCACTAGTCTTACTATCTAATAATAGTACAATAATAGTAGCAAGATAGTAACAAACCATGTACCTTTGTAATGAACAGCTCATAGTGCCACCAATTGGATATAATGGTTTGGAAGAAAACATGCTCCTAATGTTGAACCATTTGGACTTTTTGTGCAGTTCCGCTAAAATCAAGCATCCCTGTTTCCATAGATATTGCAAGTGTGATTACTATAAAAGTGGCATTAGTTGAAGCATAGACTCACAAATATAAGCATTCCAATTTCTTAGTGGGAAAAGGTAGCAAGGCTGTTTCTAACCACATGTTTGAAGGAATAAATAAGGCAACAACGGCTGATGTCAGGAAGGCATACATAGTTTTTTTCTGAAAAGTTGAGCCATTCCAGACCTTTCCTCTTCTTTTAAGCATATTTTGTGCAGTTCAACTAAAATAGAATGCCATCACTGCCTTGACAATTCAGTGACACTATACAAAAGGAAATGACTTAACATTACATCATGATGTCAGGTATGTAGTCGACATGCATTAGAGACAAACATACAGACCTCCTTCAATAACATTTTGAACATTAATTTTTACAAAGGTGTGACTAGCTTTACCGGGATAATTTGAGTTAACTCTACACCCTCTGTTCCTTAATATAAGGCGTTTTCGCAGTTCAATTTAAAGTACCCAAATGTCTAGTATTTAGAAAAATAGGTAGTAGTTTTCTTGAGCACATATCTGGGAAAGCTTGCCACACTTTATATATGTCCATACGCTAATGCATCACCATTCGAATAGTACAAATATACACTAATCCAGTGGCTAGTACAATAGTAGAGTAGTTATTTTATTACAGGGTACAGTACAATGGTTTTACTGAATAGATTTCCATAAGCTCTAGCACTGGAAGATTTCTATAAGGATTAACAATACAAAATGTAAAGGTAACAAGTTTCAGCATTGGTATACTAGCTATGCAAGAGCATTAAACCAAATACAAAAGTCTGAAGGTAACTAGCATTATTAACTAATGACAGTATAAAAAATTGCAAACCATGTACCTTCAAGGTAAATATCATTTCAAACTCGAGGGGACCTAAAAATTGCTATCTCAGTCTTGATAACCGGTCAAACATAAAAGCTTGATTGAACGAATCAAGAGAACGGCCGGAGGAGGAGGTGCCCACTCTTGAGATTTCCTCTTGACACTGTACAAAAAAAGTTGGCTTATCTCATGAAAGTGATGTATGTAATCTATAAGCATTAACAGTGCAAAAATCTGAAGGTTGTAACAAGATTCATCGTTGGTATACTGGCTGTGCAACAACATTAGAATGCCTTAGCTGAAGAAACTTTAATACATCCACAATCAACAACTAACCCTAAAATAATCCAGTGACATTAAATGGCATTACATAAATTTATCGGTGGCATTTGACTGAGTGCGGCATTAGTTCAATGTGGCATCACATTAGCAGTAGTACTGCTTGACTTGACCGCTGGCGTTGTACTAACAGCAAAAAAGTGGCAATAAGAGCATGGGAGCCCATTCAAACAGTGGGCGCACTAGTACAATGTACCTCCACAGACGCATAGAGTGGTGAGGGAGGTGTGGTTGCCCAGAGCAACAAATATCCAGGCAGCATATGTGGATCACATCCATTTTTGTTCTCTTTAGCCACCTTTTTCCTATGTGAGGACAACAAACCGATCAACCTGGTCATTCTCTAGGGCGTTGTCATGCCTTTCTACCCTTCTTCAACCAAGAGACACGAGACTCGTTCCTTAGCTACTGATTTTCCCCTTTTCAACCTAGATGCGGGTTCAATGCCTACTCTCTTGGACAGTACAGTCTCCCTTCCTTTCCTTATTCAACCCAGACATGGATTAGTCTGTATGAAGTAGGGTTTCCTTTAATACTGCATATTAAGGTTTTTGTCTGCGTGACCAGCAGAGCAGAGGATAGCAAATTGGGAAGATGGTGGAGTGGAAAAAGATCCACATGCAGCGACGTGGCAGATGGGGCACTAGAACAAGGGAATGGTTCGAAAAGAGGTAGCATACATGAGGGTCGGCGGGAAGTGGCTTCGCTCGTGGTCGTCGTCCTCCGCACACACTATGGCACCGAGCTTGGGGACAGAGGCCATCCCGTGCGGGCGCTAGGTCTGAGAGGACGGCCTTGTCGTCAGTGCGTGACCTCGCTTGCCGACGATGAGCGCGTCAACGGTGCACGTCCTTTTCTTCCCCGGCGGTTCTGTGACCACCGGTGAGGATGGAGAGAGAGGCCGCCTTTTTTTAGATCTGGAGAGAGGGTGATAGTGTGAGAAGCAAGTGGGCAGCCCTTAGCAAGAAAGCGCTAAAGCTCCAGCCTATATATCTTTTTATACTGCTCTGAATGATGTGTCGCGACAAGAGCTGGCTATATTAATTAACCATGCTCTAAAAAGGTGGACCATCTTTGGCTACAATATACTATACTGTACTAGGTTAGTAGGTGACCTTGCGCTTGGCTCTTCTCATCTTCCAGAAGTCGAACAATAATGATGGTACTACAGTAGTACTTCTGGCAATCTGACACCAAATGAACTATTGCACGTCCAACACTTGTAAGCAAAAGTTTCTCCTCGTGCTGCGAGCCATCGCGCACGCATTGGCGAGGGAGAAGGTGTAGTAAGCAAGCTTCTCGTCACGTTGACGGGACACATCAAAGTTATTTAGTACTCTCTTCAAAAAGGGTCGACCATGTCCATGGCTACCATCACGTGCTCTGTCATTGGGTACATGCACTATTCACGTGCCATCCAGGAGAAAAAAATATTGCATAGTACTAGGTGCCATCGAAGTGCACAACTCACTTAGGCACTACATATCTTCATTTTCTTGCATGGCACGTCCACCTTGATGCTAGATGTCCCGCATGTCGACAAAAGGATGAACAAAGCTCATGTCTTAAACAAAAGAGTGGAAGAACATAGATTCCCGATGACCGAGAAGGAGCAACAAACCTCACGGTAGAGCGTGTGCACTCATAATATTGTATATTATTCAGCGATATAAAATCAACCAAATCTCTCCACGTTCCTATACCATTCTATAGTATGAGAATAACTTTGAACGTAAGCCATTGATTCACTCTATCCAATGGTCATAGTTGGAAAATCCAAACAAAACCAATCATTGGATCAACTCTTTTAGCACTCAGATTGTTGTCCCTGCCCACCTAGCCCACCTATATATCCGCTCATGTGTCATGACCACAGGAGCTATCCACTCGGATTGTATGTTAAAAAAATAAAGGTCGATAACTAATGCGGCACCTCGGGCCAACACGGCCAGATCACATTTTGCATGGGAAATTACCCACCATGTTTCGTTGACATGTGGTCCCGTTCCAACATGTCAGTGAGACGACGGTGAATCCTTTTGTACAATTTCCTAACGGACTTCTATGTAAGCTGGGGCGCCTCTTCGTGTACCGTGGCAACCGTCCACCGCCTCTTCGCCTGTCCCTCTCGATTCGGAACTGCTGTCGCACGCTCTTCCTCCCTCCTCCATTTGCCTTCACCCTTCCTTCTACCATTGTTTGATCATCTTCTCCATGGAGGTAACAGGCCGGAAACGACCCCGTTATTCTTGCCCTGATTTGAAAGATGACGTGGTGGAGTAACTCTTTGATCGGTGCGACGTCATCACCTCGGCTAGCATGGCAGGTTCATTCAAGACCATTCTCGACTCAACTAATAACATCATTACACTACTAGGGAAAACCTTATACACAGAATCTTAGCAGCAGCGCGGCTCAAAAAGAAGCGCTACTGCTAATTAGCAGTAGCGCGTGAGTGCAAAACTCGCTACTGACACAGCATTAGCAGTAGCGCGCTTGGAGCAACTCGCGCTGCTACAAATATCGATTGACAGTGTCCCCCAAACTACATTTAGCATCAGCGCGTTGTCGCGACCCGAGCTACTACTAAAGTTGCAGTAGCAGCGCGCTTTTTCTGAGGTCGCTGCTGCTAATTTTCAAATTGGGCACACTGTTGGTCCCAATTAGCAGTAGCGCTTGTGCGGAAAGCGCGTTGCTGCTACTTTCTTATCAGCAGCGTGTTTTACGTCCCGCGCTACTGCTAAGCCGCACCAACCCACCACCTTTCCCCACCCATCCTCCCCTCCCCCATCTCCTCTCTTCCCTTTCCCCTACCTCCCACATCCTCACTCTCTCACTCTTCTTCTTCCTCAATACTTCTCCCCCATTACTCTCCCTCTCCACCTACCTTTCTCTCTCTTCATTACTCCTAGATAACTACACCACCTCCATTAATGCATCTCCTTTCTCTTTTTCCTTCCCCCTCCACTAGTTGAAGTTGTCTCCTCCCAAGTTAGCTAGCTAGGTAGATGTAGCATTTAGTTAAGTGACCTATTTGCCCCCTAACTAGATCTATCTTTGTCAAAGAAGAGCTTTGTGCACTTTTGATCTCCCTACATCATCATCTCCACCGTGTGCTCGATCTCGAGATAGCGGTGATTAAAATTTCATGCTTTTCCAAAATGGAAATGTTTATATGTGTGTGATATGATAATTGGGAGATATGATGGAAATTGTGTGTGTGGCATGAGTTGACGCCAAATTGTTCTTTTGAGTTGCCTATGTTTTGCCGAAATGTCGATTTATTTCCGTTTCAATGAATTCCGGGCAAACTCTAGATCTATATATATCCTATTTTTAGGGAAGGTCATGCCGAATTTTTGTATGACTTTGATGCATGCACGCATTTTTATAATCAATTTGTTTATTATTACCATGCAGAGTTCACGATGGTCAGTGGAACGATGGTGGACAGGTGGTTGCGGTCGGCGGTGCAGGACATGAAAGAAAATAACCAGATAGAGGTTTTATGTCCATGTCGGCCACAAGAGCCGAATGTGCCAGGCTCGGGGCGGCCGAATTGTTAGCTTCCGGCCCCATTGGAGCTGGACTACTCCGTGATGATACCTTAGGGTCACCAGCTTCACGGGATGGAGAGGCAGGTGGGGTTTCACTCTCCATAATCTCCGGAGGAAGATCCCCCGAGGACGAGCCCCATTGAGATGAACTGCTAATCGGACTACAAAACCAGGTCCCGGTTATTACTCTCATAGGAAAATGCAATAAGTTCCTTGTTTAATTAAACTTACAGCTCGGTGGAGGGCTGGACCGTTTTCGACCACTATGCGGTGAGGACCCCCTTCGGGGCAGGGCCCTTTGGTGAAGTTCTATTCCCTTGTTTAGGTGCCCCCGTCTCCAATTCTTCGGAGGCGGCCCTCTTCTTTCGCGGGGGAGGAAACCTCAGATTCGCCTCCCTGATTCTCCTCCTCCGTGGAGAAGCTAATTCCCCCGGTTCGGATGTGCAATGTGTGAGGCCCACTCTTGGCCTCCCCACTCTTCCCTTCGGCTTTCTCTGGTGGCACCTGACTTAGTGTCCGTTCAAGAATCCTGGCCATTATCGGGCCAGGCGAGCCTTCGGGAAGCGGGGCCGGACACCTGATCCTCTCTGCCTTACTAAGCCAATCCTGGTTGCGCATGGTGTCCAGAACAATGCTATGACAGATATAAGCAAGGTGTTCAGATATAGGATTACTTACTTGGGTATCGAGGCAATTGCAGCTCAGGCCCGCATCCTCGATGGTGTCCGGACACTCTATTCGTGGTCCGAAGAACAACTTATACACCCCTTCGGGCGTTATGCTGAAGAAATGTTGGATGGTTCGCGGACCTTTTGGATTGAATTCCCACATTCGGAGAGGTTGACGTTTGCATGGCAGGATCCGCCGAACTAGCATTACCTGGATTATTTTGACAAGACTAATGTACCTCTCGAGGAGCTCCCGAATGCGGCTTTGCAGCCTTGGTACATCGTTCGCAGGCCCCCAGTTTAGTCCTACGTTGGCCCATGATGCCAGTTGAGGTGGAGGGCCCGAGCGGAAGGCGGGCGCGACCGCCCACTTTGAGCCTCGAGGAGCTGTGACATAGAACCACCTCTGTTGCCATAAATCATATACCTCCGAGAAGGAGCCTTCGGGCCACAGGGCGTCGACGTTCCTGCTTATTATGGCACCTCCGCACTCTGCGTGCCGCCCCTCAATCATCTTCGGCTTCACACTGAAAGTCTTGAGCCATAAGCCGAAGTGGGGGGTGATGTGGACGAAGGCTTCACACACAACGATAAATGACGAGATGTGGAGGATGGAGTCCGGAGCTAGATCATGGAAATCTAGCCCGTAGTAGAACATGAGCCCCCTCACAAAAGGGTCAAGAGTAAGACGTAATCCCCGGAGGAAGTGGGAAACGAATACGACGCTCTCATTGGTCTCGGGAGTGGGGATAACCTGTTCGGGAGCAGGAAGCCGGTGCTTGACATCGGCGGTCAAATACCCAGCCCCCCTGAGCTTCGCAATATCTTCCTCTATGACAAAGGAAGCCATCCATCAGCCTTGATGGTCAGATCTGGACATAATCAAAGATCCGGGGTGCTTAGGCTCGAGCTTTGGGTGTTGGAACTCAGGATGCGAGATGTGCAAGCATGGAGATAGAGGGGTAGGCCTCGGCTCCTTTATAAAGTGGGGAAGAATATCAAGCATCCCCGAACATGGTCGTTCGGGACTTACCTAAAAACACGGGGTCATGCCAACAGGAACGGTTGGATTACCCATACCCGTATTGATGAGAATCCCGTAGTAAGGGGGACACAATCTCTGCCCTAACAGGACGTGCTAAGGAAACCGCCTCGTGGTGTGTGCGGTAGCAAGTTATAAAAAATGGTTCGAGTAAAAACCGGACCGTGGCATGATGTCACTTTTTGAAGAATTGTCAGCAGATGGGATTCATGGATTATTATTCTCTCTACGGTGGTATATGGAATTTATCTTATAGAGCCGGACACGGTCCTTGTGTTCGGAATTAATTTTGGAGTATTCAGAGGTGGAACCCGCCTCGCAATGTCGAAGACAATCTACGCGCCGGACTCATTGTCATTGAAGCCTGGTTCAGGGGCTACTAAGGTAGTCCTGGATAAGGGGGTATCCGGATAGCTGGACTATATACTTTGGCCGAACTGTTGGACTATGAAGATACAAGACAGAAGACTTCGTCCCGTGTCCGGATGGGACTCTCCTTTGCGTGGAAGGCAAGCTTGGCGATTCAGATGTAGATCTCCTCCTCTGTAAACCGACTCTGTGTAACCCTAGCCCCCTCCGGTGTCTATATAAACCGGAGGGTTTAGTCCGTAGAAGAACAACAATCATACCATAGGCTAGCTTCTAGGGTTTAGCCTCTCTGATCTCGTGGTAGATCAACTCTTGTAATACTCATATCATAAAGATCAATCAAGCAGGAAGTAGGGTTTTACCTCCATCAAGAGGGCCTGAACCTGGGTAAACATCATGTCCCCAGCCTCCTGTTACCATTAGTCTTAGACGCACATTTCAGGGCCCCCTACCCGAGATCCGCCGGTTTTGACACCGACAGTATGCAGGATGGACACCAAAGTTACTAGAGAGCACAACTCCACTTTCCTGTATTGGTTCAAAGATCATATTATTGCTAATCCCCCGGAGGAGGGCTCTAAGGACGGATTGCTCATATACACCTTAGCACATGGCCCCTCGCCCAACCTGGTAACCTATCAGGCATATGATATCAACGAATACACGTTCTACACGGGGGACAAAGATATGGAAAGTGATGATCAGAACTCAGGGGTGACGATGGAGTGCATGACCGGCAGCGACAACGGCACAACTGAATGATTTTATGGAAGGTTCGAGGAGATCTGGGAGCTTGACTACTCTGGACTGCACAACACGACGATGTTCCGTGTCAGATGGGCTAAGAATGTCGAAAGAGAAACTGGATTTTCACTACCATGACTATACCCGACGCCAAGAGCGCTACTGTGAACGCTATCGCAAAAAACGAGCCATGGGTACACGCTAAGCACGTGACACAATGCTTCTTCATAACCAACCCGTGCAATCCCAGCCGTGTTGTCGTGAGGAGAGGCAAAAGGAACATCATTGGAATGGATGGAGTCGCCAACGAGGAAGACTACGATCAGTACGGCAACCCAATGAGGGAAGATGACGATGATGATGAAGTATACATCAAAAGAACAATCAATACTACATTACCTAAGAAAAATTGTACTCCATGGAAAAGGCAAAGTCACAATGAGGGGCTCAATTATTCTTCGACGAACAAGAAGGGAAAGAAGATGACTCAAAAACGAAAACGTCAACGCTGAGGAAACGTATGTTATCGGTCAAATGATGATGATATATATATATATATATGTTCCTATTTTGTATACACACTTAGCCATTATTATTGTTGGGTCCAATGATGTAATATATATCTTCCTATTTTGTATACATATTTAACCGTCAAATGATGCAATAGCTAGGTAGCGGTTTACTAGTAAAAGAAAAGGAAAAAGAAAAGGTGAGAGAAAATAAAGGAAAAGAAAAAGGAAAACGCGTTATAGTAGTAGCGGTTTACTGAAAAAGAGCTATAGCTATTCAAGGTAGCAGTAGCGGTTTCTGTAAAAACCGCTATAGCTACCTGTATTAGTAGTAGCACGTTTGGTCTAAATGCGCTACTACTACGTCAACTTAACCCAAAATCCTCCCTCTCTCTGTTTCATCCCGCCTCTTTTCCCCTCCAAATCCCCACTCTCTCTTCCCCCGTAGCACCGCCGTGCCCCGGCACTTGCCCCCGACCCCGGCGCTCGCCCCCGACCCCGACGCACCATGCCTCCCTCCTCTGCTTCCTCCCCTCCCAACCTCGGCCGTCGTCGGGCCTGCCTCCTCGCCCCTGCACCCTCTGTAACCCCCCTCTCTCTGCTAGCTAGGGTTCTTCGGTTAATTTACTTAGGTTTTAGTTAGGGTAGTAGGTTAATTAGGTTATTTATTTAGTTATGAATTTAGCCTGTTGAATTTATATGCAAATTTAGGTAGGTTCAATTTACGTAGGCTGAATTTATATGCAAATTTGAACTGGACATGTGATATGTGGACATGTCATGTTTGGAATTTGGACATGTCATTTGGACATGTGATGTTTTGGTTCAATTTTGGTAAATGATCCGAGTGGTCTATGTTACGCTGGAATGTTGATTCATTTCTGTTCCGGTGAATTTCAGGCGCTCGATATGTCCATTTTTTAGCAAAGGTCATGCCGAAATTTTCCATGAATTTTGGCATGATTTGTGCTAGATAGTAGGCATATCGAGTGCTGGCACATAGATTTCTTTTTTATGTCATTTCTCATTTTTTCATACTTTTAGAAATAAACGAGGAGACTTAATCATAGGAAACATGTCGAACAACGAAGAAACTGGGCCTTCTGACCAAGATGCAGATGAGATGGATTATGAGGGTGAACAAGAGTACCTCAACTATTTGACTACTAAGCAAGGTTTGCAGGTCGGCCTCGATGATGGTACTGACGCCGACATGGACACCGACGGCACCGGCACCAATGGCGGCACCGAGACCGGCGGGGAAGGTATCAGCGGGGAAGATACCGACGGGGAAGGTACTGGTGCCGATGCCGCTACCGAAAAGAAGAAGCATAAGAAGCAGAGGATACGAAAACCTAACAAGCTAGGGACTGGACGACTAGTGATCACAAAGATGGCACTTGGCAAGTTTGAGCCATTACAGCCGGAAGAACCTCGCAAGTGCTATGGGAACCAAGTAGGACGCATCCTACGGGAATGTGCGAGCATTAACGATGATGACTTAAGGAGTAAAGAACATTTGACGCAGTTGCTCCTAACTAAGTTGCACAAGAGATTCAAGTTCCCGACCGGGATGATAACATAGAACAACCGTGGGATGATCTGAAGATGAAAAAGATTAACAATCACACCATGGGCATGTTCAGCAATGATTTGGCCTCCTGGAAAGGGAGGGTGAAATGAGCTATTGAGGCCGAGGAACCCCTATCCAAGATTCTGGTGGAAAATCCGACACTTACGGAAGAGGAGTTCAAAAATTTCAAGGACACTTGCGCTATCGAGGCAGCCAAGGCTAAGGCTGCGAAATTCAAGAGCCTTCAGCAAACGAACACGGGGTAGCATCGCCTCGGAAGACGTGGCTACCTCGGTAAAAGGCCCATATGGGATAAGGAGGACGCGAAACGTGAAGCTGCGGGTCTCCCAGACCCCTTCACGAAGTTCACCAACCCCTTGGAGCGTGACTTCATCAGGGCCCTCTATAAGTGGGACAAGGAAAAAAGGTTTTTTACATGAACCAGATCACGAGGAAATTGATTAGACTACTGGTAATTATTCTTTTAGCATCTTATATTTAGCTCCATATCTAGTCGACTACACATTCCTAAATGGTCCATGCTCCTTCTGCGGGAGAAGCAACACCAGCTTGCAGCCGAAAGCCCTACTTCTCTGATGAGGCCCAAGTGGGACACCCCTCTCAACCGGGCCTTGAATGAACTTAAGGGACTCCTTTTGGGCCATCGGCCGCAATATGGTCGTGTGCACGGCGCTGGAGACGGCGCCACGTGGAAGGTGTTTTACAACAAGGGCCCAGAGGCCAATAAGAAGAAAAAGAAGTTTAGTCAGGCGGACATCGACGCGAAGGTGAAGCTTGCGGTCGAGGAAAAATCAGTTGAGGACGAAGAAAAAACAGCCGAGGAAAAAATGAGTTGCTATAGCAGGCAGTCAATGCAGTTGTAGCTGCTTGCAGGAATGATTTTGCTACTAACTTGCTTCCAGCTATCATCAACTGGACGAAGGAAAATCCAGACAAGACGGTACATGATTTCCTGATGCCCAGTTTCGTCGGGAGCAACTCCATGAACAACAACAACACCGCACCATCACTTGCTCATGCAACCAGGGCTCCTCTCGCAGTCGCTCCTGCTCATAGCAGCCCGTCCTCAGTCTCTGGCGCACTAGGTGGGCCTTCGTCTTTGGCTGAGCTCAACACTGTCACGGTAATTACATGTCACACCAACATATATATACACACACATAAACACTATTCTGATCACGGGATCAGAATAATATTCTGATCACAACCTGAACTGCCTGAGTAACGCGCCTGAACTTCCCTCTGTACTGGGTTGAACTTCAGCTAAAAAAAGTCAAAATGGGGCTTGCGATATACCGTTGGAAAGCTATGGAGACCAATATCATGATCCAAGTTAAATTTTTGGCAAAATGTAAGCGGTTTAAGAGCAGTTTTGAAAACCGTTTTTTCTTCATACAAAAAAGGTGAATCATATTTTGGATCGCATTTCTAAACCATTTATCGGAATGAGATAAATAATATAGCGTTGGAAAGCTACTGCAAAACCGCTCCTTCGACATGTTGAAAGTTTTCTCTAATTCCCTATGGATAAAGAGTAATTTTTAAAATCGTAAAATTTCGCAAACCGAACACCCGAGTTTGTACTTTCAATGTAATTTCTAAACGGCTAATCCATTTGAGGAAAATGATATGGCATTGGAAAGCTTGTGAAAATGCGCTACTTTTTCATGTTAATAGTTTTTCCTAATTTGGAACGGTTTAAAAGTTATTCAGAAAACAGTACAAGTTCCACCGAGTTTGTATTTTTGAGCTAATTTTTTACCCATACGGCCGAATGCAACAAACGATACGGGGTTGGAAAGCTTGAGCAAATGCGAAAAAAAATTGTATATATTGTTTCTCATAATTCTTTACAGTTTTAAGTCAAACTGGAAAATGGCTAAAAACGTATTTTTGACATACTTTGTACATACTTTATCGGAATGGGGCAAATAATATACCGCTGAAAAGCTACGGAAAATGCGAAACTTTTTCATGTTGATGGTTTACTCTGATTCCTAGCCGTTTTCAAGTAATTATGAAAATGGCGAGATCATTCGTTTTGCCTTTATCGCGAAACTGATTCTTCGAAAATGCACCGGGTGAAGAACCTGAATTTCTCGGCACGTGTACTTGAACTTCACTCTGTTTTTGACGTGCTTTTTTTTGCTCGTATATCTCTATCCACTGCTCCTATCTCTCCATCCACTCACCGGAATTGAGCAAGTAATATACCGATGGAAAGCTACTGTAAACATGCAACTTTCCCGTGTTGATCATTTTTTCATACTCGCAACGATTTTAAAAGTTTTTCATCTGAAATTCATTCAGCGTAGTAGTTGAACTTCATGTTGTTTTCAAGTTGAACTTCTATAACGTATTTTTGTTTGTACACACGCCTGAACTTCCCTCTGTACGAACCCGAACTTCGGGCTATATTCGCAACTGTGGCTTCCCCCGCGAATTTTTCTTGTTAGTCGTGTTCTATATGATGTTAGTGTAATCTAGAAATGTTTTTAGCAACTAAATACCGGTTTTAAATAGGAATCTCGCTCGTTGTCAGATTTTTCTCTCGGGTCGTGATGAAATTGTGTTTTTTGCAATTTTACTGCCTGAGTTGTTCGACCTGAACTTCTCCCAGTGCTAGGTTGAACTTCCGCCAACATTGCCCAAATGGGGCTTGTGATATACCGTTGGAAAGCTATGGACACCAGTATCATGACCCAAGTTAAATTTTTGGTAAAATGTAAGTTGTTTAAGAGCAGTTTTGAAAACTGTTTTTTCTTCACACAAAAAACGTGAATCATATTTTCGATCGCATTTGTAAACCGTCTATCGGAATGAGGCAAATAATATGGCGTTGGAAGGCTGCTGCAAAACCGCTCCTTCCACATGTTAAAAGTTTTCTCTAATTGTCTCCGGTTAAAGAGTAAATTGGGAAATCATAAAATTTCACAAACCGAACAGTAGAGTTCGTATCTTCGATGTCATTTCTAAACAGCTAATCCAATTGAGGAAAATGATATGGCGTTGGAAAGCTTATGAAAATGCGCTACCTTTCCATGTAGGAAGTTTTTTCTAATTTTGAACGGTTTAAGAGTAATGTAGAAAATGGTACAAGTCCTACCAAGTTTGTATTTTCAAGCTCATTTTTTAACCGTGCCTCCGAATGCAGCAAATGATACGGTGTTGGAAAGCTTGATTAAATGCAAAACTTTTTGATATGTATTGTTTCTTCCAATTCCTTATTGTTTTATGTTAGTTTTGAAAATAGGTAAAAACGTATTTTTGCCGTAATTTCTACAAACTTTGTCGGAATGGGGCGAATAATATACCGTTCAAAAGCTACAAAAAATGCGAAACTTTTTCATGTTGATGATTTTCTCTGATTCCGAGCCATTTTCAAGTAATTTCAGAAATGGCGAGATCACTCATTCTGCCTTTATCGCGAAACAGATTTGTCGAAAATGCATCGCGTGAAGTACTTGAACTTCCGTGGCAGTTTTGCTTGAACTTCACTATGTTTTTCACGTGCTTTTTTTACTCGTAGCTCTTCATTCACTCACCGAAACACTCACCATAATTGACAAAGTGATATACCGATGGAAAGCTGCTGTAAACACGCAACTTTCCCGTGTTGATTATTTTTTCATACTCGCGACGGTTTTAAAAGTTTTTATCTGAAATTCATTCAGTGCATTAGTTGAACTTCTTGTTGTTTTCACGTTGAACTTCTCTCACGTATTTTCATTTGTAATTTTCTCATCCATTCGTTAGTGTTACACAAATGATACTCCTTTTGTACAAACCCGTTCAGAATAATTTTTTAACTTTCTCCGACCGAGGAGTTGAATTTATAACAACAAAACTTGTAGTATTTGCTTTTTTATTCATTTTTAATACAAAATGCACACCATGTAGTACCTGAACTTCTGGCAGTTATCAATCGAACTTCTCTCGGTTACGTGAAAATATCTGAGTTTTTTATAAATATTTATCTGAATTTCTTAATCTTTTTTATGAATTTCGAAGTGCTCTATAATCATCGAACTTGTCCATCTTTTTGATATGGACTTCCTGATTCTATTTATTAATCTTTTTATGAATTTCGAAGCGCTCTATTTCTAAAATTTGATCTTCTTGTTATTTTATTTTGAATTTCTTGTTTCCATTCTTTAATAACAAGGGAAATCTGATTTTTCTATAATCATCGAACTTCTCCATCTTTTCAATATTGACTTCTAGGTTTTTTTTCTTAATCTTTTTTTATGAAATTTTGAAGCACTCTATTTTTAAAAGTTGAACTTCTTGTTATTTAAATTTTGAACTTCTTGTTTTCCATTCTTTAATAACGAGGGAAATCTGAGTTTTCTATAATCATCGAACTTCTCCATCTTTCTAATTTGGACTTACTGGTTTTATTTCTTTTAGTAACCGAAAAAATCCTACTTTTTGATAGACATCGAGCCGCTTCGTTAAATTTGAACTTCTAGGTTTATTTTAATAGAACTACTTCATTATGTCGAATAGAACTTATTGGTCTTATTTTATAGTAACTAGAAAAAATTGGGTTTTCAAATAAATATCAAACTGCTCTGCTTTTAAAAATTGAACTTCTTGGTTTTATTATTTAGTAACAAGAAAAAACTGAGTTTTTAATATGCAATGAACTACTTCATTTTTTAAAATGGCACTTCTTGGTTTTTATCTTTAGTATTGGGGGAAAATGCCCATAATGACATTTTTTGTTTTTGTTTTTTGAACTTCTAAGTCCTAGGTTTTGATATACTTTGAACTTATCTGTTATTTTTATCTGAACTTCATATCTTTTATTTTTGAGTAAAGTTTTTATTTTTTATTTTTAAATAAACATGATTTTGACTTTTTTATTTTTGATCTTCATGGCCGATTCTTTAATTCCTTTTTTTAATTTCAACTTCTTCATTTTATAATTTAGTAACGAGAAAACATCTAAGTTTTTTAACCTTTGAACTTCTCTCTTATTTTACTTTGAACTTCTTAGAGAAAAATATGGTTTTAAATAAGCGAACAATTTTCTAGGTTTTTACCTTTGAACTTCTAGGTTTTTTGACCTTCCCGGTTACTTCAAATTGAACTTCTAGGGTTTTCAAATTTTAACTTCTATGTTTTTTTGACTTTCTCGGTTATTGCAAATTGAACTTCTAGGGTTTTCAAAATCCATTTTTTATAAACTGTTTTTGAACTGCTCTGTTATTTTGAGTTAGCCTTCTCTCTTATTTTTTGGAAACGAGGAAAATCTAACTTTTAACAGCTTTCCTGTGCGTCGAGCAAAAGCGGAGAAGTTAATTGGTTTGAGATAAAAATACTTTATTTCTATTTTTGGCATAACCACCAGCACCTTAGGCATGTATCCATTTTCGATATGCACTTGCTCTTTTTTGGGAGGATCCACTCCTCTTTGCTGTAATTGCCCAGCACGAGACTATACAAAGTTTTTTGAATTACTACAATCTTTAACCTGTTGTCACTTTGGACTGCACAATCACGTATTCTTTTTCAATTGAGACCCAATTTCAGAAGCAATGGAATAAGTAGAGAGGGTATGGAAGGGAGATTCGTGCGCTCGTTTATGCGCTCCAGTGGGACGACCGACGTCGTTGCAGGTGGCCAAAGAGAACAGCTTCAGACGAGGATGATGAACCGGGGCACGGGTTTTCCTCCGTCACGCTGATGCTCGCCATCCTCGTGCCCTCCGCTCCATAGTTGGACTTCAGTTAATCTTCAGTTAATTTTCAGTAAATGCAATCTTCAGTTAATTTTCTTCAATTTTTCTCCAAAGGTGTAGAATTTCGCCTGCGTCAAACCCTGTGTGTTGGGCCAGCCATCGTGCAAGCTTGATAGTGGATGAGGACGCCACGGACATCAGATCGTTGCTCAGAGGAGCTCGTTGCTGCGGGCGGAGAGAAGGTTGGGAGGATCAAGACAGGAACCAGAGCCATTTTTTCTGCAAAGGAACACCGGCTAGAGCGCAAGGTAGGAGGATGGTGCTCTGCATTCCAAGCGTGGATCCACGGGATGGAAATTTTGGGGAGGCATCGCTGGATTTGGGGCGGCGGCATGTCCCGTGTCTTGTTTTTGCGGGTGTCGCGATGAAGAGACCAGGGGGTGTTCGTGGGTGAGCTGGCCGGCTAGGAGATAAGGCACGGGTACTTGGAAGAGGAGGAGTTGGAGGAAAGTGGGTCGCTCGCCGGATCCACACGGTGTTGACCGGATTTGTGTGAGGCAGAGCGCTGGAGTGGGATGGTGGGTAGAGGTGAAAGGCAGGGTGCTCAGGAGCAGGGAGGCGGGCGGCGGCATGGAACCCAACGTCGATGGGAAGATAGACGGGGCGCCGGCGAAAGACAGCAGGCAAGGTGGGGCGGCGGCGGGAAGAAGGCCGGATCCATGCTTGGACGCTGGCGCTCGTGTACTGGGAGGGGGTGCTGACGGCGGCCAGATCGAGGGGTGGGTGCAGCGCGATGGTAGGACCCAGGCGCGAGGCAATGCGGTGGCCGGACCCAGGGCAACGGGGTGGCCGTACCCAGGCGTGCGGGAGGGGGGTGGCAGATCCAGGTGAGAGGGCAGCTCAAGTGTCCATGGAAGGCCGCCGGCAGCCGCCACACTGGAGGGCGGAGCGGGAGATGGTTGCCCGTGGCAGGGGATCGGGCCGCTGCCGTCCCCAGAGGATCCCTGGAGGGGGAGTTGGCCGCGACATGGTGGCGGGGGGAGCTGGCCATGGATCTGGGGAGGCGGCGTCACCGGTTGTGGACGGGGCGGCGGTGGGGATGCGAGAAGGTGGGAATCATGGGGGTCGGCGGTGGGAGGTTGACCAGGCGTTGGCATTTTTTTTCTGGGCTGTTCGGGAGTTCAGGAACACTGTGCGCCTCTGCAAATAACTATTCTAATCCTGGGATTAGAATAGTGATGTCCTCTCTCTCTCTCTCTCTCTCTCTCTCTCTCTCTCTCTCTATATATATATATATATATATATATATATATGTGTGTGTGTGTGTGTGTGTGTGTGTGTGTGTGTGGTGTGTGTGTATATACAGACGGTCTATTCTGCTAATATTAGCAGAATAACTATTCTACACACCACTTCGGCACTGCACGCGCAACATAAGCGCACTGCATCATTTTGACGACGAGCACTGCAATAGAGACTAGTGAACTTCTCGTCGGAAAAAACTGCACGCGTTATTTTTTCGGTACTATTTTCGCTCTAATTTTTTAACCATTTATCGGAATGAGGCGTGTAATATACCGTTGAAAAGCTATGAATTAGGCTCAACTTCTACATGTTGAACACTTTTCGAGATTCCACACGGTTTAAGACCAGTTTTGAAAATAGTGCGGTGGATGACGAGTGGCAGCGAGCGTTTTTTTGCGTTTTTTCTAAACCGCTTGTCGGAATGAAGCAAATGATACGCCGTTGGATAGATATCATCGAGGCGCATCTTTTTCATATATAAATGTTTCTCTAATTCATTACGGTTTAAGAGCAGTTTCAATTTTACTAAATCGCGGAACTCTGTTTTTCAAATTTTTTAAAATTTTCGGTACTGTTTTTGCTCCAGTTTTTTAACCGTTTGTCAAAACGACTTTTATGATACGCCGTTGGAAAGCTACGGACAAGGCGCAACTTTCATATGTTGAAATGGTTTTGAGATTCCTTACGGTTTTTAGTTAATTTTGAAAATCATGCGGCGGACGATGAGTGGCAGCGGCCGTTTTTGGCGAAATTTTTGCAAACCGCTGGTCGGAATGATTCAAACGATACGCCGTTGGAAAGATATCGATGATACGCAACTCTTTCATGTAGAACACTCTCTCTAATTCTTTACGGTTTAAGAGGAATTTCGAATTTACCGAAATGAGGACACTCTATTTTTCTCGACACCCAAATCGACGTGGGTACTTCATACGACTGAAAACCGCACTGCATCAAACGAAAAACCGCATTGCATCAGACGTGTTAGAGAACTACATGGTTTATTTTATTCAAACGTAATATTTTGGAGGACGAGAAAATAGAGTGCACTTCACATCGAGTATAAATGAACCACAATACTATCAAGAAGTGAACCGCATTACTTTTTGTTCGCTTTCGTAACAATTTTTTTGCACTTACGGGATTTACAACATCATAGGCCGACCGCACTGCTTCAGACAGAAAACCGCACTGCATTAGACGGTCAAGCGAACTTCATGATTTTTTTGTCGGGAGAAAACTTTCTCACACGGGTTTTTGTGAGTTTTTTTCAACAATTTTTTTATGAACGAGAGTGGATCGCAGAGACGAGGGCAAGTGAACCACAACATATATCGAAGTGAACGGCATTACAATCTTGTTGTTTCGCTAAATTTTTCACACTTTCATGTCAGGCCCAAGTGAAGAGTATCACTCTCAAAAATGAACCACATCCGAAGACCAAACGCACTGCAGGTGTTGCATTGATATAGTGAACCACAAAGGAGCTTTATAGTGAACCATGTGAGAGAACAAAGTGAGCTTCAAAACATACATATCCATTCATTATTTTTATACGGCCACACATACATACAAAATCAACACTGTCACCAGCCGAAACACAATTGAGGACTAGTCGAGCTGCACTAGATCACACCCCAGCGGCGTACTGCACTTGCAAAGTAGACCATGCCACCGAAACTGCATATTCGAAATAAAATAGACTACTTGTGCCTGACGAGATGAAACTTTTTTCTATACAAATAGAAGAAAGAAAAAAATGCCGCCCACACCACCGAACTTCGCTGCAATTAATTGAATGTCCATGTGCACCATGCTTCATGGTGTGCTGCTGCATATCATCTTTGCACATTGTCGCGCTCCTCATGCCCGGCGTACCACACATGAGATCAAATTTGGAGAGACAAGACAAATGAACTACATCAAAAATTATCTCAAACAAGTTAACTCCTGACTAAAAGAGGACTGATCGAGATGACTGAGTAAACCGCATGTTTTCACATGTGCTCTGTACTGCACATGATGAGAGGACCATGGTGGAAGTGGCGAACTGCATGTTAGGCAATGGCCATTGGGCAAAGGGCGCTCCACCATGACCAGCCAAATTGCATTAGGAGCACATCTGCACTGGTCACTAGGGTGCAGTTTGTTTCTGTTTTTTTATGTTTCTCCCCTCTCCTACAAAAAACTGTAAATTGAACCGGAAGAACATCAATTTACATTGCATTGCACTCAATATTTTCTTTTAAGAAGTGAAAAGAGCGAACAAGAACAGGAGCATCACCGCTAAGTGCATTGCACGCGCGCCCGCCGGAGGACAGCGGCGCACGCCGAATCAAAATGCAGGACACAACCTGAGAGATGAGGAAAGGGATGCACCAGGGGTCGAGGGGCATCCACGGCGAGCTCAGGTAAACACTTGGTGGCCAAGGTGCCACAGGGTCGTCGACGGGGGAACGCTGGTCGAGCGTGGGCCACAGGCTCACGCTCCTTCGAGGTGGATTGCAGAGTGGAGGTCACCGAAGAGGACCGCGGACTGGCCGGGATCCGGAGTAGAAGGTCGGCCGGCTGGCACGGGATCCATGGGTCCGTGGCTGGGGTCACCGAATCCAGCAGTGTGGGTCAGGGGCGGCGCGCCATGGAGGCACCTGCACCGGCTCGGTGCGGGGGCGGGGCCCCGGCGATGTGGCGGTGGTGGCGGAAGGAGGAGGGGATGCCGGAGGTGGAGGTGCTACTCGATTTGGAGATGGGGAGAAGGTGGGGGAAGGGTGGAGATACGGCGGATGGGGGTGGGGCAGTGCTCGAGGGCGAGGGCGTGGCAGCTCGGATCCATCAGTGGGAGTCCACACCCGATGCTGGCGGATCTGGGACGCGGTGTCCGGAAGCTGTGGGCAGCGAGCGGCGCCGGGCCGGGAATCAGCGTCGGTGGGGCAGAGGTGGTTGTGGGCGGAGCTCTAGTAGGTGGTGGCCGAGCGACGCGATGGGTGCGGGACGACCTCGGGGAGGACGCCGTGCGGCCGGTGAGATGAAGGTGACGTCGGTGGGGAAGTACTGGGGCGGGGATCCTTGGAGGAAGGAGGAGGAGGGCGGGGGGTCGCAGGGTCTTCGGCCCATCCCATCAGGGCGGCGCAGGAGGAGACTGGCGGGGTGCGGCGCTGGATGGAGGCTGGGCGGTGGATCGTGGATTCGTGGGGTTGTGGGGGTTGTGGCTAGGGAAGAAGATGGGGGTGGAGCGGAGTTTGACTAGTGGAACAGGTGGGGTAGGCATGCAGCTCAGTCCGTCTGTCATGGGATGCGGCGCCGGTGTTAGCAGAATAAGACGTTTCGGTGTGCAGAATAAGGTCTTAAGGGTGTTATTAGAATAGACCCACCCTATATATATATATAATATTCCATTTTCGTTGCCTTTCAGATGGTTTACGCCACAGACATATGTGTTTGCTGGGCACTTCAGGTTTAGCTTGTCCAGTGTGAACTCGGGGCATGAGGCTTTGCCTCCTCCAGTACAGCATGTGGGAGAGGACGACGAGACCCCGCCATGGATTGGAAGCTGCAAGGGTTGGGTGCTGCTATGGCCGAAGAATCTTATTTTTTTGGAGCCGGCCGAGAGCACACCAACAACCACACATCAACAAGGATGTGCGGAGACCATCACCCTACCTACGCAATTACCAGCTCCTGTAGTGCCGGGTGAGAGCGGCGGACGACGTGATGAAGGGGGTGCAATAGTACTGGCTAATGTAATCGGTCCTGTAGAATAGAGAATGGATGATGAGACGGAGGTCGACCCTATGGGTTTCCTCAATACAAACGCGTATTACTATGACATAGATATGATGAGTCAACCATATGACAAATTGGGCTATCAGAATGCTAATGAGGATATCGATGATATGCCCGGGTAGGAAGGTCGTTGGAAGGATTTCAAAAAGTCTCTCTTCATGAATTCCTCACAGGACACGCCTGAAGATACCGCCTCAACACAGGCTCAACTAGCTGGTGGTCGTACAGTGCTTAGCCCGGGAACCCTAGGGCAGGGGTTAAGGAAGGGTCTGGAAGGTGTGCCCAAGAAAAAGGAGAGGAAGAGATCGGTGAAGATAATTGCCTCCAAACAAGCCAGAGCACATAGCAGCCAGACAATGGATTCTGAAGAGCGTGTGCCCGTGAAAGGTGCGGCCATGTTCCATCTCACGGGCGAGCCGATGCTACCGCCGAAACTGCTGGAGGCACTATTAGGGGATCTCAGGAGACTGCATGACCATGTGTTGTCGACTGGGAAAAACCTACTAGCCTCAAAGGATCTAGGATATCCGACATACGCGGCTCATGTGCCTGAGGGGAAGTGCTATGTCGACACATGGCCCGCGGAGGTGTTCTTCCTGCGGTTTGACCATATCTTTGAGATGTTTCTGACAAGATGGCTCGATTTTACAATCGTCCACCTTTTTGTGCTACATATGAGCTCCGTCATGAAGAGTGAAGAAGTCTCGCAAATCTGTGTGGCGGATCCGTACTACATGCACGAGTTTTCTTGAGTCTCGGCAACTTTGAGCATGAAACTTCTAGGGACTACCTCCAAAACTTCGTGGTACATAATAAGGACCACGAAATTGTCCTCGTGCCTTATCATCCAAAGTAAGTCAGTTCTGGACAACCCTTTCGTACATTTCAATCATTCCTTCTCGCTCATATGGAGAATAATTTGAGGTGTCTTTTCCCCGCAGTAACGGGCGCGCCGTCCTTATCGTTCTTTACTCGCAAGTCTCCCACGCCGTGTATTTTGACCCTTCCACAGACTACGAGAAAAATGACTACACCCAGATAATGAATATTCTAGATGATGCTCTCCAAGGCTTCAGCATTAGAGATGGCCACATGCAGATCAGGAAACAAAGGAACAAGAAGATGGGTTTCGCGCATAAAACTAACTTCTCCTGCATCCATGTCCCAAAACCAAGCAAGAAGGATGGATTCTACATCGTCCATCTCATGATTCAGTTCAACACGGATCACCAAAAGCTTTGCATGACAAGCAGAAATGATGATCATATCCACAAGTGACTAGAATCTCATGGAGAAGCGGATTATAAACTTAGAGATGAATTCTTTCACATCCAAAGGGACATTGCAATGATCATCATGAAAGAAGTCATCGATGAGAAGTGGATGTTCCACCACGGCCCTATATCGTGAGCTGACGTCCGAACTCGCATAAGCATGACCTCACGCCATTCAAGAAGCTAGGGTCCATCCTCGATGATATGGAAGGATGGAACTTCTAGTGATTTATGATGCCGATGATGATGATATGTGTCGGTTCAACTTGTATACTTTTTGTAGCGATGAAACTTTGTGATGTCCACGGTCCCTGCTGAGCTTGCGTAACACTACTTTGTTAGTTTGCGTACGATGACCTGCGTACCTCTAGTTAATTAGTTTGTGTACTGTATGTTGCATCTAGTTCCTAACCCTTTCTTTTTCGTGTTTCTCTAGTATATTTTGTTGCATATGATTGTACATCCTCTTCATGAAGATGCATCTCTCACAGGTACCTAGTTTCTTGATGGCGAGATGGAAGTGCTATGTCGTGTACAAAGGGAAGGTTCCGGGGGTGTACAACGAGTGGCATGAGTGTCAGGCGCAAGTGAATGGGTTCTCGGGCGCCAGCCATAAAGGCTTCAAAAGCAGACAAGAAGGAGAAGCTAGTTACTTGAGGTTCACGCTAGCGCGAGAGAGGACTCGTAACCACCACCTCATGTACTGCATAGTTCCGCTCTCACTCATAGTGATAGCTCTTGTCGCGTATACCTTTGTTTAGATGGATGATGTTGTAGTTGCAAGTATTCGATACTTGCATGTATCGCTATTTTTGAGATGATGACAAGATACCACTTTGTGCTGGATGATGATTATGATGAGACTATTTGTATGTATATGCTATGATTACATTTGTGGTCTCGCAGGCATTTGTATGTGTATCATGATGACATTTGTATGTGCTAAAGATTCTTCTATAAAGCATGTTCAAATACAAAACAAATATGCAGAAAAAACAAAAAACTACTAAAATTAGCAGTAGCGAGTGGATAAAAGTTAGCAGCAGCGCGATAGTAGCAGTAGCACACACAGGAGAAGCGCGCTATAGCTATTAGCAGTACCGAGCTCCCTGGAAGAACGCTGATGCTACACTTGTATATCAGTAGCACGAGCGCGCACTCGCTGGTGCTATGGGTTAGCTGTAGCGCCTTATTAGTAGCGCCTCCTCCCGCGCTACTAATATACCTAGAACCCGCACTGCTGCTAGGCTTTTCCCTAGTAGTGTTACAAGGAACCCAAGGGTCCAGGAGCGGTTTGATCTCCCCTATCTTCTTTGCCGTGACCCTGCTGACCGGCGCACGGACGACGGAGGCCTCGCCGTGTGCAAGTTGATGCCGCTTGATAATGATACGTGTGATGTTAAGATGCCATTGCTTGAGGGTAAGGCTTGGGCAGGCGCAAATGGAGATTGGGTTGTTTATATTGGGTCCAACTCCGAGTGGGAACTTGTGAATGTGTACACTCGTCACCGGGTTCCACTTCCAAAAATCTCAGACTGCCTAGAGGTTGAGCACACCGGTATTCTACACACGTTCAAATACGATCATGGTGACTGTCGTCTACGGAAGATAGCAATTTGTCGAGTTCCCAACCGCTCTTGGCATTACGTGAACTATGGAGTTGTTGCTATCTTCGACAAGCTTGTTGCCTTCCTTCATGGTTCGACTGGATGGATATTGCTCAAAAATCAGTTTCTATACACGGATGTGTACTATGATATTCAATATGAGGGTCTTGTGTTTGCTGCCACCACTCATGGCACCGTTTTTGCATGGAATCCTTATGCTTTCGGTACATTTGTCTTCCACCGTAATTATAATTGTTTCATCCACATGCATGTGGGTTAGCTAGTTTCCCTTTACTAATTAACCTTCTTGTGTTTCCAAGGTCCTGTGAACATTACACCACCTATACTTGAAAAAAATTATAACAAAGGGGGAGATGACGATGATGATAATCACGAGCATGAGGACCATATACTCAGTGGCGCCTGGCAACTTATTCCGATGGATCACCTCTTCGTGTCTGTGTACAGGGCACTGCTGATGATCCTAAGGAAGTGGGTGTTATCTCGCATGGTTGCACCCTCCGGACCTATTCCAACATCCGTTACAGGGTATTCGGGATGGATACTAGTGTGCTAGCGCCAACACCTTCTCACTGGTTCAGTATTGATAGTCTTGAAGGAAATTCGCTCTTCCTTGGACAAAACTATCCTATGATGGTGATCCAGCTGCTGTTGACACAACGTTACTACGATTTATGGGAAGCAACTGTATCTATACCTGGACATTGCTCTGCTTCCCTACTGTGGCGTTCACAATATGCATCCTAACATAGGCCGCTTCAGCCTGGACGATCAATCCTGCGTTAGTCTCGATATTGACAGTAGCTGGCCCTTCCCAGAGAATCACTTCTTGTTCAAAGCAAGCATTTCCAACACCGACGAGTGGTTAAGTTGAAGTTCATTTCATTGCTTGTTATTTGTTGTGTGATGAAAACTTTAGTATTTATAATGTATCCTCATTGTCATTGTGGGTTGATGACCTGTTGTATGTAATAAAATGATATGCCTGTGATAAACTTACTAAATTTATGAATGGCTTTCGAGTCGCTTCTCTGAGTGGGTGTTGCGACGAGGCAAAAATATATTTTCTGAATACATAATTGTACGTGCATTGCAACAGGTTATCGGATGAGGCCAATCAACAATAGTACACTATTTGTACTAGCTTCACATGCTTCGCACGTCGGGCGGGTGTTTTTACTGTAGCTGCGAATCCCATCATCCTGTGTCCTCGGATGAGTCCAGTAGAAATTGTATTCTAATGTTTGGGTTCAAACTTTCAAAACTTCTGTGCTATCTCTACGTCTACGTATATGTAATACAACAAGTTTTAAATTTGAGACTAGCCACCCACCCTCACAAAGAACACTTTTTAACCTAGCACAGACTCCAGGAAATTTGGCCACAGTGTGAGGTGGGCCATATGTTAATGTGTTTGTTGTACATAACCAGCACCTTGAATCCTCGATACTATATAGGAGTAGTAGGGTGGCATGGGCCAGAACAAGCATTCACGTCCAGGAGTACGGCACATGCCACCAGCAAGACTTCCATTTGACACCATATTTCTTGGAGTCCGTGCTACAGCTATCTCTTCAACCTCATCATTTCTCTAACTCGGCCATCGCACGGCGGGCGAGGTAGGGGTTTGCCGATAGATGGTTTCCTCAACTGCGGTCCCACTTGTAAGGACAACTCCAATGCACGACCCCAAACGGACCTCTGTTTTGCCTGGATTATGTCTGTTTGGGTAGGGAAATGGGGCCGTGTCCGGGCCATTTCTCGCATGCGGTGGCCGTGCGCCCAACATGCGGACGCATCCCGGCCGTGTACATTTTTATTTGCAAACACATATCTTTTTTTCATCATTGATTTTTGGTACATGGAAATACATCACCAAAAATTGACTAGAAAAGCAATACCAAAGAAAACAAGAACCACAAGAATACATTTTAGAGGATATCCAACTTCCATAACTTCTCCTATAAGTTGGATTAGTGCCTTCTCGATGCATTCGTTGTTGATCTACGGAAGCTCGATCTTGCGTGCTTCTTTCTTCTTCGAGTTTAAAGAAGTAGACATTGCTTCCTCGCATCTAGTCTCATGTCTAGCCTCTATTCTATCAACAAGTGCACTAGTCTCATCTCTAGCCTCTATGCTAACTAAAAGTGCTAGAACATCTACTAAATTCGCTCCATCAATACATTGATGTATTCTCCTTCCCAATACCAAAACTTGCATCCATTCTACACAATAAATTTTAAGTTAGCACAACTAATCTAATCCGATAGCACAACTGAAGATTTGGTCGGTTTCTTCCTCCTTTTGCCGACACGTGGGACATCCAACATACAGGTCGTGTCATGCAAGAAAATGGAGTGGTAGTTGAAGCCACGTGATGTGCATCTTGGGTTAAACTGTAAATATAATCTTACTACTCTTTAGTAACTCCAAAAGCGGCCACCGAAGATCTTTATTGGACTTGTTTTTCATCACCAGCATGTCGAGGTGAAAGATGCGCAGGTTCAGTGGGTCCTCTTGCGTTATCACTAACATGTGGGACTGCATATGAGCAAACAGACGATGGGGTCCACGCGTTTGCTGGCTCGCTGAGAAGAGAGATAGAGGAGGGCTGAGCACTAACTCTAGGAAATTTGTTCTATGTAACCACCACCTCGATATAGGCTCGATATAGTGGGGTGGCATGGGCCATAACTAGCATTCACTTCTAGCAGTACGCCACACGCCACCCACACGAGTCCCATCCGACACCAATTTTCTTGGAGTCCATGCTACAGCCATATCTTCTCCCTCCTGTTTTGTCAGCCATCACGCGGTGGGCGGGGTGGGGGTTTGCCGATAGTCGGTTTGCTCAACTACGGTCCCACTTGTAAGTGAAAATGCAACACAACACACATTGCCCCTTGAGCGGCGTGCCGAACCAACCGTGTGGGAGTTCGACTCGAACACGACAGGTTTTTCCTTTTGAACTTGTAACTTGTAAAATTTGGTTCTGCTCCATGGCGCGACCGATAGATAGAAATAATGATTTTCCCTAGAGTAATGAGAAGTTTGGATCTGGCGCGGTTCATGCATGGAGTACGTACAAAAATTATGAAGTTGATGCAAAAGGCAAGATAATTACTAGTAGTACCGTATACTACTACATGGATTTGACGGAAAGATAAAGATACATACGGATCCATCAACGACATCCTCATGCCCTAGTGCGCCGGGTCACCAACCGACGTGTGAGGAGCAGCGGCGTTGGCGGCGAGCTCAATGTGCTTCTGAACAATGTCGTCCAAGGTTGCCCTGCGGTCCAAGAAGGACAGTGTCCTATTGTCCTCCTCTTGCATGTAGTAGTCCTTGTGGACGATTTAAACGTAGACGTGGGTGATTATGTCGATGGTGTCTTGCTGCGCCAGGCGCTACGCGGCGAGCGCGACGTCAAGGTGGACATTCTCCGGCGCAACGGCGGGCAGTTGCAGGGCCACCAGTGCATCGAAGAGGTTGTCACCATAAAGGCCGTTGAGGGTGGTGGGCATCGCAGAGCCTGGGCGCGTGGGATGGAGGCGTACGTCAAGGTCGTCTGCGAGCTTCTTGATGACGGTGAACTTGTCGAGGAAGCCGATGAGGACCTCATCGAACAAGGACACGAATCTCTCGTCCAAGCGGCCCCTCGCCCTGGCAGCCTCAAGCACTACCTAGAGACGTTCCTCGGTGCCGGGCCACATGTCGGGTCGTCGACCATCTGGCATAGCCGGCTGATGCTCGCACTCATCACCTCCATGGGTCTAGCTTCTAGTCAAGTGATCTTGCGATTGGAGTGATCACTCTTGCCCTTGGTTAGGGTGCGTAGGTGCGTAGGATTTTGTAGATTGGACTGGTGTGGAGCCTTTATATGAGAAGTGCAGACTGCGTTGAATTCACGTGCGTGTTGGCCATTTGCTCCTCGCCACTCTACTGCACCTGCCTTTGGATGTATGACAGGTGGGCCAGCCACCCGTTGGGCCCATGTTTCATACACCCAAAGGCAGGTGCAGTAAGTCAATGAAGTTGCGTCCCCCTCCGTGCCGGTGCAGTATAGTCATCTCACCGGACCTCTAGTTGGGGCCAAACAAGAGAACTTTGATGTTTACTGGTTTATTGGTCCCCTTTGCTTTTTGTGCCAAGTTTTGACCTTTGATTTAACTAATAAAATGTTAATGCATGTAACCAAAAATGTTGTGTAAGTCACCTTACGAAAACCAAATAATCCCAAAACACTTAGGCACAGTACATTAACTTCGTCCTCGTTTCTTATTTCATGACATATCAACCAATGAGAGATGTGGGTCGAGCATGCTTTCAATGACTTGAGACTACCAAACATGACATGCAGTGGTTAGTTTATTGCATTTCATCCTATTAATTAGCAAAAAGACATTAAGTTCTCTCGCCGATAGGAATAAAACAATACACCATGTATTTATTTACAGAGGGAGTAGTACATTTTTTGTGACATGCATTACTAGATATTTCTAGCCAAATACTAAATCCAGATGGACATGGTAGTACTACTAAATCCAGACGGTGGTGCTAGTACTAGTAGTAGTACTACCAATGTAGTAACACTATACTACCCGTTGGTCAAATTATTACGTGCTGCTCCTCACAGTGAAGTGACAAGACCCTGCGCCAGATATGACACCTGAGTATAGGCGCCGTGTTCAGCACACCATAGTCAGACTCACCATCTGTAGTCACTATCATCATGGATGTAGAGCTAGCCTGCTTACAACTAGCCATGTTCGACATAATTTCCCATGCGTAGATGCCTGTGCATTGCACAGAACACCAAGATTGGGGGTCGACGGCGCCGGCAGCGTCCATCGCACTAGATTTTTTCCATGGCCTTCTAGATATGGTTGGGAGGAGATAAGGCTGATTGTGAGAGACAATGAGTTATTTGTAAATAGGGAAAAAGTGCGGGCATCTTTTTGCAAAACTGGAGAAGTTTGGTTTGTATGCGTCAGATCTAGATTCGACGGCTATTGGTGAAAGATGGCAGGAACAACATCAGCACCAACTCAGGACATCTTTGATTCGCAGGATTTTGAAAACGCAGGAATAGGACACGGCAATATTACAAGTTTCAAACTGATATTACAAATGTTAGGAGTAATGTTGCACCTACGAAGAGGGAATTACTAGGAAGTTTATGTAAGAACTTTTGTTACTTTAGGTGGATGCAGCATTATCGTACAAACTAAAATCCACCGCCCTGACAAGTCACTAATGGGCAAATAAATTTTTGAGTCTCTATCCACTTGATGTTTCAAAAACAAATTCAGCTTCTACGAAGACTTTGTCATTTAGGCTTAGACGCTTACGGTGATCAGCACGCCATTCATTGTTGCACCAGAGAATGCCAAACCTCATTACCTTGAGCACACTTGCCTCCAAAACAAAGAATCTGGCCAATTTAATCTCAGATGTGTTGCCTCGGTAGTCGATCAAATCAATTTATGTAAGATGGAGATCAAGACATTCGACAAGATTGTTATAGTGCAGCACATTTTTCACTTTCAGGTCTTTTTTTATCTGCAAAAGAAGAGAACATATTTGAGCAGCTGGATGTATAAGATTGTTGTGTCATCAAGAGGCACCAATATCATTCGCTCATACGATAGGGTTGGCTAGCTAGTGATATTTCACTCTCTCTTTCTCTTTCCTCTCATTTACCTAGGAGCACGTGAAGAGCTCGGGCATTTGTTGCCTTCCACTATGTGTCCGATGCCATATTTCTCAAAAGTATGCCACATAATATGCATCGATGTCCAATCAAAAGATTTGGCACCGCTCTCGCGATGTGAGAGAGTTGGCACCGCTGTGCACACAGACTCACATGCAGAAACAAATCAATCAAACCAACTACACCAGCCTCTCACTCTCCCAAACAAGTGTTTTTTTATTGCCTCAGTCCTCTCTCTCTTCCATGCAAGTGTTTTTTCATTGCATGAGTTAATTAGGCACCGGAGAAAGTATGTGATCCAGATTGGGGCACCAGGTGAGCAATGGAGGGGCATCAATGCCAAATGCATCACAAGTGAATTTGGCACGTGTTTTGGCCTACATAGTTGAGGCCCTGCTGGGTGTGCGCGAGTGCGTCCTTCTGTGCATGCCGCCGCGCAATGGTGAATTGTGCGTGAGTGTGTCCTTCACGCGGAAGAAGTGTGTCCTCAATGCGCCCTCAATTTGCTAGCATGCGGGGTTCTACCCCGAGTGATTTCAACTTTGTTTACTTCATTGTGTGTCAGATGGGCCTCTAGTTTACTTATTTTCACCCACTGCCACATGGGCTAGCACACGAAGATAGAGAACACGAGCTGACAAGGCAGCATGTGGACTGGTTGAGCGGTCAACTAAACAATATACAGAGCTATATGCTGACACAGTGAGCGTATAATCTGTCGGTATAGAGAGTTCGAGTGAGAGGGGAGGCCCATGAGAGATAGCAGAGAGAGAGAAAGAGCTACTCCCTCCATTCGATAATGCAGTGCCAACATTTTTTTAAAGTCAAACTTTTGAAACTTTGACCAAGTTTATAAAGAAATTACTTATATTTACAATACCAAAGATAAATGATAGTATGAAGTAAGTACATGTTGTGATGAATCTAATGATCGTTCCAGATGTAAATGTTTTTCTCCACTAATACCTGGTCAAACTTTTCTGAGATTTGACTTTTCAAAACATCCATATGCTTATGGACATGAGAGTCCCTAACTAGATAGAGAGAGAGATTGAGAGAGAGAGAGAGAGTGAAATAGAAAGAGTGAGTGAAAAAGTGTGTGTGTGTGTGTGTGAAAGAGACATGGACAACACACGACAAAAGTAGATAATAAGCATGCGTGTCTTATGTAAACATATTACACATGCATCTCCGACAACGGAAGCAAGGTGAGGATATACTGTGTGGTTGTTTGCAACCGAGAGAGAAAGACCCCTAGCACGTGGCCAAGAGGGGTCTGACAAACAAGGGAGAGAGGTCGAGAGAGACATACGGAGAAAATGCAGAGATGGGGAGGAGAGAGTGTATGTTTGTCATAGAGAGATCCCCTGGAGATCATGATGGGACTACATGGGTGGGAGATCGAGTGACAAGGTGTGTGCGCAATAGAAGATACCCCGAGAGATATCGATATAGACGTATGGATGGAACGAGACAATACGTGTATTCCTGATGGCTAGTGAGAGATAATCATACATAGGGGAGGAGTGTGTGCACCTATGATGGAGTAAGGGATTATGGTACTTAGGGGGGTGCGTGTCACATAGAGAGAGAACAAGGGCGGAGAGTGTTGGATGGGTCTATATGTAGCGCGAGTGAGACATGTGTATGTGTGAACCAGTGAGATATAAAGTTTGAGAGAGATAGAGGAGCCCCGATAAGGCTGAGTGGTGCGTTAGATAGCTGAGAGGGGGAAAGAGATATTCCATCCGCTCGATAATGGAGTGCATGTAAATTTTTTAGAAGTTGAACTTTGGAAACTTTGATCAGGTTTACGCAAATGTTATTTATATCTACAATACCAAAGATACATCATATAAAACTACATCTCATGGTGAATCTAATGGTATATGTTTGCCATTCTAGATGTAAATGTTTTTCTCCACGTACATGGTCAAACTTTGTGATGTTTGACTTTTCGATAAATCTATATGCTATGGACCGAAGAGAGTGCCTAAGTCGAGAGAGATCAAGTGCGTGTGAAGGAGAATGAGTGAGTGTGGAAAAAGAGTGTGTGTGTGTGTGTGAAAGAGAAAGTGACAACAAACGGTAAATTAGAGAGAGCGTGTGTATTTTTTCATTTCTTATGCAAACATATCTCGCATGCATCTCTGAGATAGAAAAGCGAGGTGAGGAGATACACGAAGATAGCTAGTGCGTGATTGTTTGCAATAGAGAGAGACACCCCTATAGCACATGTCCAATAGAGGTCTGGCCAACAAGGAACATAGGTCGAGAGGGACACATGGAGAACATGGACACATGGGGAGGGAGAGAGGGTGTGTTTGTGATAGAGAGATCCCCTCGAGATTGTGAGGGGTCTATATGGGTGGGAGATCGAGGTAGGTGCGTGCGGGATAGAAAGATGCCCCTAGAGAAATCGAGATAGACCATGCACATGTTTGTGATGGAGACTAAGATTAGCTAGTCATATACAGATAGGGGGGGACTGCGTGTGCCTACAATTGAGTGAGATACCATCATACTTGGCTAGGCATGAGATTGTGTGTGTGTGCATGTGAGATGGAGAGAGAACGAGGGAGAGAGATAGGGTTTTAGATGGGTCTATCGAGTGTGAGTGAGATATGCATGTGTATATGTGACCCAGGTAGATGGAGAGTTTGAGAGAGAGAGGGAAGAGCTCCGAGACAAAAGAGTGGTGCGTGAGAGAGTTACGGGCAACGAGCGAAGGAATTTGTGTGCATACAATGAGTGCACCCAAGATATTTAGCTTGGACTAGAGAATCATACATAGTGTGCGAGAGAGACCTATAGATGGAGACTGGAGTATGTATGCATGCTAACTAGAAAGACCCCCCCCCATGCACACACACAAAGAGAGAGAGAGAGAGATGGAGAGGGAGGGAGAGGGACCAACAAGGTTTGTGTGTTGGATGCGTGCGATAGAATTGAAGATTGTCGGTGTGTGTGTGTGTGTGTGTGTGTGTGAGAGAGAGAGAGAGGGAGAGAGAGCAGGAGTTTGGGAGAGGGGAGGTCGCATTTTATGCATCAAAGACTGATATAAACCATGTTTTGATATAAACTTGCATTCAAATATTTAAATTGGAGAACATGTTGTCTGCAATCCACACATGAACGGAGATATGCGTATATCAAACAAGTTCATTAATTTGAATTTCAACATGTTCATGGAGTACTATAATACTGTACAACATGCTACTTGATTGAGGTGTTCAATTTTGGATTTCGTTCACTATTTTGACCTGGTGAACGAGCTATTTCATTGAATCGAGAAATTTCATTTTGGGTTTGATTCCCGTTTTTGAGTGGGTCAACTATTTGTCATATAGTAAATCGCTAGCAACGAGCATGTAAAAACACATTACTCCCGAGCATCATCTCTCCATCTAAAAAACAAGTGGCAAGCTAATATTTCAAAATTTGATTCGAATTGACTTGGTAAGGTAGATGTGGATGCTCGTTCTCCCAAAATTTGAACGAACTGTTAAACACGCTCTGCTTGGTGGAATTCACCGAGCAAAAAAATGGGAGACGGGAAATTACCAGCCTATGTGGGACACGCGTCAATTGGCCCGTTGTACACCGAGGGTAGGTTCGTAACTTCATCCAAGCGCGCCTTCTCCTCAGCCGAAATGACATGTGCCGAATAATTCATAAACCATGGTAAGTAAAACGCCCTCTCCTCGCCCAAAAAAGCTCGCACCCACTATTTCAAAACACGCTCTCCTCGCTCGAAATCGCTCGCACCCACTATATTTCAAAACACGCCCTCCTCGCCCGAAATCGCTCGTGCCCACTATTTGGGGAGAAGCAAAGTTACTCTACTATCCCCGACCCTCAGTACATAGACCCAAGCCGAGAAGCCTAAAGGAAGGGGTAGAACTGTAACTCCCCCCACATTTCAGATAAATGCGTCTGTAAGACATGGTTCCACTCCCCTCCCAATTCCCTCCCCATTCATTCCTCGTGGGAGCCAAATCACCTTCTTCCCAGAAGCTCCCTTCTCCCGAGCCGCGAAACCTTAGCCCCTCCTCCATGGCACCCCCACCGCACCAAATTCACAGTCGCCCTCCTCCCTAATGTCGGAGACGTTGTCCATTTGCTGTTGTGCACTGGGCCGTGTGCCTCTTCCTTCGTGCTGCTGGAGCTGCCTAGACGACGGTCGCGTGAACTGTACCGGAGCCGATTCACCCTCGCCGTTGTTCACGGTGCCGGAGTGGCTCCAACTTCTAATCCATCCAGAGCCCCGGTGCTGCTTCCCCGAAGCCGTCGACCGTCGCGACATCTCTGCTTCCCTTTCACCGGTCGCCACCGCAACCGCGTCGGACTCACCGACTCGGTAGCTGGAGCTGCCTACTTCACCGTGCCACCAGATAGGTCGCACCCTCATCTCAAATCACTTTATTTAGGCATCAGCTGTCTGAATTTTTATTCTGGGCCAATCGATTCCCAACGGGAAGCAGCACCCCTCGAGGCGGCGGAGCTCCTAGGCTGTCGGTTGGCTAGTGTCTAACATAAGGGTGCGGGGGCGCAAGTTCACCGTGGCAGCAGCGCTTAGATGGCTATCTTAGAGTTGTGTGGGTTGAAGGTACTGTCGCCGCCGGATCTGGATGATGGCGAGTTTTTGTGGATTGGTGAGGCGCAACCACGGAAGTGTGGTGGGGCAGGGAGCAGGGTTTTGGTCGGGGCCACGGATGGCGGAGGCAGGCTGCTCTGTCATTGGTCGCTGGCTCTTTGGGGAAGATTCCGAATAGTGTCAGCCGGGAGGCACAAGACGGCCATCAAGCCATCCGGCGTAGATCGGACAGTACCAAAATAAAATAAAATCGTGTGACCCCAATTTAGTCTTCAGTTAATAGACGTGTGACCAATTGTTGATCTCTTAGGGTATTTCTTCATATAAAAGAGATGTGCCGTTCTTAACATTATGTGTTTTCTGCATCTTCAGTCACACCGTCTTCTGACTCACTGCTGCTGCTCCAACAAGGGAAGCATACACCAAAAGCGAGCTTATAGTCCCCGCTCAACAGTTCCCTGCGTCGAATGCGCGTGCCCGACATGGACAGCCACAACAACTACAGGGCCATCGACAAGTCAGCACATGATTCTCACTCCTATGGATGGCGACCAGATAGGTTGTACCCTCATCTTACTTGTGTGCAACATTTATGGCTTTGTTATTCATTTAAGCATGGAAAATAGATTATCACATTTCACTATATATTCATACTGATCTCTTATGGGTCTTGTTCGGGAGTTAACGTTGTTCCATAGTTCAGCTAAGAGACTTGTTCATTAGGTAACATTGTTCCATAGTTATCATCCATCAGCCAATGCTATCCCATAGGCTGGTGATTATAGTATTATACCACTTCTAGTATTACCTATGTTGTTCTTTAATACTTTTGTGTGCCATCTAGTTAATCTCGAGTACAAACGATACATATTTTGTAGCTTTCATTTGTGTTCTCCCTTTAGTTTTTGAGACCTGTTGCTGCTAGTTAACCCCAGTCCTACTATTTATGTCGTCTCCTATAGGCACTCATTACATAAATCTAACTACTACTTGTCTTCCATGTATGTCAGATATAATTGCACACACTGATTTATGCACAAGAACCTCACAGATCAATGTAAAGGCCAACAAACTTGACGTCAATGATACCCACTATGATGGAACATATAAAGATAGTTCTTCACAAGACTTGCAGAAAGATGATGAATCCTATTCACCCCACAAGGTCCTTACTCTTACTTGGCCCTTGATATGGGTACAACATGCACATAATGTCCTGGAGTGCATCTACTCTGTTGCAATGCCTTGTGCTTAGCCTGCTGATCATGCATGTAAATATGGCATGCCTTCCTGTTTTTCAGTACCTATTCCATTCATGATAACATGTTTTCAAATTCAAGTAATGTCATTCTACTCTATCGCAATGTCATCTGCTTAGTTTGGACATCATGCTTTTGAATATCTTATGCATTGTTATTCATCAGTATGTACTTCATCTGTCTACCGTACCATGCTCTTTTATTTACATTGAAGTGTTGTTCTAGTCGTCTCTTACAATGCCATCTTAGTTTCCCAATCATACACGCATATGTTGCCTTAGTGTTTTTCTGTATGTATTCCGCTAGCATATAGTTTTACAATCAAGGTAGTGTTTTTACACTGTTGTCCAGTCATATCCCTAGCTCTTACATCATACTCCCTCCGTCCGGATTACATGTCACAGAAATGGATAAAACTGGATGTATCTAGAACTGACATATGCCTAGACCCATCCATTTATTTTCGGATGGAGGGACTACATGTGAATATGTCATGCCTTTCTATTCTTCAGTACCTATTCCATCTTTGTTGTAGCATGTTTTATAATTGAAGAACCATTCTTCTATATAAGGCATGCAAGAGGAAGGCGGCTATGTTAGAATGTGAAGGGTTACAAACCAGATCTTTTCAAAAGATCCAAATGCCATGAGATAATAAACCAACTCCAGTTTTCATAGATACTGCTCCAACACAGAGAAACCCAACTCCCACTGATAATAAGCAGATTCCAGTGGCCAAACAACTAGTCCGCTCCAGTCCAGCAAAAGAATGTCAACTCCATTCTAAGAAGAGTGTGCGTATCCTTGCATCATGAAATTTTATAGCATTCTGATCATATTTTCTACATGTTTCTTACCCATCTCTCTTTTAGAAGATAAGGTTAAACGATAGAAGACTTCCTCCATTGCGATCAAATTCGAGGAAAATATCTTGCGGGAATTCTCTGTGCTCCAATGCTGATGTAAGTACCTATTTTATATCACTATATTTTTACATCAACATGTATTTTGTTAATTGGCATGAATCCAACCTTTATCTGATCTAAAATTAGTTGTAACAAAATGTTAAAGGCGCCAATGTTGATTTTTGTAAGGAAAACTGTTAGGTAGTTTTGCATACTAAGTTGCGTGAGTGTACTATCTCATATCATGCACATTATTGAATTGTAGTGTTGCTCTGGTTGACCATTCATTCATTGTGTCAATGTTGCTTTTGTATTACCTTACTTGGTTGATGACATATGTGCCATATTGTGTTAATTTGGTGTAGGCTAGTTGCCCAAACATTCATTGTGTCAATGTTGCTTTCCTATTATCTAACTTGGCCAATGATAGCAATGCTAGTGTGTTAATTTGGTGCAGGCTGCTGAAGATAAGAAGACAAACTCTGAAAATAGCAAGGCAACCCCATTGTTTCTTTCCAATAAATCTAGGCTAGGTAATATGGCAATAACTCATGATTAATCTATTCAGTTCCCCTCCTAATTTATGTTATGATGCAGTGGTCGAGACACTCTCCACTATCAATAATACAAGCCTGCCAAAATCGCCATCTAAATCTGTTCAGTTTCCTCTGTCTCGAATGCAACGGAAAAAATGTATGTTTGTCAACCAATTAATGGTTGAAGCAATGGTGGAGGAATCAGAGGTGCACATTCGTGCGCAACAACAACTGATCAATGTTTTCAGAGACAGTGTAGCAAAGCAGCAAGAATTTGCCCACATGCTTATGGGCGTCATCCGCTCTGAGGTTGCAGATTGTGACGTTGTAGATTGTTAGGTTCTGTTCATTTATTTGCACTGGCATGAATCTTTGATTGCCCAGTGGATGTAATTTCCTGTAATATATGCTGGATGTGCAACGTTTTTCCCTATATGTCGTACCTTTGCTTGATTGGTTTTGGTCCTGTGCATAATTGCTCATCGTAATGGGCTCAAATTATCTAATTTGGCCTAAAGACATGTACAAACTTTAATGGGCCCATTAAGTTAATGGGCCGTTACCAGGCTGAAAGTTAATGGTCGGTCCTCTTACCTCCCAGGTCGTTAACAGGTCGACATCAAAGCGGGCAATAGGTGGGCCCATTTGATTTCATGGGCCGTTAACAGGTCGTTACTAAGGTCGGGCTACATATGGACCAACTATACTATGGGCCTTTAGCAGGCCGAAAGAGATAGTGAGCTCGTACGAGACCATGAATAGCATGGACCACTAAGAGGTTGAAAGTTAGGTCGTACTGTAAATGGCCCGACTGTGTTGTGGGCCTTTAGCGGGCCGAAATAGAAACCGGGCTGGTATTGGACCATGAAGAGCATGGGCTGTTAAAAGGCCAAAACTCGGGTCCGACTACAAATGGCCCAACTCATTTATGGGCCGTCAATAGGCTAAAAGACACACCAGTCCGGGAATTGGCCAAACACTTAAATGGGTTGCTAAAAGGCCAAAACTCAAGTCCGACTACAAATGGCCCAACTCATTTACGGGCCGTCAAGAGGCTGAAAGACACACCGGGCCGGAAATTAACCCAACACTTAAATGGGTCGCTAAAAGGACGAAATATGTACATCCTGGAAATTGGCCCATCCCTTGAATTGGCTATTAACAGACCAAAATCACATCGGGCTGATATTGAGCCAAAATATATAGCGGGCTATTAATGGGCTCGAACTAACGATGGGCTGCAATGGTGTCAAATCTTTAACGGGCCGTTGACGGGCCGAATCGATACATCTCGTATGGGCCGTGGGCTTAAATGGACCTGACACAAGTAGGTCTTATATTGGTCGGCCTGCTAATTTTACGGGGCTGACCTTTTTCACCGGAATGGGCCACTATTAGGTCGTGCCACATGTCGACCTATCATAGGCGTGTCCTGTCCAATGAGTGGATGAAATCTGTCCCAACGGTGAGCCAACACGTGTTTCCTCCGGCCAATGAGAATTTTACACGTGAAAAATCCTCATTGGTCAGGGCTGTTAACGCGTTACCGGATCCAGAACCGGACCCTATAGCTTAACGCGACCTGTTACGGTGGATGCCATGTGTCGGTCACCCTTGACGAAAGCACTTGATTGACGCGCCATTTATCGTCATGGAAGTGGACACTTTCATGATGATAATTTTGGTAATGTCATGGAACACTTGTACAATAGCACATGTATGACTATCTTGATTCTGTCATATAATCGTCATGGATGTACATGCATGACAGAAAACATGACCTACTGTGAAAAACATGTATCATCATGGAAGTGTATTTTTTTGTAGTGTATGTCATGTTATATGAGGGGTTGGGTTCTTGACCAGCCGCGTTGCAAATGCGCCGCACTCCGGATTGTCGTTCATGTAACGAGGGGCTAGTATTTAGCGCCACCAATGGACTCTTATGGCTAAGTGAAAGTACTAAAGCCGCATAGTCTAATTGCCTAGTTCACTCTGCAAGATGCCTCCTATATCGGACCAAGATATTGGATTAAGTGATGTCATGCGTTCACGAATACCCCTATAATATTTGTGTGGGGGCTGAAGCCGACGACTGGTAAACTTTCAGACATATAAACGGCCAAAATAGGAGGATAAACTAATCATAAAAAGCATAACCATTTTTTACATCATGAGTTCATTGCATGACTCTTACAACTGGACACAACTACTCAAATATAATGTCCTTGGAGCACTGACCTTCTACAATACGGGCTCCCTTGAGGACCTCATCGAAGTACCTCTCCGGCCGCCACTGCTCCTTGCCCTCAGGTGGCCCTGCGGTGGCAATCTCGGTAGCCTTCATCTTTGCCCACTACACCTTGACGCGGGCGAAGGCCATCCGAGCACCTTCAATACAGGACAACTGCTTAAGGGCATCGATCCGAGGAAGCACCTTGACCAGCCTCTTCACGAGTCTGAAGTGGCTGCTAGGTATGGCCTCGGCCGGCCATAGACAGACTATTATGTCCTTCATGGCCACTCCAACCACCCTATGCAGCTCAGACAGCTGCTTCAGCTAGTCGCTAAGGGTCACTGGTAGCTCTGGCGCAAGGTACTGCGACCAGAACAATTTCTCCATGGAGCTCCCCTCTTCGGCTCAGAAGAATGTGTCAGCATCCGCAATACTCCTTGGCAGATCCGCAAAGGCACCTGGAGAAATCCAAACTCGGGTTAGTAAAATATATCTCCTACTAGTATATCTTCTCTGCATGATAAAGGCCTCTTGGATCTCCTGGCGAGTGCCCAGGGCATTAACCCAGGCTTCCTTCAGGCTCTCACGAGCTTTGGTGAGCTCGGAGGCCTGCTCCGAACTCTTCTGCTCCAAGAATTTGCATTTAGCGATGGCGTCCTTGAGCTCTTTTTCGACCTCGCCCACCCGCGCCTCATGTCGTCGGCGGGTGGTCTGCTCCTCCTCTAAATTCTTGGCTGCTTTGTCTGTGGCCTCCTTGCTTGCCTCCGCCTCCTTCTTGGCTTCGGCAAGGTCGCTCTTGATGGACTTAACCTCAACGGCGCCAACTGCGAGTACAATTATAACATTTTTAGTCAGTTTAAAACGACTAACACATATACAATTTTCCGATATAACATTGGAGACATATGGTTAAACTCCTCAATGCACGCATACCTTGCGTCTCCTCAAACCGCTTGTTGATGCGAACTACTTCTTCATCGGCCAGCCGCAGCTTTTGAGTGAGTTCGGAAACTTCGGCGGCCTGGGCACTCGCCGCCTGCAAGGAAGACTGTTATACAATATAGTAATACGTCACCTCTTCTGAACACTATGTGATCCTTTGTCCGGCTTCGCCAAAGACGAACAGTCTCAGGGGCTACTATCTATACACAGGCATACTCCTTTATTAAAATTGGTTAGAAAATTACATCGCCTACCTCAGAGCCTGTTAATAGGATGGTAAACGCTTCGTTCAGCCCGCTTTTGGTAGACTAAATCTTCTCAACCACCATACCTATCAGGGTACGGTGCTCCTCCACGACGGAAGCACGACAAAGTGCTTCCACCAAAGAATTCGGCGCCTCCGGATTGATGGAGGTCGTCGGTGGAGTCGATGCCCCCCTCCTTCAAAGGGGGTCGCTCACCCTATTCCGGATCTGTATGGGTCTTCGGAATAGCGTTCGGCTGGGGGCCGGATTGGTCATGGCCCTCGTCATCAGTCTCCATGGAGGTTGGTCCCCCCATGTCTCCGATAGATGAGGGGTTACCCTCTGGTGCCGTTGTCGGGTTTTGGGTTCCGGCAAAACCCTTGAGGTTCGAACACTGGGGTGCACACGAAGATTTCCCCCTACCGAATCTCGATCTCAGCCTCGTCGCGATCCCTAAGCTTAGCTCGATGAACTCACAACACAAGAGACACAAGATTTATACAGGTTCAGGCCACCGTCATGGTGTAATACCCTACTCCTGTGTGGTGGTAGTGGATTGCCTCTTGGGCTGATGATGAATAGTACAAGGGAAGAACAACCTCCTGAGGACAGGTGTTCTTGAGATGGTGTAGTGATCTACTCGTTCTGGTTTCGGTCCCTTTCTACGGTGGTGGCTAGCTCTATATACAGAGGCCCCGGTCCTCTTCCCAAATATTGAGCGGGAAGGGATCCAACAACGGCCATTTTGAAGGGGGGCAGCTAGTACAAGCTATCCTGACTAAAGGTGGTCTTCGCCTGTCAAAGGTGCTGGTGATGACACCGTCTTGGGCTCCACGGTGACCTCTATCATGCCGTCCTGCTAGTCTTGGTCTTGTTGCACCGATATGGAAACCTTTGCCTGATGCCTCGATACTCCATGCCTGCACTTGCCCCCTTAGCACCAGAGAGGAAATGAGGACACTGCGCGCTGGCGCCCGTCGGGCCTTGGTCGTCATGGCTTGCATCACGGGAACCTCGCGAGGTACCCTTTGCCTTGATCTCTTTGCCTCCTCGTGAGCCCGCCTGGTGAGGCCACTCCTGAGGAGGCCTTGTGTCGTCCGCCCCGTGAGGCTTGGCCGCTCGCGAGGGTCTTGAGTGTTTGGTCGATGAAGACGAGCCGTACTGGGTCACGGGTGGAGCCACGCCGCGGGCCGCAGGCAGGCAAGTCTGGGGACCATCGTTCCGAGAACGCCGACAGTAGCCCCCGGGCCCAAGGCGCGCTCGGACTTGGCTTAGCGGCGAAGCCAAAGGGCAAGTGCGGAGTGCGGCGGGCCCCAATAGCCTGCGGCCTTGGTCGACGTGTGGCAACTGATTGGACATGGGCGTCTCCGCTTCACCACGCTGCCCCAATATCCGCCTGGCTAAGCGGCCACGACACCCTACACAGTTATTTCCTCCTCGCAGGTGGCGTGTTCCCTATCCTTCCTTCTTCCTCGAGCCCCTACCTCTGCTTCTAATCTGACTCGAGCTCTGTCCCCTCCATTGCCATGGCGCCGACTAGCACAAAGAAAGGGAAGAAGCCTCTACTCTCAGCCAATCCACCCCCGGCAATCAAGCCCGCCGTTGACCGATCGCGGGTGCTCAACCAGGAGGCCATGGGCAAGGTCTACCCTGCGCTCGTTTCTAGCTTCAACGAGTGGGGAAGGACGGTAGCTTGGCCTGCATCTCGGGCCTCCATTGACAGGACAACCACTGAGGTTCGGTTCTTCGTTGACGCCTTGTGGGCTGGCCTGGTTCCCCCTTTCTCCGCCTTCTTCAACGCGGTGCTTTCCCATTACCAGATTCACATGCTCCATCTTGATCCCCAATCTGTTGCCCTTCTCGCTGTCTTCACCTTTGTTTGCGAGGCCATGGTGGGCATTGCTCCTTCGGTCGCCCTCTTGCACCATTTCTTCTCATTGCATCTGACCGACCCCTCGCAGTGCTCGGGGTGCCCGAGCTTCCAGGCTCTGGCAGAGACGGCCGCCTCGAGATTGATTTTGATGTCCCGCCATCCACGAGTGGGTTCTAGACGCGGTGGGTGTACGTGGATGTCGGAGTGCTCAGCCCCCTGCTCTAGCCTGCGTCATCGCCTGCCATCACTACAAAAAAAATACACTTCCGTGATGATACGTGTTTGTCACAGTAGGTCGCGTTTTTTGTCATGCATTTACATGCATGACGATTTTATGATAGAATCAAGATAGTCATACCTGTGCTGTCGTAAAAGTGTTCCATGACATTACCAAAATTATCATCATGGAAGTGTCCACTTCCATGATGATAAATCGCGCGTCATAGAAGTGCTTTCATCAAGGGTGACCAACACGTGGCATCCACCATAACGAAACGCCGTTAAGCTATCAGGTCTGGTTTGGATCTGATAACCCGTTAACAGCCCCGACCAATGGGGATTTTCCACGTGTAAAATCATCATTGGCTGGAGGAAACACGTGTCAGCTCACCGTTGGGACAGATGTCATCCACTCATTGGACCGAAGGCGCCTATGATACGGCGACATGTGGCACGACCCAATAGAGGCCCATTCCTGTGAAAAGGTCGGCCGTTTGACCTACTCAAAAGGTGGCGGGCCAGCCCACGGAAAGGCTGTTAATGGCCTGTTCGCATATAGCCCATTTACAGCCCGCTAACCCAGGGCCCGTTACGACCTCTCCGAATTAGGCCCAGTAGCGTCATCTGGGCCGTCCAATATGATTCCAGCCTGTTTTAACTTCTGGCCCATGTGTGGCCCAGACTTCTTTCGGCCCATATGAGGCCCTTTGTAACTCTTGGCCCATTAACGACCCGTGGTGAAACTAGCCCGTAATGAACAGTGTATCACTTTATACCCATTAACGACCCATTATTCCATTGGGCCGTTTCCAGCCCAAGTTATCTTTCGGCCTTCTCAGGGCCCATTGATTCTTGGGCTCATTTGCAGCATTCGGTTACATACGGCCCATTACTGTTATTTTCTGCTTGTGGGCCAAATTCAGCTCGTCGTTATAGTCGGCCCATTTGTGGACCGTTAATATGTTGGGCCGTTTACATGTCAAAAAAACCCGTTGGGCTGTTTTCATAGAGTTATCAAATACGGCCTATTAACGGCCCGTTATGGTCCACGAATTGTACGGGCCATGATTGGCGAAATGATGATACGCCCTGTAGAAGGCCCATGGATCACTACTAGGAAAGGGCTAATTAGTGGTGCACCTGTTTTGCCCATTAAAGGCGCACTACAGGTGCGCCACTATCATCACGCCACTAGTAACTAATACTAATGGCGCACCCCTGGTGCGCCATTAGTATACCAGACAATAGTGGCGCACCAGGAAGTGCGCCATTAGTATGTCAAATGGTGCGCCATTACTATGCCTCCCAGAGGGCTATATTTACCTTGTGCTCTGGGTTACTAATGGCGCACTTCTAGATAATGCGCCACTAGTGTGTTTATTGCAGTGCGCCACTAAAGTGCAGTGTGGTGCCCCACTAGTATGAACATTAGGAATTATTTTCTTTTCTTTTCTGATATTTGCACAGGTTACAAAATATATTACTGCACAGAATATAGATAGCACAACATATAAACAACAGATTTATCGAATACAATAGAAGATTAGTCTTCGAATACAATTCATCATATTAGTCTCCGAATTCAAAACACCGAACAAAGTTAGAACATTAGAAGTCTCGAGACCGCGAGTAGCGAGTTTGTCTTCACATTACAAGTCGATATCGATCATCTAAACTGCCATCACATAGAAGAGAGTTGTGGGCATCATGATGAGCATCATCGCGATGAAACTGGTCTTCATCCGGTTTCTCCAACGCTCCCTCCTCTCTCCCACTAGATAGCACGTGTATCTAGCTTCCGCCTCCGCCCTAGTGGTGTACCCTTTCTAACTGTTACCGCTAAAACGGTGAACCTGTCTCCGAAACTCCTCCCAGTCGTCATAGACTCCAGGAACCTTACCCTTGTACACGACATACGACGACATCTCTGTGCACTAGCCAAACAAAACGTTAGTAGAAATTCACAAACAATATATAAGAAATATATAAGTATGTAACAAAAGGATCGGAAGAGAAAAGCAACACATTTATAGCACGATTCATGGTCCTACTAATAAATAGTATCGATTACATATAAGTTGAACGACTGTCCAAACCAAAGAGACATCCAAGTTCATTAAAGTTTAATTACAACATGAGCTAATCGATATTTTAGAACTACATAGCATCACTACTTTCGACTCGACTCAGGGACCGGAGCATGGATGAAGCCGCCGCCTTTCGTGATGGTCATGAAATCGCGGGCGTTGTCAGCCTGCATTTGTAGCGTTGTTTCTATCTCATTGTTGGACGGTTGATATCTAAGGTAGAACTGCCCCGAGGTACGAAGGACATCTTGATGGATGCGAAAGAATTCTTGTCTGATGTCCGCGTCCTGGATTGCCGACAAGCGTGTGGCCCAATCTTTGAGATTGTTTAGTAGCAGAAGGTAATTATGGTCCCGTACGATGGTCCGTATCTGATGGAGGGCATAGTAGGCATCCTTCTGACCGCCAGGCGGCTGCTTGACGCAGGGGAACGTCGTATTGTGGGTGAACACGTGCTTGTCGTACCTATGAATTGGCCTACTGAAGGTACCCCCAGATCTGGCGTAGCCGGGGAGAACATCATCAAGAACTTTCTTGATATTTGTGTAGTCTTTCTTCGACTGACGGTCCGAGTCGAAATACGTGGCCGTGGAATATTTCGGGATTAAGAGGATGAGTGTGCAATGTGTGTCACTGCACAAAACACAGAATGTTAGAAAAAAAAGAACAATCAAAATCTAGGAAATCATATGTTACGGGGCGGTGAGGGGATGACTTACTTGGGAAAGTAAGGCACGAGGAAGTTATCCTTATCTGGGTTTGCCAGAATGACGCCTTCGAGGTATGAACTCGTGACTTGCCGGTCCCCAGCGCTGCCCAAGATCATGGCACGCATGTAGAAGGGGCCGACTATCACGATGTTTGGGGTCTTGTCTCTAATTATCCGCATCTCCATACTCAGCGAAAATAGCCGAACGAAGGTGTAGTGCAGCTGATGAAGGTTAAACATAGCGAAGATGTCATCAAACCGCAGGACGATCATACCCCCGATGGAGCTATCCACAAAGCCCTTGCCCTCTAGCACCTTGGCCATTAAAACCAGGTATGCCACATCATTCTCGGAGAGATGCCGCTTCTCCAAAGAAAGAACACTGTCATGCAGACTATGCATAGCACCAGTTCCACCATTGAGCAGATTAGTCGGTAGCATCGTCCTACCCACCACATGCACCCTCCTCGAGATATCCTTAGGTGAAGGGGACCCGTCCTGAGCACGGATCGTACTCGGTGCCGGCTCCCTTGTTATTCTTTCTTTTCCGCCCCTTCTTCTTCTGCTGTAATGGGATCGAGTTCTGCTCAGAGACCGCCTTCTTGAGTGTGTTGGGGCTGATAATATTTCGCACCTCGGCTATCTGAGGCTCAGTGAAGGTGGCAGCTGGAGGCGTCTCCTGAGAACTAAATGCCAGACGACGCCTGTTGCAATTGGGTTTCTCCATGGTACCCGCTAGATCGCGGTCGTCTTTTGCAGGGCTGGGTTCTTGACAAGGAGGCCCCAAGAATTCGTCACCGTACCCATGTTCGTTGAAGTACTTATCGATGTTGGTAAATGTACTATCGTCGTCGTTGTCCGGATCCTGTGCCATATGCATGTCCGGATCCTGTGCCATATGCATGTCTGGCATGTCCGGTAGCATTGCGGTGGTCTTGCCATGGCTTGGCGTCGGCACGACTGGTGGTGTTGTCTGTCGGGTGGTGTCCCCCGCCCCCAAATGAATCTGGCTCTTCAGCCAAAGCAGGGGTCAGCTTAAGCAGGCGCTTAGGGTCATCAACATCATCATCGTCGGCCCCAACAGGTCAAAATGGAGGTAACAAGTCATCGCAGCCTGGCAGCACCCGAACCAGTTGAACCCTATACATGGTGGGTGGCATCGGATTACCGTGGAACACGGGGTTGCCCGGTTTAACGATTCTGCCCTTGGCAACATCGATCAACTCGCCGCCCACGAAGTGCAGGAGAGTGCATGGAACGTCGGCGACGCCCTTCGAAAACATGTAGGGCGTCAGGGATGCCTAGTCAAAGGCAAGGAGATGAAGTCATCGGCCGAGAAGCCTAGTTACAGTGATGGAATCGAGCTCGGATAATGTTGAGGCACCGCCAACGGCGGGCGTGCAAGTGACGGAGGGGCCGCTTGCTGCCGAGGTCCCGGTAGACGTATTCTTCGCACACCCGGGTGCATTAAGCTCCAATGCCCGCGCCGGCGCCGGAGACACCAATACTGCCTCCGCCAGAGACACCATTGTTGCCGCCTGCATGTTTTGCGAGTTACTGGCCGTGAACCTGGGAACCGGGGGCGGCCCCTGTTGGCTGCCCGCAATCCATGCCTGCAGCCCCTCAATCAAGGTAGGCACAATGGCGGTGATCGTCGCTCCCAGTTAGTGTTGCACTTGCTCTTGGACCATCTCCGGAATCCACGCCACTTGTGCCTTGAGTTCTTGAACCTCGTGCAACTGGCTTTCCGAGCTGGTCTTTCTCTCCTTTCGCCCACCAGTGTTATAGTATTCCGACCATTTCGTGGACAAGCCTTTGCCAGCCACATGACCAGCTGACGACGACTTACTAAACTTATCCTTGTTTTTTATTACGTTCAATGCCCTATTTAAAGTGTTGTCCCAAGGGGAGCTCTGAGACGACCCCGCACTACTGCTTTCAGTGTCCTGCGGAAGGAATGTGAACCATTTAGAAATTTGGCTTCATTAATTAGAATGCAACCATATGGAGCTAATTACGCGCGGGTGTATTCCTTACCAGAACAAGCTCAAGCGCCTTGGTCTTCGGATGTGTGGTAAGCTCCTTTGTTACCGGGTCCACCTTGTACCGGGCCCTGACATAGTTCCTGGTCAGCTTGTCACGGTATTTCTTGATGCGGGGCGGTAGGCCTTGCTCGGCACGCTCCGCGTCCTCCTTGTCCCATATAGGTTCCGCCACTCTATAACCGTCGAGACCGAGTTGGTGGACCCATAAGTTCAGGTCCCGCATATCTTTCGCCCACTGACTTGATTCCACGGTTGCGTTGCTCTTGCACTTGATCTTGAACTCCTTGTAGTCATCTTCGTTGATCGAAGGATTTTTCTCCTTGATCTTCTCATAACTATCACCTTTTTCAATCATTCTCTTCACCGCGCCTCTCCAAGTAGCCAGGGTCGTGCTCATCTTCGTGAGGGCGACACTATTCACTTTATTCCCTGAGAGGCATGTGTTTGCGAAGTCACCGGGGAACTTGTATCGTTCGTGCAACTTCGTGAAGAGGAGGTTGTGCAAATTCCCTTGGTCATGATGCCTTAGGTTCTCGGTGTTGATCGAGACGGTGCTCCAGAGAATGCACCCGAGCTGTCCCGCGTACCCCTTGACTAATTCTTTGGGCGCCGTTGGATGCCCCTCGGAGGACACTTCAGTAAATTCATCATTGACGGTGCCGAGCACATTCGGGCACCGGTGCTTCTATTGCCTCTTCAGTTGGCTGCAATCTGTGTGTGCGCTGCCATCATCAGTGGTGGCATCCTCGGCGGCACCATCAGCGGTGTCATCCATGATGCCACTAGGGGTTGTGTAGTCAGGATCGGTGTCTTCCGCGGCGTCCTCATAGCAGTGAGGTTCTTCCTCCATCTCCTGGGACAGCTCCCAGAATGCCTTGCCCGAACTGCCGCCTCATCATTGTGGGCCATGTTTCGCTCTAAATAGGAAAAAAGTTTGGTTATTGTCAAGGAACAAGATCTCTAAGTTGACCAAATAACCTAATTCTCGAGGAATGTTGCCAAAAAGTTGGTTATTGTCAAGGAACAATTGAGAGATGTTTGTGATATTGCCTAGGTGTTTTGGGATCAATTGAGATATGTTTTGTGATATTGCCTAGGTACCCCTGATCTTCTTCTACAAATATTTTTGCTATATCAATCTCCAAAAAAGCATGTGATGCTCAATCAATACTCAGTATATATATAGGTGGTGCTCTCTTTATCACATTTTTATTGGAATATGCAACATTAATCTTATTTTACTTGAATCAGGTGCACATATTTACATTCCTATTTCATGCTTACTTGTTTGGAACTATAGAATCTACCTTGGAATCTGCAAATCTCTTAGAATGTATTAAGAGATGCCAGATTTGATGGGGGACTCCTATACTTAAGGCATATAAGACCTGGCATTGCCTATGCCGCAAGTGTGGTAGACAAATACATGCTTGATCCTAGGAGTGGACATATGGATGCAGTATAGCCTATTTTGCCGTATCGAAGATGCAGTCCTGGGAAGGGGTTTAAGCAGCAATTAGTTGTGTCCAAATCAACAGCCAAAGTAGAGTATAGAGCTATGTCACTAGGACTTAGTGAAATATTATGGGTAGAAATCCTCTATCAGAATGTAGGTGCTGGGAAACGGTCCTTTGAAGGTGTGGTGTAATAATAAATCAGCTATAAGCATAACCAGTAACTCGATCCAACACGATAGAACCAAGTATGTGGAGATAGATCCTTTATTTATTAAGGGGAAGTTCTACGATGGTATAATTCAATTAAATCATGTAATATCAGGGAATTAAGTAGCAGATGGTCTAACTAAGGGTTTTGGAGTCAAGAAACATAATTTAGCTTGTAAGAAAAGATGGGAACGATATCTATCTATCACCAATCTTGATTGGGAGTGTTGGGCTGAGCATAACAGGGTGATAATGAAGCATTAGTAGATTGCATCTTACATGTCCAGCTCTACTTTCTTGTGGCTTTTTATCCCACTGATTGAATATATATTGCATGTACAAAGAATATCTCAAATAGAGGAATACAACTAGTTGCCAATAATTGTCAAGGAACAATTTTGGAAATCTACAGATTAAGTACTAAGATACCCCGGCCCATGCATTAGTCGCAAGTACCCCATATGTTATTTTTAGCAAAGTCATGCTAAAATTCACGGAAAATTTCAACATGACCTTTGCTGAAAATAGGACATATGGAGTACCCGAATTTGCCGGAACGGAAGTTAATTGTCATTCCGGCAAACTCAAGGGCCTCTCGGGGTACCTGCAAAATCATTGAACAAGTTTTAGTTCAAAGTTTGTCACTTGCTATCCGACACAAGCCACAGCGCCCTTGAACATTTAGCAAGTGCATGAAACAAACGCATGTTACAAGATAAAAAACATATTGGCGCATCAATTGGAAGCCATCCATCATATACCATCAGAAAAAGGCTAGAGAGAATTGGGGAAACAAAGGTGAACCTCTCTCTTCTTGCAATCCTTGTAGTTGTCGAACTGCTGCTGGCACTTGCTCTTGTCCTGGTTGGTCTCCAGACCTAGGGACACGACACATCATCAGAGATTTCATCAAATACACACGAAACAATAGATAGCTCGTTCTCTGATCGCTAACAAAGGTAGCATGCTTCCAATCAACATGAAAAGTGAAATACCAGGATGATCAAAGTTGTAGGACCCCCAAGAAACTGTATCCAATGATCCTTCTAAACAAGCTACAGAACATACACTGTATTCAAACTTGCTGCCATTTAACCAAGTTTTTGTAAGAAAACTGATTAGGAGCCCTAAAAAGCTTGCTGCATTTCAATCAGACCAAATTTCAAAGCATGCTATCCACTGGATGTTTGAACTTGCGATTGATTTTTCCAGTCTTTAAACTAGGAGGTTCTGATAGAACATCAGACTAGTGCAAAAAACTACTTTCCATTTCAACTAAGGACGGACAAACCTTTCGTGTAGAACTTGTATAAAAAAATGAAACAGAAACCAAACTTTCACCTACAAGTATCAAGCAGCTTTCAATCAACTACTAACCAAATAAATAAATAAATAAACTGGAGCCAATATCAAAATTACAATTATTATGATGAAAAAATCGACTGGGTCAGGTTTCTTCAGATTAGGGGGGCTAATTTAACATAGGGATCAGTGTACTTCAACACCCTACAGCCGCTGCTCAAGGGTGGCAACCTCAGTTGGTGCAGCACCATAGGGAGCACAGTGGCAGCACGGTACAAAGCAGGAGGATGAGCATGAGAGGGTGAGGCAGAGAAGCCTGGGGATTTGCTTAAGAAGGCACAGGGGAAGTCAAAGGGTACAATGGTAGAAGTTGGATATGGGAAATTTGCAAGAATCATAGCATGTAACGGGAGGCAGCAATCTCCTAAAGCTATAAGCCTAGTAGTGTACACCGGGAACCAAATTGGCAAGTATGTGTTGTTTAGAAGTCCCCACAATAGATGCACAATAAACATAGTACATTTCCCAGGCTAATTCTTGTTCTCAGGTTTACGGATGAGCATCGGTTAAGTAACGAAAAGCCATATATAGCACCTATGGAACAAGAGACACCATAGACACCCAAGATATACTGACATAAAAGTAAACAGAAGTCGAGTAATTTGGATGTCCTATACCATACACATAACTGAAGCTTTTCCTTGCCACAAATATTTATTACAGATCAAATCACTTTAACTCGTTTAGTCAAGCTTTCAGCTATGATGATATATAAGCATAGAGAAAACATGCGGTGCAGGTGTTGCAAGGGATTTCCCACATGTGCGCCAGCTTCTACCAGAGTGTCCAATACAATATGCTAGATACACCCAAACTAGTGGCAGCCTAGCGCAAAATCCGCCCCCAAATTGAAGCAATCTACCGAGTGAGCGAGCCGAAATAGGGCGCATCGACCGAATCTCGAATCAGATGAGGAGGGGGATGGAGAGAGGGAAGTCGGACGTACCCTGCCTTCCTGGGCAGGAGGAGCTGGTCGGAGAAGGCGGCGGTGGAGCACGAGGCGGTCGGGGGCCGCGGTGATGCGCGGCGGCCGCACTCGGGAGGCGGGGTGTCACATCCCTAGATGCTGGTAGTGCTCTAGGCTAGCTTCATGTTTGCATCATGTTTAAATTTTGAAACTTGAACTGAGGGAAATTGGAAGCCTCAAAACCCTAAATAAAAGAAGGGCAAAAACCCTAAAAATCTCATTCATTGTTCCAAAATACTCTTCTTAAATGTTTGATAATTTTTGGCAAGGGTTTTGATCCAAACCAAAAATAATGAACATTTTAAAAGGATTTATTTTTGGGACTTTGAATTTAAATCATTAGCTATTTGAATTTGAATTATATTCATATAATTAGAATATAATTTCAAATACCCCTGAAATATTTTATGAGCTTTTGGAAAAGTCCATCTAGCATAATAAAAATATTCAGAGGAGTTTTTGGCATTGTTTGAATTTGTTTAAATTCAAAACAATGGCAAAAGATATTAAATAAAAGAAAACAGAACAGAAATATAAAAATAAGAGCAGAAGCCTACCTGGCGCTCACCTCTCAGCCCACCCGGCCCAAACCTACCTGGCGGCCTAGCTGGCAGGCCCAGCCCACCTCCTCCTCCCTGTCGCCTTCCTCCTCGCGCCAGTAGGCAGAGGAGGGACACGGCGCACGCGCCCGAGCTCGCCACACCACCACCCTGCTCGTCTGCATCGCCTGGACACCGCGATGCCTCGCGTCATCTCCTCGGCGCTGCCCCGACCCCCTGGACTCCCTCTCTCTCCCCCCAAACGCTCTCACCTCCTCTGTTCTTTCTGCCACCGAACGCGTCCGTCGCCGCCGACGAGCGTCGCCGTGGCCACAGCCACTGCCTCGCCTCGTCGTTGCGCCTAGAGGCTCCGCCTCGACCCCCTCTTCCTCTCCACCAACCCATGCCCCGCCGGACGCCTTGCATCGCCGCCCATGCCATCTTCCCCATCTCCGGCCGCCCGAGATCGCCGTCGTTGTTTCGTCGTCACCAAGCCATCCCCGAGCCCACTAGTCTGCTCTGCGAGTTCACCGTGAGCACCGGAATCTTTCCCCTCTCTCCCCTGCCTCGTTTGCATCGCGTAGCTATCGAATCCGTCGGAGCCGAGAGCTCTTCGCCGCCGGCCATGTCGCCGCCGTAGCCACCGTTGCCTAGAGCTGCAACCGAGCACGCGGTCGTGCTCAGTGCAACCCCAGGAGGTCGTAACACCCCTCCTTGCCTCCTGTCGTGCTCCCTAACCCCGAAACCCAGTTCACCCGAACGCCGGCACCGCCGTGAGCTTCATTCCGGTGAGCTGCGGCCACCCCAGCTCGAGCTGTTGCCACCCTCGGATGCGCCTCACTGCCAGCGTCCCGTAGACGCAAACCACGCGCAAAACCGAGCCCCATAGCGGATTTTCGGCAAGCTTCTGCCGCGGCTTGAGGTCGCCGCCGGCCAAACTCCGGCGGGCCGATGTGGCCACTTAGTTAGGGGCTAATCACCCTATGAGCCACTGCCATGTGGGCCCCTGCGCTTAATTAGGATTAGTATTTTTTGTTAAGTTAGTGTTAATACCGTGGACCCCACGTGCCAGTTTGACCTTGGCCAAGTCAACTTTGACCGGCCCCACATGTCATCCACCTAAACCAGCCTGAGACGCTGACCAGTGGACCCCACTGGTCAGTTTGACCCGGACCAGCCCCTGTTGACTCTGCTGAGGTCAGCATGACGCCATGCTGACGCAATATTCCTTTTCTGGAATTTAGTTTATTTTATAAATAATCAAGAAATTCCAGAAATAGTATAAACTTCAAAAATTCATAGAAATTCAACCATAACTCCAAATTAAATAAATTATATATGAAAAATTATCAGAAAAATCCAATCTATCCATCTGTACCATTTTCATGCATGTTAGAACAACTTATAGCTGCTGTTTAGGACAATTCAATTGAATGGCATTTAAATAATCACATGTGGAGTTTGAATTTGAACCTAGGGTTCAAACCAACTCCATTTAACTTGCTGCTAGTTGCATTAGCTCAAATCACATCATATTGCCATGTCACACATGCATCATATTGTCGCATTGCATTGATTGTGTTCTTCCTTGTTTGCCGGTAATTGTCCCCTCTCGATAGACGTGTACCGGCGATGTGATCGATGACACCGATGAAGAACTATATTATCTTCAGAAGTGCCAGGCAAGCAAAAACCCCTTGTTCATTCCGATACAATCCCACTCTCTCGCTCCTGCTCTCTTTTACTGCATTAGGACAACAACGATATATTTGTTACTTGCTGCGGTAGCTGAACCCCTTTATCCTTTGCATGACCTGTCATTGCCACAGTAAATAGATGAAACCCACTAGCATGAGTAGGAGTTGTTTGAGCCCTGATGTGCCTACTCATTCATGCTTGTTTGTCATGCCTGCTACTGCTTAGAGTTCAGTCAGGTCTGATTCATCGGGGATGAATCAGAGGCGTGTGAACATGTCCTACTGTGTGTGAGCTAAGTGTGTGAACACGATTTGGTAAAGGTAGCGGTGAGAGGCCATGTAGGAGTACATGGTGGGTTGTCTCATTGCAGCCGTCCTCAGGAACTGAGTTCTCTGTTTGTGATCCATGAACAGCTACTACCACACATTGGGCTCCGGGCTCTCCAAGCTCTCTCGACTTATTAATCAACTCGATCTCTGTCCAGGAGTTGCAACTAGTTTCTGGTGTTTGTAGGTAGTGTTAGTAGTCTACCAAGTGGCACCCGGTACAGGTGGGATTGGGACAGACTAGGCACAGTGGCACGGTGTACCAAGCGTAGATCCACCCGTCGAGGTGGGCTTGGGAACCCTGCTCACATCGTTTGGGGCCGTGAGCGACACCCCGGCCGGATCTCCTCGCGGATGGAACCCGAATAGGCGATAAACCTGGACTAGAGACTTGTTCGGTTAGTCAGGTCGTGGCCGACTCCCTCGCCCGGCTTCCGCTTGAAGGTTGCCGAGGTACATGACGTGTATAGGGCGATAAGTGGCGAAAGCGTGTGTGAAGAAGTACACCCCTGCAGGGTTATCATTATCTATTCGAATAGCCGGATTCCTCGGATATGGAAACTTGGACCCCTTGCATAGTTCATAGACAAGTGAAAGTGGATACTCTAAAATACGCAAGATAAGCATGAGTGCTATGGATGGCGTTCTCGTAGGAAGACGGGAGCGGATCCATAGTGGTGTATTGATATGGTGAATATGTGGACTCGTGTGCGCCACCTCAAAAGAGTTACTTGCAGTCGTAGTTCAGGTTAGCCTCCGAGTCAAAGCTGGCTTGCTGTAGTTAAACTCCACCACCCCCTTTGTTGATAATGATGCATATGTAGTTAGATCTGATGTAAGTCTTGCTGGGTACATTTGTACTCACGTTGCTTAATTTATGTTTTTGCAGAGAGACTTCAGTCTCACTAGTAGTTCCGCGTGGACTTCGACGTTTAGCTTGTTACCTCAGCTACGATCTTGTGCCCTCGGCAGGATCTAGTAGATAGTCAGGCTTCTCAGCCTTTTTCATTTGTAGATGTCTGTACTCAGACATGTTAAGTTTCCGCTTGTGTTTTGATTTGTATGCTCTGATTGTTGGGTTATGAGACCCATGTTTGTAATATCTCGCTCCTTGGAGCCTATTGAATAAAAACTACTAAGTCGTAGAGTCATTTTGTGATGCCATGTTGTATTGGACATATCGAGCATATTGTGTGTATGTTATTGAAATGCTTGGTATGTGTGGGATCTGACTATCTAGTTGTTTATCTTTAGTAGCCTCTCTTACCGGGAAATGTCTCCTAGTGTTTCCACTGAGCCATGGTAGCTTGCTACTGCTCCGGAACACTTAGGCTGGCCGGCATGTGTCCTTCTTCATTCCTGTGTCTGTCCCTTCGGGGAAATGTCACGCGATGAATACCGGAGTCCTGTTAGCCCGCTACAGCCCGGTTCACCGGAGTCCTGCTAGCCCAGTGCTACAGCCTGGATTCACTCGCTGATGACCGACACGTTCGATGCTGGGTCATGGATGCCTGTCCCTGTAAGTTAGTGCCACTTTGGGTTCACGACTAGCCATGTCAGCCCGGGTTCTTTGTCATATGGATGCTAGCAACACTATCATATACGCGAGCCAAAAGGCACAAACAGTCCCGGGCCAGGTAAGGTGGCACCCGTGGGAATACCGTGCGTGAGGCCGCAAAGTGATATGATGTGTTACATGCTAGATCGGTGTGACTTACGATCGGGGTCCTGACAGCGTTGGTATCAGAGCCAGGTTGCCTGTAGGATTACCAAGCCAAACTGGTCGAAGTTGAGTCTAGAAATTCTTTAGTTATATAAGGGAATTGATTGCGGGATGGGAACGTAAGGCTCTTTTTACTCCTTATATCTCATGCCTTCTGATCTAAGTCATCTTATCTTTCCTGCGGGGTTAAGAAATTAGGCTATCTCTTCTTTCTATTAGGATCACGTGTTACTAATCCGTAGACTTATAAGATTGTTGGATTTAAGCTTGAGTTCAGTTTCTACTATTTCTGTACGTTAACTATTGATCTCGAAACCTTGATATTGTGCTTCTGAGTGGTTATGCCACCATTTTTGTGAATGTCTCAAATCTTTTCTGAGCATTTACAGCCGTTATGTTGTCCGAGTCATCCCAGGTTTCCAAAGAGTCTGATGCATTTGCAAAATCCTTTTCCTCTGGTTTCAATGTCTTTCTAGGCCAGGTTAATCACACAAATTGTTGAGTTGAGGTACTCTACTGCCTCGACCTTTATGTTGGAGTTATTATTATGACCCTAGGTGTCTCAGGTGATCATCCAGTAATTTAGCCATGATTTGTGTCCCAGTGTGATGATTCTGGCTATCATTCTCGAAAGCATCCCGTGATGCTACTTAGTAGTAGGTATTCTATTCCTGGGTTTTGAACCCGAGATTCACTCTACTTACTTCATGTTGATAGTGTTTGCTAGTTCCTTTAGGATATTAGTAACTTTGCGATAGTCCTCGAGGTTCGTGGTACATCCTTCTTCCAATTACCATGAACCATTCTTGGAAGGAGTTCTTCTGAACCAAAAGATGACAACAAGAGTGCTCTCGATGAGTTCTCCATGCTATATTGTGACTCTGTCAGTTCTACCTTTCTGCATGGGTTATCCGGAAGAAATATGTTGAACTTCGTTCGACATGCTAAACCATGCATCCACAACTCAGAAAATCGTATGTTCCTTTGAGTTGTCCCTCTTTAGTTGTCTTCTGACCCTCGTCTATCAATTGATAGTCAAGAGTATGCGTGCATTCGTTCATCGATGCCTATTACTCTTGTGGTCCGTCAAGCCATGCTATTCTGGAATGACTAGGAGAAACAAACTCCAGTACCTCATCCATATCTAGGATTTGGTCAAAGCAGTTGTATTCCGCAGATCAAAATGCCAATCCAACTTTTGGGTTCTATTCTACCTTGGAGTATTACCCCCTTTATGTCAGAATTGTCATGAGAACTGCACCAACTCTCATGAATTTTGACGTAGTGATACTTCTCACCATCATTAGTCATTCCTCGGTCTTCGTGTTGATACAACCGGAATACCGTCAAATGAATTGTGATGTGTGAAATCAATACTCCTAGCAACCTTGTTGCTTGGTAGTTAAAGGACAATAATTTCATTCTTAGCGTGTTGGTTTTTGAATCATCCTTCTAAGACTAATCGTGCTACCTAGTCCTTATTTCGGTGCACCCTTCGATTGATGAGTTAGGATCCTGTCAAGTCCTCACTCATTTGATCATATCGTCTTGCCCTCAAAAGCGAGATTGTTCTCAAGCTTAGTAACATACCGGTGGTTCATGATATTCCGAATTTCTTCTCGGAAGTATCACCAGGTTGTCGCCTGACCGCTATGTTGATCTCGTGATCAAGTTGGTTTCTTGTGAGCCATCCTTTCTACAAGATCGGTGTTAGATATCCCTGAGCTAGTTGGTTAAGCTAGACAACAACTTGGAGAGTTGGAAGATAAAAGCTTGCCTGACTTAGTTCATTCCAAAGGGATATTCTTGTGTAGTGTGTGTTGAAGAAAGATGATATCTTCATCGATTGGTCCCTGTGATCAGTTGCTGGACCTATTGTCTTATCAATCCTTTGATTTGAGTGTGGGCTATCGTCAAATCAAATCAGTACCAACGATGCTCGTAATGTTGTCTTACTCGTGGTTGATCCCTCGAGCATACACCATTATATCTTTTGGGTCTGACCAATGCTATCACCGTGTTCACTTAACCATGGAATTCCTTTTAAAAGGGAACCCGGATGAATTGTTGTTGAGCCCATTGACAACATCCTTATCTCCTCCATGATTTTGTTGAACATTAAGTTAGTGTTGGAAACTTTTGAAAGCATTTGTTCATGCTAGCTCATGAAGCATATGTTCGGATGTAAGAAGTGACTTCCTCTAGTTCATGTGCATTTAATGCAAGTTGCCGTCGTGGATTCGAGAAAGTCAATGTTGCTTCCTTTGGAATCATCCCAAATCAGTGATGCATACGTGCGAAGTATTCTGTGGTTCGGAGACTTGCAACCTCCATTCCATATGTATATCCTAGCACACCAAGCCACTGATTGAGTTGTTCAAAGATAAAGGAGTCTGTCCAAGGTGAACTCTTTGGACTTCCACGCGTGGAGACTTCGATGTCATTAATGATGGTTCCCAACCAGAACTCGGTAGTGTTTTATTGTAAGACTACCATGTGGGCATGCTTGTCTGGGACAACGTGTTCACATGTTTGTAGCAGAACCAGCTCATGTTTTGGAGCTTGCTATCGTAGTTCATTTCCCGAGAATCTCGCAACGTCATCTCGTCGATTTGTGTTACAAACTTTCATTTTTCTTCCTAGACTCGATGAGTCTGGAATATCCTGACACCAACCAGATCTGAATCTCAAGCAGATATGATGGTTGGAACATTTCCCAAGAACTATAATATTGGTTCCTCGATAACTGGTAAAGTGGATGTCGTGGCCAACACACCCAGCCGGAAGACCTATTATTGTAGTATCTTCTTTGAGGAAGTTGGCCACCTCCCCATAAGGATTTCGTAGGATTTACCTCCGTAACTGTTCCTTATGGATTCTATTGCTCCCGAAGTCCGACCTTTACTTGATGTTCTAGTTATCGAACCATATCTAGGAATGGGATACACTAGCACGTCAAGGAGAATATTAGAAGCGGAGTGCTAAATGTCTCTCGGTCGATCATCTAGATTTTATTTCCTTGGCCCCGCCAAGGGTGAAATCTGAGAAAGTGTTATCTTCCTTTGCATCTGCATCATCCATCATTAGCCATCATGGTAGTATGTTGTGTTGTCAGCACCCTTGACACGGATGTTGATAAAACCCTGATGATTGTGGAAATGCTCAAGTTCTTGAGAGCACGCACAAGCGCTAGGTGTTATCATCGGCACTAACTGGGATTCCTCTCACTTTCCTCGGCAATGCTATGATCTTTTCAAACAGCGAATTCACTCTCTATTGCTGGGTTCTTCCCCAGTTACCAGAATCATTCCCATCATTTGCATTTTGTTCCCAGCTTGCACCGCCACTGTGCCATTCTTTCATGGGTCTCTTCCATTTCCGGTGGTAAGCAAATTCATTCATTACGTTGTCTTCAACAAGGTAATCCACATCATCCAAGTCCGAGTATGCCATTCTACCGACCCCCGCCAAACGATCGTTGTGAATTGCCTTAGGCTGGTATGAAGAGTTTCAATGATCCTTGAATCAAAGGTAATTCTTTTTGCCACTTAAGGGGATATTTCTACGAGTCACCTTCCCCAAGGTGCATCATTATGGTATCATGGCAAATCAACTCCTCGCTAATTGACAACCGATCACCACATTCTTAAGTCTGGAATTGTGGTCTACCTAGTGAACCCTCGTCATCTGTCTCACTCCATTTCCTCAGATGTATGCTTCGTGTCTCAGCTCGAGAGATGTGACAATGTCTCATCCCATGAGTTGATCCTGAGTTGTTCAGTCTTCGAGAAGATCGACCCTTCTAGAGTCTCCTTCTTCCCTCCATGTCATGTTGGCAGGATTTCTCAGAGCAAGACTTCGAGACAATGAAGGTGATCGAATCAAGGTTCTTATGAAGTGCAACCTGGATCATGAAGATTATACTAGTTTGTGTTTCCCCTTCATCTTACCCTACGCTTGAATCTTGAGACGAGATTCTTGTTTAGTGGGGGTGAGTTGTCACATCCCTAGATGCTGGTAGTGCTCTAGGCTAGCTTCATGTTTGCATCATGTTCAAATTTTGAAACTTGAACTGAGGGAAATTGGAAGCCTCAAAACCCTAAATAAAAGAAGGGCAAAAACCCTAAAAATCTCATTCATTGTTCCAAAATGCTCTTCTTAAATGTTTGATAATTTTTGGCAAGGGTTTTGATCCAAACCAAAAATAATGAACATTTTAAAAGGATTTATTTTTGGGACTTTGAATTTAAATCATTAGCTATTTGAATTTGAATTATATTCATATAATTAGAATATAATTTCAAATACCCCTGAAATATTTTATGAGCTTTTGGAAAAGTCCATCTAGCATAATAAAAATATTCAGAGGAGTTTTTGGCATTGTTTGAATTTGTTTAAATTCAAAACAATGGCAAAAGATATTAAATAAAAGAAAACAGAACAGAAATATAAAAAAAAGAGCAGAAGCCTACCTGGCGCTCACCTCTCAGCCCACCCGGCCCAAACCTACCTGGCGGCCTAGCTGGCAGGCCCAGCCCACCTCCTCCTCCCTGTCGCCTTCCTCCTCGCGCCAGTAGGCAGAGGAGGGACACGGCGCACGCGCCCGAGCTCGCCACGCCACCACCCTGCTCGTCTGCATCGCCTGGACACCGCTACGCCTCGCGTCATCTCCTCGGCGCTGCCTCGACCCCCTGGACTCCCTCTCTCTCCCCCCAAACGCTCTCACCTCCTCTATTCTTTCCGCCACCGAACGCGTCCGTCGCCGCCGACGAGCGTCGCCGTGGCCACAGCCACTGCCTCGCCTCGTCGTTGCGCCTAGAGGCTCCGCCTCGACCCCCTCTTCCTCTCCACCAACCCATGCCCCGCCGGACGCCCTGCATCGCCGCCCATGCCATCTTCCCCATCTCCGGCCGCCCGAGATCGCCGTCGTTGTTTCGTCGTCACCAAGCCATCCCCGAGCCCATTAGTCTGCTCTGCGAGTTCACCGTGAGCACCGGAATCTTTCCCCTCTCTCCCCTGCCTCGTTTGCATCGCGTAGCTATCGAATCCGTCGGAGCCGAGAGCTCTTCGCCGCCGGCCATGTCGCCGCCGTTGCCACCGTTGCCTAGAGCTGCAACCGAGCACGCGGCCGTGCTCAGTGCAACCCCAGGAGGTCGTAACACCCCTCCTTGCCACCTGTTGTGCTCCCTAACCCCGAAACCCAGTTCACCCGAACGCCGGCGCCGCCGTGAGCTTCATTCCGGTGAGCTTCGGCCACCCCAGCTCGAGCTGTTGCCACCCTCGGATGCGCCTCACTGCCAGCGTCCCGTAGACGCAAACCACGCACAAAACCGAGCCCCATAGCGGATTTCCGGCAAGCTTCCGCCGCGGCTTGAGGTCGCCGCCGGCCAAACTCCGGCGGGCCGATGTGGCCACTTAGTTAGGGGCTAATCACCCTATGAGCCACTGCCATGTGGGCCCCTGCGCTTAATTAGGATTAGTATATTTTTCTGTTAAGTTAGTGTTAATACCGTGGACCCCACGTGCCAGTTTGACCTTGGCCAAGTCAACTTTGACCGGCCCCACATGTCATCCACCTAAACCAGCCTGAGACGCTGACCAGTGGACCCCACTGGTCAGTTTGACCCGGACCAGCCCCTGTTGACTCTGCTGAGGTCAGCATGACGCCATGTTGACGCAATATTCCTTTTCTGGAATTTAGTTTATTTTATAAATAATCAAGAAATTCCAGAAATAGTGTGAACTTCAGAAATTCATAGAAATTCAACCGTAACTCCAAATTAAATAAATTATATATGAAAAATTATTAGAAAAATCCAATCTATCCATCTGTACCATTTTCATGCATGTTAGAACAACTTATAGCTGCTGTTTAGGACAATTCAATTAAATGGCATTTAAATAATCACATGTGGAGTTTGAATTTGAACCTAGGGTTCAAACCAACTCCATTTAACTTGCTGCTAGTTGCATTAGCTCAAATCACATCATATTGCCATGTCACACATGCATCATATTGTCGCATTGCATTGATTGTGTTCTTCCTTGTTTGCCGGTAATTGTCCCCTCTCGATAGACGTGTACCGGCGATGTGATCGATGACACCGATGAAGAACTATATTATCTTCAGAAGTGCCAGGCAAGCAAAAACCCCTTGTTCATTCCGATACAATCCCACTCTCTCGCTCCTGCTCTCTTTTACTGCATTAGGACAATAACGATATATTTGTTACTTGCTGCGGTAGCTGAACCCCTTTATCCTTTGCATGACCTGTCATTGCCACAGTAAATAGATGAAACCCACTAGCATGAGTAGGAGTTGTTTGAGCCCTGATGTGCCTACTCATTCATGCTTGTTTGTCATGCCTGCTACTGCTTAGAGTTCAGTCAGGTCTGATTCATCGGGGATGAATCAGAGGCGTGTGAACATGTCCTACTGTGTGTGAGCTAAGTGTGTGAACACGATTTGGTAAAGGTAGCGGTGAGAGGCCATGTAGGAGTACATGGTGGGTTGTCTCATTGCAGCCGTCCTCAGGAACTGAGTTCTCTGTTTGTGATCCATGAACAGCTACTACCACACATTGGGCTCCGGGCGCTCCAAGCTCTCTCGACTTATTAATCAACTCGATCTCTGTCCAGGAGTTGCAACTAGTTTCTGGTGTTTGTAGGTAGTGTTAGTAGTCTACCAAGTGGCACCCGGTACAGGTGGGCTTGGGACAGACTAGGCACAGTGGCACGGTGTACCAAGCGTAGATCCACCCGTCGAGGTGGGCTTGGGAACCCTGCTCACATCGTTTGGGGCCGTGAGCGACACCCCGGCCGGATCTCCTCGCGGATGGAACCCGAATAGGCGATAAACCTGGACTAGAGACTTGTTCGGTTAGTCAGGTCGTGGCCGACTCCCTCGCCCGGCTTCCGCTTGAAGGTTGCCGAGGTACATGACGTGTATAGGGCGATAAGTGGCAAAAGCGTGTGTGAAGAAGTACACCCCTGCAGGGTTATCATTATCTATTCGAATAGCCGGATTCCTCGGATATGGAAACTTGGACCCCTTGCATAGTTCATAGACAAGTGAAAGTGGATACTCTAAAATACGCAAGATAAGCGTGAGTGCTATGGATGGCGTTCTCGTAGGGAGACGGGAGCGGATCCATAGTGGTGTATTGATATGGTGAATATGTGGACTCGTGTGCGCCACCTCAAAAGAGTTACTTGCAGTCGTAGTTCAGGTTAGCCTCCGAGTCAAAGCTGGCTTGCTGCAGTTAAACTCCACCACCCCCTTTGTTGATAATGATGCATATGTAGTTAGATCTGATGTAAGTCTTGCTGGGTACATTTGTACTCACGTTGCTTAATTTATGTTTTTGCAGAGAGACTTCAGTCTCACTAGTAGTTCCGCGTGGACTTCGACGTTTAGCTTGTTACCTCAGCTACGATCTTGTGCCCTCGGCAGGATCTAGTAGATAGTCAGGCTTCTCAGCCTTTTTCATTTGTAGATGTCTGTACTCAGACATGTTAAGTTTCCGCTTGTGTTTTGATTTGTATGCTCTGATTGTTGGGTCATGAGACCCATGTTTGTAATATCTCGCTCCTCGGAGCCTATTGAATAAAAACTACTGAGTCGTAGAGTCATTTTGTGATGCCGTGTTGTATTGCACATATCGAGCATATTGTGTGTATGTTATTGAAATGCTTGGTATGTGTGGGATCTGACTATCTAGTTGTTTATCTTTAGTAGCCTCTCTTACCGGGAAATGTCTCCTAGTGGTTCCACCGAGCCATGGTAGCTTGCTACTGCTCCGGAACACTTAGGCTGGCCGGCATGTGTACTTCTTCGTTCCTGTGTCTGTCCCTTCGGGGAAATGTCACGCAATGAATACCGGAGTCCTGTTAGCCCGCTACAGCCCGGTTCACCAGAGTCCTGCTAGCCCAGTGCTACAGCCTGGATTCACTCGCTGATGACCGACACGTTCGATGTTGGGTCATGGATGCCTGTCCCTGTAAGTTAGTGCCACTTTGGGTTCACGACTAGCCATGTCAGCCCGGGTTCTTTGTCATATGGATGCTAGCGACACTATCATATACGTGAGCCAAAAGGCGCAAACGGTCCCGGGCCAGGTAAGGTGGCACCCGTGGGAATACCGTGCGTGAGGCCGCAAAGTGATATGATGTGTTACATGCTAGATCGGTGTGACTTAGGATCGGGGTCCTGACACGGGGGTCGCGAAGGGTTCGGCCGGTTGCGCGTGTCGCGATGGAGGGCCGGCAGCGGCGGCTTGAACCCTAGGTCTCGCGCTCGGGAAGGGCTTCGGTGGTGGGCTCGAGGAGG